>NC_135266.1:112866388-113491388 GCF_051311805.1 Agelaius phoeniceus | reverse complement strand
GCCCAAAACTGGTCTTGTAACCTGAATCCTGATCGTATCAGCAGTTTCCTCCAACAACAATGAACTCTAATGCTGAACTTCAAGGGTACAGCTTTGCTTTGGGCCATGCTGTGTTTCACAAATATGTGATGGAATATTGATGACAAATTAATTGAGCCTCTGCCTTCTGCAAGTGAAGGAGAATTGGCCTCTGCTTCTTCAGCCGTGGAGGGTCACAGGCTTGCTTGTTGTTTCTGTCTATGAGTCAAACCCATAGAAAAATATAAATAGAAACAAACCCCATGACAGATACAAATAATCCTGTTCATAAAGAATGTAATAATTTTAGCTGGCTAACTTGTAGGCGTTTAGTCTGGGCTGTCCTTTCAGCTGCAGGCCTGTGTACACTTGAAGAGAAGCACCATGCAGGGTACTCATCTCTTTCCTCATTCTGCCCTGAGCCCAGGGAGCTCTCTTGGGTTCAGAATTTTGCTCTCAGACAGCAGCACTGAGGCAAGACCCATCACACCCAGCATCATCCAGAGTCACAGGCATCACTGCCGGTGGAAGATGGTGGTGTCTGAGAAAAGCTGCCCAGCAAGCAGCTCAGGCAGTTCTGGGCTGTTGGGAGAAGGTCCTGCAGGATCTGCCTTTAAACACCTTTGTATTTAACCACAGTTGCATCAATAAATCTCTTGTGCTGGGATTGGTTTTCATGGGCTTCACTGAGAAACTCGGTTTCCAGGAAGATAAAACGCTTCATTTACGGCTGTGTTACTGAATTTTGCTAACCCCTAAAAGTAAAACTCTTAAATGAATCACTTAATAAGGCCCATGGGAGAGAAAAAAATTTATGGTAGACAGATGTGATCTGGATTTACAAGTAATTCAGCTTTTACGGTCTGTATTTCTCAAACTATTATCAGGAATCATGGTCTAACCCAATCCAGGCGCACACTAAAAGCATTGGAGGAGGAGAATCCTGTTAAAAAGAAATGTTCTGGCACGCTTCAAGGGCCCAGGCCATGTTCCAGTGATTCAGTTCAGCTGGTCCCCATTGGTACTGCCTGCATTGGGCCAGCCCTGTGGATTGGACCCCAGCCAGCTTTGGGGTGCAGCATCCCTCCCTCGTGTCACGATTTGCACGACTGGATGTGGTTCTGGGACTCCCTGTGTCTCTCCAGGACTGGAGCAGCAGGCAGTGTGGGCAGGTGGCTGCAGCTGAGTTTGCTGCCCTGTGCAGGAGAGCTGCTGCTGGCCCTGAGCCGGGGCTTGAAGCTGTGAAACCACGCAGGGCTCTCGAGGCGGGCGCCCGCAGTGCAGCCTCCCTGCTGGCCCCAGGCTTCCTCTGCCTTGGCTCTGGGGCTGCTCTCGGCCTCTCACCACTGCCTTTTTCTCACTTGCTGTCTGCAGCACTTCTGAATTGCCTTTTTTTTTCTTTTTTCTTCACCCATGCTTCAGAAAGTAAAAGGCTACAGGGGCTGTTGCAGAGCTGCTTTGGGGAGATGCCAGCCTCGTGTCCGCATGTGGGAGTGCAGGGACCTGCAGCCGCAGGAGAGAGTGCCCAGGCACAGAGGAGAGCAGGGCTGCATTGCTGGGTGGGAGCAGAGAAAAGGGGGGAAAAAAAGTCCAGGCTTTGGAAGGAGGTGGTGCTGGGAAGAACCATCTCAGGAGCAGAAGCGCAGGTGCTGACAGAGCTCCAGGTGTAGGCAATATGTTTTTCTCTGCCCAGCTCCCATCTCATCTGCTGTGACCTTGGCCTCAGCCCCCAGACCATGGCTGATGAGGGACAGAAAGCACATTTTGGTGGTGCCTAAGGGACTGGCCTTGTGTTTTGAAGAGCCAATAACCCCTCCTCTGGCGATCTAAAAACCTAAACGGGTCCTGTTCACCCGAATAGATGGTAACTGTTTCAACTGCCCATTGTGCTTCCTACCTCTTTGACCTTTCTTTCAATAGGCTTTGTACCTTCTGTCTTTTTCTCTCTCACTTTCTAGTCCAGAACCCTGTTTCAAAGGTTATTATTTAGAAAGTGCTTTGTACACTTTGCTTTGTTTAAGAATACAGAAATCAAACGTATAAAGGAAGGAAATAACACAACCTAACAGATAGGACAAGGGGAAGTGGCTTCAAGCTGCACTAGCTTGAAGGTTGGATACGAAGAAAATTTTCTGCACTGGAAGAGTGGTTAAGCATTGAAACAGGCTCCCCAGGGAAATGGTGGAGTCACCATCCCTGGAAATGTTAAAAAAATCAATAGATGTGACACTTCACAATATGGTTTAGTGGGCATGGTGGTATTTGGCTGAAGGTTGAACTTGATGATATCAGAGTTCTTTTCCCACCCTAATAATTCTATTCAATTTAGTGGGTTTTTCCCTAAACATTGGACTTTGTCATAGTCTCAAAACATGTTTTTCCAGGGACAATCACAGCCAGAGCAGCAGGCCTTCCCTCACTGAACAGCTCTAATCCATTACCTGGGATGCTGGGGGCCAGGCTGCCCCACACAAGCATCTTGTGGGCACTTGGTTGGCTCTGCAGAGTCAGCCAGGGATGACAGTGGTTGGCACAGGGCCACAGCTAAATCCCCTGCACTCTTGGCATCTCCTCCACAGTCCTCTATGTCTCCTCCTGGTCTGGGGATTTTATTAGTGCCGGAGAAATACTGGACTTGAGATGATTGTGTGAATGTGCCTGGCTTTGGTACCAGGAGAGGGGATTCAGGGCCAGGATACCCAAAGAGTACACAGAAATGCTGCTTTCAGCAGCATCTCAGATGCCTCCAGGCTGGTGTAAAATATTGTCCTGTGAACTGTTTAGAAGAAAATGTCTGGGACTGTAATCTCAGCTCGTTTGTTGGCTTTATATACAATGTTGGGAAAATAATGTAATCTCTCTGTCTCTGTTTACCCCATATAAATGAAATTTTATAGTCCTGAGGAAATGTGGTGAAGGGTATTTTTCATAAAGTGCTTGAACCATATTTTTTAAATGACAGAAAAAGAGGGAGAAGAAGGAAAACCTTCTAGGATCTCAATTTATTTCTATGGATTTGTTTCTAAATGCATGATTTAGGGAAAAAAAATGAATGCAAGCTCCTAGCTCAGACAAACAAACAAATCTACTCTGTGGTATTTTTTCTGGGTGTGTGTGGCTGTCAGAGGGAACAGTGATTGTTTATCTTCATCAAAGGGCTTTTCAGGTTATTGATAATTTTTGTCTTTCTGTTTTGAACTCCCTTCAAATCTGCACAAAGCACAACTCAGATTAATTTTAAGGCATTTGTTTCTTTGTTTTTTTATATAACTGTGCAATACAGCTTTTCCTTGGGGGATGGACATGGAGCTGCATATTGGATCTATAGTTACTTAGCCTTTGATTTTTTTAGCTATACTTTGTGAACTTTCTACATCTTTATTAACTGATACAGGGGCAATTTTATCAGGTTTATCTGCTGAAACCTAACCATATTAACATGTCCTGCTGGATGTGGTCAGTGTATAAATATTTAAATGGTAGCTGAAAAGATGGAGACTCCCTTTTTAGGAGTCACATGGAAAACATGAGGGGCAATGGGTTCAAGTTACTCTTGGAGCATTAAATGTGATGGTGTCAATCTTTCTTTACATTTAGTGCAGAATTGAGAAGCCCTCCCCTAAAATTTTGTCCAAACAATGCATTTTCTCACACACACTTGATGAAGGAAGCATTAACCAGGCCCAGTCATGAATCCCTGCAGGAGATGCTGCTGAGTTTTCCCAGAAAATGAACTGGTCCTATGTTGGCTGGGGGAGCTTGCAGACATTTCTGTCCATGGAGGTACTCTCAGCTGGCTGGGGTCCTGCACAGTCTGGTTTAACTGAACCTGTTCAGAGAGAAGGCTGGACTTGCCACGGTCCTTTTTGACCAGATTAATCCTAAAATTCTTCTATTCAGAATTCCATCTCCTTTGCCAAGGGGCAGTGTTTCCCTCACATTGGCTATTATTTTTTCCATGGAGTGCTATGCAGCGCTGCCACATTTATGCTGCCAAGCACCCAGTGACACAAGTGACTTTGTTTGCTGATGTGCCTGATCTTTTTGTGCAGATGCTGCATCAGTTCTTGGCCTCACAGATCCCAGGCTCTGCTACATGCTGGATGGATTCCTCTTCATTTATGCAGTGGTCATGACAGCCCTTTTTGTGAAGGCAAAGGTCAGTCTAACCCAACAAAGATCCATTTGGATTTGGTGGTGTAAGCTGGGCTGGAAAGTGGGAGTGGAGGGGAACCATCTCTTGGAATGAGACCTTTCTATTCTTTTGCTTTCTTTCTCTCTTTTTCTTTATTTTTTTCCCCCTCTGTTTCTGGTGTCCACTTGAGCAACCTAAAGCAGTTCTTTCCAAAGAGTATATGAGAGTGTTTTGATGTTACACTTATGGATACATCAGAGATTCTGGATTTTGTAGATGGGAAGTGACTGATCAAGAGTAACGTGGATTTTTTTTCTCCTGCTTTGTCATTGGAAAGAGAGGAGGGGATACACAGAAAATATAGGGAAAATGGCAAGCTTGTGAAGGATGTATTAAAATGTCTCAACAATTCAGACATCTTTGATACTATGAGTGTGATGATGCAACAACCCAACCACAGGAGAGGACTTGAGTAATTGTTACAAACGTGATTCTATGCCTAAATATAGACTGAGCTAGAAGGTTACTTTTAATAAAGAATTGAATGTGATAATAACTCAAAAAGAGTAAATCAATACAGAATGTAGTTTGACAGGGTTTTTGTTTAAACACTACAACACAAAGCAGCTGCTCTCATTGATCCAAAACTGCCCTTCTTTACTGAAATTTTGGCTTAGCAATTGATTTCTCATAATTATTGTGAGCAGCTGAGCCAAAGAGCAGCTACAGAAGGGATAATCCTTTACCTCTTTGTTAGCTGCCACTCACTTCAACTTATTGGGGTGGCACCAGAGCCCTGCAAGCCACGTGCTGCTCCTGAGGGGTGCAGGGATTCCCTGCAGGAAGCCCAACAGCTTTGCAGGCAGCGGGAGAACCAAAGTCCCAGGGAGGCACAAGATTAGGACAGGAAGAGAATGGAGAGACAGGTGCATAGGGAACAAACTCAGAAGTTTGTGAGCTGGTGTTATGTGAAATAAAACGACTTGGCTGCTGAGGGCAGGCTGCTGTGTGGATAAAAGTGCTGCTGCAGCAGGGGTTTGCATTGCCTGTAGCCACACAGGGAGCTGCTTGTGGGTTGCCCTGTTTCTGATGAGGGTAACTGGTAGGAGAGAGGGAATGAAAGGACTGAGGGGAGCCACTGTGTCTCTGCTCATGGAATGGTCTCTATGGTCTCTCTTGCAGCTCAGCCAGGCCTCTGAACCCCAGCTGCAAGCGGGCCAGGATGACGTGTACAACGTGAGTAACTGCTGGTCCTTGTTCCCTAATCCACCATCCAGATTGTGGGGCACAGAGACTGAACTGGCTGCTGGTCAGAAAAGCTTTGGGTGAGCCAAAAAGTAGGCTCATGTAGTAGTACTCTTGATGAGTAGGCTGTACATGTGTGCAGGAAAGGTAAAACCTCGCAGGGACAGCTTCTGGTGTCACCACTCTGCCCAGATGCTGGAGAGCTCTTGGGGCTGTTGGTTCCTGATTTGGCCCACTGAGCTCTAGGTTGGCAGGAGCCCAGGCTGTTTGCTGTGCTGCTCCATGGAACAAACAGGTTTGTGAGAGCTCTGGGTGTGTGTGCAGGCACTGTCCCCATTGCTGCTGCTGTTTGATGTGGGCTGGGCAAAGGGCAAATGCCAAGGAATGCTGTGGAGCTGCCTTTGCACCTGCAGCTCATCCACTCTCAAGTGTGTGGAGCCTGAGCTCCACACAGGCCCTGTGCCTCCATTCCCAAGCTTTCCTGTTGCCCCGCAGGAAGCCCTGCTGTACCAGATCATACCAGAGAAATGCCTTGTCCCGTGCCCTGACCAAGGGCAGCGTCTTTAGGCAGTGAAAGAGGACAAAGACCCTGCCTGAGCCTCCTCACTAAATTGCCCACTCATGGCAGCATTAAACTCGAGCTATTTTTGCTATGTCTAGATGTCTTTTAATTTTTTTTCTCACGCTTTTGACCATAGCCACATCCTGTGATGAGTTCTGTTTAACTCTGTAATGTCTGAACACTAATGCAATTTCTTTTCAGTTTAAGTGTAGCCCGTCACCTTTCAAGTAGTGCTCTGTCAGCTGTGTTATTTTGACCTGAAATCTCTCCTTTGCCCTTGTGCAAGGTAACCTTTTCCAGCTAAGATTTGTGTTGGGCATAAAATTTCTGTAGCTCCTTGATGCAAATTTAGATGAACAGCTCTTGCAAGAAAAATGAAGGTCGTGGCTCTTCGCTCTCCTGTGGGAGAGAAAGTATGAAAGTCAGAGTCCCTCCCCCTCATGCTCTCTGGTTTTCAACTCATTTCCACTTAGGAAAGGTGCTTGATGCAACAGCTTGCAGTTTTGTGTCATTTCCATGGCTTAAATGTAGACATTGCTGTTGACAGTTGCATTAGGGCGTAAAAAGAATTTCTAGTTCAATGATAGTCCTTGTGAGCTGAGCTGGGTTCCCTTTCTTTTCTAAGATCTGTTCTTATCTCATGATCACGATGTCCATCTCTCCCGTTTCAGAAACTCTCCCGCGGGCACAGAGACGATTACGATGTTCTGGGAGGAAAGCGAGGAGCAGACCCCGAGCTGGGCGGGAGACACCAGGTAACCTCCAGGCACATGTGCGCCTCTGTCCTTTGATCTGGTGCCTCCTCCCACGCCGTGTCACAGCGCTGCTCACACAGGCAGCCACCCCAGCGCCTTCCTGGGGAGGGAACGACGCGATTTGTGTCGTAACCCCGGCGGCGCGGGGGGCAGCAGCGAAGCTCCCCCTCCCCTTTGATCTCTGCGCCCCTCGCCGGGCTGGGAGCTCGCAGCCGTCGGGGTGGGAAGTGACACCCGGGCCCGGGGCGGATGCGGAGGAGGCCCGGCAGCGGTGGGTGTTTCACAGAGCTCGCTGCGTCTGATGCCATCAAACAAGCGCCCACAAAGCAGAGCAGCAGCCAAAACAACTCTTTGTGCTGCACGGCCCATCACTTTCAAAGGAAAAGGGAGGGAAAACCTCCTGCATCAGCAGGTGACAGCTGTAGGGGCTGAGCAGAGAAGAACTAAGTTTTACCAATTGCTAAAGTGAAATTAATTTCTCCCAGAACAAGTTGTCTGAACAGAGCCTTACAGGTGGAGGCAGGATGGACTGGAATGGGCAGGGAAAGTCCATAGAGCCACAGCTGTGCCATGGAGCAAATGCATAATCACATGGGGGATGCTGGTAGTGCAATGTATGGGCAACTTTTTTCTTCTGTTTTACAGCAGAGGAGAAAGAACCCTCAGGACACTGTCTACACTGTGAGTAGAGCACTCTGGAGAGGGCAGAGAGGGAGGGATGGCTGGGAACAGGAGATTCTGTTTTATAGGAGACTTTTCCCCCCTGCCACCCAATTTCAGCTCTGGTTCAAAACTCAACAGCTGCTTTTCAAGACTTCTCTTCCCTTCCACCCAACTCTTCCCAGCAGACACTCTGTTTTTGCTAGAAAATTTCTGCTCACTTTTGAGTGACAGGAGCAAAACACTGGGGAGATGTAGAAAAGAACTTGGAGCAAGATACCTGCTAATGCCTAATGCTAGTGACTAACCAAGCTGCATCCCATGTGATTGCTGCTGCAGTATTTCCTGTGCATGGACTCCAGCCCTGTGACTGCTCTCTGGCAAAGGCCAAATACCAGTGCATCCAAGAGGGGCTGCTTAGGAACCTCTTGATGGAATTGGTTTGACTCTGGCTAAACGTGATGGGTCTGTGCTCCGAAGCACAGATACAGGAATGTTGATTATCACATCTTAACTTGGGTCTTTCTGAGTCCTTGGTGCTTGAGGAATGAGCTTGTTTCCAAGACCTCCACTGCTATTGAATGAGACACTCTGAGTTCAGCTGGTTTTAAATGTGGCTACCCAGGGGCTGCCTTGGCTTTTCTATTGTCACACTGACTCTTTCCCCCTCTCTGTCTGCAGTCGCTGCAGAAGGACAAGATGGGTGAGGCATACAGTGAGATTGGAATGAAGGGAGAGGTGAGTCTTATTTTCCTTCCTGGTGAAAACATGGCAACAGAAAACATTTCAGCTTTTGGCCAGAAAACCCCTGACAGCTGCCCTGGCTGGGGGGGCTGAAGGAAGGTCTGGTGTCAAGTGCTGCAATGGTCCAGCAGCACTGGAAGATTTTGGGGCATGTTTCTCCAGAGCAGTTTGGAGCTGCAGGTTTATGGTTTCCCCTCCACGGGCTGCTGAGGCTGGCTGGTGTTCCAGGATCAGGAGAGCACGTGCCAGCCCCTCCTTGTTCCTGACTTCAGACAAGGAATAGGGGAAATGTCCTCCTTCCCACAGCTCTGCTCTCAAATGTTTAAGAAGGCACATATCAGTCACAGCTGAGAGTTTTTAGCTCTGTGCACAAACTGCTGGGGGAGGAGGGCTTGTGTCAAAAAAAAACCATCTGGGGACACTTGTTTATGGCAAAATGAAAAATTGCTCTGACCTACACAGGTTCTATTTTATGTCAAAGTGTCATATATATATATATATATATATATATATATATATATATATATAAAACCTTTCATTTCCTTCTGACACATGAAAAAAGGGGCATTTCAAAACAAAGTTTAGTGTTGAGAAATGCTGAAGCAACGCCAACATTTAATATCTTCCCCTTTTTTAGTCTAATGCTCCTCTGCCAGAGTCAAGCTGTGTCTCTGAGCTATGGGGTTATAAAGTTGCACCATGTTTTTTGAATGTTTCTGTTTCTGGAGGGACGAGAACACCAAAGCCCTTGTCCCTTTCCAAATATATGATCATTTAATAGCTTGCTGCAATTTTAACTGTAACAAGTACTACTCCTTGACACATTTGTGATACAATCTAATACTAAATAATCAGTGTCTACAGAAATGCTGCCAAATCTCTATACATACAATGAATCAAAGAAATAGCAACATTCTAACAGTATGACAGGAAAATATGTCAGCAAACGAAACCAATTTGTTTTTATTTTCTATCCTCTCTATTTTCTCCTTAACAGCCCTTGCAGCATGTCAGGGCTGGTCCAGACTTAGCAGGTGCTTTCCTGTGCAGAGCAGAGTCCAAGCCATGCACAGCTGGTACATCCTGTACCCTCAGTACAGCATGGGGGAACTCAGGGGCTTCTTTCTTTCTGCATAATCAGGAAGGCACCCATTAATCAGTCTATGCTTGTTTTATTTTCCCAAAGCAGCAGAGGCGGCGAGGCAAAGGCAATGAAGGTCTCTACCAGGTAGGCACCACCTCCCACAGCTGCTCCCCTCACCTGTGGTTGGATATCCAATGGCACTCACAGGGAGGCACAGAGAAGTGATTTTATGATGATTTTATGTCTGTTCATTTAATTATGGATGCACATTCTAGCATCAGTTAGCTCTTAATAATACACAAATAAAACGTACTCCAAAGATCTGCAGAACCAGTTAGGATGATTTGCTGTAGTCATATTTTCATCACCATTATTCAGGATGTACCTTGCCTTCAGGTAAGTAATAGCTATTTATAGCACACAAAAACTAAAGAATCACTCAGGAGTAAAAACCTCTGTAGGGGGAAAAAAATCAGACTCCTGCTCCTGAGTGAGCCCCTGCCATCCTGCTGCTGCCAGTCAGCCAGGAAGAAGTAAGCACTCACACTCATCCCTCACCTGTTTTTCTGGTTTTCTCTTTTTCAGGGGCTCAGTGCAGCAACCAAGGACACTTATGATGCTCTCCAAATGCAGCCTTTGCCCCCTCGCTAGGTGGGAGCCTCAGAGGGGATGGGCAAGAGTGAGAGATGCCCACCTGCTTTGGGGAGGAGAGGGGGGAAAGCCTTTTTCATCCAACACAAGCACTGTGTGTTTTCTCTGTGCAAGAACCTCCTTGGGTTGCTTGGTGCACAGAACCTGGACCTGGCCTTTTCCTTCTCTCTCTCCTCCTGAATTATGTAACTGCTTCTGCTATTAGAATGTACATATCTGTAAAGTTGTTTTCAATTATAGGGGGTATTAGGCTGATTTTTTTTTTTTGGTCAGGTTTGTGGGGACCAGACCACACTTTCTAACAATCACAGCTATTTCCATAGGTCTTCCTGAGTATTAAGACATGGAATTATGGCTTTAGTGCATTTAAACAATTTGCAAAGATTTACTGTATTTACTGTATTTACTTCCTGTAGTATTTATCTTAAGACTATAAGACTATTTCGCCCTTTTTGCTTTAAATTTTGCCTTTAAAAACCTGCTTCAGTGGAGGGCAACTTTTTTTCTTTAATTATAAAGAGTGACATGATGTTACCATAGTGAAGCAGAGAGGCTGAATGCCAGCTTTCCAGTAGGAAGAAAATGAACACCAATATCCAAAAAAAGATCAAGCAATGGCACTGCCACTCATCCATAAATATGAGCCAGGTAAGCTGAGTGAGAGACTTCTCTGAAGGCAGAAAAACAAAGAAAACAAGGAGATGGGTGCCCCTATTATCACTTCCAGACAACAAACTGTACAAAAGCCAACATAAATGCAGTTGCCAGCCCAGTCTCTCATGAGGCTGCCTCTAAAAGGTGCAGGTATCATTCCAAGGAGGTACCAGCTCAATAATGTCATGTGTTTTTGATGAATTAATAAAACAGTGCCACAGCCCTGTGTGTGTGTGTAGGGAGCAGCAGTGGGAATGGCACGAGCTCCTTACCTGAGGTGTTCAGCCTGTCTGCACCAGCCTGCATCCAGCAGCACCATCTCCCAGGGAAGCTGAGGAGGACAGGATTCCAGCTGGAGCTCCTACACACGTCCCACAAGCTGGGATGGGCTGTTGGGAAAATGCCCCAAAGCCAGGAATCAAAGGGACACTCACCTCCTGCTGCTGCAGCCTCAGTTCTGCCCGTGCCTCACGAGCCTGCACAGGGAAGGCTGGAGGAATTCAGCAAGGACAAATCCAGCCCAGCAACATCAGGGGTGTTTCACCTCAACTCAGGAGCTGACCAAGCCATCTCACCAGTCCTCACAGAAGAAGCAGAGCTAAAGCAAGGCTGTGGGAACAAGAGCTGCTGCTCTGGGTGCGGGCCAAATGAGGTTATGTCTTCTTTCCAGGGACTGGGTGGGTTAGCAGCAGAAAAACTTGCTGAAATGGGTGCTATGCAAGTTCCAAGGCAGTTTTACTTCTTTAAGCAGTAAAACTGTACCTGCAGTAGGTGCTTGTAGCTTTTAAAGAATATTTGCAATAAATTAAAGCAAAAAAAAAAGTAAACTGAGACATGGTAATGAATGCTTCTTGCAAAAAAAAAGTTCCTAGATCCTTTACTGTTCTCTGCAGTGACAAGAAAAATTGAGAGAACTGGGTGATAACTGAGACAGCTGAGCTGAAAATTACAGTAAAGTTATGCTGCAAAGCACTCGATGCAAGAACAAAGAGTGCTGAAAACAGCTTTCTCTTTTTAAATCACCATAACTGTATCTGCAAGATGTAGAAGCCACAAGCTTTGGCAGTGTGAAATACCAACCACCAAACAATAGGAATGAAATTCTTTGTGGGGGGAAAAATCACCTTATGCTCTTTATATATCAATGGATACCTTGATTTCAAAAAGCATCCAACGCTGGTTTTGGGGCCACTCACTGTGGGGTTGAGCTGAGTCTCCTCTTTGCCTTCAGGAAGCAACTGAAGCTGTTTCTGCTTTTGGGAGAGGAGCTGATAAATACAGAATTAGAACAAAAGCTTCAAGCAGAGTACATAAAACCCAGGCTCTCCTCCAGTTTGAGAAGACAAAGGGCACCAGATCAATCTTCTGGCCCAGTCTGATCCATAGGGGAAGAGCAATCAGCCTCTCCCGACACATTTAAAAACTATGAACAAGTGCATACATGTTAAAACACTTGGAAAATGGTTTAATGATGTTTACAACAGAAATGAACTGTACAATTACAGTAAGTTTAATATATATAAAAAATTACAGCAGACAAATGCATCTACACAAAATCTACCTTTTCATTCTGATTTACTGTAATCTACACAATCTCTCAATGCCTACAGCTATCTGTAGGCAACCACTGGGAAAATAATAATAATAATAATATAATAATAATAAAGGACATCTTTAAAGAGACAGCATTTCGCCTTCCTCCTCACCCTTAGTGTGATCAGCAAGGTTTTGAAATGTGTGGGACTCTCACATTTCAGTCTCCAGAAAAGCTTGGGTTGCGTTTGGGTAGGGTACTCCCACAATGGCCCTTGATTTCAAGTGTTCTGCTGACCTCAAGTGTATAAATGCAGTGTATGAGGAAGGCCAAGGGAAAAAAAAACCTCCCAGCCAGTGTAAGCAGGCAGTTGCACAGAGCAGTGAAACCATTAGGACCAAAAACTTGTCTTATTTAGAAAAGAAAGCAAAAAGGGACTGCCCAGACACTACAGACATTCACAAATTCTCATTTCTTTGAAAATTATGATCAGATTTAGAAGAAAAGGCTTGGTTTTCCACTCCCAATTCTTCATACAAAGGGGTAGTTTTCAAACTAACACTGTAAATACATTTTTAAAACAGAATTTAAGCTACTTCCTCTTTGGCCCACCCCTTAAAAACAGTGAAACCCCCTTTGCACTGAGAAAGAACCTCAGGTCAGTGGGGAAAACAAAAGAACATGCTGTCTCTTTAAAAAGAAAGAAAGAATCCCAGTTGGGAGCGGCCATCAGTGAAAATGCAATCCAAATTGGCGGTCTGGTGGAAATTCCTCACGGAATATTATGTACAGTTTAAAAACCCTTTGTAGTTGGTTTTTCTTTTATTATTATTTATGAACACCTAGGCAGTGAAAACCGTTATGTTAATACATACATAGACACACCCAAAACATACAAAAATACTATTATTTCAAACTACTAAGAATAGGACAAGTTCAGTTATCTCCATGCTATGACTTTAAGAGCATTACACTGAAACAAACAAGAATTTAAACGACAATTTTTTAATATCCCAGAAATATACCAAAATATACATCTAAGCTTTGGAATTACTGAGGTTAGACTAATGCAAGTGCTGGGTAATCGTACTTAATACACAAGTCTAAGGTTCTGCAGGAAAGAAATTATCTTTGGTATCTGCATCAGGCTAATAATATTAACATTTGGATTTTGCTTTGGGATAGAGCTTGTCTGACCCTAGAACCAAACACCCCCCAATCAACTGAGATTAAAAAGATCCATGTAAAAAGTTCCTCCATTTGCAATCCCCCCCCAAAAGTTAAAAAGTCACAGGCATCTACCTAGCATAAAAGGTTGAGAAATACAATGCATAGTTGCACAGTGGTGCTGCAAAAATAAAAGAAATCTAGAAAAAAGGAACTAGAGGAGAAATGAAAAGCTGCTTCTTCTTCTTTCAGGGATTTCTCACAACAGGACAGCCTCTTCCAAGCAGTGAAGGGGGGGGAAGCTCAGAAGTGCACCTCAGCGTGTATTAATCAACATCACCCAGCCCCCAGAGGGTTAAAGCACCCAGCAGAGCAGCCAATCCTGCACCCAAGTCTTCAGCTCCTTAACCCACCTGCGAAGCCCCGGCCTCCCTTCCCAGCCTGTGTCCCAGATCTCACCCTGGGGCCGGGAGTTGCTGCCCGGGCTGTTCTGGAGCCCCAGGCCAGGCCGGCCTCACAGGTGGGCTTGGTGCTGAAGACGCCCTTTGTCTTTGGTTTGTTTGTTTGTTTTGAGTTTATACAATCATTAGGAAATCTTTGGTTTTGGCTGGAAATTTTAAAAGAACAAAACAAAACAAAGAAACCGCCCCCTCCCGACTTATAGCAGCCACCGTGACCTGACAAAGCTTCTCTTTCCCATGGGGGTAGGGGAACTACATTCAAATAAAGATGGACCGGGTTAAGGATGCAGCTTCTGGCCAGGTTGGGGAGTGGGGAAGGGATACAGGATTGTCAAATAATAAAGAAGAAAATTAAGTATTTGGAGATTTCTATTTTTTTTCCTTTTTTTTTTTTTTGTTTTTTTGGTCATGTTAAAAAGTGAGTAGCATGTATGCAGCACTGGGCTGAGAGTGCCTCCTGGCCCTGGAGCTCAGCGTGGCTCTGAGGTGGGAAAAGGCAGCGTGGGTGGCCCTTTTCCATGGAGAGTGGAGGGGAGGGGGTGGATATTCACAGACTGATCAAGAGGACCCCTTGTAACCAAAGGAAATAAGATAAGATTGCAATTTGCCCTCACTTTGCAGTAGCTTTTAAGCAGCGACATTCAGAGGCGTTAGGGGGTCACTCCCCAGGTTGCAGGTCACGGGGTGCTATAGGCCAGAGTTCAGTGTTAATCAAAGGAGGGAGGGCAGACTTGGCAACTCTGTGGGGTTTGGAGAAAGTTAAAGCAAGTTACTCAGTTACGAGTTAGAAATGAGGTATACGACAGCTCCTGTACCTGTGGCGGATAAACACCCCACACCTACTCACACCTAGCCTTAGATACTACCACAGAGGAAGGAAATGGAACAACGGCACGGCGGGGACACAGCAGGAGCTCCTGCCCGGGCGCTCGGGGGGCACTCGGGGCCGGAGCTGCTCCAGCCCTGCCCCGCAGCGCTGCCTTCCCTTCCCCGCGCTGCGGGGAGGCGCGGCCCGGCTCCCCGGCAGGGAACGCGCCGGGAGCGGCCCGGAGCTCCAAGTCTTTCTCTTTGCGTTTTCCCCTCGGACTCGCTCGGACGCAGGGAGCACCGGGGTCACAGAGGCCGACACACATGGAGAGTGAATGGGGGAAGAACTAAAGGTTTTGTCTCAACTGCCTTGTTCTCAGGACACTGTCACGGGTGCTCTTGTTCCTAAATCGTTTCTCAAGGGGGTTGTGCGATCTCCACGAGTTGCCCCTTGGCGTGCCATTCCCTAAGGTCTTGGGATTCCTACTGTTAAATAATCTCAGGGTTTTATAGCACCACAACGTGCCGGCTTGGAACGCACACGAAGTTATGACATTCAGGGAACAGGGCTTCTGTAGCTGCTGCCACAGAATTCCCCAAAGGCAGTGTGAATCCTGAAGTGGGGCCTACAACAGATAAGACAATTTTGGGAGGGAAGGGGAAGCTAACGTGATAAATTAAGTATCTTACGGTATTATGTAAAGCTCTGCCAGAGAATATTCCCCAGCAGACCGACACAGTTTTAAGACAGATCAGCGTTTTGGTCTGAGCTACTTGACAATGTCCTGTTTGGTAGAGAGATGAAATAAGGCAGAGGGGGTATGTTCCAGTTCTGGGGCTGAGCCTCAGCAGCACTAAGGAACGCCAAAGGTATCATCTTCCCTCGCCTCCCACAAGCTGTTTCATTTCCTTCCTCAGATTTGTTTTCCATAAAGCACACCTTGTTTTCCACTTCTTTTGTTCCAAGTGCTCTTTTCTTTGAGAAGTCATTTCTTCAATATCCCTATTACCTATCTATAAATCTAACTAGCTCTTTGAAAAGTCACACAATATTAATACCACTTTTACATAATGTCAGAACAACAATTCTATTAGTAAAGCTTTCAGTGAAGTTCTGCAACCCGATTGGTGTCCGGAGGAAGAGTAGCTGGACAACCCGCTCTCCCCCTTCCTCCCTCCCTTTCTTCACAAGAGCTCACCAAGTTCACTGATAAAACAGCTCAGCCCAATAGCACGATACATGAACATGTACAAGGCTACTTTGGGGAGCAAAGAAAGGAGTCTTCAAGGTCCCTCCCTTAAGAGAAAGACCATCTGCAAAAGCCGTTGAACAGACTCTGACCTTGGACTACACTGCTTCCACATTTGAAGGAAAGAAACAGTTTTCCCTGACTGTATCCCAACATCAGCCTAAGACCTGCAGCACTGGGCAAACCCCAGACACCGTTTGTCTTCACAGAGCCGATGCAACTCCATGCAGAAAAGGTGGGAGTACCCGCAAGAGATGAGGTCCTTAGAGGAAGGGACACTGACCCAAAGCTCAAAAAACCCCCACCCAGCTTTTCCTCTTACCCGCTCTGAGAACAGCAGAGCTGACAACTTATCAGTGCCTTTGGTTCCCTACGAGGCCACTGGGAATTCTCCCTCCCCAGTGGAGTGGAGCTCCTTTAGAAACGCAGCTCTCGCTCCCGCGCGCAGCCGGCGCTCACACGCACTCGCACACACACCCACCCACGCACACCCTGCCCTCCTCCCCCGCTCCAGCAGCCCCGGGGGAAACGGGCAGGGAGCCTTGGAGCCCACCCGGAGCTGGCTGCAACACCCTCCCAAGGCAAGAACCACTCGCTCTTCTGCTACTGCCACCGCAACACCGAGACATCGGCCAGGAGAACGACCTGGTCCCTCGCCAACAACGCCTCAAAGCTCCTCTCCCACAACCTTCTCACAGTATTTCAACCCTTTCAGGCAGACCAGCCAGGTGTTAGGAGTAGGTTAGCTTTCACCTCTCTCAGTTTGGTTTTTTCTTTCATAGTTTTTGGTCTAGACAGGATTAGCATTGCTATTAGAAAAGGAAGTGTTTAAAAAGTTTTCCACCTATTATCAAGCACTACAAGCCCTACATTCAGTAACAAGACAAGGGGGATAAAAGGAACCTGTTTCACTTTTGCTCTCCCAGATAGATTAAGATGCGACAACCATTCTTGTCCCTCCCTGGAGTTAAACACAGCGGACCCAGTTCAGCTCTGGAGCAACTCAACTCAACCGAAACGGATTTCCAGCCCCGAGGTCGATCCCAGCCCAGTACAGCCATCTCTCCCCCGAGCCTCCTCGATAGTTGTTGCCTCATCTTCAGATCCCAGCAAGGGGCAAGGAAAGGCCGAGAGGGAGGGAAGTGTGCGCACACTCGAAAGGACCCTGAACAGCAACCCCACCAGTAACCTGCATGCCACCACGTGCTGTGCTGCAGATTAGACCACAGATAAACCAACCAAACAACAATCCCAAACCCAGGAGCGACAAAATGTTTCCTTTGGCAAGACAGATACAAGGAAAAAAATTTATGAGCAAACATTTTCCTTCTAACACAGTCAAACCCCCTTCTCTGCCCCCAACATCCACCCACCCCCACCCGACCCTATAAAGTTGTAACCTATAAACAGGATCTCAAATACATACAGCATAATCATGTTTATCAATCATAATAAACCATCAGTTCAACTAAACTCTACAGCTAGAATTATCTCCACTATTTATAAAGTTTGCTTTTCTCTTCTGATTTTTTCAGTTTAAAACCAGTTCTGCGACAATGCTAAGCTATGCTGAGGTATTTTATGAAGGTGCCAGAAGCCAGCTGCTACCCACAAGTATTGTTCTCAGAGCTGTATGGTGCTACCTTTCGCTGAGGGAAGAGGGGGAAGGAGCAAGGAGGGAAAGAGGCAGAGGGATGGAGACAGGGAGGGAGAAAGGGGGCCCAGATTATTCCAGTTATGGACGGTTCTTAGCAGGGCATCACTGATGGACCTAAAAGCAGCCCCAAGACAAAGCTCAGTAGCTGCTTCATGTTCAGGAATTTGGTCAGAAAAGAAGTACCTGATACGTTCTACATGCTGACCTTATTTGTCCACATGAGTCAAAGATGTCTTTTCTCCCACAGTTAAACTATCTGTAATTTCAGTGCAATCTCCCTAATGCCCTCCTAACAGCATCCCAACAGGGGTAAAAATTCAGAGCATGTCCCCACTTGGAGTATCCTGGGAGAAGTGGCAGACAGATCAAATGCAGATAGAGAAGTTGAAAAAAATCAAGGTGTTTTTTTTTTTTTTTTTTTTTTTTTTTTTTTTTTTTTTGTGCATTACTGTGTCCATGTGTGAAGATATGCAAATAGAGGAATTGCTTTTCATCGTTCCAAAAGCACTGAAACTACTTGCACTGACACAGAGGGAACCAGGTACCACTCACAACGTGGAGACAAAGATATGGACATCTTAAGAAACTGTGAATTGTGAGCCAACAGGTTTTTGAAAAAAATCCTCCCTGTCAAATATCTTTAAAGTATTTTAGGGGACTCCCCTCTGGAAAGAAGAGAGAAACTCACAAGCAGCAACAAGAGATTTAATGAGTGAGAAGGGCAGAACTTGTGCAAGGTAGGTATCTTGAATTCTATATTGCTATAGTACTTTGGGAGGGAGAGGGCAGATGTCCTGGTTGCAAAAATAGAAAGATTTGAGTTGGCTGTGTGAGAACTGACAGCCATAAATGCACTGGGGAGCAGCAGGCCAGCTTATTCCTTTGGTAATACTCCACCCTAGGCAACATCCAACAGGGATGCTGGGCTACAGGGTGTGGAGAAACAGCATTTAACCATTTCAGGCAGAACAGGAATAGGGAATAGTGACTCTTTGTAAAGTTAATGCGGCAGTAAAAACATCTACATATTAAACTTCCAGTTTAAAACCAAGTATCATTGAAAGTTTGGACCATGCATTATTTTATCCCTCCTAAAACACTCTAATGACCATGAGAAGCTACCTGCCTCTTTAAGATAACTGTATCTTTATATATGTCTTTATCTAAGAAAATATGAATTAATATTTAAGGTAAATTAGATGTTGCTTTGGTTTAGTATCTGTGGTATGGCTCCAGCTGTAATGGTTGTGCTGCTTCATTGGCAACAACAACAAAAAAAGAGGGAATTCCCGTTTTAAGGAACGCTGCTTTGCAGGAATGTGCACAGAGTTAAGGAATTAACTCTCCTGTGTCCTTCACTAACTCAGCCACAGAAATGTGTCAAAGCACCCCGTGTGAGGCTTACAGAGGTGGCATTTGAACATTAGGTCACAGTTCCGAGAGATGTCACATCCACACCACCTCACAGTGATTGATAAAAACGTACTTCAACTAACAGGTGTTGTACAGTGACTGAGAAACAAAATAAATGCTCTGGAGGAAATCTAAGCAGAGGTAACAATTGGAAGCAGCCACACCTGGCTGTGTGTACTTTCTTTGGGCTGTTTGTGAATCCTTCCACAGTGACAGTGGAGAGTGGGTTCTAAGGTGACCAAGTGTGCTAAAGCCAAAGTGTGCTAAAGCAAAACACGTTTTTCTTAAGATCAGAAAAAAATGTCATCACCAAGCTACAAGACCAACTCCTGAAGCCATTCTTTAAATTGTTTTTGACCTTCCGGGCATATCTGTGTTTGTTTTCCTGGAAATCTCTTGCTTTTTGAACTATCCCTGTCTGCAGGGAGAGCTTTTCACCTTATCTTTTCTTGCCTGGGTACTGTGACATGCTTGCAACTATGAAAAGCAACCCTCTCACCTTTAAATACAGAGACATGGAAGTCTGAAAAAGAGATGCTATTATCCTTTTCCAACACACCACCAAACTTCCTGTGATCATATTTACTGGGTCTGTACACAATTGTTATTGTTTCTTTTCAGATGCATCAATTTCTGCTGCCAGCATGATGACGATTTAAAAAAGAAACTTCTTCTAAATTCTGGTACATGATCTCATATTCTTTTCATTCTCTGAAGGAGCACATGCACTCTAACCTGGCAGGTGTACACCCACTGCCAGTCTGATTCCTGTCTTTCACCTAAACACTGGAGGTAGCCAGCATCCATGAGGAAAAACACCGATAGGGATGAAAGGCAGGCTCCAGGAACAACATTCAGTCAGTCACAGGGATGTTTTAGGGGACAATGAATCAGAGCACACTGGCAATGGATGCCATAGGATATGTGCTGTTTGGGTATTATGTCAGTTTCTGCAAACAAAACCAAGCTTTTTTGGATATGTGGCTACTCTGAGTTTCCAGTTTCTCTCAGAAAAAAAACTCGCTAAGAAATTCCCTGGAATCTGGGCCCCAGATAGGGTGATGGGGTAGAGAAGAGGAGGGTAAAGAAAGGGATATAAGGTGCTCACACCAAAGCCATGTGACCAATGCAAAGGTAGTCAGGAAAAAAAGCAGATTTTTATAATAAATAAACCATCCAAGCTGCATTAGTGTTCCAGATATGTACTCAACAAGACCCTCTCCCAACCACAAACCAGCAAGAATGGGACATGAAAACTCATTCAGACAGCTAATGGCACAGTCTCCTGGAACTGTGGAGAGAGGATTTTCCACTGATTTAAGGCCCACCTTTCTTTGTGTTTCCTAGATATCTGCAAGGACCACGCCCCCCCCACCCACCACAAAACCCTTGGGAGGAGGGAATCCATCCGAGATGAGCCCGGTGGTCTCCCCCCCCAACCAAAAAAGCTTCCTGATAAATTGTACTTTTGCACAGGCGTGAAAGTAAGCAGGGACTTTCAGAGTCAGGAACAAACGCTACAGCTGCGGTTTTCCCCATCCTCTTACTTCACTCAAAACAAGTCCAAGGACTTGCATTCCTTTGGTAGAAACTACAGACCGTGCTGTGGCCTCCAGACCAGCACAGTGGGCACCAGCATCTTCTCTTCTACTTTTTCCCTACCTCCCTGAAGCTCACCCAGCTGTACCTGTTGCTGCTCTGAAGCTTTTGCTGTGGGCCATTGCCATTTTTGCAGTATTATTCATAGCCCTAAAAGTCTCCTGCACAGCCTGAAGACGTAGAGACGTATCAAAAATACAGAGATTCATCCATACTGGGGGGATAAAGGTGGGACCTCTTGGATAACAATCCTCTGACATTGCCATTCTATTTACACATCAAATAAAAGAAAACAAATTAAAATCAAGTTAAGAGTCTGCCCCAAGGATAACACAAATTACCAACCAAAAAAAAAAAAAGATTAAAAACAAGCAGCAACTTTTATATAAAATTAATAAAAACAAAAGACAAATGAAAAAGAAATTGTCAGTAGCATCTATCGCCTCTCTGCATCTGAACTGCACTTACACAAACTAGTCCATTAGTACAGCAGCTTGCTAGAAATTGACTTTGGTTCAAGCTTAGTTTTAAAAAAATAAAACATAAAAAAATCAAAAACACATAAGAAACGGTGGACGGACATTTGTTAGTTTCCCTGCTTGCAGTTCACTAGTTTTGAAGTTTTAGGGGTAATTGGTTTAAATATCAGTAAAACAGGAAGGTGGAGAGTTAGAGATGAACAGAGCAAAACCATGGTGGTGGGGGGAGAGATAAGGGGTTCTGCCACTTGAGTGCAAACACAACTCCCACATGCTCAGGTCACAAACCAAAGCATGTGTGGAGTTTAAAGTTGCTGCCTTCCGGATCTTGGATGAGAAACTCCAGGATCCCCCTGAATCATCAACAAAACGAACATAGCTGCATCAGCTCATTATTTTAGGACACTCTGGTGACAAAAGAAAAGGGGGTGGGTGGGAAAGGGACTCTTCTAATACCCTTACTAGCTAAAAGTAATTTAGTTTTGTACACATGGCAGAAACCTTTAAATCCATCAGGAATGGAAAGTTTAACGTGAACTGCATTGCAGTGATCCAGTCTTCTCTCTTTAAAAATCATTTTTCTTTTTTGGTTCAGACACTGGATTGTATATTTAAGAATATACAGATCTAACTTCTGTACAGTTCATTACTCCTTCCTCATCCACAAAAATATCCTTTGCTCCACAGATCAGAATCACCCTTGAAAAGTGAGCTGCAGTGCCAGGCGCTGGCCAGAGGCGCCGATTGCCACGCTCACCCCGCAGCTCAGAGACCATATGAGATCAGCCCGGGGTGTGCAAGGCCCCAGAGTGGCTCTGTTGTGTTGGCATTAACAATGGCACCTTCTGTTCCCATAGTCCTGGCTCCTGTCTTTTGCAGCCAGAAGCACTTTTTGTTTTACTAGGAAGCTCTTCTAAATAGTGTTGGAAGCATCAGACAAGGAATATTGCTATGAATGGGGAGAATGTGACCTTCTGAAATCCGGTACCAACTCACCTAGAGGGTATCTAGGACTCTAGATGCTGCTTTAATGCTGCCAATTAGCCTGGGTCATGATGGTTTTTAAATATTTGTGTGTGCTTTTGCACAGCAAAACGAAATCTATGGAACAGAAGAGCCATCAGTATTGTCACACAATCCACACTCGGGAGGTCACATCCCACTCTCTGAAGTGAAAGGAACCAAGCACACGAAGCTAAGAGCAGAATTTGGCTGTTTTGTCTAAATATTTGAGAGAAGAATGGCAGTTGGGAGCAAATTCCTACCTCTGCTTACAAAGCAGAGACCAGCCTGGAAGTTTGCACACAATGATCTCTGCTGCTGCACTGAGCTTCCTGCACAAATGATGAACATAAATTCTTCTGACCCCTACAAGTAGGCATTAGACAAATTCAAGGATGAGGAAACTGTTCAGAACATTTCCAGAAGATTAGGATAGAAAGTCTATTTGTGCTCCATTCTTCCTCTCCACCCCCCCACCCTCCCCCCATGGTGTGGGAGCTCGCTGAAAATAATCCAGGAGCAAAAGACAAATGCGTCCAAACTATATATATAAAAATAATAATAATAATAATCATAATAATAATAATAGAGATACACCAGTAATACAGGCCTGCCTAAATTGTACCAGTTAAGAAAGGAACCCCCAACATGATTGATACGATTATAAACACCTTGTATGACATAATGGCCTGTACAACAGACCTATAAAATGATAATTAAAAAAGAAAGATATTTAGACCAAAAAAACCAAGAAATCCCCTTCCTATGTTTGAACTGATAACCCACCTTAACTTGTCATTGTGACTGCTGGAAATGATAAGTAGTCCTTTCACTTTTTTTGTGTTTTTGCGGTTTTTAGTTTTTTTGTGGTTTTTTTTTTTTTTTTACATTTTTGGTTAGAAAGTTCTCCGATCCATGAAGCGATCCTGAAAAGACAGTGTTTATTATAAAATTAGGCAAATGTCTGTCCCAGCTTTAAATCCTTCCTGTTTTGCTTTTGTTTTTTTTTTTCTCCTTTTTTTTTTTGGTTTTTTTTTGTTTTGTTTTGTTTTTTTAAATATTTTTCCTTCTCTCTCTCTCTCTCTTTCTCTCTCTCTCTCTCTTGTCCCCAGCAACACGGTGAGAGGATGCCCATGGCATTTTCAGTCCATCGACCGGGCTGGCAGCCGATCCCAGCGCACAGTGACCCAGGCTGCTGGAGCAGAGCCCAGCCCGGCTCACTGTGCCTTGGAGGCAGTAGTGGTGGTGGACGTGGCCCCGCTGGCAGAGGCCACTGTGAGGAGAGAGTTCTGGATGGACTCGGCTGAGGTGGAGGTGGCGTGAAGGCTGGCGACTGGTCCAGAGGCCCCTGCGGAGGCTGCAGCTGCAGAGACCAAGCTAACTGGGTTGCTGGTGAGCAGAGAAAGGTTCTGAGGGTTCAGGAACAGAGGGGCAGTGACGATGTTAGGGGTACCTCCAGCATTGGCAAACACCAAGTTTCCAGTTGCATCCAGTGATGTTATTGGAAGAGAGCCACCGGATGCAAGAGCTAAAAATAGGGAAAGGTGAGCAGGGAGGAGATAACATTAGCAGTAAGCAACAATGCAAAATGTGCCTAAAAGCAAGGGGTCTCTGCATTTGCCTTTCTCTGATGTGTGTGCTCTCTAAATCACTTGTTTGCGGTTTTTTTTTTTTCCAAATAACCATCAGACAAGATCTTGCAGATACTAAAACACATCTTTCATTTGCTGCTAAACTAATTCCACTGTGCCTTTCTTCAGCTCTTCTGGCACAATATTGGTCTATGTTTTCTGCCACAGAGAGGCTGTGCACCCAGGCAACTTGCACTGGGAAGGGCTGAGATGAGGGTTCACATGAAATGACAGCTATCACAAGATGGAGAAGGTCATGTAACCTTGAGCGTAACATTTTAAATGTTGACATATAACCAACCACGGTTACAACTTACTCTCATGGGTCTACAGCTTTCAGTCTGCCTTAGATTATGATCTCCTAAATTTATCTGTGACACTTTATGAAATGGTTCTTTCTTGCAACCTAGAAACAAGATTTGTTCAGCTAGTTTAGAGGATATTTGAACACACAGGTTTTACCTAGCTCTTTAGACACTTGTACCACCCAGTTTTTATGGGTGGCAAACTATGAACAACTCTTGCTGAAGCCAGTGGTAACTTTTGGCTTTGTGTACTTCCAGAACAAATAAATATATCCTCTTCTGAATGTGGATTAATGTATTTCAAGTTCTATGTAAGGATTTTAGGAGGCAGGATGTTTCTTTTCTAATATGAAGACATGAATTCAGGATCAAGACTTGCTCAGAACTGCCCTTCCAAGAGACCTCAGAATGGTGGAAGTCTGCTGAAGCAGACTACAAAAGAGCTATAAAAAGTAAATCTCTAACCTGCTAAAGATAGAGGCCAATAAGGCAAGGATAAAAAAATAAATTCCAGATTATATTCAGCATCTTAAATGCCTCCTTTAAATCATACACAGCTCTGATTCCCTACCTGAAGTTGTACCTGCTCCTATCTCTGTGACCCACAAAATGTATTTGCACATTTAATTTTGTAAAGCCTTTACTCCTACACAATTTATGCCCAGTGCTGAGGAGTCAGTGCTCTCTGGTAGACAAAACCAGAGCGCATAAACTGAAGTTGTGTGATGGAGATGCATTAAAAGGAACACTACTGACCTTGAATAGTTGCCAGTGTACTGTTGCTCATCAGGGCCGGGCTGAGAGCACCACCTAATGTCCCTGGATTGAGACTGAGTAAGGCACCTCTGCAGCAAGATCATGGAAGAAGTGGGAAAGAGAAAGAGTGTTACTTTTAAGAAAAGGTTGTCACTGTTCAAATGTACACCATCATATTTTTAAAAAAGGGGGAAGGGCAAGGAGGGAGGAAAGACCAGAGATCAAGGGCTATTTTTGGATTATTTTAGTTTTAACTCCATGAGGGGTTCATGACATGCCCAAAGTACAAGCACTGTAAATACATTACTTGCATTGATTGTTGGTGTAAAATATTCTTGTAAAGTATTTGGGGAAAACTGTTAATCATTAGAGAACTATCATCCTCTCCCAAATGCAGATAAGAAATATGTAAATCAAGAGGAATTAAAGAAACGTCTATCTGAGCAATATTTCTAAAACTATAACTCCAACAATACACCAATTTGCATTTTTCAGAACTTGCTCATGATGGAGAAATGAATACAGAGGTGTAAAGTGGGTCTAGGCTATCTCTCCATGTTACAATTAATAGGGCAGATTCTGTAGTTCAGTGGTAAGTTAGTTTTTAAGTGAAGCTCTGCAGTGGGATGAATGATTTATCAAACAACATCACTGCAACACAGCTTTTTCACCTTTAAAATGAGCACGGTATTTGTGTACTGCAATGGGAATGGTCCACTGCCATCTATGAGTAAACCTTCAGAATCTGAGATAAATGACAGCCATACAGAAAAGCAATTTATCCTAAGAATTTCCCTTCACTCTTCCGTCACCTCACCTAAAAGGGTGTGCAAAATGGATCCTTACCCAGCTGCAAACTGCGAGGATGCCATCAAGCCTGGGTTTAGTCCTGCTGCAGCAGCCATGGCAGCGAGACTTGCATTTGCAGGCAACTGTGCAGCTCCTTGTAAGGCGGCCGCTGCCGCCGTTTGCAACCCTGATGCCGTTACCATCACCTGGCTGGTCCCGAGAGGGGAGGACAAGGGGGTGGAGGTTGTCTGTGTTGTGCTGGTCTCACTGGCACTGGAGGCCTCGGAAGTGGAGGCTGAGGCAGAAGGGGAAGGGCTCGGGGAGGGTGATGTCACTGCTGAAGAAGCTGGAGGTGCTGTTGAAATCACTGTTGCCGTGTTGTTGGAGGTGGTTTCTGTTGTGCCTGGAAGAATGGTTGTGGTCAGATCAGTACAAAACAGGAATACCAGACAACAGAAACCCCTGCCCACCTGATCTCAACTGCATGTCCAGCTGGAAGGGGCACAAGCACACATTTCTGTAGAACCAAGAAGCACGAAGAGTTCAAATGAAAAAATGAAATTACACTTCCCAATGGTGGGGGGAGGCTAAGGAGCTCCAGAAGCCAGCAATGAAATACAGTATATTTTGTTTCAGCACTACCTGTGATTTTATTCCTGGAAAAGTCAACTCAGTGGTCACAAAAACTGAAGCTTCTTAGTGCAGCAACAAGGAACGATGACAGGGATGTCCTGGGATACCAGTGACCAATAGTGAATGACTCCTTTAAGAATTCAAAAGGCACAGATGGTAGGGGTTGATGTGGTGGCAGCCGAGATCGGCCCTTACCTGTGACTGACAGACTGGTGACAGCAGGACTGGCCAGAGGGAGCACGGGGTTGACAGTCAGGGTTGTAGCTGCACTGCTAGTCACAAGGCTTGGCGTGGTTGCCACCTGGAGGTCAAAAACGAATAAAACTGCTCAGCTGCTCAATGACAGTCACACACTAGACCTGGATTGTTTTCTTTCCACCCTCAGCTGAGGAAGTTATCAGCGAAAAACGCTGCATATAAACTAATTTTTTGTAATTTGGTTACTTTATCACTCAATGAAACAATCATAGCATCTTCTCTAATTACCAGCAATATATTTATTCCTAATAATTCAGTATTTGAAAGCAGATAGACCCCTATCCATACTGTCTCAAGACTGCAAGTTAGCCCTCTCTGCCACCCCACAAAGAGAGCACCTTGTTTTAATAGAGACACTCTTACAGACAGAGTTACAAAATATATTATTTCTACTTATTTTTTCTTGTTTAAACATCTTTTCAGCTCCAAATCTCTTTCTCTGATAAAATTATGTAAATGCCCCAGCATTAACAAAGGTATTTAGAGTAGTGTGTTTATATGGAGAAACAGAATAACATTTCACTTTTATTCAACCAAACTATAAACTTTACTTTGATAAGCTTCCTTGTGCCAGAGGAAGGATCTCTGAATTTTAAAACATACAAATGGACTTTTCAATTGTGGATGGCTTATTACAAGAAAGCTACAATAAACGGAAGACATTACAGATAAACACCAAAGATTTAAGGCTGGAGAAACTAGCTTATGAGGAAAAATGAAATACAAGGAAAGGACTTTTTATGGACAAGAAATGGTGTCCAACAGTAATATTTGAAGGCTGTTATACATCAATGAGAGAAATGAATCCTTTAGAATTGCCCAAGAGAACATAGCCAAGGATATAGGCTAAACATTCCTCCTTTCCACTCTCTTACCTTAAGTCTATTATCAGAGAAATATCTCTCCTGCCTCTTAGAGGGAGTCAAATGCTTCACGCATTTTAAACAAGACTGGGGCAACTGGGACAGATCTGAAAGCTTTCTGCCCATCTCAAATAGCGTATGAAATTAAGAGGAGCTGGATGCACAGTACACCTCCCACTAATGCAGCCCAGCCACCACATCTGTCATCTGTCCAGCAAGCAGTTAAGGCCAAGGTCACCATCCCTATTTCAGGGCAGAGAATGACCTGGAATTAATACAGCTCACCCCCGTGGTTACAGTGAGTGACTCCAGCCAATGCAAAAGGAAGCTGCCCCCAAAAGGAGCCTTTCCCTCCAATCCTGCTGCAGAGCCCTCGCCCTCGTGCAGCCAGGCTGCAAGTCACACTGGTTATCTAACCATACTGAAAATTCATCATTGTTCCTCACATGGCTAATTTGCAGTCAAACTACTAAAGCCCAAGCATCCTGTGGACACAATCTCCAGAGCTGACACAAGGAATCCACAAAGCACACAGGCAGTGGAGGCTGGTGGCAGCAGGGCTGGAGCATCCATTTGAGTAACAGCACAGGCTTAAGAGAGGCTTAGAATGAGTGAAAACACTAGTGAAACTTCACTGATGAAAGGGAGACTGTGGCTAACACCTCTATTTCTTACGTACAATGGCAGATTATAGCAACAGGAAAATTTCCCCAGGAAAGCTCCTTTAAGTTGCAGTCTGAGGGAACTTGCACAGTTACTTAAACATACTATCATAAATCTCACTAGATTCTGCTCTGGTGGCAAGGCATGCAACCTTGCTTGGCAACTGGGCAAAAAAACCCCCAAACCAAAATAACAATAAAAAGGACTAAGTACACTTAACACAGCCCTTCCCCTGAAACAAAAGGTTGCATGCACACACCCTGAGACAAGGATGAGGGGAGAGAATAACACATCACCAAAATTAATGGTTTAATGAAGTACTGGAAGATATTAGCTACTACGGTGATGAGGGTGGAATAAATACTACAAAAGGACAGCTACAGGCTACATAAATTCCACCACATTCCTATTAGCATAGCTACTATGAAATCTAATAGCTACTGTTTCTATTTATGAAAACAGACCTCCATGGACATTGGTAGCAAAGGTGCTGAAGGAACCTTGATGCATGTGTTTTGTTACTCTTATTTTCATGAAGTTTGTGTTTACCTGAGGTAAATACAAGTGTGGGAAATTAATTACATGAGTATTAGCTAAACTGCTCTTCTGTTCCATGCCTTTCTTTTATATAAATCATTCCTGACTAGAAGTAACAACAATGGTATCACTGGATTTGTGTGACCTAGGTCTCCAAATGATACAGAATCAAAGGATGGGTAAGACTGAAGGGACCACAGTGGGTCTCTTGGTTCAACCTCCCTGCAGGGTCAGTCCTAGAGCACATGGCACAGAATTGAATCCAGATGGTTCTTGAGTATCTCCAGTGAGGGAGACTCCACAGCCTCTCTGGGTAACCTGTTCCAGTGCATGACACATTTTACTGCTGCTCATTCACTGACCAGAGCTGCTAAAATAAGAGGTGGTGGGGAGAGCTATTAAGCACTTAAAAAAAAAATGACTATTATTTTATTTTAAAAAATTGGGTAAAAGAAGGAAAGTCCAGATATAAATTGGAGGCATTATCTGAAGTAAATTCAAAGCAATAAGCCCAAGTGCAAATTTAGTAGTCAGAATATTTGTTCATGAGCTGACTAAATAAAACACTCTCACTGAAGGCCTGACTTAGTGCCTGATTTGTAAGCATTACCCCTCTTAGACAGTATCCAGGTGGAACACTCAAAATGCCAGTAAAACATAAATATGTGAGAACAAGTCTGCTGTACAAAGAAGGTGCAGCACGTGCAGCTTCCACAGTGAGCACAGCAGAACTACCTCCATCAGTGATCTTTGTCAACACAGTTCTTGACTCTTACCAGTGAGGTTGGACAAGGGAAAATTGCTTTGATGGGCGAGCTGCTGGTTCCACCACTGCTGGGTGGGTTGATCCTTTTCTCCTTCTGGCGCCGGTTACAGAACCAAACGCGGATCACCTCCTTCTCCATGTTTAGCTGGTCAGCTATCATGGCGATCTCATCCGAGGTAGGCTTTTGGTTCTGACAAAAGAAAATGGGATTTGAAAAGCTCTGAAATTACCTCCTGAAGTTTTGCATCATAGCTTCTTCTCCAGAAATCTGAATTGGTGATTTAGATCCAGAATCTGGTCAGTGGTACTGTAGAGACAAACCACAGTAGATGCTTCTGTCCTCCATCTAAAAACCTCAAATTATGTGTGCTTAGACTATTGCCTCATTTATCCATCCTCATGAAGGGTACTGTTTAAACCTATGTCTGGGTATACTGGAATGCAAAATCACAAAGCCTGTGAAGTGCAAGAACCAGTGAGTTTTTCTGAGGGGGTTTGTGCTTGTTTTTAAAGTGAAACAGATGTTGATGCAGGTTTCTTGGCACGGCTTTTGTATTCCCCTTGTCTAGTACTAGCACTTTCCTAAACAGCACAGTAATGGGTTCACTCTAAGGCATATAATTGTTAAGTGAAGTTTCTCCATGTTTTCATAGGCTGAGCAGAGCAGCAGGAGCACTGACCTCCAGGAAACTCTTCTCTAAGGCCACACGTATGTTGGTCTCTATGCTGGTGCGTTTCTTCCTCCTACGGTTCAAGCCTTCGATCCCTTGCCCTGGAGAATTCAGGGCACTTGGGCTGGAGAGAGTTGAATCAGATGAGAGGTTTTCTGAAAAAGAAGAAAGTAGTACAAATCAGGAGATTTCATCTGAATGCACTGCAGTCTAATGCAAGTGTTCTTCACCTGTGCAAGGTATGTTAAGACCTGTTCTGTATCTATTCCAAATACATAGAGGTTCATGAAGATCACATGCATTAATCATTGTATTTACAAATTGCAACATATACCTGAAACTAAAAAGCTACAAATAAGCCCAGAGGATGCCCTCTGCTCCTGTATGCTACCATAGCATCCCTTTTATAGTACCTAGACAGAGTTTGTCTCCCATATCTCATTCTACTCCCCACTGACTCACTGCAAGCCCCAGTTTAAAGGAAAAAGGAGTACTTGATATCCATGAGCCATAGTCACAGGCAGTTCTGAAAAAAGTCTGAGGAGCCTGAAATTTCTTTTACCCACTCGACAAAACACTTGAGGAAGCAAAGTCCATAACCAGCTCCACAGTGTTCAGTCTCTTCTCTCTGGACATCTTAGCAGACACTCAGGGCTACCAACCACTCCACACAGCAAGCAGCTCCCCCTTCTTAACTTGACCAGGGCTCTTAACCCCTAATCCTGTCTTTCTGGCTTCACAGAGGAGCAAAGAGAGAACATTTAACCCCACTTTGCAGCAGGAAGAGCAATCTAACCAAATGGTAAGTTTCAGCAGGGAATTTAAACAAAATTATTAATTGTGGCTGGAGTTCCTTCATTGCACTGGGGTTTGTGGGTGATAAGCAGGTGTCAAAGATCACAATGCCCATGATTATTCTGATAGACTCAAATGGGGAAGTATTTTCTAGATTTTTTTTAAAATAGTAATGGCACCTGTAAATGTGTGGAAACTCTTCCTCATACTGAAAATTTCACTGAGAACCAGCTGAGTTCCATGGCAATAAATTCTGGAACCACTGGTATGCTTCTCCTGCCTACTTTTACCTAAAAGTAAAACAGAAGCTTCTAAGGTCACCTGAATCTTTCTTCCGAAGATTTTCATGGAACTGAGTCAGAGCCAAAGACAATGGCTTGCAGGATGTGAAGAACCACGACACTGTTCACTCAACTTCACAGAGACAACTACAAGTATTTCTTCAGGCCAGCAGGAAAAATAACCCTTATGACACTCTTGCAGCACTGGACTCATCCAATGTTGCTGGACGGTTTGGGGATCACTGTCCTGTGGACTTGAGCACTCAGTGTGGAGGTATTTATGTTTTCTATCACAGACCTACAACACCTAATGATAATTCCTGTCAGCACAACAGAATGACACTTCCTTTTCTCAATGCAGGACAAATTTTCAACACTGCATGAAATTACTTTCAAAATTTCAGAGAATGCTGTAGGTGCCAGCATAAAGCTCTCTCCATTTTGGTAAAAATAGGAAGGCACACTCCATCCCTGCCACCTGCTTAACATATCCTGCTTAACAGTTTTATGCTATTCACAATTGCATACTTGGAAGAAAAATCTGGCTGACAGTACTCTCAAATACTTTCTCTTTTAACACCTAGGGCCACCACACAAGCTCCTTTTGCTGGTAGGAAATAAAAAAAAAAGAACACTACCAACATTGGCATAGTGAATAACTTGTATCCCAGGAAAAAAAAACTAATATGGGAGGGAAAAAGCAAAACCTAACCCACAAAAAAATCTTCCTACTGGGAAAAATATTATTTATCTGAACCACTGGAGAGAGATAAAAGGAATGCACACAGGGGTATGGAAGGAGATGGATGCAATAAGCTCTGCCTACTGAAACAACAAATCATGCAACGCTCCCTTTACTACACATCTGAAAAAGAGAGCTAGAAGAGGATTAGAAGTTATATGCATTAACATACACAAAGGAGGAAAACCATGACACATATTGTACCTCATCCCATGCAATGGTTCAGCTGTCTAGAGAACACACTTCTGAAAGTTCATACTGGAACTATTTTGGATGCATACAGGCACATGGAAAGGGAACTGTGGACCCTTATTTCTACACCCTCATTTGTCCCATGGGCAGCTACAAAGGCTGGTAGCTTCATAAAACCATAAGGGCACAAACGAAGCAGCTTTTAAGGATCCTACTGATTTTGGTAGGCTGGTGAAGAAATACACAGACTCATTCACCTGCATCATTGAGCCACTTTTCCAGAAGTGGCTTTAACTTGCACATGTTCTTAAAGCTGAGGTTCAAGGCTTCAAAGCGAGAGATGGTAGTTTGGCTGAAGTCATTTCCATAGAGTTTGCCCATAGCGAGCCCAACATCACCCTGGACAAAGAAAGAGAAAAAAGGGATTCACTGACATAGGCACTTCCAAAGCAAGGAATCCTGTCACATTCTGGTGTTCTCTTAGTGACACCACTGCTGTGTGGGATTTCAGTTTCACAGAGGCTTTCTCAGCGCTACCAAGATTCATGCTAAAGCAATAATCATAAAGAAATGTCAAACCTCAGTCAGTTTAACCTTGCAACTCTTTCCAGGAAATCCCTGAAGCTCTGTCTTCTTAGCATTATCACTGAGCAGCACATTCCACTGAATGCTAACTTGTAATTTTTTTCTTAGTTTTTTAAAATAAGTAAAGGCCAAATCTGCTCCCAAAGAGAGCTTAAGTTTTTCTGCATATTTCACACTGGAAGTTCAAATTAGCAGAAATGCAATGAATTTACTTCCCCAAATTTGTAGAAAATACTCAGGACAAGATGTCTGCAAACATACATCACATTTAAATAGATGCAGAAATATTCTTATCTGAACTGCAAGTATCTTCTGAGGTTCAAACCAAATTTCTCCCCAATAGATACAAATTTCAAAGCAGACAAGAAGTTGAACCATTTCAAGTAATGATTAACTGCAGTCTTGACTATCATTACCCATCTGCCAGAAAGCTATCCAGGAGATTTACAGGCAGATTATCATCTCTTTACATCTGTTATTGCTTTTTAAACTCAGTTTTAGCTAGCTATTCTGCTAGCAGACATTCTGCTTATCCTAATATTTATGTACATATTATATTGCTATGTAAGTATACACTTGGAAAGTGGTGTTTAAAAAAAAAAGAAATCAATCCATTCTTGATTGTGGCCATTAAAAACACCATAGTACTTTCATGCTTTGCTTTAAAGCTGGAAGATCCTGCCCTTTGGAAAAAAAAAAAAAAACATATTCAAGTATACTATTTCTAAAGCAGCTTTATTTAGATTTTTACTTTTTTAAGCACAAAACAAAGTATGAGAAGTGTGGAAGAAGAGGCTGAAAAGCTGGAGCACAGTTAGTGGAGTTTAATTGCAAATGGGTTAGTTGGACTGGGCATAAAGCTTGCTTTTCTCTGAGGTCAGCTCCACAACCACAGCTGGGTATGAGTACACTGACAGCATGCAGAGTGGCCACACACAAGCCAGGAAGAAAACAACCTTTGGGAAGCTTAGTAAATTGTGCAGGTTGAGCAAAGAAAACAATTTCCTTCCTAGAAAAGGACCAGAACAATTGGTTTGTGTGCCCTTCAATCAGAGGAAACACGTGGGAACTCACATTTATGCCTCTACTTATATGCCAGGATTCTGTGCATTTTAAAACTCATAAATCATTCCAAGAGGAGTAGCGTGGATGCTCTTCTAGGTTTATGAAGAAGAAAACCTGGCTATGTAAACCATTTTAGAGATAAGTTGATTTATGTCTTGGCAGGAAAGAGTTATGAAATTTGCTCCAGTCCCCCAACTAAATTTAATTCTCGACTTATGTTGTTCTTACAAACATTTGCCTTCTGATTTAAAATGAATAGTTAACCATTTCCTTGTCAATGCCAAAAGGTGGCAGCATTTCAGCTGTAGGCAAAGGAATTTACATATTGGGATGAGAATTTTATATATTGGGATGGCCCACAGATAGGATGGAACAGAGTATAAAGGCACTGAATACACATCTGATCGACTCTGTAGGCTGACTGAAGCTCTGGTAATGAACTGCAACTGATTATAAGGTACATCATTGTTGTGTGTACTGGTCTGTTAAGAAGCTCAGATGGTCTAGCAATACCTTTCACAGAACAAAAATAACATTGTCTAAAATGTTCACTCACGTCTCTTGAATCTGTACTGAGCAATTAGTCCCAGGCCTGCAATGATGCTAAGGTGCAGTTTGCTCATTGTGTCCCTGTATGTCAAACATGGAGGTATTTTTAAGGAAAACAAACAAAGGGATTTAAATGCATCACCCACATTTCAGGGTGGGAGAAGAAGCAGAACTGCTGAAATTCAAAACCTGTTTTATTGTTCACACAACAGAATGTAGTAAGTGATTAGTTTGCAATGCAAACTGAATCTTACAATTATTTTTGAAAGGCAGGGGTGGGATGAGTCTGAAAAAGCTTACAGTACTGCTGGAAATAAATTTCTTTTATCCTCTGAAAGGCAGTCTATTTATCCAACTATAGGAAACCAAAGTAATCAGGGTCTCTAATTATCATCCAATTATGCAATTAGGTTAAAGTTATTAGAACGGCCTAATTACACACATACAAACTCAGAGCAGGATAGGAATGACTGAATGCAATTTTATCACATTCTCAAGATTCCCCTTTTTTAATCTGAAAAGCAAATACTGAAATGTAAGCCTGAGCAGTTGTGCTCATTTTTCCTCACCATGAAAATTCATAACCAGGTCAATAAAGAAAGGTTAACACATAGCTTAAAAAGTCTAGTTGAGCTTTTATAATCATCTCACAGCAGGGCAGATTAAACATAATAATGAGAGATCTACACGAACCTCCTCTGTCAGGCTATAGGGAAGCTATTGTATTTTACCCTATTCTGTGCTGCTCTATTCGAGCTTTTGTGTGTGTCCATCACTTGTATTTCTGTGCCTCCCTCTAGTGGAAAGAAGGGAGGGAAGGAGACACACATGCCAGCAAAATGCACTTCATTTGACTAAGAACATTCTGTTCTTGACTTATAATTAAGATGCTGCCAGGAACTCTCATTATCAACTTTGATTTTTCAATTTAGGACTTTGCCAGAAAAATAAATCTGACTTCAGCACATACTTTCAGCTAGAGTAGATTTACTTATTCTATTCCATCACACATGTTGGACTGACTGCTCTGAGCTCGGACTTTTAAATACTTTGATTTTTGCATGCTCTTTCTTCTAGTAAAATCAAGCTTATGCTTAACCATGGACTCCTGCCAAAACTAATTGTTTACCTGGGGAGATATTTTAATTTTGCAGGGGAGAAAAATAATTTTGATATTAATAAGAAAGGACTCTTGGAACCAAGTTCCTTTCAACAGAATAATGGAACATATAAATGCACTTTGTACTTTTAATTGTGGTCTTCATTCAACCACCTTCACTATGTTCAAGATTATTTTTCTTCTGCTCTACGGGTATTTCTGAGCTTTTAAACAAACCAAAACAAACCACAATTCCAGTTCACCCTTGTAAGGAGAAAACTTCAAAGGTGACAGTCCTTTCAGGTTTTGTTTAGGAACCTTAGCAAAAGCATTAAATACAGAAATCATTGATGTTTAATAGGAAAATACGCTTGAGAGATAAAAACCCTTTGACATCCAAAGCAACTGCACAGATGTGATACACTTTTTAAACACACAGAGCAGTTAATTGTACTGTATGATTTTTGGAACTTTGTACTTCTGAAGGCAGCTTTAAAGTGCTTTGTCCCATTCATGTCACATTCCATGGAATGAATAGTGCACATGCAATGACATCTGGAGCTGGTAAATGCACGTTTTCCCCTGCTGGGAAAATGGCTATGCTTTAAAACCAACAGGGAAGTAAGATGGATGTATGGCTTTTTCTGTTATTTCTTAGAAATCCCCCACATAAAGGCCAGAGCATAACCCTATTTAAGCAGGTTCTCCTAGGAAATGATGGAATTGTAGTCTCCCCCCAGACTTGAAAGATGAGACCTCAGGTTCCACACTGGCAGGCACTAAGGTACGCAGTCTCACCTGAGTGAATCCAAGTTTGATCCGTCTTTGTTTGAAAGTCTTGGCAAACTGCTCAAGCTCCTCAAGGTCACTGGGCTCCTCCAAGCTGGGAGTGTCGATTCGCTTTGGTGTTGACTGGCTCTGTGGAAGTGGCTGAATGGGGGTCGCTGCTATTGTGCGTGTTGGGGTTGCTGGCTATTGAGACAGCAAGGAAAGGATGAAAATCAGACTTAAGAGGATAATCAACAGAAATTAAATCCCTAAAAGCTATGTGATGCTCTTCTGAGAGAGGTCAGTGGATTGGACGTTTCCTGAAATCTGGAATTTCCTCCATTTATTAACATTCCTCTCCAGAACAAGCAAATACAATCCAGAAAACAACAATAGTATCACAGGCTTTTAATGGTTCTGTCATAAGAGATGTTCAATGGTAACCAACAACTTTCACTTGCTGCAGAAGCTGCTCAAAGAAAGGCTGAACACCCTCTACTTGGTATACTTCTATCACTTATAGACACTTTGGCATTCATCCCTTTTGAAAAAAATTAAAATCGAATCTACTGGTCTTGTGAGGTGGCAGATCGACATCAGGCCAAAAGATGCAAATCCCCTCTTTAATCCTGGAAGAGTGAGCACATGAAGATGCAGCAAACGTGGTAAGTTTCCTCCAATGCCATCTCTTGTGACTGACTCAACTGTTCAGCAAGATAAGACTAGATTTACCTCTAACCCTTCTGTTGACAGTTGCAACAATAAAATGAACATACCGCTGACACAAGAAATAAAGCAAAGGCAATCTGCAGAAAATCATTCATTTTAGGTCACACTTTTCTTCTATATAAAGGGTAATTTTCTAGGAAATCTGTGGAAGGTTCACTCTTCCTGAACATTAGCATACTAAAGCATTTTGCGATGCAACTACAATAAATATCTGAAAAAAATTATCATCTTGGAAAATGTTCACAGGTGAACAAAATATATTTAGATCTGGTATTGCACAGTTCAGGGTTTATGCGCCACAAGAACACTGGAAACATGTTTTGAGAGCATAGCTCTACCTCCTTACATGCCATGATCAGGTGAAATGCAGAGACAAATAATCTACTCCAGTTAAATTCTAGTCAGTTTTGCTGGGGCTCTTCAGTAAAGGTGACTTCATGCCTCTGTGTCCTACACCCAGTTCTGAAACTCTGGACTCCTTCAGGGCAAACAAGAACAGCCTCAAGTCCAGGCAGCACTAGAGTATTATGCAAAGTCTATGCAAAGGTTTAGAAAAGGCTCTTCTAAAAGAAATGGCCTACATATAGCTCAGTCTTTACATAACTGCTTATGCTGTTTTCCTTCTGGGTTAGTGCAGTGTTTTGCAGTGCACAGCAGATGGTAGACGGAGGTCAAGATCTATAATTCTATTACTTGAGAAATAATGTAATCATATATGATCTTTCTAGAATTGCAGATACACGTGTCACACTTAAAGGTTTTTAATATTTTTTATTTATATTAATCATAGTGGGTAATTACTGCAATATGTCTTCACTGATTTCACCCACTTTACATAATTTATTCTTTCTTAGTGGTTTTAATTTTTTTTAAATCAAAGAATAATCTTTAGTGTGGAATCATCCTGCAAGCTGAGGTATGAGCTAGAGGTGAGACAAATTCCATTTTCCACATGGTGCATGAAAACTACTAGAGGTGGTATAATAGAAAATGTAGTTTTCTAAGACTCTGATAGACTCAGGCACCTTATTGCAGACTAGAAAATTCTTGTATGTAACCGAGGTGGCAGGAAGATACTGTGTGATATTACATGGTATTTGAGAAACAGCATGCAGCCATGAAACTAAACTGCACAGTAAAAACCAGAGTCAAGCACAACTAAATTTGCAGGCACATGCAACCTTAAAATTGCTTTTCTTATAGTCTGAAAACTTAATCACAGAGCTCTAATATTTTAATATACATCTGTCAGAATATTTGAATATTTCATTTCTAACAATCTCTTCAGTTTCACAGATGCTAACTGATAAGACTGGCAATGACTTAGCAGTGATTGCAAAATAACCACACTAAATTAAAGATAGATTACCACTGCAATCTTCAGAAAGAGGCTTGTCAGTGAACCCCTTTTGGAGCTTTTGAGGGAGCTCACACCTTGCTCCTCTGAATTTTCAAGAAAACCTTACAGGAAATCAAACGATGCTCTAGTGCCATTAACTCAAGGTACCAATCATGAAAATTTCCAGCTAAAAATCCACTTTAGAACTTTAAAGCCTGAAAGAGGCACATTGAGGTGGGAGCTACAAATGCACTGTTATAGATAGAAAGACAAATGCACGGTTAGAGCTACAACATCTATTCAGGTAACTAATACAAAGGGTCCATTCACTTGCCATAGTTTAAATCCCCTCAAAGCAAGTCAAGAAGTGTAGGGAAAAGCCTGACCTGCGAGGCAAGGGTGATGCTTGGCTGAGACTGCAGGAGGTTGGCTTGGCTTTGCTGAGGTAGTTGCGTTAAGAGATTCTGCGCTTGCAGGAGACCTGCCGAGAGAAAATGGTTTGTCATTCAAAAACACTAAAACATGAAATGAGGTAAAACAAGGCTCTTGCCAAATGATGGAAAGTTTAAAAAAAATTGAGATGTGAGCTTCTGTTTCATCAATGCATAGATATGTTCAGACTTTTGGAGTTTTCAGTCCAAAATCCCCTTGCATTTCCCTGAAGTGTAAGTGGTGATGGAAGGGAACGAGAGAGAAGTGTGTGTAAGTCTCCTCTGCAGAAAGAGTTGGTAATGATCTAGGTCATTCCAGTTCTGTGTGCAGGAATCATTTACTGCTCCTTTCAGCATGCAGAGTTTGGATACACCTCTTCTGGTAACCAAGAGTTGACCACGAACTGTGGAGCCATATAAAATACTGAACACTAAAGAGATCAAATTCACCAACAGAATACTAATTAAAATCACAAGTTTGGCTTCTTGATCATCCTTCTTCCTCTCCAAACCACCCCATGCCAGCTGCCTAACAAGAAGGAAGCTTTCTGGAAGACTTAAGCAGACCACACCAGAAGACACAACAAGCCTAGATAACCCCCTTCTGGGTCAAAAACGTAGGAATCTTTTGGAAAAGTAAATGGAATTAAAGTTTAGGTAAGATAACTGAACACTGCTCAATGTTAACAAATAGAATAAACACTACAATGAATATAGGAAAACTCTGCTACTATGAAAAAGTGCCAACATCAAAGAACAGATGCAACTAATAGAACCAGTATGTATAATATGCTGTCAATCTACAAATAAATTCCCTTACAGTCCACTAATTGTACAGTTTATTAAATCTCTGAGGAAACTAAGATACATGCCTGCATCTCTATATAATTTAACTAGAAATTATCAATTTTTTTTCATTTCTAATGCAAAAATGTATCTACTTTAAGGGACAGAATCTTGACAGAAATATACCTACAGTTAGTCAAATCACTCAATTTTTCTGTGAAAAATGCTAACTGTTATTTTTTACGTACCACCTGGCTACAACTATCAATTTCCACTATAATAATTAAGAACCCAACTAATTAAACTTCAATATACCTAGTCCCTAAAACCCAGGGGGAACAACAGATGGATGGACTGCTATGCCACCATCAACTATGTAGCACTTAAATTCAACATCATCAGCTGCCTGATCTACCTCTTAGCAGAATAAAGGCAGGGGAAACAGAATTTAGGACTTGATAAATACCAAGTGAAGAACTGGATGTATGCAAGGTTAAGGCCATAAGAGACATGGAAAGAGGGATTACTATGGTTAAGAAGGAGAAAATGTATCCTCAGTAAGGGATACACGAGCATAGAAGAATTATCATCTGACAGCAATACTTGATTTTTGTTTAACAAAGAGCGGAATATGTATTTTAAACAATCTTGTTGCTATCAAGATGCTCAGGACCTACACAATACAGCCAGCTGCTTATGTAACATTACAGCACACCACACACAACAATGTAAGTTTGCTCTGCAGCACATATTCAACGTGTTCCAGCTGTGCTGTTGAAAACCCACAGTGAGGGAACAGAGCTGCTCAAGGAACTTCCAAGACAGCCACCTACTACAGCCACACACTGCTTTTTACAATGCAAATATTTGTTCACTTGAAAGATGATTTTAGCTGCCCAAATCTAAATATTAATTAGTAAACAGTCACCTCTAAGTGCAGAGTTTTTTACCTTAATTAAATGATAGTGAATTTTAAACTGACAGCTTGAAAGAGAAAGGGGCAAACCCATCACACTGTCACTACAGAGGGGCTGTAAACAAACAAATGAAAACCAGGCAGCCAACAGTGATGACATTGGAGTTCTAGTCCACTGGTAACACCATCGATTACAAGTTACTGACTTGTCTTATGACTGCAATCAGAGTAATTAGGACTGGCCTTTTGTGACTTTCTGTCCCCAGAGAAATCCTAGAGGATGTTTTTCTGGCATTAACAATTTTGCTAAAGAGCACAGGATGACTACACTCTTCCTAATTTTATTCTCACTCACGTGGTCTGAAGTAACTATAATGGAATAACCAGTATAAAATAGTCTGAACACGTTTAATCTACTCTGTTTTTACATAATTTTATCCTATGTAAGAGGTGCTGACACAAGGTGTCACAGGCAGAAACTGGAGATAGAACAAGTCAATTCAACCTGCGGCAGACTGAAGGGGATGGGGAAAGCAGCTGGAATATTTTGGAAATGTGTCTCTCCCCCTGATCACAGCCTTTTCAGGCACACACTTTGGGCACTCCTTGGCTCTCATGGGTGGGCAGCTGCAATTGTGCTCTTTTAAGACATGACTTGAACCAGTCTGAGCTTCTCCTTCATTACTTTTCTGAGAAGAAATCACTGAGGTCCAAAATAACTTCAGTGACTGAACTTACAGAGCACATAGCACTGCCTTTTCTAAGTAAACACACATCTTTTAGGCACCTGCTGAGATCCTGGCATTTCAAACACTGCTGTTTCCTTAAAGACTCATATTGCCACCAATACTGCTTAACATCTTTATTATCAAGAGGACTGATGGGACAAACATATTCTCAGCAGGTCTGTGGACAATACCAAAGATGGGGAAGTGGCCAACAGGCCAGAAGCCAGGGTCTAGACTAGCTGGATGAACAGGTGTGTAACAGGATGGAACAGGTAAGTGAGCTGGTTTTTTTAGCCTGATGAGAAGGTGAGATCCTACTGCTTTCTTCAAAGATAGAAATGGACTATGCTCGAGGGTACGCTGTCATGAGATTCGATGGCTATCAGAACATGGAAAACTCCAACTAGATAGAGGAAAACAATTTTAATTTTTTTTACCGTGACAGCAGTCAACTCTTGGGGCAGGTACGTGAGAATGTTGCAGAAACTCCTTTCTGGGACATGTTCAATTCAACTGGCTGAGGTGCTGAATAGCTGCTGTAATTGGACCTGCTTTGAACAACTCTACCTGGTCTCTAGAGGTCCCTTCCAACCCACATGATTTTTTTGAACCTATAAAAGCTGCTATTGTATACTTTACATAGGTCATATTCCTAACACTCTGTCCTGGGTTTTAAGAGTCTAGTGGTATTATTGCATTAAATATGGCACACAAATCACCTGTGTGGCACTCTAAAAGAATGACTGCATGGATGCAGATAAGGACCTATGCAGAAGTATAATAGTTTAGAGTCTTTTCTTTTTTAATAGTTATAGTAAATGGATCTATTGTCATTCAGGATTTTTCCTGTAATGTCTAAGAGCAGCATGAATAATGGTCCAAGCCAAAAAACTCTTCCTGCCAGCCAAGAGTCCCTTAGGACTGATCTGGCGTTCAGTTCTATCTAAAATTAAACAAAAGATAAAACAAACATTCAAGCACAGACTTTTTCAGCATAATTTTTTAAAAGTTGGCCCAGAAGCATAATGCATAATTCATCCCAAACTGATCTCCCAAAAGAGTGAATTTTTTCATGTAAGAACTTGACTGCTTTATCTCTGCCAAAGCTGTTCATCCTCTCACTGGAAGTTAGCTTGCAAGACAAAGCCATTACAAGGACTTCCACATGAGTGAGGTCTCAAAGTCTGTATAACACATATGAAAGAAGAAAACAGGATAGTATTTGGCCCAGGCAACTTTACGATAAAAAAAAATCATAATGGCAGTCTTTAATGATAAATAGTAATAACTTGAGACTAGGTAGATCCAGTTTCAATGTTTATAGTTAATTAGTAGCTTGTCTTCCACATTTTCATTTCTGGATATTTTCTTAGTACTACTTCTAAATCTCACTGTGACACAGTCTTTGCTTAGATCTCAACAACTCCTGTTTGCAAGATTAATTTATATTAAACACAGCACCATTTCCCCTTCCATTCAGATTTTTACTGATACGGTTTGTATTAGCAATATCTCACAAGTAAAAAGGTGAACAGTCACCTGATGAGGGTAATATTTTTAAGAAGCAGCTCTAATTGTAGTAAGGGATGTTAAATTGATTATTTTAGAGACAGCTCTATTAGATACAAGAGCAGATACAAGAGATATAAAGGTATTACAAGGCGCTACATTCCTGCTGGTGACTTTAACAATAATATGAACAACAGTTGCTCTGAATAAGAAAATGTTCCAAATTTCTATTTCCATTCAATCTTCTCCATATCTGCTGAGGCTTGAAACAATTCTTTCAGTTACGATGTTATCAATTACCAGCCATGAAAAATGGGAACTTTAAAATTTGTTTCGTATAAGCCCCTAAATAGCCAGAAATCGTGTGGAAAAGGAAGGTGACTACATTGGACATACGGCAGTGGATTTATGGGGAAAATTTCCTATCTGCTGCTGGGAGCTATAATGTGTGTGTTGAAGAAAGATAGTAGAATAACATCCTGATTATTGATTAATATTTTAGGTATTGAATTTCCTAAATTTTTTCAAAATATAGAAATGGACTATGCTCGAGGGTACACTGTAATGAGATTCGATGGCTATCAGAACATGGAAAACTCCAATTAGATATAGGAAAACAATTTTAATTTTTAATTTTATTTCAATTTCAATTTTTAATTTAATTTTTATTTTAATTTTTTTTACCATGACAGCAGTCAACTCTTGGGGCAGGTACTTGGATCTCAGCTCACGATGTTCAACCCCTTCAACAATCTAAATACAATTGCTGATAACTGAATTTCTCTGTACCCTTTGTCTCTTCAAGTAAAACATTTTTCTTCACCAAATGTTTAAATCTTCTACAACCTTGTTTAGATACACAATTCTTCACTTATTTCCCTCAAAACTCTTCTCCTTTAAAAACAGTGTTTCTCATTTACATGACTACATGGCATACACAAAATATGTAGGATAGTCTGTAAAGCAAGAAAATTTCTTCCAGAATACATAATCTATACACAAATTTGAATTTTTATGTTCATTATTAAATGTGTACATATATAAAGCTCCATGCCATACCAATGAAGCATCAAAAAAAAAAAAAAACCAAAAACGAATGCCATTGGTTTTGAAGAAAATTCTATGCTAGTTTCTTTAGAATATTTATTATTTTATGAAGCTGACTAATGGAGCAATAGGACACAAACAACATGGAAAAGTCAGATGCAACAGGAAATAACAAAATAAAAATACACACTTTCTCAATCTTTCTCATAAATAATAATGTACTGTTTGAGATCTTCTAACAATAACCATTAAACACTGCAAAAAAAACATATCAAAAAGTGATATAAGGGGTATTATGACATACATGTTGCTTTATCATTGAGTGCTCATAAAGAAAATGAGATCTATTCAAGCATTTCAGTTTGGAAGGTTGTCACACACTAATGGCCTATGGTCAGAATTCAGCATATCAATCTTCCTACATTTTTGAGCTATTCAGTTGTCCAGGCTGCACATTACCAGTAAAACATGATGTCTCTACCTACACTGCGTCACTGATGACAGCAATATGCAGCTCTTAAATTGTAGTGAAGAAATGATTTTTCAGAGATGGCCTCTGGAAAAGGTACTATGAAAATCTCATCTAGTACTTATTCTACTTCAGAAGATTTTAAGCAAACAAGAAAGCCTTCCCTTCTATAATTCAAACAACTCATTTTGGGGAACTAATAACAATGTGCTTCTCTTAGTTTTCCTCTCTGTAAAGCATCTTCAAAGGTATTTTATAAAACCAGCAGAATGTAGCTGAAAAATGTAGGCAGACAACAATACCAATGAGTTTTTCAAAACAATGTTTTTGTGCTTGCTGTTTTCTTAAAAGAATTTATTTAAAAAAAAACTCCAAGCACCTATTTTGAAGAATTCTTGAACTAAATTTTAGTGGTTTGATTTCTTCCAGTAGAGTATGTTAAGTTTACAAGTTCTGCTTCATTTTAAGAAAGCAGTACATCACTAAATGCTCTCATGAATAGCCTTTCAGCCATTTTCTTCCAGTGCGGGTATAAAATCTCTCCTAAATCAAGTCCTATTAAAAGGAAGGTAATTTTGACTAACCCTTTATTCAAATGTGAGAGCATTCAGATAGTAAGAGCCCTTCAGCGTAATGGAAAGCCAGTTCTATCCAAGTCATAGTATGTAAGAAAGAATGATGCATGAAAAAATTGAAAGGAACAGGAAAAAAATGAGGTGCAAAGAGCCGCTTTATAGGACAGCCAGAATCTGCGGGACTCTTCAAGCATAACAGGATTTGCCTTCTGAGCAAGAATCTTTGGATTACCAGACCTGAACAACTGAGTAGAGTTCATGTAGAAGAGAAAGGGGGGAAAAAAGGCCATTGGAGTACATCAGCATAAGAAGCCATGGCTAAATGCACTTTTCCGTGGGCATCAACAAATGGGGTGCAATCAGCACCGTGATGCATTGCAGCCTGAACACATCAGTCCTCAGAACAAAGCTACTGTGCAACAACTTGACTGCTCTGACACAGCACCACCTACCACTGCCTCGTCTGTCTTTGGCATGTAAGTCATACCCAGGGCATTGCCAAAATATTATTGTAAGAGCTGTTACACAAACCCAGCATTCTAGCTCTTTTCCCAAGGTGTTAATTATTAGTTCAGTTTATGACAAAATTCATTGTATGCTCTTTAGGCTTAAGTACTTTTCCAGACTCCCACAAGGACTTTTGATTTTGTAATCTTTTCCCAGTCTGTCCTGCCTTTGACCGAGATAGAGTTAATTTTCTTCTTAATAGCTGGTGCAGTGCTGTGATTTGGATTTTGGATGAAAACAATGTTGAATCCAGACTGATATTTTAGTTATTGCCAAGCAGTATTTAGAGTCAAGGAGGAATTTTCAGCTTCTCACACATCTCACCAGCAAGCAGGCTGGGAGGGGACAGAGCCATGACAGCTGATCCAAACTGGCCAAAGGGATATTCCACACCACCCAGTCTCATACTCAGGATATAAACCTAGGGGGGAAAAGCTGGCTGGGAGCAGGCTGGGCACTGGTATGAACCACCTGAGTTTCACTTTTTCCCCTAAAAAATGCTGTGTATGATTTGCTTTTGTGGCAAGGAGCACTTACCCTGCTGCCCCTGCGGCGTTTGTGAGATGATGAACTGTGCTGGCTGCAAGTTGGTTGTTGGATGCACCAACACAAACTGTTGCAGGTTGAGATTCTGCTGCTGAAGCTGCTGCAAGTGCTGCAAATCCTTAAGGAAACGGGAAGGGGAAAAAAAAAAAGAAGACCAAAAAAACCAGGAAAAAAAAAAAAAAAAGAAAAAAAAAGAGAGAAGACAAAAAAAGAAAAAAAGTAAAAAGAAAAAGGGAAAAAAAAGGAAGAAAAGAAAGAGCTGTGTGTTAGACATGTAAGTCAGCAATAATTCCCAATATAAGATTTCCTATCAGCCAGCTATACTCTAACATTTAGAGAAAAAAGTAGATGTCAAACACAGCAGAAGTCCTGCTACTGAATATCCTTTAAAATATCCTTCACTTTCATTCATAAAACCAAAGTTATTTACTAAACAACCCAGCAAAGTATATCCAGAACTGTTCTGCTTTAAAAACAAAACACAAACAAACAAATCAATCTTCCTTCTCCCACAAATTCAGGAGTTTTCAAATACATTAAACTTATCAACACAAAGATCTCTCAAACTTATTTTTTGAGGATGGAACTCTGCTACAAATCAAGCATATTAGCTGGGAGCTATTTTTTTTGTAACAACAGTCTGCAATTACCATTTGAATCAACAACAAGGAAGCGAAATATTACAGATTCCTTGTTTGCACTCTGGTTGCTCGGTTCAAATTTCAGAAAGTAGCTAACTCAATTAGTAAATATATTTCATTTGTTCTGAAACAAATTACAATAAGCTTAATAGATATGACTATAATGAAAGGTTAAAAGGAATAATCCAAAACACTGCATTATTGAAGAACCCTACTTTTATGTATTTAAACCATTCAGGACTATTAATTTTCTATAATTAGATGACAGGTCTCAATGTAAAATGTTAATCTCTGAGAAACTGAGTTTTCAAGAAAAATTTTTCAACTTGACATTTAGCTGGAGAATGAAAACATAGAGAACTGCTTAAAAATCGTTCCCCCTAAACAGCCTTTTTCTTTTCATCTCCAAACAACATAATAACAAGAGCAACTGAAATTTAAAAAACACACTGTGAAGTCAGCCAACATAACAGTGGTAATCCATGAAAACGATCTAAACACACTTATTGGATTTTTCCATCTTTCCAGGAAGAATCTATTTCAAAATACTCACCAAACAGGTGGAAAAAGGCCTGAATGAAATACTTCCCACACTTGCAACCTCCCATTACACAAACCACACCAAGCAGACAAGAAGACTCCCCTAAAGCTCTGTTTCAGGGAAGCCACTCAGGCCCCTGTTTGCAGAGAAACCGTGTTCAGCTGCAGCAGTGCCCGGTGTGGCTGCTTGGAGCTGCTCATCTTCCCCCAGCCCCAAACACACCTGAGTTCAAGTGAACCAGAGGAACAAAGAGCTGCTCCTAAAGCTGCTCCTTGGGCTGATGCAGGTTACTGAGCACTCCCACAACCTGCTCAGCCAGAGGATGGGACAGGCCATTCACTGCCAGCAGTGGATTTGGAGATGAGAAGTCAAGACAGACTGACAAAGAGAACTTCCTTCTTACACAATGCTGTTATCTGTGACAATACCTTATTTTAAATCTGTTAAAACTGTAACTTGGAAGTTGCAACAATCTTCCTTCAGGAGATGAGGGGTGGGGAATGTCAGAAAGGAAGACTAGGGAGGGAAAAAAATAGGGAGTCCACTGATTTATGAGACCATAGACAGGCTTTATAAGAAAACGACTACTTAACCTGCATTACACAGACACTGGTCATCAATCACTTGGGCTACTTAGCCCTGTTAAGTCAAAAGCATGCAGTGTAATAATATGGTAGACAGACACCAGATGGATTGATCACGCAATGCTCTTTAAGAAATGGAAACTTCCATTTTATAAGAGAATGCTACAATTTTTAAAAGTGCCCATGAGCAAAAAAGTGGTTTTAAAGTCAATAGTATTGCTTGCTTTCAGAAAATTGCAGAAATAATGCAACTATTCCAAAGAAATCAAGGCAAAATTCCTTCTTGAAAGAGACCAATAATTACTCCAGTTCTATCCTGGAACTCCCTGTTTCTTATGACTTCATATCCTAATATCACATTGGTCAGAACTGCCACCAAAACCTCTTACTTCTAGAGCTCAACACAACATGGATCTCCATTCATTTATTCACTGATTTTCAATGCTCAGCTGGTGCAGATTGTGCTGACCCTCCAGCTCAGAGGGGGCTCATACTGGAATGGATGTATGGACTGGATGCAGAGTTGAAAACAGAAATGTGAAGAGCTGGGCAAGCTGACTCAGGTTGTGAACACTGGGCAGAAGAAAAGGAAATAAAGAGAGGCTGCAGGATGAAAATACAGGTAGATAAGAGAAAAAAAACATAAACACAAAAGGAAGAATTGGGAAGACACTGTGGAAGAAAAAAGTATCAATGGAAAAACAGACAGGTTAAGGACCTCTCCCAATCAAAAGCAAACAAATGAAATCACCCCAGATGACCAAGGAGATCTCAGATGATGTGAAGCACCCCCACAGGAGATGGAGTTACACGCAAGAAAGAATACAAAGAAACAATGGCAGTGTATCTGTAAGATCAAAGGAGGAGAGCTTTTTGTTTAAGACTATGGTATTCATAACACTGGCTACCCAGCCAAGACATGACAGCTCTTATCATCAGGCTCTTACACTTTAATATGAGAAAACTGTTTTTAAATTGAGGCCTCAGGGAGAACTGATATAAGCAATCTTATTCTGTGCATCTGCCTTGGTAAATGGTATGTTGGCTAAGTCTTGTTTAAATACAGAAATATAATTCTGCAATGCAAAATGAAAACGATACCTCCAAGGCTAATCACTCCTAAATAGCCCTACCAGCCTCTCAAATGCATTTGAAATTCAACTTTATTTCCACCTTGGGAAAGTTTTTTTATTTAGTTAATTATACCATTACAATAAATCTCCCAATAGCAAACACACAAACAAACCTGACACTGTTTTCCTACACTGATCTTTTTTTCCTCAGTGTTAAAATCTGTATGCTAGCACAAGCACATAGAAAGAGATGGAAAGACTTTCAGGGAGACATGCATGTCTTCTGGTGCTGCCTAGCAATTTAGAAAGATCAAAACAATCCAAATCCTACCTCAGCAGAATAATCTGTCAAGTGCTATGTCTTGCTGTGAAGAAGATTTTTTGTTTTAAAAAAAATCTAAATTTCTAAATTCAATACCATTATTTCCAATTACAGCTTCAGCACAAACTTAAGCATCTGACTCATTTTGAGATTTACCTCATATAAATACAGAGCATAGATCCTGAAAACAAGGAAGTTTATAAAAAAACCCGAAAGTTGAAACACAACTGTTTAGTGTCATTCCAGGAGCAGCACGAGCTCCTCACCAGGCTGCTGCAGCAGATACCTTACGTGAACTGCAGCGCACATTAAAGAAGTCATGCTTTTGCAATTAGTTAATTAAAATAAATATGGTAATCCCCCTGCTGCAGAGACCTGCCAGTTAATCAATTATTCAAAAACCATCAATTAAAACAAACATTCAGCTATTTGTATAATCAGCTATATATTTACAATAGCAACACAAACAAAGCTGAGCACTGCTTACAAATCCTTGCCAAGACGGATCAAAAGACATGGTGCTATCTACCCATGAACCTAGATGGTAGATGTTTTTCATAAGTACCTCAAATTATATCCAACACCTGCACAATTTATGCCCTGCTCTTTCATCATAAGGAGCAGTTAACAAGATTCAAACAAGCTCATTTATGTATCAAAATAACCTATCCTAAAAGACATTAATTGTAAAGTCAAACATTTAAGTAATTAGAAACGTCAGAAAACAAGTACCACTTTAATTTGTTCTGCACATGGCAACTACAAGATCATACACTATTTTTCAGAGAGCCTTTAGCTCACTCTGTGCACAAATCAGACAATGTTGCCTTCAGAAATCCTTATTTGACAGCACATGCCTGGTATTTTCAACTCCTCTCAAACACTTCTCTGAAGATTTTCTAAGTTCTGGAGAAAAAGCCAGTACAAAATTAACAATTGTAAATGCTTCACACATTTTCAGAGCTTTGCACTGAGGTAGGAGAGCAGGATTAGAAACATCTCACACATGCATCACACTGGTATCCACTGCTTTGGTGGCCTGTTTGACAAACCTAAGGCCAGACAGTTCAAGGTCCAGATTTTGTTAATAGGAAATTTTAGGCCACCACACTTCAGTGAAGCAGACCATGCTATCTTAAGGTGCACACCTGGAAGAGGAGAGGCACACCTATGAATTGCTTACATATATGTTAAAATCTCACATCCCATCAAGTGGGAACTCTGTGACAGGTGCATGAAATATGTCAAAAGCTATAACCAACAGCTTCCTTGACAAGAACATTGCCCATTCTCTTCTTGAAATCTGTCTGTATTATTGCCTACAGATAGTAGGAAGAAACAAAATTGAGATATGATCTTGAGAATTCCAAGTTTCCTTGAACACTACATCCTTCAGTCATCTCTACATCATGCCAGTGAAGTGGATTCCTTGGCTAAAAAAGGTATGAGTTGGTGATGTGACTTCTCACAGTGCAACAAGAGCTTCAGTGGGAGGAATCTCACCAACACAGCAACATCAGCACTCGCCTTTTAAAAACAGGATGGCACCACTCTGGCCTCTCCAAGGACAGCCAGAGAGGTCAGAATTTCTAGACCAACGCCACAAAAGTTTGTCACTTCAGCTAATGAAAACCTGATAGCACAGCCAGGCTGCTGTTATTCAGCTAGTGGACCAGCACAGTAAAGGATTCACCATCAGACTTCACAAACAATTGCAACATTTCCATTCTTGTCCTTAATCAGACTTTATGTTCACTGTTTGGACACTTCATCCTGGTTGAATGCAAGAGAAGTAGCCTGAACAGAAAGCATCAGACAGTCTTAAAGAACTTGGTCCCTCTATGAAGCAGCAACTTAGAAGATTATATACCTCACACACTTTGCACAGCTAGACTAAGAAAGCTGATATTATGTACCAAGAGCTTTAATCTATGGAAAGATGGACCTCAGGATGAGCAAGACATTCACCTACTCATAGGACTCAAGATGTCTAAGCTGCACATTTGATTATCCTTGTCCACAGGTCTAAGGATTTTCCACACTACATACACTAAGCACAGAGCTAGTGCCACTGCAATCTCCACACTGAATTAAGCCAGTCCTGGAAGACCAGGAGGGTCCTTACTGGTTCTAGTAAGCACAACATCCACAGAGAGCAGTTCTTCAGAATTGACAAGTCTTTAGTACCAGACCATAAGACTGGACAGATCCCAACACCAGACTCATTCTCCAAGTTTTTCTCCAGACACAGGAGTGCCCATTCTTTGTCATGGAACCTGCAGCATTAAACACCAAGCCAAAATAGCACACAAACGGGTCAAGTCAAACTGCCATTCTTCAGCTCTATCATTTTGCTTCTAACAAGCACCATTTGGGTCTGACAAGCATCCTTTTTGATACACAGGCATCACTTCCCATCCATGCAGGTCTCAACAAGTGCCCCTTCTGTGGGCATCTTTCCATACCCTTTTTTCTCCTTTCTCACCCTAACTACAAGGAGGAAAATTCAGAAAACACAGCATCTACTCAGATTCTGGTACAAACTCAGAAGCCCAGTGGAACTGAGGAGCAGCTGGCACACATTCCTCACTAAGACTATCAAACTCCAACCTCACCATCCAACAATGCACAAGCAAAGACTAACAATACTCTAGCAACTCACTGAGCGAGGAACAACAAATTTCATTCGAATGGTGCAATCAGTCAAAAACCTCCTTTGTTTTCCACCCTCTCAAGCCTCAAGGCTCACCTGTGCAATCTGTATTGGCTGAGATAGAGGGATCTGCGTCATCGGCGTCGCAGCAGAGGCCGAGATGGTGGCACCAGCAGCGCTGTGCTGCTGGCTGGCTGAGTGCTGCACTGCAGCCGCCAGCAACTGGGCCTGCGCCTGTTGGAGCAATAACTGTTGCTGGGCTGGCGTCAACGTGAGCTATAAACAATTAGAAAACACAGCCATTAATAATGGGAAGAGCCACTTCAGCTACAAAGTCATTAGATAGCTCAGTACTACTTATGTTAACCAGGCAATCCTAGGGCTATTCCACTAACTGGCCAAGGGCTCTGGCCTTAAGGAAGGACAGCTGGCTACTCGATACAGTGTGGGAACCAACCTACCACAGGCCGGACACAAACCAAACTGCACCACCACCATCTGCACTTACTGGAACCTACAGAACCTAACTCTGCTCCAAAGTTTTCCTCACAACTCTACCAGGAGTTTCAGGGAAAAAGCAATTAAGTAGCAAGCAAAAGAAAAGAATCAGTATTGCCAGGATTTGAAAGGAAATTTACACCCAGCAGAACAGCAAGTGATTAGCCAGATGAATGTGAAGCAGGAATGCTGGCTATGGCTACTGAACAAACTGATAACGCCCCAGCTGCTTCACATTAGCATGAATCCCTGCCATATTCCATCATTTCCATTATGCCCTAAGATATAAGTAAAGAACATGAGCTCCATTTGTTTCTCTCCAAGTCTCCCCATCTGCCTTTTTTTTTTTTAATAGAATAGAGTTGGCAACTTTACATCCCTTCCCTTTCCCAAGCACACATTATCTCTGTGGAACAGGTGGCAGCAGTCTCTCCTTTACATGTAAATGAATCTTGATGCCCATATTTACTACAACCCGTATCTGCATAGGCCTGGAGTTTTGAATGTTTCACTACAGCAGACAATCATGAATTAAAACAAACCAGTATTTTCTGAGAATACAAAAAATAATAAAATATACCACGTTTTAACAACACATCGTAACAGTCTCACTTTTAAAACTTTCAATGCTTAACTGAAAACTAAATAGGATGTGTATTTACATAGTAACGTAGGAGAAGATTTAACAATTGAGCCTGAGATTAAGAAGTCATTTCATGCAAGTGTAGGGATGATCTAACCTAACACTTGAAATCATAAATATATTGTTGGAGCGACTGCCCTAAGCTTATTAACACACAAACTCTTATACTGCAAAGCTGATTATGGGGAAGCAAATTCTTTAACCAGCCCATTCACAAAACTTGCTCTTTTTTGAAATGACTGAAAGCCATTACAACAATTCAGAAACACCAGAAAGTCTAAAACAACGATTATCCCATATATACGCTCAAAGTGTTGCAATTAAAAACCCCTCAAAATCACTAGGTTAGAACAAAAGGGTTCCACAGGCTTAAGAAATAGAGTTAATAGAGTTACTTAAAAAGAAATGCTTTTGAGAAGAGGAAAAATTAACAATTCCCATAATTTTTGTTCTTCACCCAGCTATAAGATTCAGTTTTGTTCTCCCATGCCTTGTTTTAATCTTGAAAAAAAAAATTCTCTTTATGACATCAGTGACTGTCTTATTTGTAACTGTTGTAAAACAACAGGTTTTAATTTCATTGCAGGGTCAAAAGGGATACTGAGAACAGAGAGAAAGAATTCTTTGTTGTTGATGTTCGGAAGCAAATACTGAGCGACAAACCCCAAATATTACAGTCTGCTTATTTTTCTAGCCAAATATTTCCTGTTCCCCCTTCCACTGAAGTTCATACTACATTAAAGGCAGTTGCAATGCCCCTCAATGATACCTGTGTGGGACTGCAGCATCCCTGGGTAACTCTTACCCCGGTGATCTGTCCTCCGGCCAGCATGAGCTGGGTCTGGGGTATGGCCGCCTGCACTGAAGGCTGCTGGGAAGGCTGGCTTGGCTGCTGAGAGTCCCCAGATTCTTCATTAGATTTAGACTAGTCAAAAAAAAATACAACTCTTTATAGTGTAAAACAGATGTTAATGTATGACGCTGCTATCTCAACACTGCACAATAAAAATCTTTCATCTGCATACGAAAAGCCCTTGGGTTTATTTTAAGAGTGTGTTTAAGCAATGGCTCTGTGTGCCCACCATCTCAGCTATGATTGCTGAAACACGTCTGTAGGTAATGCAGCTTAAACAAAACAAAGAGACTCTCTGGTCTCCTGTAACTCTCTGACATTATTTTCAGGTCTCACTTCATTTTACACCGTGCAACTGAAGCTGACGCTACCTTTCACCATGAAGAAAGAGAAGGTTGTTAAAATTATTCATTGCCTAAAATCCTGAACAATGGAACAAGGGAAAGGAGATTGTGTTTCCATTTTCTCTATCTCCATCCTGTGCCTCTAAGTCATCATACTGTTGGCTTATACAGAACCTTTTTGAAAAATCCTCACAGGTTTCTCTACCTACAGCAAGATATAGAATATATACAGTGCTTTTAAATACTCAGTGCATTTATTTAATTGAATGCTTTATTTTAAAAGATTCAAGTTTATTTTGATTTATTTTTGTGGTTTGGTTGTTTGTTTTTTTAAAAAGAAGAAATTGTGAAGACATGAGGGAGGAAATGCAAGTGCATGAAGAGGGGGAGAGAGTTTTATGATAATTAAAACTGGTTATGCAGAACATTACAATTCTGCATAGATTTGCATATTTTCCACCACCTGTTTTGGGGACTGCAGAGCGGGCTAATTAACATAAAGGCTCTGATTAATTCTGCCAGTCATTGAGCGATAATTACAGCACAGGACTGTAAACATTCTGCACTGGAGATACAGCCTGTTTGCCAACATCTCTCTCAGGGATGGAAGTTTACCATGGCAACCAAGGCAATTTTCTGCCTCCTTCCTCTTAGAAAGGAAGGTCACTATACCTCCTCTTCTTTCCAAATTGTTATTATGTATAAGTGGGTCCACATTCTATTGCATTTCATGTAATGCACTACCTACATTCTTTAATAACATGCAATACTGAAACCAGTTTTCAATAAAACTGCATCCCTTGCCCCTTAATATAGTACAGAGTGGAAGTAGAATGTTAACAGATAAACTGAAGTGTTCAGCATCATAGGAAAGTTTGAAAGCTTTGCTGTCTCACGTACATTATTAAACAACAATTACTCTGACTTTGAAATCGCTGTGTGTTATTTACACAAGCAGTCTGAACTAGCCATATTATATAGTTAATGCTACCTTATATTCCTATATACAGTTACCAGAAGTAAGGACAAATTGCTAAGTAATACTCACTACATGTTTAAAGCAAGTTAATAAACAGAAGAACATGAAATATTCCTGGAGTTTTAAGGTTTGCATGATACCACACCTGACTGAAATTCAGCATTAACTTATGGTCACTTCATGTTTTAAACAACTCCAGAGCCTGAATGCTTACAAATCCTGAACCTGATTTACAGTTGTAAAGTGTTATTCCTTCATACCTATCACTTGCCAAACCAGTCAGACTGAAAAAACTGATGTATCACAGGTTAAGAACTATCTCTACTGATGCTGTTTGGGATGAGAGAAGGATGAGCAGCAGAAGGTAACTGTCTTTACCTGTACATTTAAGGACTGAGCAGCAGCCTGTAAACTTGTTCCAGCGAGCTGGACCTACAACAGTGCAAAAATGGAAATGAAATAATGTAGAATCCACAGAAAACTAATAATGTAAAAAGAACAATCTCCCCACCCACATTCCAAAAAAACTCCCCCAAGAACAGAGCATGCCCCTCTGACACTTGAATCAGTGGAATTGGGGCTGTACTCCAGGCTGAAACAGATGTGTAAGACTCTTTCACTATGCTGTTTATCTACCTCTTACTGAAGGTATCCCTGCCTAAGGATGTAGATATTATGGATGGAGTTGAAACAGAGCATATTGAACTGGACATGCCAACTAGTCCTATTCCTGCTGGAAAAATCCAGGCTCCAGGGCAGGGTATCAAGCTCCACTCATTGTCATCCTACTCCCATTTCAGAACGGGTCTGACCCCACCACTGCACTCACCAGCTTTCTGATATAAGCAAGCACATGCACAGCACAGAACCCAGAGCATAACCACACTGCCTCAAATTAACCCATTCAATTATTTGCAGCCCTCAGCCACTGAAAAGAAGATCTCAACACAGAGCACCGGAGACACTTTACAAAGGCTGTATTGATTCAGGTATACTTAAAACTTGAATTTGATGTTTGTTATTACGAGGCCCAAAGGTGGTCTTGTGGATGAGCAGCAAGGAAAAATGGATGATTCAGAAAGTGAGATTTTTGGAGTGCTTTTTTATCTCTAATGAGGAAAATGTACAGAAAATGCTGTCTTTCCATTTACTGAAACCCATTTGAATCAGTCTCGCCTAGTTTCTACCAGCACCCCTAGTTATAAAGAAGGAATGTTCTGTAATTAATTACCAACACTTTCAAAGGTCAGAGTAACAGCCTGTAGAGAATTCCATCTCTGGACATGTTTGAAAACCACTGCTCATTTGAAAACCAGGTTACATGCAAGGATACAATAAAGCAAAGCAAAATGTAGCACTCTTGCCTCTAGATGGAGGACCTCTACATGGTCCCCACATAGAAAAGTCCACATATTTTCAGGCACAGGAAAAACTGCAGTACATGAAATTAATAACTGAATATTTTGAACAGGCAACCTTGGAAGAGTCACCTTGGAAATATTTCCTACTGCTTTAGATGAAGGTACTAGACATACTAAGCATGATCTACATCAAAGCAAACACTCCCAGAAAAGCCCCTCCTTATCAGAAGCAAAATACAGTTTGACACAGTCGATGTAATCTGTGCTTTTACCATGGATTAACAGCAGAGAATAGCCTAAATAACAGCACTCTGACATCCAAATGATATACTCAAAATAATACTTTAAAATTACACAAACACCACATAAAAGACTACAAATACATATTGATTGCTCAGGTACAGCCAGCACATTCCTGAAAATCCCTGTGAATGCAATTTGGACATCCCTTTCACCACACAGCCAACATTTCCAAATTAGAAATGCTGAATGCTGCCTACAGCCCAGTACTTTGCATTAGTCTAGAGCAAAGCACTGTGTGTTAAGGTTGAATAACACCCCACTAACAGCAGCCTCACTACCAGAGGACAGATTGACAATAGATTCCCACACACCTGCAGGTGAATAAAAGAATACCTGAGATTTTCCTTTGAACCAGTTTCAAGAAATGAATCACACTTTATCAAACATGAAGTTATAAAGATCCTGACAACTGTTTAAATAAATAAATTTTCAAAGCAGGATAAAGCACCGTGCAAAACCCAATTACTGTCCTGGGTCAATCTATAGAACAAAACGAAGACTAAAACAAACACACAGAATTCTGCAGAACAGCTGTATCTGTCTCCATGTTAAACACACACTGGCAAGCCATAAAAACTAGTCAGCTTCTCTCCACATAAAGGCAGCCTACAACAGCCTATTGGTTCAGCAAATTCAAACAGTGGCACTCCCTTAGTCCTATATAAACCAATCTGCTAGGAAAATTGCAATTATGTGACAAAACGTGTGGAATGTTCCATACAATAAAACGGCAGTTCAGAGCTCTTAAAAGAGGGCATAAAAGCTTCAGTACTTCAATTATACCACAATAACTGTGCAACCTCAGACCTCAAACATTCAAGGTCATCCAATTAGGTACAGTATTTTAAAGTTTAACTTGGTGCAGAGGAAGGGAAAGAAATTAGGACATTTGTTTTCATACATCAAGTGTGAACAGATAAAAAAACTACAAAAAAATGCCCCTTATACTTCTCTTCACCTAGGGATGCCCCATTTTGCTTCAGCCTGCATCTGAAGTTCAGCTTTGATTCCCTAAACACAGCAGCAGCAGAACAGAGGGATAGTATTAGAAGTCTGAATATCATCTGACAAACAGGTCACTGAAATAACTTTTTTTGTAAAAAAAGAAAACCTCACAAGCCATATATGCTTAGTAAGTATAACCAACTTTCTTTCTAGTTAATCTGTAAGAGTGCTTTTAGCTAGACAAGTGACAGTTTTGGAACCTTGGCAGCCATTGGGCCAATACAATCCTTTCCTAAAAAATTTAATTTTTTTCTTGCCTTTTAATGTGGTCTCTCTATTAAGGTTAAAACAACAATAACAAAGCAAACAAACAAAAAACTTACTCAAAACGACACCACAACATTTAGGCATTCTCAAGTCGCCAAAAATGTGTTTTGTAGTTCTCCCAAAGAGGTCTCACCCTATTTTGACATGTTCTGCACCCTAATGCAATGAAGTGAATGCCACGATTAGGACATTTTCCCATTCACGCTCGTTAACCAGGTTGTGTACCCAGATTTACGTTCCAATAAATGACTCTCCATCATTCACAGAAAGAGAAAACATGGAACACACCAGGGCAGCTGAGTCTTCTCTGTTTGAAATGTCTCTTCTCTTACCTGATGAAGGTGCCCAAGGAAGGCCTGGGCCTGGGCTGTAGAGATTGCTCCTCCGACAGGCACAGGCTGCTTTTGAAAGTCCAGGCCGTTTGTTTGCGTGCCTGGAGAAGAAGAGATATTGAAAACTATTAATTACTGCTTTTAGTAAGTGGAATAACAATCAATACCCAACCTTCCTGCTATTCTCTCAACATTGTACAGTAAAAAAAACACTCTGAGAGTAACAAGAATTGCATTTTTTTTAGTGGAAGAGGGGGGAAGCAGAATCAAGGCTTCAGTAATAGAGCATTTGTCAGCTGAACAAAATCAACATCATATTTTCTTTAGCTTCCATCATCTATTTGTGTACCCTGAAGATATTTAAAAGATGTGCAGATGCAGCACTTAAGGACATGGTTTAAAGGGGGACTTGGCCCAACAGTTGGCCTTGATGATCTTAAAGGTCTTCTGCAACCTAAAGAATTCTGTGACCTGTGTTTCTATGTACACTACTATCCCATCACTCTCTACACAGTTTGAGAACCAAGTGGGTGCTTGCTGCTATGATTAAACTGTGTTTCCATTCTCCATGCACCCCTTATCCAATAGCTGAAGACTAACTTCAAATTCAGGAAGTGCCAACAGCAAGGTTCATATAAAAGCTGCCTCTCCTAAAGGACAGGTAAAATAACACTTGATGAAAACAGAAGTCCCATCTATATACAGCAGTTATGGGCCACAGTTTTACTCTTTCCAGATTTTTGTTAAAGTTTGATAAGAGGTCTCACTAGCAGTTTTTTTACTCACTAGGTAAAAAAACTGCCTTGGCTTGCTTCTGCTTCTTCACTTACTCTCACCTAACTAAAACCTGGTCATTTTCCTACATTTTTGCAATCTTTTCCCAAACTGCTCAGAACACGTGAAAACCTCCCAATTATCACAAAATAATTTGGGTGTGAGAAGAAAAATAAAAAAACAAGTGGTTTTTTTTTGTTTCTTTTTTTGTTACTACCCACAGAAAGGGAGATTCCAAGTGTGTTGAGCTGCAGGGAATTTCTAGAACAGATGATGCAATCTTTAAAATTGCGTGACTGAAATGAAGCTAAACCAGCTTTAGGCTTGCATGTTTATTCATCACGACAATCAGATTTTGTTCAGTGCCCACAGGCAGGTGTGCATAGTAACTCCCACTTCAAAATTCCTTCCATCATCTACCTTCTTTGCCATAAAAACCCAGGTTATCTACTGAGCAAAAGAGTTACTGTTGTTGAGCAACAACAGGTGGCTGCTATTCCTTACAAACATCTGCAAAAGCAAGCAGGCATAAAATGTGATTAGCAAAATAGACTGTCCAATACCTCACACTGATATTTTGGCCTGCAAACAGCTTACACAGGTCACGTTTCCAAAGACTGTTTGAGTCACTCCACTGTTCTATTAAACACTGACATAATATCAAACTTTCTACCATCCATGTAAAGTATACCTAAGGTGGCCCTTTGATGCATCTTTGGTGGGGGTTCTTGTGGGAAGATTTGGTTGACTACCAACTTTTCAATTCTATGCTTTGGGCCAAGGTTTACAAACTTAAGAGACATACTTGCAGCCAAACATCCACAGATGTGTTAAAAATATTACAATTTTAAACTGCATCAAATTATTTTGCTTAATTAGTCTAAAATTCCAATTCAAAGCGAATACAGGGACTCTCACTGGTCTGAATTGCTCCTGAAGGAATGCAACTTGGTTGCCTTTCTCCAAAGAATGGTATATAAGGAGGTCTGCTGGAAAGAGCCAGAAGAATCTCATCTATCTTCATTCTTTCCAGTAAACTTCAGAATTCTCTCCATGCAGAAATACAAAGGGAAGGAAACAGTAGTTGGCTAAATATATAAAAATAATTCCTGACAAATAGCTACCAAAAGTCAAAGGAAACAACCTACCAACTCCTCATTTAATCAAAGGTTTTGAATTACTTTTCAATGGTCAGAGAGTGAAAAAAAAATACAGATAAGAAAACCTACTGGAGGGCAAATACTCCTCATTCCAATAGGAAATTTGTGGGGGTTAAAAAATTATCTATTTTCTGAGAGAACCAGCTGCAGGCCTCAACTTGGGTAAATAGGTGAAGCTGTTCTAGTTAACTACCTTCCAAAAAGAGCCTCAAAAATCATGATACCATGTTAAAAGAGCACTACTGTGCAAGCATGCAGAAGAAATGCTCCAGTTAGCAGTTCTGCTCACTCTTAATATGGAAATCTGAAAAAAGCCTCCTGGGTGATAGTTTAGAACAAAGCAAGCTCCAAGAATGAGCTTAAAATCTTCATGGCTCCCAACAAACAACTTAGGCATTGAGAAAACAACATTTTCTTTAAATTCAGTCTTGAAAGACATCAACTCCCTCTCCCCAGGCCTCCCAAAACCAAACTCAGGGTGAAAAAATCCACATCACACCTGCTTACTCTCTGTTCTACTACTTGCATCTTAAACTCTCTTTTGGTGTCTGGAAGCACAATGTCTCTTCCCCTCTGGATGCAGCCTAAATTTTGGAAGGAATGCTACCCTGGCTGCTTGTATTTTTCACAGGATGCCCATGTCTTTTGAAGAAGAGTAAGGAAAATGAAGTGAGTCTAGCATATGAGAGGCCTTGTTTTTAAGATGCTCAGAAGGATGTGGCACCACTCCCATGGAACCCAAGAAATCTGATAAGGAGCTGGAAAATGGAGCTGTCAGAAGCAGGTCAGCATATTGTAAGGGCAGAAAGGACCAGAATGCCACTTTTGTTCAAGGTAAGAGTTAAATACAAAAGTCTGTGATGATTAACGTGGCAGATACAATCACATGTATCACAGTTTTAAAAGTCCAGGGTATTAATCTATTTTCAATCTTCATCCCAACTTCAGTAACTGCTAGAGCTCGCTAACACCAAAAACAGCTCCAAAAGAGTAGGAACTCTCCATGGTCCATCTCTCCTTTCTTCTTGGTTCCAGCTCCATCTTGGACAGCTCCCTGTCCTGCCCCTTCTGGTAGTTCACCAGAAGTTTGTTTTGGTCTGGGTGCTCCACCCCCAGCCAGCTATGGGATGCAATTTCACCCTTACAGTTGAGATCCAGTGTACCCCAAGCATGTTTAAATTCTGGTATAAATTCAGCCATGTGCTCAGCAACTTCACAGAGTTGGTTTGGATGAAGACTAAGACAGAGCTACTCCAGGGAAAGGAATAGAACTGTAGATACTGAACTTTTGGATTATTAAATGGATTATTTTATGGCATTTTGGAATTGTACCTGCAGAGGGCAAAGGCATGACAAAGCACAGCAGGCAAGGTAACATTGCACTTGCACTCAGGAGAACAACTTACTCTCAAAATTCCAGATTATAATCATCAGGCTTCAGCCTGAGCTTGTAAACTGCATTAGAAAGGAGGAGATGTGGAATAAGATGCAAGAAAGAACTCGGGAAGGGAAGGCAGCCAAGGAGAAGGATGATTTCAAAACCAGCTGGAGTGGGTATCTGCACTGTGCTCTGGGAGACATCTCCCAGCACCACCACCGTATTTTCCCAGGTCACCTCTCTCCCCCCACCTCTGCTAAAAGACAGAGAGATACCCCCAATACTCAAAAATTGTTGTTTCCCTATCCACATTTCCTAATACCAAGTTTAGCATTGATAATTGCCTGATTTTAGCAGTTGAAGAATAGTTTATGGTCTCTCTCCTACAGACTTCCTTCTTATGGAAACTGGAAAAATCAATCTTTGGAAATGAAGCAATGCAAACAAGTATCCTTAGAATCCTTCCAAATACTACACTTACAATAATTATTACTTTGCTGCTATGTCAACAAATGTCATAATAGTACAGTTTCCACAGCCATTATAACCCTGGCTTTCATAATTCTGCATTCACACAGCTCTTACAAGAGAAGATGCATTAAACAAACAAAAAGGTTGAGATGTTTTGGAAAATTTTATGCTGCCTATAAAAAGGAGATCAAAAGGGTTTTACTGTAAGGTAAGATATTTTTCCTACTTCTCCTTTCTCCAGCAGATACTATATAGACTGTCTGCCCACAACTGAAGCCTGGAAAAGATTTCTCTAACTGTGCAATACTGATGACCAGTTGGTCAATACATGTTCTTAAGAAATCAGCCATCCAACAGCTCCTGTACTCATATGTTTTGGTTGTTGTTTTTAATTGGTCTGAAAGATGGGTTCATTTTTCAGATGCTTAAAAGGGAAGTCAAGTTAGCACAAAAAATTAAAGTCATAGCATATTTCAGGCACTGTATTGTGACCAATATAATTAGGGGACTTTATGATGTTTCTTAAATAGTCAGAGCTCAAAATAAAAAAACCAAGTTTGTTAACTTCCATGAAACTTAGCTGATAGTTCAGAGAACTACTGATGTTGTCATCTTTAACCAGTGGTAACTGTTATTTTGTTTTCCTGAGAACACCAGCCCTGCCAAATGTAAATTCATGCTCCACAGTAATTTCTCTTAACATTTTCAAGTTGCATTATCTCACTACCGTTCAAAACAGGAATGACCCAAACAAGCATCCACTGAAGTTTAAAAGATAGACTATTAGTGTTTACACAGCAGACTCAAGTGATTTACAAATGTCACTGGAAAGCAGACAGTTAGAGAAAGTTACAAAAATAAGAACTCCGAGTGTTTATAAAAATCATCATCAGGCATTATCTGGGGAGCACAAGCACTGACAGAAAATCAATGGCACTTCCAGTTCCTCAGCATCCGAGCTGAAAGCTGACTGCTTTTCACTCAAGTATGCACTGAGCCCAGAACCATAATCTAAGTACCCCGATCAGAAGCCTAAAATTACATTCTTTGAGTATTCCTTTCAGAGCCTAACATCTGCCAAGTTGACTAATACAACTGATGCTTGAGCTCCCAAAGAACATCACAAATGCCATCAATCACTATCTCCAGGGGTTTAGGAGCACTGCGCTTTAAAACAAAGCAATGACTGCAGAACAGAGAGTCCTCAAAAATTCTAGATTACTTTAGCTCATGTAATTTAAAAATCAGGATACAAAACTGGAAGGAAAGACTGGAAACATTTAAACCAAAGAAGCAAAATTCCAAAAGTTTTAAACACCAGTCAGAGTCAAACTTTTTAATAACTAATTTTAACATAATGTTAAAATTTTAACATAATGTTAGAGTATAAAAAAAATATAGTCATTGTATCCCCTTTTAACAGGAAAGGACTTACACATGCAGCTTTACAATCCATCCATTTTATGTCATGACCCCCACCTTCACACTGATGAAATATTTGCCTAAGAGAGCAGAGTTCTGCTGAAGCAAATGCAATGCTCCTGTGATAATTGACTGATTACCTTTGAATAAAACAAATCCTCCTCCTTACCAGCTCACTTGAGGTGAAACTGCTAAAGTTGCACTAAAAGAAGTGTGTTGGGAATGCGCTCTGGAGAAAGCACATGCAGGGAACTGTGGCCACACAGGGGAGGAAATCTGAATTTTTTCAGAAGTTTACACACAACCTCCAGCTATAAGGAGTCCACAGGGATATTTAAAACCATTGTTCCCTTGATGCTCTTTATGATCATGAAATATTTACGGCCCATATGTTTTTGAAATAATATTTTGTATAATCTTATACCTTTAAATACATAATAAAACACTTTTGTGCAGAAAAAAATTGATACCACTCCCATTAAAATACAATGACAATTATAAAACCTGAGATGCCAGCAACAAAACACACAGTAATAAGCAGGCAGAATTCCTTTTCACTGAACCCATATATTGGCAGAAATAATCCAACCTCTCAGGAAAAGAAAATTAAATAATGTTAACTTCATCACAACTCCAGAGTTTAAAATAAAACTCTTATTATCAAACCATGAAGAAGAAAACTTGTTTTCCTCATACAAGGTAACCAGACTTCTCTCAAAGCAACAAGTTCCCTCTCATCAGAATTTTCTCTTCCCAAATGCTATTCTGAGCTGAGAAAAGATTCTGAGCTAGGTTAAACTACTTACTTTCCATTCAGAACTGTCATTTCTCTTACACTCAGAATGAGCATTATATTACCTCCAAAAAGGAATTAAAGCATGAGCTAGCATGGTTAAGTTATAGTGGCTCAATGAGCTTCTTCAATGGCTTAGAATTTGGTCACATCTTAAGAGTGGCCCTGACACAAAATCTGTTCTTCCCCACCAAATTTCAAGGTTCTGTTCTAACACGCTAAGAAATTACAGAAAAGCTGACTAAATTTGAAAGAAAATTGATATATTATGCTTTCTCCATTTGACTTGTTCTTGAGAACTGTTGTGACAGCTTGAATGAAATCTAAAATGGAAACAGGATCAGGCAGTGGCCCACATCTGCCAGGGAAAATTTCAACCCAAAAATAAACGATGAAGTTAGAAGTGCCAAAGGTAGGCTCTGCCAGGAAAAAATGAGACTATTTATGGAGAGCTAGTGCCACCAGAGCTTTGGTAGTATCAGAAACATTACAGATTAAAAAAATGGGGAAGGGAAATTTTATATAAAAAGTGTAGATGGTGCTCCAATAAAGTAGGTATGGATAATGCCCTATATGCAGTAGGGTTAATGACAAAAGTATTTGCAGGAATCTGAAATCAAAGGGTGTAGCTTTTTATTTGTTTGGCTTTGTGGGTTTTTAAAATCCCACTAAATAGGTAAAGAAATTTTGCTTTTAATATCCATTCAATTCCACCAGAATATATCTGCACCAATTGATCATTTCCTACCTGTGTTCCCGTCCCCACTCTCCATCGATGGTTTACTGGTTTCTGACGGATTGTTCATTCTTGAGTCTGCATTAAAACAGAAAGAAAGATAAAACAATACAGCAAAAAATCTCCAAATCTGTTCATACCTTTTTGTTCAAGGGAAGTACAAAACAGTAGAAATTTGCTATGTACTTTACCCTAATTCAGATTTATAACACAAAAAAGAACAACCAAAATCAGAACACAATACTGAATCTTCCAGATAAATATTATTTCAAAATTTTCTATGACATTATTCCCATATGTGAAAACATGGTATTAAGGGAATAAAAGACAGCATGCTGGAGGGCAGTGATAGGTAGGAACTTAATTTTCAATACAATGAAAGTCATAGAAGAAAAAAAAGGAGGGGGGGAAGAAGGAACAATGATTACACCAAGATTCAAAAACATTAAGTCTGACTATCATGGCCTACATTATTCTTGTGTTTGCTCCCCCTGCCCCACCCCAACAAAAGAAAGGAAATTCAGTCATTATAATTAAATGGATGCCATTTTCCTAATACTGCATTTCTATTTTACTGGAATGTCACTGACATTAGGTTATTTTATATTTCCTATATATTCAGGCAAAGCCATACAAATATAAAATAATTCCTTTTCTTTCTCCCTCTGGATGAATGTATTGAAAAGTCTGTTCCTGGTTTCAAAGCCTGTCAGCTGAATACAGTGCAATGCAGAGGGCCTCTCCAGATGGCAGACAGAGAATATAGTTTCCTTATATAGGAATCTATACAGATGTTCTGTGTACAGCATCAGCTTTCCAGCTTATTACCTCCTCATTCCTTGCCACCGACCCCAGTGTGCCACATTATCACAAACCAAAATTACAAAAAGAATCTCAAGACAGAACAGCTCATAAAATGAAGTGTAAACAAATCCTTGAGCACACTCTTCCATTCCCATAATGAGCTAAAAGCAAGTTCAATGAGCTTAAAATGAACCCTTTACTCCAGGATATTCTCTCGCTAGGTGCTTAAAAGGTTACTTCTGTCATGTACTTTCATCAAAGCAGTGATTTCCAAAATACCAATAGGCTGAAGAAGAACACAGGAGCAGCATTAACTGTGCTGCATCTTTCCCCCAGACAGTTCCAAGAATGCCCAGACTGCTTGGCAGTCCATGAAAGCTGGAAATGAGAAGATGGACTACTGCCATGTGCCATCACCTGCTACTACCAGTGCACAGGAAAGAAAGGGACCTGTTGGAGTGAGTTCAGAGGCCACCAAGATGATCTGAGGGCTGCAGCACCTCAGCCATGGGGAAAGGCTCAGTTGGGGTTGTGGAGCCTGGAGAAGACTCCATGAAGGCTTTACAGCAGCCCCCCAGCACCTAAAGAAGCCTGCAAGAGAGCTGGAGAGGGAATTTTTAGAAGGGCATGTAGTGACACAGGAGAATGGCTTTAAACTGAAAGAGGGCAAGTTTGGACTGGATATTTGTAAGAAATTCTTACTGTGAGGGTGGTGAGACACTGGAACGGGTTGCCCAGAGATGAGGTGGATGCCCCATCCACTAAGTTTTTAAGGCCAGTTTGGATGGGGTTCTGAGCAACCTGATCTAGAGCAAAGTATCCCTGCCCATGGCAAGGGGGTTGGATGGAGGGTTGAAACTGGATAATCTTTAAGGTCCCTCCCAAACCAAACCATTCAATGATTCTGTGATCAATATTTTTAAAACTAATATAATTTTCCACATGAACAACTTGTGGCAGTTGAACCCAATAGAGCCTTGAAAATCCAGAGGACTCTTAACAACCACAAAACTTCCCCTGACAGGCCAGCACAACCTCTTCAGAGCCTCAACTCCTCTCAGAAAGTTCCTATGCCTATTCTGAAATCTTCCAAATGTTCAGCCACATGTAAAAGAGGTCTGGACTATCAGTGTTACCCTTAGAAAACAGGTAGATGTATTAAACTGCTTTTTGAAAGAGGGAGGGAATGAGGAGAAACTTTGCAGCTGACTGCTGTTGGCCCACACTTCAACAAGTTTTGCCCATTTTTCACAACCTCTGCTTAGCACATTCAAGCTACAAATTCAGAGTCTTAAAAAACAAGAGTTCCGCTAAGGTTGCATGCACAGAACCTATTGCTTCCAGGCTCCTTATTTTGTCATTTTCCACATCTGGATAGCATGAGTCACACTCTAGAAACATAACATGGGTTCCACTGACTATGCAGAAATGTCTGCTTTTGACTTGGCCCTCTCTGCTGAGAGATCTATGTTTCTATCTAGACTTTGTATAGATCTTAAATTGAGTTTATTGTTGTGGCAACAGCACATTTGTTTAGAGTGATTATAGGCAACATGCATTTCATAGGCAGTGTTACTTCATTCCTTTACACACAGATGGCTACTGAAATTTCGCTTTAGAGAACACCAAATGGGAGTCCTTTGCTTTGGACATAAATATGAAGAGTCCTTAACCAACAGGAAAATGAGCTAAGAGTTCTTACAAGTAAAATACCTTTGGTTGTGGAAACCAGGCTAACTCATGAGGCTACTGGATGTAGGATGTAATTTCTAAGCCCAGAGCAGAAGAATAGCTTGAACTCAAGATACAACTGACCACAAAAGGGAAGAGCACAGGTTGAGAAAGTTGTCTCTCAGAAACATGGAATCCATTTGCTGAACCACTTCAGAAAATTCATGCTAGAAAAACAAGAGAGGCCCTCCTGTTGCTAGTTTGTAGCAGGAATTGAAATATTAGAGCCAAGGTGCAGGCTACTAATGGTAGAATAAGCAAAACAAACTAAACCCAGAGTGGAGACACAGCTGTCCTGTGCACAGAACTCAAGCAGGGCAGTCACTGTTGTGTCCCATGAGGAAGCTCACACAAGAAGCCTTCCTACATGATGAGCAAGTTTCCTCAGTCACACAAAGTTATAACTCTACAGACCTCTTTCCAAAAAGCAAGCCAGGACACGTTTTTCTGCAAGGCTATGCTGCAAAATACATCCTTCTAGAATAGGTTTGATACTACTAGTCATACAGAAAGTTTACTTAACTACCAAAAGCCTGTCTAAATGAAGAATATTTTATTGTAAGATCCATCCTTAACAAAGACCTCAAACATTGCTATTGAAAAAAGCAGCAAGTTGGAAGAAGAAACATCTTTCTGGTAGTGCTCAGGTTCAAGCAAAGGATAGTATCCATTATTTCACCAGCTGACTATTTCTTGTTCAATCTGTGGGCCTTCTGCATGTAAAGCATCAAGAACAATGCAGCTATTTCCATTGCAAATGGTATGACATCCATCTGAAGCACAAAACTGCTACCAGCAAAACAGGCTCGTATCCGCGGGATACTCAACTACCGATTCATTCTGCGTCGAATAAAAAGGCTGCTTGGTTTATATGTGCTCGTGCAATTTCTGCTTCAAACTTAAAAGAATAAACAAATGAAGTGGGCTAAAAAAACCCCAAGCCTTAATGCCTTCACTTTTTTTTCTTCCTTTAGATCTTCCTTGGGTTTTAAATAAAGGCCCTGGGCTACAACTTCTGCCAACATTATCTAAAAACAAACTCCCCAGAAGGAAGGATCGAAAGCAGCAGGTGCATGATTGAAATCAAACTCTCAGGAGTGAATACATTCCATGCTGCTCCTCTGCTAGCAGGGCTGAGGTGTCGCCAGGCAGTGCTGTGCCAGCCTTTCACACACCCTCAGGAACATTTCCAAAGGCATTCAGGAGAAAGAAGCAGTGGACACCGGACCAACCTGAAGTGTTATAAAGACTGAACACAGCTGGCAAAGCAAAGAAAATCTTAACATGGTATATAACATTAACTGTTTCCTTTCACCCATTAGGAACTGCCTAATATTCCATTTGCATCAGCAACAATGATTCATTTATGTGCATGGGAAAAACAAAGTTTAATGGGAGTGAAAACATGACAAGAATTATTTAGAAATTCATTTTCAAAAACCACATCATATTCAGAAACAAACATACTCAAATGTCTGCTTTAAAATTTACCATCCAAAAAATTTTCTTTTACTTAGAGATATAAGTTCTTACATGAACTTATATGATGAAATGAAAGGAATAATAATAATAAAAAAAAAATATATATATACACACACATTGAGCTTCATGGGGAAAAGCCTTGAAAATAAATAAAGCCTATTGTAAAATTGAGATGATCCATTGCTATAAATAACTTTAAAAGACACGAAGAAGGAATTATGGCATGTCTGCTCTGCAGTCCTGATGGAATCTCAGTGCAGGAAATATATTATCCCAGTAACCTTAAGCACAGCTTGCAACGGTATCAATGGCAACCACTGTGCACTCCCCCTTATTTTCTATTACACATGAAGAACCTTGCTATATTAAAAACACACAGACATAACATACATTCTGTTGTGGAATGGCTCAATACAGTTACTAAATTCCTTCAACACTCAGGCTCCCTCTTATTCATTTTAATGCTTTAAAATGCATAACACACAGATATGCAAGTCAAGCCCAGTGTTTGTTAGAAGGCAAATGCTTCTCAGACTGAAATCCTAAAAGCAAAAGGTCTGTATTAATATCACCTAAGTCTGAGCAAAGGAAACAAATTCTCCTGGAGCCAGGGAAAAGAGGGAAAACAAACAAACGAACGAACAAACCAACCAAAGCATGTATTTCCCTGGTACAGATCGAGCTATCCATCTAGCAGGCAGCTATTTGCTGCCGATTCACTGGTGAGCTTCAGCCCCACAAATACCTTCTGCATATGTGATTAAGCCTCTATGCATAGTCAATCTCCCAGCCTCGGTGTCCATAAGAAAGAGCTGAGCTGGTACCCACCTAGAACGTAGTCGCTGCAGTCCAGCATTGCTGTGGTATCCTCTACAGGTTCAGATAGTCCAAGGAACGGGAGAATGGCAATTTCTATCAAATCTACACTACTGCTCTGACTGAACATGAAAGGGAGTGGGGAGGTGGGGGGAGAAATACAACTTCAGTTACACCATAGCAATCTTCAACTGAACAGGGAAACTTCAGTTGCTGTGTGGAGTTTTAGTCTCTCCTACTAGCTGTGTCTGACATTGTCAAGGCGACTGAAGCGTGAAAAGTTCCCCTTTTTGTAATAAAATAGAAACAAAGATTGCAGCTGGCAGTTTCCATAATGAAGCTTAATCAGTATGCGCCTGATTAGGGCCTTATGCAAATCTCCTCTCGTTAGCACAGCAGCCAGCACTTTGAAGTCCATGAACAATTCATTTGCAGAGTACACTGAAAGCGCTCCCTGCATAATTTAAATCACGGTATAAATATTTATCAGCTCATTTGCATATTAATTGGCAGTGCATGAAGGGAAAAATTATCTCCCGAGTGCCAGCATAATAATTAGGGAACAAAATGAATTTTCTTCCAATAGCTTGGCTTCTCAGCCCTAACTCAAGCACAGTACCACAGGGGATCAGGGAGGGGAAGAGACAGAGTTCTGTTCAAATGCCACTGAAATGACACGTACAAATTAGAAACAACTCTACAGACTTAAGCACCTTTAATCTTATTCCTGCTGGCAACAATAACATCAGTAATAAAGGGGATTTGGAAAAAGCTTTCCACACAATCCAAATAATCCCACGAAAACAATTAGCAAGGTAGAAGCTGAACACAAAGCTGTCAAGCCTTGCACATCTGCGTGGAGTTTTCCACACACGAACACGCACTGTCTCAGCAAGGTCCCAGGCAGGGAAGAGAGTGCTGCCAGGGCAAGGAAGTGGCACGATTCCCTTTAAACGGCTAAAGAGCTTGGTGATTCATTATCGGGTAATCCCTTTGCCACGGCCAACTTAGCAGCAGTGGATATGTCAAGTATTGTGTAACATTTGACACCCATTAATCTATCCCGAGTGAAATCAAAATAGATTTAGTCTTTTGCTTTCCAATGACTTGCAAGAAAAAAACCAAAAATCTATTACTAATCCCTTCAAGCATGTACACAATATGGCTAAAGAAAGCTTATTTGCAGAGCTATGGTTTTTCAAAGGGGCACGTCACACCCACGTTGCATCTTTGAACCACTCAGTGATAACCAGAACGCGCTTGCTGCTGCGACCACAAAGTACACTGGAGAACTGAGAAGAGGCTTTGGTCTATGGAGAAATCAATCTTCTTTTCCAAAAGTGGTCCACAGAAGTAAGTGGACTAACTATGAGGCTCTATTAAACCATTTCAAATAGTTTGTTTGCTACTCAAAAACTCGTGTCCTAAACAGCAAGAACATTTATATAAAAATTCAAGCATGACATGGCCATCACAAAATTTATTACTCCATATTCTGATCAGGAAAAGATAGTATGATGATGCAGATGATTACAGGGTTGAGCCACCCACTTCCAGGTGCTAATGTGAATTTAAAGAGGAAGTTGTTTTTTTCTTTTTTTTTCTTTAAAAATACCATAGCTGTACTTTTCTTCTCCTCATTTCTCAAGTGAATTCAAGCACCACCTCTACAAACAAGAGGGAGTGAGAGAAAAGGGACTTCTCAATCATCCAGTACTGACTGGAATTTATTTCCACGCTTGACCTCTTCTTCTGTTCAGGTTCATATCTCTACTTAACACAAGATGTTCCCAGCTATATATTTAACATGAGTGATCTACACTTGAAAAAGATTGCAAGAAGAGAGGTAGAAGGTGCTCCCTACTACAGGGAGACAACTACATGTGCTGAATAGGTTTTCCTAATACCTGGTTTTCTACTCACTCACGTGTCCCACTGAGACCTCTGAGGCACACATTCATGGTTCACAGACCTTCAGTAAACTTCACTCCTGCACACATACTTTTGGAGTGCACTGGGAGATAATCCATGTGCCTTACTGGAAGAGGCTGGACACCAGTGGTGCAACAAACCAAGGAGCTGACAAAGCAAGGTGCAGAGCTGAGGCACAGCAGGGCAGGACAGCAGTGCTCTGCTCAAAGCGGAGGGTGCTGGGCGGTGCAGCACAGGTGCAGCGCCGAGGGCGCAGGAAGTGACCGTTGGAACCGGGCACGCGTGCGGCCATGGCTCATCTGCCTCACAAACATCAACCCCACACAAACCTTCACTGGAGCTCCAACATCCACCAACAGCCTAACTGAAGCCAAAAATTATTGTGGTGTTGACCTGTCAAATTAACAACTGGCCAAAAAAAGACAAATAAACAAAAGCCCTCCCCAAACCAACCAGCCAACCAAAACCAAACACCCCCAAAAAACCCAAACCAAATGGTTCTTTCAGTGACCACTTCATTCTTTGACAATGTTATTATCTTACCTTTTATCTAAGCTCATAGAATTATAGAATGGTTTGGGTTGGAAGGACCTTAATGACCAGGCAGCTCCAGCCCCCTGCCCTGGGCAGGGACACCTTTCACTAGACCAGGTTGCTCAGAGCCCCATCCAGCCTGGCCATGAACACTTCCAGGGATGGGGCATCTACTTTTTGTTTTGCTCTGGTTTTTTTTGTGTTTGTTTGTTTAAATTTACCATTGACAGTCTTTTAATCTCTGCTCTAGTAGAGAAAGAAAATGTCTGGGGAGAAATGGTGCCTATCACTGCTCCAAAACCAGTGGTGGAATACATTAGTTTAATGTTCTCTTTAGGTTCTGACACAACACTGCCCATTCTTTTCTTTATGGCTGTTTATTAAAAGTTACTTAACACCCTGAACTAAGGACATACTTCTGGCACTCATGGTTAAGCAAAACAGCACTCTGGGCCTTGCTCACAGTTTCATTTTTCCTCCAAAGGCACCTCTTGAAGAGAAAATGCTGCACTTTGTGATAAGTAAAAAGCTTGCCACATCCCATGAAACCACAGATATCTCAAAAAATGTGTCTCTCCTCTTTAGCCAATTCTACAGTTTTTACATTAATGATTTTTCCCCCATAGTCCTATTCAAACTCTTCCTTAAAACCCATGGAACAAACACAGAGCCAGGTATGACAAAGGCGGATTTTCTTTAGCCAGACACTTCACAACCTGCAGATAACATTTCAGGAGACTCTTTCTACCCCATTCACTTCTTTTTGTCACTTCCTACGTATTTCCCATACCATACCACTTCAAATGAATGTCTTGCTTTTGCAGTCTGCCCCACAAGTATGTCACTTTCTTTATTCAGTTATAATGACAATACCTGATTCCTTAAATAACTCTGGTTTTGGAGAGGGAGCATCATTTTTACCTGTAGACTATGCAACTCTTGTTTTTTTTTATATGGATGTGTTTCCATATATTACTAAAATGTCATTTACTACAAGTCCTCCATGACAGCTAAGAAATTTCTGCCCCTATCCAGCTCAGTGACAAGCATGACCTTTGCAAACTTCAGGGCTGCACTTTCTGATGAGATTACCCAATAACCCAACTCATTATTTCCCTTTTAAACAGTGGAGTGCAAAGGAATATGTACAAATGGAGTACAAAATACAGGGAAAGGAAATAACTGCAACATTAGCATGCTGCTTTCATTAGTGTATGAATGCTTAGGACATTTTACCTTGAAGGTACTACATTGTAACTCAAGACATTTCCAAGCCTCCATCCCACAACCCAAATGAAACCTAACAAAAATTTCAACAAACAGAACTCCAATGTGTTATTAAAAAAATTGTAAAAATCACATACTTCAACAAAATAAACTGTTATTAAAGTTGGCACAATCCTCTTAGAGTAATTATGGACAGACAGCAGTCTGTTCATAGCTAGTGCTGCAAGCTAACTCTAATTTTAGCCACCACCTTTGACTGTGGCTAACAGAATTGATTTTATCTGAAAATTGGTAAGTTTGCTCTGAAAGCCAGAAAGAGCAGTTGTCTGGAAAAGTCAAATAAAATTGGCCTGGGTTAGACTTACCAGTCATTAGGCAATTGCTATGAATTGGAATTTTAGTCTACATCTAATTTTACTTCCCACAAACTCAAATTATAACTATCCTTTAAAACTTTCAACCACACAAAATGCCTTTCAAAATTCCTTTGTGTACATTTTTGAAGGAAATTAAGCATGTGGAGAGCTGAGCAGGAATGCTAATTTATCTTATCAGTGCAGGACAGCGGATACTTGTAAGCACCTGATACATTAATATAAAAGGGTTTGTTTGTGGGTTTGGTTTTTTATGCAACTTATTTTTGTCCACAGAAGGTAGCAACTACCATGGATTAAGTCTTTTTTTTCATAGAAAGAAAACTGTGTTGATGACAAATTTACAATACCACCACACAAGGAGGGAAGAAGAAAGGGGGGCAGTGATACAATGAGAGAAATAAAATAAATACCCTTATTCAATAAATACAGAATTATAATGTCCACAAGCAAACAGCCTTATTTGAAACTCACAGGTAATTCTGCCACTCAGGTGTATCATCTGAACACTTTGCCCTACCCTCACTGCCTACAAGCCATGGCACAAAAGAAAGCATCCATATTATATTCACATTAAAGATTTTCTTCCATCCTGTTCAATGTTTTCTTTTCAATAGCAGAGGGTACAAATTCGTGCAGTCAACCCCTGTTAGTTAAGTAAATGTTATTGTCACAACGTTTACTTAGAAATTATGGAATATTTTGAAGAGCAGTAAACGTTAGGTCTTTCCATGTCTTGAATTAAGCTCTCCTGTTCCACTCATTATGTTTTCATGGTTTTCATGACTATTTCATAATGGCTTGAAACTTTTTCTTTCATGTTGTTTTTAGTGGGTTTTTTTGTTTATTTACATGCATCATAAGCACTGACTCCAGGAACTAAATTCAAAAACCAACCTGAAGTGCCACACCTTTGAAAACCAATTTGTGTTTAACTACCATGTTCCACCTGCCACAGAGCTGTTGCACATTAGCACATTTGATTGTCTTCAGGGCATTCACCTCCCTCCAATTTAACTTGAAGTTAGCATAGAAAATGAACAAATCATGCTGATTCCACCACGCTTCAGGTATGGTGCAATACCACTACATATTCATTGTTCTAGTAAACCGGTATATAAAAAGTAGTATGCAAACTAAAGCAGGAGTTTTAAAAAACACACACAAAAATTTCTTAAAATGTGGCTATGGGAAACACCTGTTTTGAATTTTTGTCCACTTATGTGGGTCTCATTCTCCTTTAAAATTATTGGTTGGTCAAATCCAAAATATTCCACACTGACAAGTACTGAGCACCTTGGGTAGGTATATTTTGTCTATTAGTTAACACCTCTTGTATTTTATTACACTTACAGGATTTGCATGCCTCACGTTGCTTTTCAAAAAAGGACTGCAGGACAAAATAAAGTCTGAAAAGAAGACTGATCTGAAGTTGCATGAACAAAACACAAGGGAGGGCTGGAGAACAAGATCAGTAAAACTTCAACATTTATCAGAATTAGGGAAAAAGGGATTTAAGGGTGCATGTCTATGTTATAGTAGTCCTGAGGAAAAAAAAGAGGCCATGTTTCTTCCCCCTCCTCCCCAGCTCCCCCTTCCCCAAACAAAACTCAAAAACAACCTCAGGAAAAGCTTGCAAGCCTTTATGGATGGTGCACCTTGGGGCAGCTGGAGAACCTGGAGCACCATCAGGTACCAGCCCCATGAGGAATGGGGTGACCCCAAATTTCCCCTGGCAGGGAACACCAGCCAATCCTCATGTACCTCCTGGACCTAAGGTGGGTCCTTTGTTCCCACAAATGACATTTATGGCAATGTGTCTTCCCCACTGAAGACTGAAATCATGCACACATTTGAATGGGAAAGGTAAATGCAGTTCATACTGCCAAAACCACGCAATGAAAGTAGTTTCAAATTGTTATTGCAATACACACTAAAAATACCAAATATTTCAGAAAAATAAATATTATCTAATATGCAAATCACAACACAATTGACTTGCCTTGACACAGAAGAGTACTTATGCCAAGCTCAAATATTGAACAGAAATATTTATTTTACCAGCTGTATGAATTATTACAGCCTGGAAGCATCACTGTATGTGCATTCCAAAAGCATTAATTTTGCCTCCCTGTGTCCACTCACATAACAGGGACAGGCCCTCAAAGCTTAAAAACGTTATTTTCAAACTCACCTGTAAATCAAAACATAATGCCTTATGCCAACACGCTGTTTCCCTGTTCTCCACTTTGCCAAAGTAGCAATTACTAGTCTAGCTTGATGAACAGGGGCTCTACAAAGAAGAGACTAATTCAGTGTATGACTTAACCACACAGCACTGCTCAAATCCCAGAGCCTCCACACCACTTGTCATTAACTACACTACAGGTCACTCTCAAAATACATAAATCAAAGTCACGGGTTTAAGCTTACAATGAGTCCTGCTGGAGCCAACTGGATTCATCAATACCAACAGCCCTGATAGTATTTAGCTCTAGTTAGCTAATTAGAGTGCTTGACAAACAAATTAATAGCAAAAAGCACATGCAAAATCTCTGCAGTTCATCCTATTAATTGAAGTTGCATGGCTGTTGTGCCCACGCTTTGCAGGAACTGCTGCTTTTGCTCTCTCTTCCTTAATAACTATCTCAAATCCAAGGAAGGATATTGCTTTAATGCCCTCAGCACACTGATCCAGACACTATTAACACCTGTAGGAACCACAAGACATGTCATGAGAATGCTTCTTTCTGAAGCTTAAATTATTTGATCTCAAAAGAGGAAAAGGCCAAATTCCAGACAAGCTGCTTTGTATGTTACAAATTGAACAAAAAATTGCCAGATGCAAGATCTGAAGAAAGAAACAGAGTTATTCACAGCGCAGACACTGATTCCATCCATCAGCACACGTATCCAAGAATCTATCATTTTGGCTGCTCAGGGCTAACATAAGACTGTATTTGCTATCAGCCAGGAAAAAAAAATAATACAGAGTGCTTGGGCATCTGGGTCTTTAATTTCCAATAATTTAGGAACAGCAGAAAGTGAGAACCATGGGATAACTACGCACATGAAGTACCACCTACATGAGATTTTCCACGAGATGTTCACAAGCCTGGTTTTGCCCATTTTAGCACCTATACTGTGCTAAAGCAGAAAAGGCATTGATCAGCTTTTCCACGAAATAACCACAAGAAGGGGTTTACTAGAAACAATGCTGAAGGGCAGCATGACTGACACCTGTGGCTGTGTTTGCAGAGGATTTGCTGGGAAGACATGCACATTGGATTTGCAGGCCCATGGACATACCACTGAAGGCAGGAATTTCTTGTTTATTTCTCCAGCAAATCAGAGAAGAGGTAAACTTTGGCACACTGCCTCGTTTTTTGTAATTTATTTTGATTGGAAATTTTAGTTTGACAGGTGCAGAATCCTCTCAAAAGAAAAAAAAAAATCATTATCTACTTAAAAATTACAGAGTAAAAGAAGACAATTGAAAAAATTAGGTCAAAAGACCTAACTATAAATTTTCAAAAGTGATGCCCAGAATACTTAAATTCTTAGATGCCCATTCCTTAATAAAGCACAAGTCTCATATATGCATATTTCTTTTTTTTTTTTTTTTGCCACAGAGAAATCAAAAATTAAAACCAGGACACTGAATTTAGGGCCTTGTCAGTACCATGGGCCATGAATGCTGAGGCAGCAAAAAGCAGCATTGCTGCCTTGCTGCCTCTTACACAGCTACACAAGAGAGTTGGTCTGCCTTAAAACTACTCCAACTGCAAGGAGAAACACTAACCCTAATCTGTTTTTTAATCCAAGAGGGAGAAATGTTTACCCTGGTGAAACAGAAAGGCAGCAAGGACACAGAAACAAACAAATGGGAAAGATGATTCCAGCAGGAATATTGCCTCAAAACTTTCACTGTCTACAGCTTCAGTCCACTCCTGTGTTACACACCCATCTTATGAATTCTGGCATGTAAATTGTGTGACAAACAGAAGAAATTAAAAATTAAAATCTCACAATAATTATTTATTTCCTCTTTGGGACACCGACTCTCAGCACTAATGCTGACAACTTTTATCAAGTACACTTACACATGCACATACCCCACCAATGCCACTGGAGAATACTCTGACTTCTGGTCTCACACAGGCCATTTCCATGCTCAAAAATGGAAATGTGATTCCTACACCATAAAATTTAACTACAGCATCACTTATTTTCATCAGATACATTGAAGAAGGCATTAAAATTGCAAGGTTTTGAAAGTAAAGAAAATGGAGAGTTGTTGACTGACAGAAGCAGCAGCAGAGCAACAAATACAATTATACAAGTAAGTAGTTTAGCACAGAGACATCTTAGAGCACTAAACCCCAAATTCAAGGAACTGCTCACATAAGAATTTAAAAATAACTACTAATAACTCTAAGATGTCATAGTAGACCAATCTACAGAAATTAAACAAGTACACCTCATAAATGTCTGAGACCTCTGTATAAAACCCCTGTAGGCTGATCTAGAGCATCAAGCCAGGCTGAAAACTGGAATTCTCAAGGGACACCACAGCTCTGGTGACATTAACAACAGATCAGAATTGAAGCTGTTTACAAGCAACCACACAATAACCCTCAGAATTTTTCATATATATATATATATGAGTGTGTGTGTGTATGTATATATGAATATGATATATAAACATATATACTTTTTACTTATGCATATTTTATATTTTATATAAAACATGTATTCTATATTATAAACAGTGTATATATAATGTTTATATTTTTAATAAGGTAGTGATCTCAGATTTCTCAAAGCTTCTAAGCCTACTGTTCTGAAAATAGTTTACATGTTCCGTTTTCCTGCAGAAAGGTACCCCAACAGTGCCAACCCAGAGGAAGAAATAACATAAAGAGCAAGCCAGCATACAGTGCTGTTTTCATCACTTTTGTCCAACCTTGATCAAAAGGCAAGTTGCTGTAGTGAGGATGAAGAAGCAAGAAAAAAAGTAAAGCCCCTAAGTGCCAGGATACCATCATCCCCAAAAATCCAGCCACGAACAGCCCAAGAGCTGCCAACTGACCACCACTGCTGACTTGAATGAAAATCATTCCCCAGCCTTCTTAGGAAGTCAGTCACCACTGAAAGAAGAGCAATTCAGTATTCAGAAAAACCCCCTCAAGCTAAGCTCTCCAGCAACACTCAATATTGCACTGACATTTTAATACTGCACTGAGTTGATCTAACATGCCATTTTAAAAGAAGGACCTGTATTCCACATTGCTTTCACAATCCCTCACCACCACAGAGAGATGACTCATTAAAAATGCAGAGAAAGTTAGCAAATTCTATGGGATTTAACTAAGTCAGAGGCAATTAAAAAAAAAATCCTCTGTGACATTCCAGTTCCAACAAGCCTCACAACACTCTGGTGAAATGCATGTGAAAAGGTTACAAAATTCAGAGCCCTGCATGAGCCTGCAAGAAGCATGAATACGAGCATCTTTTCCATCCAATGTCACAGTCTCAAAATGACAAGCCCTTTTTTGCCTGCCTACCAGCGACTCTACACTCCTCTTTTCTTCTTTTGAATTTTCCCCAACTTAAATTGAATGCAAATAAGCCAGGTGTGGTCCCCAGAGCAGTAATCTGCAGATAGTCCCCACCGAGTTCCCATAGCAACTTGCACAGCTGGCCACGAGAAAGAGGTTGTATCTGCTTCATATTGGCTACAGAGTTTAAACACTCAGCAAGTGAAACACCAATTACTGCATCTTGTAAAGGAAACATCTACTAAAAAGCACATCCATTTTTCCTTCATTAACACAGGAAAATAAACCTCTGGATATGTTCCTAGTCCAGCAATTGCTCAGCATGTAAAGTGAATATTTGTTATTTAGAAGAGGCGATGCCTGTGAAGGAAATGGCTTCTCTTTTCTGCTGCAAGGAACTGAAGTTTAAGAAACACTACAGCATTTGGAAAATGCCTGTCATTCTGTACCTTGCCATCAAGAAAAAACATAGCTGGAAGAGAAAAGTCAGAAACTCAAATCCTTCTGGACAAGTTATAAGACTTCCACAAGACAGTACCTCTCTGACAAGTGCTTTGTAATATTTCAAATTTTTACTGTACTCTTGCTGTATCAGCTAAGTCTCAGTGTAAAAGTCCAAAGTTACTGTGACTGACAAACAGCTGTTCATTCCATACAAAACCTAAACCTGCCCTTTGTTCCTTACCTACAGAGATCCCTCCTGCTATTAATTCCATGCCTTTCTACATCCTGCATGCACAGCTCTCTACTTCAGCCTGCAGCTCCTCACCCCAGCCTTCTCACTGTTTCCATGCCATTTCTCACCAGACCCATAGCAGCTGGCTAAACAACCAGGGAGAAGGCACTGGGGCTGCTCTGGAACCAGGGGAGGACTGACTGGCCACATATAGGTACTGGATGGTCAACCCACCAGACAAGCCATACAGATAAGGACCAGGCTTTCCCTGCTTTTCCTTTGGCACAGCCACAAACAAGAAATCTCTCCTGTCCTCAGACTGAGGTTTCAGGTAAGAACAAGGCTTAGGGGAAAGGATGGGCCCAAGTATCCCTGCTAACATCCTACAGCTCTTGGGAAGCAGGAACACAGATGGTACCCAAGACACTGCCCACCCTCTCCCACCCCCAATTACAAATCCAAGACTTTTTGGGGCAAAGAATGTTGCTAAACATGAAGTAACCTCAACAGATTTTTCTCTGCACTAACATCCTATTGAAGCCCTGCAAACATTGAGGAACCAGCCTCCAGCAAGGAGTCCTACAGTCCAAGCATACAATAAAGAACATTCTTTTCTATTTTGCTTTTAATCTGTCTTCTTCTGCAGCACCACTTTAATGTCCCCTACTTCTTGCACAATAAGAATCCATGAACTGTAAGCTTCTATTCCCCCTCCATGACACTTCACTGACTTCTGCCATATCCCCCCTTAGCTCTATCTTCTAGGAAGGTAACAGTCTACACAGCTGTCCATTAAAAGTGTGAATGGATTCCATAAAATAATTCCTAATACTGCTTTTCTACATATTTTTTTAAATGTCTGAGGAGAAGAGCTGCACAGTCTAGTACCTAAGAGAAAGAAGCACCAATGGATTGTGGCACAATGCTATTTTTTCTTATATTGCTTTGCACTCTGATCTCTTCCTGTTAAGTCCTAGCATTTGATTGGCTTTTTGACTACTTGTTGAGCACGAAAATACAGCAGCTATTTCCATGAAAAATTGTAACATAAAAGATCTCATACATGAAGCATTAGTGATCTCTATATTAACTGCACATAAACTCAGGACCTTATCTCCTGTTCAACAGGAACTTAGTATCATTGAAACATCTGTTCAATTTGGTTAACATTGGACAACTGGTTTTGAGAGAGAGTGGAAAGGAAAAGTCAGAGAGACATAACACAAACCTCTCTTTCCTTTGGAAATCTGGTTAAGTAAAAATAACAACATGATGCTTATCAGTCCCCAAAAGAGCAGGAGGTTGATAAGAAACAGCCTCAGTATCAGTCACTCCTGTTTGTGCTGACTTTACAATGTGTCTGTCCTTGTACCTGGCAAAACCATCTCCCAGTGATCCCTGTTCTTCCAGGAGGGCATGGCAAGCTTACGCAGGAACATTCAGCTTGTAACTTCACAAGAGGCCACCATTATGCCAGTTGTCCCATATGAGAATGTGCATTTGTCTAGGAAGGGGGAAATATAAACAACCAGGAGCAGTTCAATGTGCATTTTGGACATTAGCTATAAATTTCATTCCTCCTTAACATATACAAGACACTGTATACCTGTGAGCTCTTCCCATTATCCCACCTGTGGGAAATAACTTGAATCCATCACTAACTTGAAAGCTGCTCATTTGCTTAAGTACTTTTGCTTTTCTTCTCTACCTTTTCTGCCTTCCAGATTTCTTTTCTTTTTCTAATCAGCAGCACTTCAAAGAAACAGCTGAGCTGGTGGCATTAAAATGACCAGGGAAACACACAAAGCTTTAGCAGGGCACAACCACTGAGCAAGAGAAACATGCCATTTAGTGTTAAAAATGATGACTGTAAGCCCACTCAGTTGGGGGAAAAAGAAAAAATCACAATTCATTAGAAGGAAGAAAAAAATAGTATTCCCCTATTCACCTGGCATAATTTGCACTTTAAGAACCACACCATATTAACATTGACAGTCCACTGCATATCGATAAAAGCCAAAGACTTAAAAACTGAAGGCACTCAGTCTGTATTGCAAGCCAGTAAAATTGCACATTTTACAGGAAGAAACAAAAGGGGAATAAAACTGCCAGAGTTTGGAACCTGAGAGGCTGAAAAATTGAGAGATTTTACACTGAAAGTGAACATGCAATTTTGAAAGAATTAGTAGTAATACCAGCAATACTGGTATAACAAATAAATATTTAATGTCAGGTGTTAAGGAGGAGACACTCTAAATGCAAATTTACCCAAGCACACACACACATGCTCTCAGCTCTCACTCATATGCATCCCTTACACCAACAAAGAGGCAAGTTTTGTACATCTCAAAAATACAGAAGGTTTAAGTACATATTCTGTCCTCTATAGCTCTTATCTCTGCTGTGGTTTCTTTCATGATATTTGTTGCCTGCTGAGGACAAACTTGCACTGAAACTGCCCATATGCAATTCAAATGTCATTTCACCAACCCTAACCCTACACATGGTACTTGCTTATGAACAGCTTTAGTAGGGGATGGAGGGGAAGGGAGGTCATAGGGAGGAGTGAAGGTTTTGCCTTCTGATGAGATCTGGAGACAAACACAACATTTCTGTAATAAAAGGAGGACATTGAACACCTCCTATGTAACTTCAGCCTCAACTTCCAGGTGATGGATGGGATTAAGAACAGTCTCATTAACACACTCTAATAGACAGAGCTATAAACCATTTTCTTAGCTTCAGTTGTTAACTGGCAGTTCATTTTTTATAAGGCATGCCCTAGAACTGAAATCACCAGCATCAGTTTCCAGTAACTGGATCTTTCTGTGCACCTTGGGCTGGTTAAAGAGGCTCCCTTAACCATAAGACCTCTTACACTCAGTGAGCAAGTCACTGTTCACTAGGTCAAACTTGGTGTAACCAAAATTTCTGAATTTTAATTTCAGTTTGACAGGCTTTTCACATTCTGAATCCATCACATCTCTGGCTTTGTTAGCAACTCTCCTGATGTTACAAATTTCCTAGCAGCACCATAAGGTTAGACTCAACCACATTTGTAACTCAAGTATTGTGTTATCACAGGTATTGCCTCACTCCAAAAGCCATTTCCTGGCTCGAATTCATCACAATTCAACTCATTTTTAGAGTGCACGTGTTTCAGAGCACAAGCTCCTCTACCAAAAGTGAAACCCACATCTTTTTTTGCTAGGTGTTTAGCAGACACTTTATTTAGCTGAATTAAAATACATGGGTAAGTTCCCAGAAAAAAATTGGTGACTTACACCCCTTTGGGGTGTAGCAGTAATGGACCTGAGAGCAGCAACTCCACCAATATTTGCATCCAATGAAAACTTCACCACTAAAGCTTCCATACTTCTTCCTGATCACTGGCAGATACAGAAAGCACTTGCTGAAGAAAAAGACACAGCCAGTAGATTTTGACTTTCCATTAACAACTGTATTGAAATTTTTCAGTTGTCCTGTCCTTAATCCTTTTAGTACGTGTTACTATTGATTTTGTATCACTTTAATTTGGTAATCAATGAAGTAAGCCATTCTAAATCAGATACATTATAAAAGAGTGCATTTTATCAATACAATTACAAAACAGAGCTTTAATCTTAACAAGAACTGAAAAGGCTTACAGCAAATTCACCTGAAAAGACTTTCTCTCCTGCCCCAGAAAATTGTATGAATTGACATTAGATTATTTTTATTGACCAAAAATTGTCTATCAGCAAATAAAATTATCTAGTTACTCAAGCGAGTGCAACTGACCTCCAGCTTTTAAAATAAAACTGCCCCATTTTTTGACATTATTGACTCACTCATTTTTCCACCCCCTCTCTGCAGCTTCCTTGGTCACTCAAGATTTACCAACATCAACAAACACATAAAATCAACGAATTAGAGAGGTTTCTTTCCAGTCAGTCTAAACTACTAAATGCAAGCTGCCTTGTCTTGCACATTTTAGAAATCCAACTCATACAGTCTCTCCAGCATTCCACTTCCTCCCCAATCCCACTTACTTTGAGAATGGCATTTTATCCCCATTTTTAGGAAACACTTAAGGCCACTCAAAAGCAGGTGAGCAGGTGGTGATCTGTGTAAGAACAGAGGTCTTCACCCTTCTGCACATTTCAGAAAGTGTCCGAGGACTACAACTCCACAGTCTGGTCAGTCAGCCTAACAACTGTCTCTCACCAAAGAGGGGAGTGGAAATTCCATTATTTCCTCTATTTTGGGGGCTTGGTCTGGCTGTTCGGAACCACTTTATCAGGCCAGAGAGGTGTCTAAGAAGTGCAGAAATTGATAAATGGGGAGAAGGGGGAGGGAGAGGTGCTGCTGTGGTGGCTCACTTTGGCTCATGAAGTCCTATCTGCAGAGACATTGATCCTACATCATGCAATCATAGCAAGTGTTGTATGCAAATTTTGAAATAAAGGCATTCACTGGTAATACTTGAGCTTTATCAGCTTGCAAAACACCATCAGGAAAAAATAGACTAGGGTATTCCAAACAGTTCCCTGTGTACTTGTATTTCATTAGCTTGAGAAAGGTAATTCCACATGACTACATCAGACAGTGCTTCCCAAGCCATGCCACTGCCTCTCCTCCTTATTTGCTAACCAGGACATGACCACTGTGGAGGGAAAAAGCCAGACTGCTATTGCAGAAGAGTACAGAGAGCAAACTGACAAAGCTGGAGCTGGAATCCTCCTAAGCCAGCAGAAAGACATTGAAGACCAGATCTCCATTTGGACTCCTCTTTGCCTCATCAAGTGGGGGGAAACCATATAAGGTATTTATTATGATTATTCTTCAATAAACTTTTTTTTTAGAATCTAAAAATCTATAGCATCCTTCTAAATAGCAGAGCATGGACAGCTATTTGTCTGTCAAGCAGCTTTTGCTGATGGATAGTAGATACCCAGTAGCAGAGGTACAATTTTAAATAAGTCATCTGAGTTTATTCTTTCATTTCCCTCATTTTTATATTAAAATACCAGCCATCAATACTTGTCCATCCACCATAAGCTGTTCTTTCAGAGATTACTTGGCTGCAAGAGTCAACAGGCAGGCTACAACATCAGGAAGTCATACAGCATTCCTCACAATTCCTCTTTGATATTTTACTTCATTATGCAAGTTTGAAATCCTTCAGTATTACTTCAGTTGACAATAATCTACCCTATGTGTGCAATGAATCATCAGTTTGCCTATTAAATTAGCAATCAAATTAATGATTAATTTATTAGGGGTTTTGTCCTGCTAATTACAGAAACATATGTATCACACTATAAAGTCCCTTTTTATTGCTGCTGAGATCACCTTATTTGGTTTGAGCATCAATTTTTACCAATATTTTTTTTTTAATTATCACACTTGAAATCAGACATACATTCAGTTCTCAATCATGTGCCCACTATTTTAGCTGAATTTTTAAACCTCCCCAGCACCAATTTGAAGTCTAACATGCTCCTCACTTACAAATTTCACCACACACCCCTACTGCAAATAATCACCCTTGCTGTTTCTTTGTCAGGTTTCTGGTTACACTTTGATGGTGGCAGAGCCTGGCCTTTCTCCAGAGACTCTCGTGCACAACTCAATTTAAACTTTGCTTCCCTAAGGAGTCTTTCCAACTACACATTTCTATTCAAATCAACAGATAGCATCTGTTTAAATGGTCATAAGAATTGTTGCAAAGAGATGAACTGCTGAACCTAAAACTTGCCTGATGTATGACTAATATGAGGTACAAGAAACCTCACAGTGGACACCCATGGAATAGCCCACTTACCAGAGAAGTTTCTTCCTAATCCCCTTTGGTTAGCACTTTATTTGTTCCCTGTTGTATAATGGTTTTTCAATTCTTTACAAAGGCTTTACAAAGCTTTCATTTAACCTAGCATAATGTACTGTAAATGAATAATCCCTTTTCTTTCCTGATCCTGTTAATCTTTTGGCCTCCGTTACATCTCACAGCAGTGAGATGCAAATGTTAATTATGCAAGAAGTATAAGATCTGTATTTTGATTTCCATCTGTCCAATACAAGTCCAGAACAAGACACAGATAACTGAGTGCTTTCCTATCACCATGGGAACATGATTGCCAGGAACATACCAAGAACATCTCATATTGACTCCCAGAAGCCCCAGTCAAGTACCTTCTATCCACCAGAGAGCCTCCTTTATCTCCTTTGTGGATTCATATTTTTCACAAACCCCTGATTATTCTCACTGTAACTCAATCTTCCTCAGGGCTGCAGAAACACTGTCTTACTGACATAACATCTCCCTCTCATTTGCATCATGTATGTCAATTATCCCATCTACAAAACAAATGTAGATGTAGAAGTAGTTGAAACATTTTATTAATGTGATAGTGAAAACAACCAAAGTTGACAAAGTTGTAGGGCAGCCCCCTTTTCTCCTGGCCATCCCTCCCATGGGGTCACACCAGCATTCAACTCAGCCCATGGTATGATTAGCTCACAGAACTGGGCATCAGAAAATTAACCCTTCTGACATACAATTCTGGCAGCTCAGCTCCCAACCTGGATGCCTGCAAAATCAGACAAGCCCAGCAGAGCAAATGCCATTGAGGGTGAGACCAAGCAGAATCAGTCTAGTTTGGTTTGAATTGTTTAAACCACAGCCTCACAATACTTTTAGATTTTATAACAAAGCCAATCTTATGACTGTCCAGCACTGAAAAAGAAAAGCTTCATTTTCTTTCTATCCCGAGTCACAACAAGTTGGCTCTCCCTCTTCCCTCACTGCCCTCCCTGGTGCTCACCTAACCAGAAGGGGAGACAATTTTAGTTGGCAGTCCAAAAGAAAACTAACTTCATGAAAAACTAACAGAAATTTTGTTTCCTTTCAAGTTAAATCAGCTGTGTGTGGTAGCCAAAGACTGGAAACAGAGGCTGAATCATGAAAGAGTGGGAAAGGAAGAACTGCCCTGTCCTTCCAGTGGCAGGAAACTTAAAAAGGTTTGTCACAGCTTCAGCATGAGTGTGAAGAGCCAGGGTACAGCAATGTGATGGCTCAGCACTGTTGGAAGGAGGCCACACTCCACACTTGGATTTCCCACCATTTTTGGCCATGCTGTGCTGGCTTTGTCACTACACCCCTCCAGAAGGGTATATAACTTGTTAGAACAGTAGAAGACTTTGCAAAGGAAGAGGAGCAAAGACAAGATAATGAAGCTGAAGGTAAGGAGCAAGGGCAGTCCCACTTCAGCTTCAGAGACCTGTTAAGATGGCTTAGCCAAGCTTGGAACCAAGACTTAAGTACAGATAGCTCTGTTTCAGAAAGAGATGTATTGTTATACTGTAAAGTGCCTAAAAGAAAAGCTGGAATCAGATATACACATAGAGGAGTCACTCAAGGCACCACCATTACTGCTCTTCTCCACTACATTAGTGATTGTAACAAATTAGCTTTCCCCTTAAATAAAGCATTCAACTGTGACCCAAAAGTCTTACACTGCCAAATATATTTGCACCTTTATGTTCTCATATAAATACAAAGCAATGTGCAAAATGCAATGCATGAGGCAATGTCAAGAGAAACATACTGAAGCTGTAGCCACAGATTTGGGGCATATTTTAGTCAACAGTGACTCAAGACATCCAATGAAATTCTCATCTCTTAGAATTACTAGTTAGATTTTGTTCAACAGTTCATAGTTAAGCATGTTAAAAATTAGTTGATAGACTGCTCTGAATGAAAAATAACAAGGTGGAGTTCTATCTCCTAGCAGCAACAGAGAATGAAAAGATACCCATAAACACTTCATTTCTTCCAGGGGCTTCTAATACTTGCCCTGGTAATGAAGAACAGGACAGAGCCCACCATACCATAAACAAATTTATTTTGGACTGAATTAGTATCTTATATGTCTAATTAGTATCTTATAGTCTAATAGAGGAAATTCACAGAAAAAAAGCTGGCATAGCACTGCTCAATTTCAGTTTTCCTTAATATCTCAATCTATTTAGACATAACTTTCTTTCTCAGAACAGAAACTTCCAAGAAAACATGGTCAATTGATACTGTTTTCATATTTTGGTTAAAAGTTAGCCAAAACTTTTTTCCTCTAGAAGCAACACAAGATATAAATGTTATTAGAACACAGATAGTGGAAATGTAAATCACTGGGCATCAAAACTACTAAAGGTTCTTTCCTAAATTGTTTGCATCTTGCAATTGTTATATTTTGGAGATTTTTTTAACCAGATTATTAAAGCAAGAGTTTGCCCCTTTTGGTAGGTACATCAGAGACTCAACCTACAAAAAGCTGTTCTGCACAGTCATTTCCAGAAAAGCTAAAAATCTGCTTTACCTCAGAACAAGAATTCAGGTGGCAGCAAATCTACCTTTTTGTCAAGCACTTCTTTTGGCAACCATGTCCTCTGAACCCAATTCCGTGTCTGCCCTGTTCCAGCCCTACGCTACATCCTCAGTTTCACCAGTGCAATCATTTGTACAGTGTCCCACAAACAGAGTCAAAGAATTGATAGAGATTAGAAGTAACTGTACAGCTCACCATACAAAATACTTGTCCACCTCAAGAGCATTTTATATATACATATATATCTATAGGATAGATTAAAGATGGGTTTCTCTGATTCACTGAACTTCTGCAATAAGCATGTTTATAAAGATCTCTTCTCTGCATTAATTTTCCAACAATTGAGGCATCTCATGTTCTTACTGAATTCCTTCCTTCCATGTGAATGGTAGCAGTTTCCTGTACCTGCCCATTTACTGGGGAATCCCTAAGAAACCAGTCTCCTTGGGACTTCCCTGAAAGTGCCCCTGAAAAATGTAACCAACTGGACAGTGGATGCAAAAAAATTATAAGAAACGGAATTAATAGTCAGCATAACCTAATAATCTCTATGTTTTTTTGAAAAAGAGGATTAAACATCCCCCTGCCCAAAAACTCCTGGCAGCCTTTGAGGTTTAATAAAGCTCAGAGACTTTTTGTATAAAAATCTAATTTAGAGCTTGTAAACAGGTAACAAACAACAAAAATATATTACCAAAGAAAGAAAATATGACCTTTTGTCAGTACATCATCTTTTTCCCTGCCACCTAGAAAGTATGTAAAGGTGTATTTAATCTCCTCTTAAATACCTCTTTCTGTTCTCTTCCATTCTGTAGCACGCTGTGTTTATTTCCTAGCCTCTCACCCTTAACTTGAGGGACAGGCTATTCTCTTAAATCCACCTTATTAGCTTCACAAATGCACAGTACACCAAGGTCAAGGTATAAGGCAAAAAATCCTAGGGCACAAAGCAGGTACAAAGAGTGGAAATGCTTGAAATAAGGACTGAAACAGTACATGCTCTAGGAGGGCATGCCTCAAAGAGCCAGATTCACACAAAGGGGAAAAGAAAATGTTGCGCTCCAATTTAATCAAAATCCACTGGACACAACAGCTGACTCTGCAGCCCTGGTGACCTGAAGAGTAATTTTATTAGTTATACGGAAATATCCATTTTCAAGTTCCAACTGCTGCTCGTCTCTACTTCCCCAGCTTGCCCACAAAGAGGAGAAAATTCACACAAGCAGCATTTTTACAGGTTCCTCCTCAAGGAACACTCTGAAATAGAATAAGGGAGTTCCCTCCCTTTATTTGGAACTATACTATTTTAAAATAGCACATGCTGAAATGCAAAAGATTTATTTTAACTTTAAAGCAGCCCTGGCACTTGGAACTTCTATGCACATAAGACAAGCTCAAAACATCTGAAAAAACAATACTGGAAACTTCAGCACACTTATTTTCTTATAATCCAGATTTTGGTACAGTTTACATAAATTTACAGCAGGCGTGGAGTAGGCAAAGCTGTCCCAGTTATGCTTTAAGTATCTGCTGAACAATTGTCTTCAGTTGTGTTCCATTTTCACCACAAAAAATACAGTTGTTATCTCTGAGAGCAGACATTACACCGCATATTTTACGCACTGATAAATGTTAAAAAACATTTCTGTTATTTTAATAGCATTTTGCCATTTCTATACTTTTAACTTGTGTCTTTAGTCGTGGCTTCCCTAGGAAGAAAAACAAGGACATGAACGTGACGCTGCTTTCTTGTGTAACACCTGAAGAGGTTCTGCTACCTGCAAGTCCTATTAACTTTCCTCAGCCACTGACCAGCAAAGCTGTTCAGCAGCAAAGGCACCTCACAGCTGACTGGTGCCAAAGCAATACAGACACTGCATAATACACATTTGGGTTGTGTTTGGAAAATCGTTTGCCATTGCATGAGTTTGATTCTTGTATTACAAAGAACTTCAGTTTTACAGCTATGAATGGCATAAATCACTATGCCAGCCAAAACGCCCTTGATTTCTTAAAAATTAAACATGAAAAATAAAGTGAACATTTAAAGATCTCCCTTCTTAATGAAAATATTGCAACAGAAAGCAATTGAATAACTCATACAGCCAAAACACAGCCACATTTTCCCCATGAAACAAAAGAGAACTGAGTACCCCCACCTTCACTAGATTAATTATTTCTCTACACTTGCCTTGTGCAAACTCCAGCTTGCTTTGAACCCAAGACCTTTATGGCTCAAGTCCCAGGAGATGCTGAGCAGGTGTTCTCAGTGGAGCAAACTTTTCCAGAGAAATCACATTCTGATTCGAGAGAATTCATTTCTTTTGGCCTTTGGGGGAACACTGCAGGTCCCATGTATTTGTTCAAGTCTTTACCTAGCAGGAGCAGAATCCCTTCTAGGCTTTGTCAGGTTCATGCTGATCTTGCAACATCTGGCTGTGTACAGCCACATTGTTCACATATTTTTAATTCTGTACAAGCAATTTTTAACCCAATCTTTAAAAGAATACTGTTTTCCAGATCATTAAAATAGGCATTTAAGAGAAACCTTCAAGTAATACTGCATCAATAACAGACAGTAAAAATATAACACATTGAACAACAAAGCAACAGTTGATTAGTATTAAACAAGCATTTACATCTAGAAAGTTACAATAAGCTAAAGCTTAGGAGATGGGAGTGAAATGCTGTGTAGGCATATCATAATACTGAAAATAAAATCACAGGATAGGAAAGGCATTCAAAGTGGCACAAACCCAACTTCTACATATATGAAATATTATCTTTCAGGATTTTTTTTAAAAAGAGTAAAGTAAAAGAAAACCAAAAAAAGGCTCCAGAGGATGACAAAGAAATTCATTTAAGAGCAGCTCTTCCATTCTGAACAGCCACAAACATTTCCAGCACCTACACCATAACTGCTCACATAATTAATTCAGCGTAGCAGTCAGAAACAGTGGCACTGAGACAGCCACAGTTCAGCAGCCCACACATGGCTGTAAGGAAATTTTTCCTGAAGACAGATGCCACCCGGAGGAACCAAACCAGAAAAACAATCGGCTGCCTGACCAGAGGCAAGGCAAGGAGAGATTACAACTGTGAGTCTCTCTCCTCCCAAGACTCCCAGCCTGTGTCCGCAGAACAAACCCGCACAGCCAGCAGCAGCAGCAGCAATTTTCCTGAGGAAGACAAAGCAAAGCCATACTCTGGCTATGAGGCAAGGAAAAGGAAAAGCAGACTGGCCTCAGAAAGGGCTTCTGTGCTTCTCCTAATGCCAAGCACACCCATGGACACCACTTATCAGCTGCCGAGGATCACACGAGCCTTCAGCAATCACTCCTAAAACAGACTCAAGAGCTGATAAGCAGCCACACACATGACAACTTCATTTCCCTTCTACTTTCTTAAACTCCATGTTAATTTGCACTGGGACATGTAGATCTATCTGGAACAGTAATTAGTTCTGTTAATTAAGCTCTCCAAGTATGGATATGGAAGATATCTGTGAGACTTTAATGCAAAATTGAGTACTGCAGGGCTGCTCTTCTCCAATGGAGGTACTCTGCCCAGAAACAGAAGCTGGGATCAGAGTGCTTAATCCTACATGGCAGATTTCATCCCAAGTGAAAAAGCCATTTACACAACTCTCTAGACCTCACCAAGAATACTGACAGTTGCTTCTACAAAATATTACAATTCATGCTCATGTAAGTTTGTAGGTATCTCAGAAAAAAATCAGGGGGATGGTCCCTAAATCTAAACCATGGAGAACAGGCAAGTGTACATACCTCACATCTCTCTAGGTGACATCTCAGGGCTACGTTTTATGAAGCCCTCCATATCTAAAATCTTCACCTGAGAATGGATCATCCCAAAATCAAACACTACACACAGATCCAAAAATCAACACAACAGACTCCTTATCCATAAATGATATGCAAAAAAAAAAAAAAGAAGACCAAGTCTCCAGCAGCACAAGTTACAGTGTGTCAGTAACCTGTGCTGTGTGCTTGCAGCTGTACAAAATAATTCAGAATTATTTAGATTATTTGCCTTCAGAATAATTTAGATTATTTGCCTTCAGAGCAAGTGGTTACCATAAGGTCACTTGCATGTAAATTCCTGTCTCTTCTTCTCTAATGGCCATGGCCAGTCAGGGTAGGCCACACCATCATGGCAAAACATGTCATCATTTCCTAAACCACTACAGCCTGAGAAATTCACCCACCAGAGAACACTTTACTGAATGTGGTTGAATGGAATTTGGTACACAAATTTCTGATTTATTTAACATTTTGTTTAGCCCCTAGAAAAGAAAACATCCAGTGTCAGTATGCAAAATCTCCTCCTGCAGAGGAAGGGTAATACATTTTCCAAGTTTTACTCAGTGTTCAAAATTCAACATGCAACACAGTCTTTTTTGCACAAGTTTCCATTTTATGTTCCTGCCTGAAAAAAATGCTAAATACAAGAAACAAGCAACGTAAACATAAAAAGAATAATATCTGTATTATAACCTAAAGCAAGCTAGTGAAAACGAGCATGTGCCAGTGGCAGAGAACTCAGAATGCACGCTGCAACCTGAAGTACAAGGAGTCTTGCTTACTGCTGTCTGCAAATGAAAGAATATAAGAGCAGAAAATTTTATTTACCTCAAGAGATTTTACGTTTTGTGTGATGAAGATGAGAGTAGTTACACAGCTTCAAGGCTCCAGTAAGAATCTAATAAGAAATATTAGTCCTTTGGGAAGAAACAGATGATGCACTGAACCCCTTATCCTAGATTTACACTGTGAATATGACTATTCAATGACTACAATAACCAACCTCACATTTCAGAGCTCTGCTAAGCCTTTCCTCAACGTCTAGGTGTTCAAAATTAAGACAAACCTAAGAAAATTCCGGCAGCATGAGTGCCAAAGAAATAAAATCATCCTGAAGACACCATCATTTTTTTAAAATGTTCAGCTTATTTCAAGAGTAGCAATCTAAGTGTTTTTCATTGTGCAGTGTTTCCAAGGCACTAGGTACTATTCTCACAAATTTGCTGTTCCTATGTAAGGAAGCAAGAGAGTTTTGAATAATTAAAACTAAGCCCCTTGCTAACACATTCTTTCATTACTTATTTCAACAAGTCTTCAATGGAAGCCATCAAATTTTTATGTCTACTATGTCACTGGTCTTTATACAGAAATTGTCAAGTAAAACTCAAAATTCAGGCTGTGAGTCTGTTTTGTGCAGACATACAATTGAAAATTCCCAATGTTCTCTTTCAGGTGTATATTACATATTCTTAAAGAAAAAGTACAAGGAAGAATAATCTGATGGAATTCAATAAAAGTTACCTACAAGACATGCCTGGGAAAATCATTTTACTACTGCTGAAAGGAATACTCAGAAGGTGACACTCACTTTTTATAGTGTTGGTAAAGTTGATTTATATTTTAGTTCTTATTTATCCTCATAGAAATTCCAAGTAGCATTAAAATCATGTTATGTAATTGCATGACATTGCTCTCTTCTCCCAGAAAACCAGCAACCAGACTAGGGGACACAGCCTGGAGCTGCACCAGGGGGAGTTTAGGCTGGAAATATTGAAGTTCCTGACAGAAGGAGGGACTGGGCATTGGAATGGGCTGTTGGAGGTGTTGGAGTCACCAACCCTGGAGGTACTTAACAAAAGACTGGATGTGACACTCAATGTCATGAGGGTGTTAGGCCACAGGTGGGACTCAATGATCTCAAAGGTTTTTCCAACCTTGTTAGTTCCGTGATTCTGTGCAACACAGCCCCGCCTCCCTGAGAAAGTCTTCCTCTAACTCTGCCCAACATGAAGCCTTTGAATCCAGTGGTTCCCAGACTTGTGCCAGCTCTCCACAAAAGCATCCCAGTGCTCTTGGTGGGTAGGTAACACAAACCAGCCACAAACCAGTGGCTAAACTGTGGCTGCAGCAGCTGTGCCTCCTCTCCCTTGGCTCCACTTCCAGCCATGAGCATCCTGGCACAGCCTGGCCCTGCATCTGCTGCTCAGGAGCAGGGTGAGCATCTGCTCTGACCTGTGAACAGAACCATGCCCGCAGGCAGAGGGGAAGGGAGGCTCTGCCACAGATTTGTGAGGCTGGGGAAGATGAGGGCAGGTACAGCTCCACGGAGCAAGGGGACATAGGTTAAACGACAACAGGAGAGGCTACATGACAAATGGGGCACGGCAAGAGGGAGGGGGAAGGTAGAACAAAGGTTCATCTTCCATACTCAGGCAGCTGTAGCCACTGCCATTAATCACAGCACCCACATCCACCACAGGCAGATGCACCACTGCTACCTATGGGTGTTCTACCAGAACACCTGAAGGTGCAGATGCCACTTTGGACGACCCATCCTTGCATGAACTATGGATCAAAATATGCCAATTACATACTGAAAGTTCAGAAAGTGCCAGCAACACCTCCCCCCAACACACACAGCAGGAAGCTAAGTAGGCTAATTACAAAGGGATGGGGAAGCAAATTTAATTCCTTTGCAGAGATGTGTACGTAAAACCTTGCTCGCACAGAGTGAGGAAATATTCAACTGATTACAACCAATAATTTATTTTAAAATTTATTATGCAACATGGGGGGAAAAAAAGAAGCTTAAAAAAAAAAAAAAATCAAACTTGCCATGAAAAGTCAGATTTCAAGGTGGATTTTCCTTGCCTTGTAATCTACAAAATAGACTGATAAGAGTCATTGTTATTTCTTTAAGTAGCCTTGTTGACATTTTCTGTGGAATTACTATGTTCATAACAGCAGATGCTCATAAAAGCATATACTCCAGGAGATGAGGTGGTAGCAGTAAGAAGCAGTGCCAAAAATAAAAACAGTTACATGTTCTGTTAATCATTACATATTAAATTGTGTTACACAACCTAATAAAACTACTTCATGTCACTGAAAATGCAGAACCAGAAGATGAAAACAAGTACAAATAACAAAACGAATATCTCTGAATGCAATTTATTTGGGAAGAACATCATTTCAAATTCCAAGAAATAGTATACTTTACGCTTTCCAGACAACTTCAGCATGAATTATGCTATCTCACATCAATTATTCTCCTCTTTCAAGATTCTGCCATAAAAATTAACTCACCAAAAGATGTCTTTGAAACCATTAGCAAATTTTGTCATTCAAATACTAAAAATTCCATTGCAATTTTAGGTTTAAGATAGCGTTTTACAGTGGTTCCGGCTCTTTGTATGCATGCATACATTTCAGTGCTATTTTTAAATTTCTCTTCAGTAGAAAGGGCCTGACTGATTTATTTTTAAAAGGCATGCACTGCACAGTTCACATTTTGAAATCCACCAGAGTCTGAACCTTAGCAGGTACTTTTCACCAGAGCTCTGAAACAGAGAGCTGTCCAAAGCAAAGAAAAATAAATAATCAAAAAGGCTTAAGAGAAGTTTCCTATCACTTTAAATTCTTGTGGCATGCATTTTCTCATAATTCTGACTTAGCCCTATTTCCTTGTTTGTTTTTGAAATACACAGGAAGAAATTATTAACTTCCCTGGGAAATATAAGCGTAGCTGGGGCAAAGAGGCAACATGTTGAAAAGAAAACATCTGTATTTCCTTCCCATTCTCTTCCACCTGAAATAAATTCTTTGGCTGCAGTTTGTCTTCTTTTCTGGAAGCATTTACACAGTATCTAATGCTATCCACCACCATGACTACCCCTGGGGCTTTTATGAGGGTGGGAACAATCAGTATAAGAATTACTAGGGACATCAAAGAGACAAAACATTTATTGAAGGGGGAAGAGGAAGAGAGAGTGTGAGGTAACGAGGGTCCTACTGTATTTACCTTATGTGCCAAGCATGTGGACAGCAATAAAAACCATGTAGGGAGCAATTTTGGTCAGAGAAAGAACACGGCAGCCTAATGGGAGGCCTTTGTTCTTCAAAAGGGTCTCCTTTTCCCCTTTTGTGCTTCACTTAATTCATGGCATCTGAGCTGCTCTTGAACTTGACAGACAGAGAGAAGGAGGGGGGAGAGATGGAGAAAGGGGGAGACAGAGACACAAAGAAAGAAAAAAGAAAAAAGGACTTCAAAGAGTTTTCTTTTGAAAATTCAGTTGTGCTGTATGCATTGCTGAAGGTTTTAGATTCAAAAAAAAAGGGCAAAAAACATTTCATATAATTTCATCGTGGGGACAAATTGTCCGATGCTCTTATTAAGAAGGCTAGAAGAAAAGAACGGAACAAAAATTTTAAAAAATAAATCCATCCGAGCTAAGGAATATAAATAAAATAGAATTACTCCCCTGGGTGCTTTTTATTTATTTTCATGTTAAATCTTATTCTCAGTGGATCCCACGACATTTATCAAAATCTTATCAAAAACATCTGGTTTCCAGCAGTCACCTGAAAGGCACGCGTTGTGCACGGAGCCCATCAGAATTCCCGGCACAGCGATTCCCGGCTCTCCGGACAGCGCCGGGAGAGCGGCGCCGGGGCCAGCGCCATCTGCGGGGCTCGGCCGCGCCGTGCCCGGGCCCGAGCGGCTCCGCAGGGCCCAGCAGCACCCGCGCTCCCCTCTGCACCAGCCCTGAGCATCTGCTCGGCTCAAGACAAAACATTCGGCTGGAGCCGAGGCTCACAAGTTGCGTCCCTCCTCTCGCAATCGCTCCCAGAGCTCGCCCACAGCGGCTGATATGAGCTCCGTGTAATATATTCGGCTTTTCGCCCCCTTTAAATATCCATGCCATAGGCAATATTTATATGAAATAATTCATAACTGCAGACTGTGCTTCTCTCGAGCATTTTTTGTCCTCTAGACCACTTCCTCCCCTTGATACTGTGCATCAACTACTTACACATAATTTATATATTCCTTTGTGGGTTTTTAGCCATGATGTATATGCTGAAAATGTTTGCCAATAGTATTTGTAATAAAGCATGAGATTGGAAAATGTACAGATTTGTGTCAATACCACGATAAATTATTAATAGTGAATAGCTTTAACTTAATTCAATAATAGATTTTTAATGCATAATGATCTTAAGTTGTCCCTTATCAACAATTAACCCATCTCCATCCTGATTTACATCTTCTGACAACCATAAGCATCCACCCAGAGCATACTATTTCCAGAGTGCAGAAAGGAACATTAAATAATCTAACTTTGCTACTTGATAATGCTCTCTTGACTATGCTGAGGACAGATCTTTTCTTCATCTGAACAAAAACAGTACCCAAAATCAAAAGTTTTAAATTAATTCTGTAACTTAATTTCTCTTTCTTTTCCAAACAGGGATATAAAGTACACTCAGTTCTAAGGATATGAATCTTCATTAGCCTGCACAAGGTTAATTTTCTTTAAAAGTCGAATGCACAGTTAGACTATGAAAATTCTACCAAAAAATGCAAGGTCATAAACTGACAAATACATCTCCAGCAGATTGCCACTGACACAGCAGATTTCAGTTGTTGTGTTTTTAAGGGAGGTTTCTGTCTCACGTTGGCAGCATATTTATATTCTGTTACACCACCTGTAAGGTAACCTGGGAAACACCGTGAAATAAAATTGGCAAAAACCTTCCTTTTTCAAGAGCTTCTACGTGATTAAGAACTGTGTTTCCGAAGTAATTATGTGGGTTTTGTTTGGGCTTTTAGTAATAATAAATTGGGGGGATTCCACTAGAAAGAACTACAGAACCTGCACCTCTTATGTCAGTTTTACAAATCAGACTGAATGAATTTCACATTATAGATACTAAACAGAAACAAAAAAAAGATGGAAGCAGAGAACTTAGAGAGCAATTAAAATAACTGAAAAAACCCCTCCATCTGTTTTGTGTACAGGAGTGTCTTTGAGATTAATTAAATTTATAAAACACTTTGAATACTGACAGTGTTACAGCCATATGAAGCAGACAGCAGGGGAGTATTTCTGAGGTACTAATTGTAGAAAAGTAAAATACTTGAGACAACCACTAACGTAACTTTGTATAAAAGAGTTGAATTCAAAGATTCTACTGTTTTCTCTTGGAACACCTACCTGAGCAGAAATGCAGACACAAGTCCCTGGTGATACTAGACAGCACCTAAGCTCCTAGAGCTGGCAAAACAAATACATGAATGACTACAGAGGCTTACTGCTCCTAAGGAGAATTCTCACATATTTTTTTAAAAACCCCACAGAAACCTGTTCAAATTACTTTTATTTTGCCAAAATCCAGAGCTTTGACCGCCTCAACATCTCGTTCTGAGAATCCTGGCTTGAATGCTAGATTTTCATATATTACACTTGACCACAGCTTATCTTTGGGACATTTTTAAAGATAGATTTATTGGTGTTAACTCCTTCATGCCTGTAACTTGAGTCCATTTCACTGTCTTCTTTGAGCATTCCTAAGATCCCTCTCCTGCTCCAGCTCAGTTTCATGGAACTTAGAGAAAAAGCACATCTGCCTTTTTGACAAATTGCTCAAAATCAACTAAAATTAGAAAGTTAATCAGGGAACTGGAAACACACACCACCACTAATTTTTTAAACTAGAAAATTAATTGTTTCCTGTAAAAAGAGATTCAATTTGTACAAAGCCTTTCCTCTGGCTTAAGCCTAATAGTTCCAACAACTGCCTTCTGACAATTCTCAACCAAAAGAGTGAAAAACAAGTTTTAGGCAGCAGAAGATTTCAAGTACATGGAAAGAAAACACCAAATACTTGGCAAGCAACACTTCTCATGATGGTACTGACTGACATAAGAGTCAACCCTCCTTCAGTAGACAGGTCCTGAATCATTTTTTCACATGCACACAGGAGAACAAGGTGTTAAGCACAGCTTCTTAAGAAAAGACTTCCAGAGTGCAGCTATCCCTTAATATTTGGGGTAACAAGCAGAGTATAGTCATATACCACACTTGAACCAGTCATCAAGAAACAGTTCAGAAAGCAACTCAAATAAAATATACTGCATTAATCCAGCATACAAATCACAAAAGAGAAGTCATTCATCCTCACGCTGACTGGAGGCAGCAGTTGTATTATTTTAAAGTTAAAAAGAAATCTCATCTGTTTGTTTTGTTATTGCAGCTCCCAGGCATAGGCTCACTTAGCTTTCAGACAGGGAATATGTATATTGCATAAATAGCTTTCATACAGTCCTCCTTCTCCCGTGATGCACACAGTAATCACCTGTCTACTTAGAGGCTTTCTATTCTAGAAGTCACTATGTAGATTATATATTCTATCCCAGACTACTTACTTCCCTTAATTGTGCATACCCACTGGGAATACTTCAGAGAATCTCTCCAGAAATGTTGCCATGCTACCAAAACCAGGTAATTGCTCTCACTTTTTTATTTTACTTTAAGACACATGAGATTTCAGGGCTATACTAGACCCACAGGAAGAAGCAAAAATAAACTTAATAATAATCATAACAATCATCATCCTTCCACATTCTCATCCTCTTTTTATTCTTCTGGCATTCCTCTCTAGTCAAACCACAGGCCCACTTCCTATAGGTGTCTGTAGAAAAAGCACGACTACAAAATCAAACCAGAACTGAAAGCAATCAGGCACAAGCATTTCTTTGGTGCAAAGAGACTTTACTTATATCAGATTGCTTCTTTAAAGAGAATCTCACGCAGGCCAGGAACAGCACCATTCTAAACTGAAGTACAAATGGGTTATTACACAGAGTTCCTGACTTTCCATCCTCCCTTGGTCTCTGCACACTTGACCTCAGCACTGCATTGGCCTCCCAGTGGCAGCAGGAATTTGCCTAGCAGAAGCCTGGAGATGGGCGTGTGGCAATACAAATAACAGGAATGCTGCAAGGGTATGGAAACATGAGATCCTTTCTGTCCAGCAGCAATCCACTCTCATATCAGTATTAAAAAAAAAAAAAAAAAAAAAAAAGCAAAACACACCACAGAGAACTGGCCATCACACTGATGATGTTCCAGTTTGATGCTCCCCAAAACAGGTAAGCCAGGGTGCGAGCAGCTGGCTGCGCCAAAGAGAAGGGACAAGATTACCCCAAAGAGCAAATGCTCCCACTGCTTCCTTCCCCCTCAACAGTTACTATGTGGCACCACGAGAATTGGTCCCCCAACCTGATACAGTGAAAAATCTACCCTGAAATGAGGGACAGATTTTCATTTAATTAACAAATTGAACAGCTACATCTTTACTGTTCAATTACAAAATAAAATATTCAGTGAGGAAAGGTATAAAAGCTAACAGTCAAAGAGGCAAGGGGATCTGCTTCATCAAGGGCCAGATATCAGATATACTAACATGAAACTGCATTAGAGGTAACTTTTATTCAGAATTTAAAGCCAATGTGATAATAGGAGCATAGTACAGGTAAAAAAGAGTATCAAGAGGAAAAAAAGGCAACATTGTCATCAAATTCCAAAATACAAACCCCTCAATTTGGTTGGTACAAGACCCTTTGACATACAAATTCTGTCCCTGACACTGTGAGTTAGCAAGTCCTGAATGATAATGAGGTTCTGCAGCAATATTAAACCAGTTTAGTTATTTTTGTTCAAAAATCAACATAAAGCAAATATGGTGGAACAAGTGCTCAAAATCAATTCCCACTGTTCCTTCTCTTAAAGAAGGAAACACTGTCCAGGCAGCTCAGCTTTTCTTGTATGAATACTCTTACCCTGAGACAGACTTGTTCCTGACACCAAGGAAGTAGGAAAACGCTATGGAATTGCTGCCTGATTTTTCCCTAAGCCAACACTGCCACACATCCTCAATTTGTGAGAGCTGTAAGCATGCTCTTTTATTTGGCCTCTGCATCCTTCTCTCAACAGCAGCTGTGGCTGCTGGGAAAAGAGAAGCTATTGTTTGAATGATGGAGATGGACACGCTACTGCTTACACATATATAGAAATGGATAGAGCTTGTCTCCCAAATAAGTAAGGTTCGGTCCATTCAGAGGACAACTTGTGAAGTAGTCTCATGCTCTGAGAAGGAGTTTGTGCAAGTGATAAATAACACAGAGAACAGACTTTCAGTTCCCCTGAGGTTGCTAGATAGATCTTAAAGACCAAGTAACAAAAGGAAAAAAAAAACAAAACAAAAACCAAGATAAAAGAAGGTAAAAGTATGCACACAGGATGATAAACATAGCTGGAACCAGTGGGCAAACAGATAATGAGGAATATAGTGGGGGTTTTGGCAAATTTTGTAACAAGAAGCAACAGCACATGCCCAAAGAAGTTCAAGGAAAGGTCACCTTTAATATTGAAGAACTTGGTGAGTACAACCACCAGAGACCCCTTTAGACGACCCTCCAGGACCATAAAAGGACTTCCCATGGAGGTGGATGCATGGAAATTAGTGCTAGGAGAAAATTAGGTTTATGTATTAGCTAGGAAATATGTTGTGATGAGTGTTTGAAGAGGATGGAATAAATACCCTGTTGTAAAACCTCACCATACACATTTGATTAGAGGAGATATCCTCTGGATGTGTCCATAATAAAGAATGTCTGCTTTCTAATACTTCAGATTGTGTTCGTTTATTTCCTGGCTGATTTTGGTATCACAAGCTTCCCAAATCTGGTTTAGTTGGTAAAACCAAGTAATCACATCCTTATCATAGTGCAATGAAGCTTAAAAAAGCAGCAGCTCTGAGACCTATGGCTTCAGTGTAATTCAAAGGCTTCAGTTTAATTAAATGGTGCTCTTAACAACTCTGGGTTGATTTACTAGGCCTTGATAACACCACAGTCTATGTTTTGTACCAGAAGAACATTATCTCCCTTGTATCTTGACTAAAATTACTCTGCCAGAAGAGTTCTTCCTCTTGCCTTGGCACAACACAACTTCCATGATAACTAAAACCACCCACCATGCTTCTTTTAGAAGCTGAGAGACTCATAAAGGAAACCAAAGTAGAGGAAACAACTTCCCCCATGACAAGGCTTTGTGCACCACACACTCAGGAGTTTTAGGCAAAAACTGGTTAATTTCCTCTCAATTTATTCAACCTTCTTTTACCATACTGAAATGCCAACAGCAAATACTTGACATCACCTTCATTTTAACAGTAAGTGGTTAAGATATCACCTGGTTTCTGCTTCACCACAGCAGCAGCTCATACCACGCCAGTGAGGATGAGCATTCCTTACGTCCTTCTTACAATTACTCACCTTCTTCAGTGCACTCTTGGTGACTCCTCACTCAGCTGTCCCCATGGATTAGTAACTAGTTTGGGTTAATAATGAAGGCTGCTTTTAGAAGAGCATTCACTACTCATTCAATCAGAAAAGCTACTACAATTGCTTTTCTATCTGTATGGCTTTTCCTTTTCAGAATCTGATGTAACAGCCAAAGCTTCCTTGGAAACAATACTTTTCTATTCTTACAAATTCTTATTTTTGAGAATGCAAATAAAAATTTTTTTCATCAGTGCTAGATTACTACATCTATGACTTCTTAAGTGTAAGTGGGCTCCAAAATATCTAAGAGACCTATCCCAAAACTAACCAAATAACACAATGAAGATATTTGACAGCAATCAGAAGACTAAAAGCTGAACAGACAGTGCAAAATAAGCCAACTGCTGCAAAGGGTTGTAGCTTGGATAACACTCTGTGAAAACTACAAACTGAATATTGAATAACATAAAGCAGACAGGATTTCAAGGAAAAAGAACCTGAATCTGAAAATTACAACCATGCCACTTGCCATTTCTTGGGCAGGAAAAGTAAAAGTATGTACCTTTGTGGCACCCTCTCTGGTCTGAAGTATCTTTCATCAGTAGGCAACATTAGGGATTATTTACTCCAGCAATACTTCAATTGAAGTGGGAAGAAGGGAATTTTAGTGTATTTTACCCAAGGGTCACAAAATACATCCCAAATGTTAAAACCTCAGGCACCCAACAAGTAAAGTTATTTAGGATTTTGGTTTGGGGGTGTTTTTTTGCTTGGTTTCTATTTGTTTGACATTTTGTTTGTTTGGGTTTTTTTAACTTGAAAGAAACAGAAGCAAATCAAAAGCACTGTAACTTGAGAAACTGAGGAACATGTAAGCAAGGAAACTTGCTTAAGATACCATTTGGAGGCAGCATAAACCAGTGAAAATCTCTCAAGTCCCAACCTCAGCTGACTGAATTCACCCACAGTAGCATATTGAAAAGCAGCACCCTAATACTGGACTTGGAAATCAAGCCTTATTTTAAGGATTTTATTTCATTTTCTTTTGCTTTGTTACAGAACTTAGTACCTCCAAGTTTCTCTGTCAAGATACAAGTTCATTGCCAAAACAATACTGCAAACCATTTATTTTACTACATATTCTGTATCTGATTTCTTTGTTCCTCAGTTGACAACACTATTTCCTAGGTAGTCCTGTTTCCTATCTCACAACATCCAAAACCTTAAATAGGAAGTACGTTATGGATATGAAATATCTTGAGCTGAATATGTTAAAAGTAAATGCACCCGACCTTAATGTAGGGAAGAAACAACAACACCTCAGGGCAGAATTATGTTCAAGGGAAACAGGGAAGATCTGCTAATACTTATGAAAAAACAGCCCTCAAGGAATTGCAGTTGAGACAAAAGAATCCCTAACCAACAATAAAATTAAAATTTGGTGATGGTGCCAAGAGTTGCAATGATCCTGCAATAGGCAGCGCCTCTCACTGCTGGCTCCAAGATCAAAGCTCAGAGACCTGGAAGTCTCTGACTTGAAATGCAGAACAACAATGCTGAGACCTTTGGTTTATTATGTCCCTTTGAAAAGCTGAACTTTACAACAAATTTCCACAAGCACACCAAATTTCTTGTTGGAAGAAGGTAACATCCAGCCTATTTTCCTGGCTAGAACTGCTGTACAGTGGAATTTCTAAATATCCCTATTCATCCCTCCACCAGCTCTTATTCCTTCATCCTTACAGATCTTCAAGTTTTACCAGAATCCTGATGAATGGACATGCTGTGCCCCAAGATCTACATGCAAAAATGAGTTCTTAACTATGACTGAATTGCAATAGCATGAATTATATGACTGAATTATAATAGCATTCTTAGACCCTCTGCTACGATGTCATTAAATTAATTAGAGCTACTATAGCTAGAAATACTTTCTCCTATTACATGAAGATCAAGTGTGTACTCCACATTTCTGCAGGATTAGACATATTCATAGCATGGTGCTGAGGGAAGCCAAAGCTAATCCTAGATTTTATAATGACAAGATCCTTATTCTAAAATGAAACAAAGTAATTGAAACTCTTGCTTCTTCATAAAAGGACCAGTCTTCACCCTGCCATATAATTTCCCCTCAGTTGTTGTTAAACAGCACAATTAGTAAGATATTCGTTGTGTAAGAGCAAGCACTTTTTCCATGAAACAGCTGAAACTTCATCAAATGAGAGAGAAGTTCAGAGAGAGTCCTCATTTCTTCTCTGATGTGAAGAACATGGATTATGGTAGCCTTGAGACAGTACAGCAGCCACCAAGAGCCGGCTTCTCAGGAGGACAGCCTGGAAGTGGCACATAATTTCTGACTGTTTGTCCATTCACTTTTACCTCGAATTAAAGCCCAGCCTACTGATACAACTACTCTAACAAGCAAAGCACATCCTTGCAGTATTAACTTCTCATTTGAGACTTCAGGAAGGACAGGGTGCCTTCAAATTGCTACTCAACTGAAACGTGATCCAACTGCCATCCTCTGAAAACCCAGAGAAAGCACTTCAAAGCCACAGTTTTAAATATTGGAACACGCCATTTTGCAGCAAAGGCCTATGAAAATCTGTTTCTGCTACAAATGCAAGTTCTGGCACTCAACTACAGCTTTTCACTGTGCTGCCAGTTTACAGACATAACTTGTAATGCATTTACAGACTCTCTAGTCCTACAGGGACTTTCTAAGGGCAAAATAACTTCCTTCCTAGAACACTATAAATATAAAATAGGCTTTTATTAGTGTAAACTTGGACTATCTTTTGAAATCAAAGAGTCATAGGAGTTTGTATGCCAAACATTTGTTTCTGCTCACTGGAAGCATCAATGCTACAAAGCAGCCTGAATAACACTTTTCCTCCCACACTTGAGTCTCTAACAGCACCAAATATCCTCATCTGACCAACCTGTGTCTGCAGAACTCGTGTGTGTGTCTAGAAATCACACACAATTATTATGCAGCTTCCTGTCCCAATCCCCACTTGAACATACTTCTTACTCAGTTATAGGTGAAATACTCATCAGTGCTGCTGCTCCAAGTCATCAAAACCACTGGCTTTAGGAAGAAGAAACTAGTTAAATGGAAGACATCATCTGCCTCAACCACTCAGCAACTCAACTGCATAAAAATCAAGAGCTGCCTAGCAGAAGTGTTATATTCCAGTGTTGTCCACGTGGACCCCAATAAAGCCTAGGAAGTTGGAAGTCATTCCAAACAGGATACAAGTATCCTGTATGAAGGGAAAAAAGCTCTTATGACCACTGAGCAAGGTCAGAAGTCAGTCACTTCAGGTAACACAGTATTTCATCTGTGATATGGCAAGCCTGGATGGTGAAGGACTTCCCCATTCCTGTCTTGTGGGTTTGGGGATAGGAAAAAAAATTATTGACTCTCCTTGTAGAAACATCTTCACAGAAAAAAAAAAAAAAAAAAAAAGGAGTCCACCCCAAAATATTCAAAATATTATTTAAATGTGGTTAATCCCACCTCCATTGCCAAGAGAAAACAGGAACTGGAGCCTAGTAATACGTGTCTCAATCAAGTTTTTTATTTACAAGATGGGGTGGAGTGCCCTTGTGCAGACACTACTCTGTCCTAAGCACCCTGAAAGCATTTGGAATGGCTTTATTTTTTGCTTTCAATTTACTTGGGCTTCAGGAAAAAAAAAGGCCCTGAAATAAAATAAAGAATTTCTCTAAAAAGATCATTAAAATTAATTGACCAAAAATAATGTGAGACATGATGAAAAAAAGAGAGCAGAACTGAACAGAACCAGAGATTGTGTCAACTGAACTAAGTCTGCGTCACAGAGGACAAACCTCAGAGGAAAGACATCAGAAGAGGAAATACATTTCTAGGATAAAGATGAGGGGTGAACATGAGAGAAAAATGAGAGGAAAACTGTGTAAGGTTGCACTTATATGAGCCAAAAAAAAAAACCCACCTCTATTCTTTCCCTTCTGAAAGGCCATAAAGAATAATACTCCAGCTGTTAATTTTAAGATGGCTTTGCTTTCTTTTTTCTTTTTGGACCTTGAAAAGTGATTTCAAACCAGTTCTTACTGTTTCCTCCCCTCATTAGAAAATTCTGATCACACAACTAAAAGCACTGACACCTGGATGAACTGAACTGTTTGCCAGTGTTACAGCAGGAAAAGAAGAGGAGGAGAATTCATCAATTGCACTACTGAATATGAGTTCATTTATACGGAAAAAATGCGCATCTTATTGAATGAAAGCAATATGAAAGTAAAACGCCTCTGCAGTGGCACATCACACCAGTATTTAAACAGCTGAGTGTTCAGGATAGCTTTTATAAATCTAAAAGGGAAATAAATCCAATGCAGCTTCTCAAGCAAAGGTTCTGCAACAGGAAATATCAAACATCCATGTTCTTTTCCTAAGAAGTCTGTATGTTTTCTCCCCATTGGAGACACTGCCCAAATTAAAATACAAACCCACCAAGAGAGCACAACCAGTTGAGTTGTATAGTCTCTAGATTTTAATTTAATTCTGGGTCAAGAACAAAACTATTATAATGTATGTGAGTTAAGTAAAACATGATGGTAAATTCCTTTAGCTTGGTAAGAGGTATGTCCCACATATAATGCTCTACATGCTCTCAAAACTGAAATCATCCCTAGAAATCCTACGTGGAACCTTGCGATCTCCCCAGAGCCCAAAGAATGCTGCCCTCTCCTCTGTAAGAGCTGTGGACAACTCCTTTTATCTCATTGAAACTTCTCCAGCCTGACTAGATACCTACCTTGTTTATCATCAACTTTGTTTATTACCCTCATCCTGTAATTACTTGTGCCTAGAATTAATTTTAGTGCTCACAAACACTATACGAAAGACTACGTTTATTGAAAACAAATCTTTTTTTTCCTACTGAATTAATGCTATCTGAGAAGCAGAAGCCAATGCAAAACCCACAAATCCGGGGAGCCAGATGAAATGCCAATCTCTGCCTAAAATCTTGAGGTTGCATAACTTGAACATTGCTCTTACTCCAACTGCTCTTTTTTTAATTACAGGTACTAATAGATAACTGAATGACAAAAGGAAAAGTTCACTGATCCTAAGACTTCTCCTTCACAGTTTGTGACTTTTCCCTCATTTACTCCAACAACACTTGGCATTTATAACCAGGCAAGTATCTCTATTTGCTATACCACAGACGCAGACATGAAGCTCACCCACATGATGCATTATTTATAAAGAATACGCAGAGTATTCTTTTCCCACAGAGCTGTTCTCTCCTTCTTATATCTTCCTCCAAACCATTTCTAAAGGCTTATTTCTCTGCCTTTGTGTTTCCTCTCCCTTTCCCCCAAATCTTTTCTCTAACCAACTTCACCATTTGAATCATCAGCTACACCGACTGCAGAGGGAGCTTCAGTAGACAAGACTCAGTAGGTTCAAATTACATACACACATTCATGCAGCTCCCTAAAAAAACAAGATACACAATTAACTTGCCCCTTTTTTTCTTGCATCAACAGTCAACTTTATGAAACTTTTTCTGGTTAACCATGTATATATTTTACATTTAAAATGTTATTTTTGTGTTAAAAGTTATTTCTCAAAATTTACATTTGTTTTAAAGAGAAATTCAGGACTCAAACGTGTTCGTCCTGACACCATTTATATTTGAGTTGATGTCTCTAATTTAATGATTACCGTTGAGACATAATTCATTTTGTTATTGATCCATCTAACACCAATATAGCAAGCAAGAAGAAACAATAGTTGAGGTCACCATGAAGAAACCCTCATGTAGCACAGATACTGGCAGTTAACAGAGCACTGAAAAGTTTTGTGCTTAAGTACAACCAGGGTATCACATCTGATGATTAAACTCAAAGAATGTCAGAGAACGCTCTGGCAGTAATACATGAAACGAGGAAGCGTCAGTCAATTTTTTTGCTTTCACAACAAGAGGGAAAAAAAAGGCATTTTTATTGTCATAGCACTTCCAGCAAGTTGATTTTAAAAAGGAGATTTCATGCCAAAGTCGGCTGTTTAATCAGATAAAGAAGGCTTTCCTATTTCCCATTGTATAGATCAAGTTGGCTACAGGAGCCACACAGAGCTTTGAGTAGCACATTTTTCCGTGAGGGCTGTATCGTTTGATCATAGCAAAGCACGGGGACTGCTGGGTAATCTGAATCAGAGCTGCAGCAAAAGGGAACCAGGCAGCCTGCTGAGGCCAAGATAACCATGTCACCCCATCCCACTGCACTCCCAGTCACAGACCTGGCTCTGGGGGGAAGCACCCATCTCCATTTACAAATTTGTCATGGAGGTTTTCACATCGCTCCCAATTAACTCCAAGTTTTAATTCAAAGCTCACCTATAATGATTTTAACAAATGCTTGCTAAGACCAGCCCCTCTGTACTGATGAAGATTATCCCAACTGCTTTCAAAACAATAAATTTCAAACCTGCTTTGAAGGTGATACGTAGAATTTTCTATGTAAGTCTTTGTAAGAGATGTAGCAATTTATTAACTCGATAAAAGAATAGTGTTTTTGTTAGAAGACAGGGCACATCTACCTGGGAGGCTTTACAGCCTTCCCCAGGAGACTGCAAGCAGCAAAGAATGGGTGGGATAGGTCACCTGATATCCAGAAAGATGACAGATGAACCCATGGACAGGTGAATAGGTCACAAGGGACCCCCAAGCAGGATAAAGTTTAGAAGTTCTGCTTTTCACCAGGTACTGCCACTGAAACACCTTTCTGGCACTTCCAGCCTCCTAACTTATTTACAGCAGCAAGCAGCCCTTCAAGTCTCCACCTTCTTCAGCTGACTAAGCTTTCACACTCCAACTCTGAACCGAATTTGGCTATGGACTATGAAGAAGATCCATCCAAGCATTTTAAGGCTTTTCACTGAAATCCTCCTGAAACTGAGGAAAGGTTTCCTCCTTGCTGACCTGGAGAAAAGGTCTTCAAAGCTGCAACCACAAAAGTGCCAAACTAAAAACATTAGAGACTGATTATAAACACAGATTCAAGCCACTATCTGTCACTGTATCCTGAAATGCAAGACAAATTCTTTCCCATACTTTGACAAATATTACCATTTTTCCATGCACCGGCAGTATTGGAAATAACTGAAAAGGTCGGTTTCAGCATCCCTGTATAAACAGAGCATGTAAAAGCCTGTCATGTGAAATTGGAGCCAATGCTCTACACTGGGTTTATGTTGTATGTTTAAGTAGAAGCAGAGCACTAACTGAGGCAATTCCAATTTGCTTATTTAATTTCTGAGTTCCAGTGGGCAAGAATATAACTGGTTTTTATAAAAGCATTTGGAGTGAAATAAAAGAGAGCACTGTAAGTTTATGTTGTTATATTTAATAATTCTAAAAGAAAATGGTGGGGTGGGTGTTTTCTTGTTGTCATTCCCCATCACATCATCATCATCCCAGTCTCTCAAATGTTGAGTTTGAGGAAATGCAGTGGGCTCCTTTCTGCTCCATCTAGAATAGACAGGCCATGTGCCCATCCATTCACAAAACAGAACAAGGGATTCACGCAGTAAACCTGGTTTTGCTTTTTTCATTCCAAGTTTCCTTTCATTTTCACATACTGAAGCACTGTTGATGCGATCACTTTTCCTAAGTACTCCAAAAACTTTTACAATTCCCTTGCCCTTACACTTCCCTTCAGAGAAACTGCCATTGCCAACAGTCCAGAGCTTTAAATTCCATATATACTCAGTCTGGTATTAACTGCCATAATACTATTTCTAAATGCAACATTCATTCATGCAAATGCTGCTGAGAACTGAATGATCTCATCTCCATCTCAGGACTAAAAAGTTAGTTTTGAGTTAGCAATTTTTTCACACATGGTTATGTCAGTTTGCCATAAAGAAAGATGTTCTTCCTTCCATCAGATCAATCCTAGAATCCTAGACTAGCCCAGCTTGGAAGGAATGCCAAGAAATCACCTGGTCCAACCTTTTGTGAGGATAGCCTAGATAAGATTCTCTAGTTCCATGTCCAATCACATCTTGAAAACATGCATGTTTAGAAAAGAAATTACAGAAAGAAACAAGTGAAAAAAACTCCAATACCTAAATGACAAAGGGTTAGACTAAGGAGTCTAAAGACAAAAAACTTTAACAAATCAAATCATGGTGCATTCTTTAAGTAAATAAACCCCTCCGTGTGCACAGACATTATAACAAGACAATAATTTTGAAAAAGCATTTAGAAGAATTTAACACAAGTTACCCCATCACCAGCACATTTATGCTGATTAAAGAAAAGCTACTAAGCATATCTGTTAGCAACAAAAACCAGGAAATCTTCAAGTACAAGGCCTCTGCCCTGAGGTGGTGAGAACAAGAGTACCTGTGACACTACTTTGTAGTTTGCTCTGTCAGTAGCTCGTTAACAAAAACATCCCAATCACATATTCTTAACTGCAGTTGCAGCATGTCACAACTCAACTCCAGTGATATGTTTATCACAAATGACAGGCTACACAGGGTACTGTTTCTCTTCTGCAGAAAAACAACCGCAACTTTGTTTTTCTCATTATGTTTTTCATCTCCCTTATACACTGTCCATGTCACCCTCCCACTGGAAGTATCCTACTGGGTGCTTTTCAAATCTTCTTTCTTCAGAGGAAGAAAAATGTGAAAAGGCCATTTAATTCTAACCTTGGCTTAACAGCTTTATGCTCAATACAATTTAATGCAAATTAGCCCTACAGCAAGAAGCCATGGGAAGAAATCAGCACATCCCACATTTTCTCCAGGCTTTCCAGGACACTATAACATAGTGAGGCCTCACCCACATGAAGAAACTATCTTTGTCAAACTAAGCCAAAGGTGAAGAACTTTTTACATACCAAGGGGGGGAAAAAAGCCCATACAAAAAATACCTGGCATACCACTTTAACACACTGCATTATTCACTGATAATGCAAAGTCAGATGGCCCAGAAGTCTCAAGCAACCTTTGAGTTAAGCCAATAAGCCAGCTCTAAACAGACACACAGTTAAGTCAACAAAAGAAATGCAGGCTAGTCAAACTCAGTATTTTTACTGGCATCTTTTCTGGGGCTAAATTTGGAAATTGTATCATTTTCAGAAATAGGAAAAAATGCTAAATACTTCTCTTTGACTATCAGAAAGCAACAGAGGACAGAGTATGCACTCAACAGCTAGCTCTGCTACCTGTGAAATGGAGGTACACAACCTGGTGATAAATGGAAGTGCTCAGAAGGCTGAAAGCAGCTGACCATTTCCAAAAGCTGATGGGGACGAAGTCTCCAGCTACAATTTGCTGGTCAACAAACCTGTGAAAAAGAGACTAAGAAAACATTTCACCTTTTTGTATAGAATACAGGAATAAGAAAGGCAAGCCAGAATTGAACAAGCAATTCTGATAGAAGAGACATAACAGGACACTGCTACTCTCATGTTTTCAGTTTTAAAAATACATTTCTCTCAGATGAAAGCCACATTTGAGTGATTAAAAAATGTATTCTCCTCTTCCTGCCTATCAGCAAACTTTTCGGGCTGAATCACATTATAAACAAGTCACACTATGACATGTAGGTGCTTTTTGGTTTGCTAGAAAGATCTGAAGAAAACTGAGAATAGAGATAAAATACACTGCAGTGAAGTCACTGTACTGAATTCATGACATCATAATTGTTGTCATGGCAACTAGCTAGTATCAAGCACAGAATACTGCCTTCACTGCAGAATCAAGGAGTACCCGTGCTGCCACAAAAATAAACGTTCTTATTTGAACAAAAATCCAGTCAACAACACAGGAAATAAGATATTACTGCGAGTGGACTGCTTTTTCTATACCTCTTGTTTTGTTCACCTGGTGTGAGACTTTTTTAACACAATGGCACATATGAAGAGGTCTGATAAACATGATAAAAAGAGTCTAATTGAAAAAACTGTGGTTTTCTTCCGGTATTCCTCAATTTTTCCAGAACAGTAGTAGTTCTCGTGTTTTCCTCTCCTATGCATATGACTGCAGTCATATACAACAAAACTCAGTTTATACATGAAACAGAGGGAAAAAAGAATCAAAAATCCTCCAGTAAACAACATTTTCCATTTCTTATTTCAACAAGCCAGAGATAGCCAAACTGGAACTGTCACACAGCAGCAGAACTAACTGATAAAGAACATATTCCACCTTTGGAGCCCATGGTTCCCTTTGTTTAAGGAGTGCACCAGCAGCGCCTTCAAACCCCAGTCGCGGTTTTTCACGCACTGACTAAACACAGAGCTTCAAATCTGCAGGGCTCCAACAACAGCTTCCTTGTAAATAAACAACCTCAACCCTTTTCCTCTGAACAGTCCTATTTCACATGAGGCAGATCTGCTATTTCCAGCTCCTCCTCATTCACAAATATAAAAGCTCCAAAAACTAAAAAGAAGCGGTTGCCAATTTATCAGGTCACAATTATGTTTTTGAGTAGCACTTACATATAAAATGAGCAAGTGCCCCATTTGATGTTGCAACATGGGAATAAATCAGTATTAAAAAGGCACATGAAGGAAAGCACATCTGAAAATTAACTTCTTCAAATTAACCTGCTGAATACAAAAGTCAAGAGCTGCAGGTCAGTAATAGCAGATAGTGTTTCACAGTTCAACCTTATGTTGATTAGTCCCAAAGAAACTGTTTCAAAACAAATTTTAACAAATAGACCATGCTATATAGTAAAGTATACTTATTTGCTACCTCAATGGTTCTCAAAGAGCAATCTATAAATTATTGCTGGACCAAAGAATACTTATACATAACTACATGCAATTAGTCAGTGTGTCTAAACAGTTTCAGTACACACTGATGGGGTTTTCTCAGCTTCTAAGAAAACAAAACTGCCCTAGTTACCAATTAACAGCACATTTCCACATTGGCTTGGTACCTTTGTAGGACACTTTCTCTACTGGGATCAAGCACACTGATGACACCAAAAAGAAAGGCCAGAATTACTGCAGTAACCTGCCTCCAGCCTCTTTATAACGCCTGTCTCAACAAATGAGCACTGGACAAAGAGAATACAAACAATAAAATCAGGAGTTTCAGATACTGAGGATTAGTAGACAGCTGTATCCCATATGCCTCTGTCCTCAGTGTTCTCTTAATAATACTTCACACAACCAAGAATGATGACTACTGCTTGAATGATGACACCACAACAATCCCAAGTTTAACTCATGTTCCACAATATGAAGTGTACTTGGTAGATTATTAGAGTTGACAACACATTCTAAAGAAATCATGGAGTGTGCCAATGTGCTCCCTCCCACAGAAATGTGAGGAAATGAACAGTCTTTCATAGGTTTTTAAAAGTCTTAGGAACAGATGATGCCTTTGGTGAATACAACTGTGATTCCAACCATACATCTTAATACAACAAATTCAGTTAAAACAACTGCCACAAATGCAGAAAACTAAGGAAGTTGATAAAACCTCAAGCAAGGTACATCACAAATGCAGAATCCTCTTCTCTGCAACTGAGTATAAACTGAAGTGTCCGTATTATACAATTCAGAAACCTATCTGTGATATAAACACAGGACAAGTGGCAATGACATTCCCTTCCTCGTTAGTACACACTGCATTTCCAGCTCTTACACAATATGAAATCACTGCCTAATAAGTAATAAAAAACTCACCGTGTCTGCAGCTGATTTTGCTGTTTGAAAGATTGACAGATTAATTGATCCCTTAAGCAACTAACGTGTCTTCTCTGAGTGCACACAGAAAATTATGGATTATCTCAAGACTTTACAAAGCTTTTTACATGACTTTGAAATGAACTTGTTAAATTAGGTCTTCCCCAACAGTCCTTCTGTTAAGTCTAACTTTTATGTTAATACTAGATAGGGGAATGCAAAGATGTAGGTGCTGGCCCACCTCTGCACTTGGTATTTTTTCTTGTGTCACTATTATCAATGTATCACTATTATAACAGAATAACTAAACAACTATAAGTGTTCTAATAGGATCTGTAGAGAAGCCCAAACCACTTGGAAACTTAACTAGAGACAGCATAACACAAAGAACCACCACCTGTCCCTCCTCTCTTCCCCAGCAAATCCAGTTGAGAAAGGCTAGGGGATTTAAGATGCCAAACAACTACTATAGCTCCTTTATTCAAACTTCCATATAGCAAATTCTTTCCACTGTTGGGAGTCCATCATCCACAATTACAGGAAACTTGAGTGTAAAAGCACTTAAATACAATGCTATATACCCTAAATTTAGCTGGTAGTTTAGAAATAGCTATGTTTACTCTAAATACCACTAAAATGGGTAACAACATGTGCCTGGATCCATTTTCAATTTTAACTGTGCAGAGAATGATTTAATTTTTCTTTTTCTAACCAGGCATGGCTAAAGCAAGTTTTGAAGCACTGGCCTTTATTCACACCTTAGTAAATTTAGAACCAGTCCCTTATGCACCACTGAACTGAACTATACAAGATGCACCCATGTTGCAACTGGGTTCCAAACCAAAATCACAACATGATAAAACACAGCATTTCCATTTGTTAGAACTGAGAGGAGATATTCTTTACAATGTCACTATGTCCCAGTGTAATGAGTAAAGGAATAGTTTGGAAATAAAAATAACTCCAAATCTACAGATTTCTGCAGTCCCTGTCTGTAGGGTAATTCTCATACTCAAGACACTCAAATTGTCTTAAGGAGTTGAGAATCTGCTCAGTTGTGGATCTCTTTCTTACATGAAGTAGTAACAGAGGCACTGAATTTTTAACACACACCCTCTTATATGCACAAACTCTGAGAGCAAAAGGAGCTGCCAGTTCTCCAACTCCCTGGTAGGGAATCCAAAATTATTAGGAAAGCCCTTGGAGCAACCTCACACTTGTTCCCCAGAGCTGAAAATGTGCAGAGCAGACAAGGAACATCATCTTGCTTAAACTCCTTTACAGTGCTCCTGAACAATTTAGGAAAGAGTCAGGTACAAAACTTAGGATGCACTGGGAAATGAATAAGGAAGGTATTTTCTTTTTGTTTGGAAGAGAACTAAAATCACATCCTGGCTCTGAACAGAGATCTATCTACATGACTCTCCTCCAACAACAGGCAACTATGAAAGACTACAAAAACAGGACAAGCACAGGGATAGCTCCTTTGATTACATTCCCAAACGCCAAGTTGCAGCCCAGCACGTGACTGAGGCAAAGAACATGCTTAGCCCTTTTTCATACCTCCTTGCACAAACTGAAAAAGAAAAAGAGTGAACAGATACATGAAAAATTTCTGCAACTTTAGGAGACTCACTTTCTGTAAAACTGAGTAAAACCAATCAGGAAAACAATCAGGTTTCTAGTCTACATTCTTCCACCTGATGTGTTCTCACATGAGAACTTTTACTAGAAGCCTGTCTTACAATCATGGAACCTTGCCCATGTTTGTCTAGGGCAGCAGTGCAGCCTGGCAGCTGATGTCTTCTCTTCCTTACCTTGGCACATCCATCTCAACCAAAGCAAAGCCATCCTGGCAGGAAACCAGGAGCAGAATTAAGGTTAGTGATGAAGAGATTCAAGCTGGGATGTGTGACTGATTTGAAGTCACAAGCTACTAAATCTCAGACTAAATATGCAGAAGCTCTCCATTGTTCCAAAAGATACTTCTGAACTCCCAAGTTTAGCTACCTTTGCTGCCATAAGCTGTCTAAAATATCTGTAATGGGACTGAAATAGAACAGCAGGTAAAGATGTTCTTAATATAAAATCCATTTAAGGGAAATTACTTTTAAGTTGCATGCTTCACTTGGGATACTGGAAATAAAACAATTTAAATTGTGTAGTTCAGATCAACATAAATTCATTAAAAACAGAAGAGTATTATTGCAAAGTCAATAATACCTTAAATGGCAACATATTTCCAACATTACCAACAGATACCTCCATTCAGAAACAAATGTTACAAGTGGAAAGCTACTGTTCCCTCTGCACTCCTACCTCCCATCTCCTCATACAATCCCAACACATTTCTGCAAGAAGCCAGGACAGTTTTACAGTCTCTATCAAAAGGGGCAACAGTCCACAGAGTCATGGCCAAATACTTACCATGCTTATGTTCCCTCTTCTTTTGGGCAGCAGCCCACCCTTCAATTGGATTAAGTGTAACATGAACTGTACCCTCAGGTGTGATGACAAAGCATCCCTCATAGGTTTCAACCTGAATGTTCTGGGCTACTTTAAGCAATTCAAATCACAGCGCTGATTTTAATTGAAATGGATTGAAAAGTACCCAAATGGAAATACCTACTAACAGGTGCAGAGGAACAGAAAACACCAACAATCAGAAACAGTAAGGTCTTCTACTACTTCAATCAGAGCTAGAAGAAGCTGTCCCCAGCCCAAGCTTTCTGTTACTTTTTCCAAAGCATATGTGCATGCAGGTGTGTGTACATGCATGGGAAGATGGGGTGGGAAATGCTCCCAGGGGAGCTGGTAGGGAGGGGAGGCAGCATTTACTGGCATATCCGTCTCTCTGCAGCCTTAGAAAAATTCAAGTGTCTATTTAAACTTACATTTGAAAATTCAAACAGAAGCAATAACCTACTAAAGATCAGCAGGTAAGAAACAAAATTATGAATACTTAGAAACAAATCTTTGCCAACAGAATTCCTGAAAGAAACTTGAATCTCATTTCCCATTCAGTAGACTGTATTAACTAATAATGTAGAAACGAGTGATTCAAACGTGAATCATTTCTACCTGTATTCACTGTACACTCCTCTCCCTCTGCTGCAGCCAAGTAGTATAAAGCCACAACTTCACACTGGTATGGTCAGGCACAAATTACTAAGTCACGTGGTATTTTTCAAATAAAACTGAATCATCGAAAGGACAAAGAGAACAAACAGCGAAGGAGCTCACTGCAAAAAAGATGGTGACTTCCTAGCAGCCCTCAACGAAAAGGAGGAGGAAAAAGAAGCAAGCTACACCTCTAGCCTGATTCAACAGGTTTTTCTACACTTATTTTTAAGTCTTCAACTGTATTTACTATTTTAGTAACTCAGATGTTCATATCTTCCTTTTCCAAAGCTTCATGCCCTGTCATACAGTGTCAAACATGCTATATATGCTACTTCATCTCTATACAGCCAAATCAGATTTCTGGGAAGAAAAAAATAAAAGGAACGATGAGCAAAAGGTTTCTTGTCACAATATTACAATTTATAGAACAGAAAAATCTGCCTCAGAGCGATCATATTAAATGGCTGAAGCACTTATGCTTGGGTTTGGTGGGGGTTTTTTTAAGGTTGCTTTACAAGGATGTCAGTCCAAAATTTAGCAGAAGTAATGATGTCTGTAATTTCCCAAGTACTTTTGTCAATATGTCCTTTAAAGCCACAGTCCCTTCTAGAGATGTGTCTCACTATAGGCAGCACTAAAATAATGGGAACTACTTAACGGTCTCATCCACTATTTTTATTGGAGTTTCTGCCCTTGCTACCATTAATGCAATCACACCTATGACAGTACAAACCACACCAAATTTTCAGCATCTATTGGTTTCCAAGCTGCTATTCTACTCTACTCAGGTGCAGTTCCATCTCTGGCTTCCACGATCTATACACAGCCTACTGCTAAAAGAGAAGCTCCAGCATAGTGCCCACAGCTGTACATTCCCACTGCTTCCCTTTGGCCAGTACCATTTTAAATCAAGTGCAGCTCATCAACTCAATCAACTGTGGTTTCACAGTGGTTTATGGCAATCTAAAAGCAAAGCTATATAATGAAGCTAACCAGAATACTGCTGCTTTTGAAAGGAGGAAGCTTCCTTTCCCTTCCTTTTTTTCCTTTTCTCCCCTTTCACTCAATGATTCTTCCCACCCCCCTGCTTGCTCTTAAAGGTCTTTCTGGAGCCAATTTCACAAAGCAAAGATGTAAAATGATCCGGAGCTAGTTTTCCACCAGGTTAGCAAGTTAACCTGGAGCATCCTGGAATTCAGTTAAGTCCTAGGACAGGTGCCAAGTAAATGGCAGGATCACATGGCTGAGAGCATGAGTCCCCACTTATGCCAATAGGAAAGTCATCAGAGAGAATGGAATTATGAGAAGACTTGGGTCAACACATGTGCTTCTTGTTCCCTTCCTTGATTGGTACTGCTATTTGTCTAATCTTACTGTAAGCCAGTTCAAAGAGCTAAACCATCAAAAAACCTATTCATTATTTTTGGCAAGGCTTGTTTTCTGCCAATTTAATTCCCTGAACTAACTCAGCAAAGGAATCCAGCAAGCATCTGCACCAGTGCAGGGAAGGAGGCAGGAACACACAGGGAGATGAGGACAGGCTGGGGCTGATTTAAGCTGTCACTGAACCGCATACCCTGGAGCAGATCTGCATCACACCATAGTTAGAACTGACAGTAATCTGTGCCTGTACAACGGGAGGCCTCCATCGCTGACAGGAGTGTGCCAACAGTGCCAGCACTCAAACATCCCCGGCAAAGTTCGACCCGGGCACCAGCCTGGATGATTGCATGTAAAAGCAGAAGAATCACAGCTCTCTTACCCTCAGAGACACTAGGAAACATTAGCTAATTTCTCTCCCAGCAACACCCCTGTGAAAATGTGCTCTATAATTCCCATTACACAGATTTAGCCCAGAACAGCAAAGCAAGCAAAATTGGTGACAAACTCAGGATTGGAACCCAGCAAATCCTCTACACCAAACCAACACTTCATCACTCAACTGTGTTATTAATGCTAAATGAATTCAATTAGTCAGTAGCAGTCCATAAAAAACTCCTTTTGCAAAGACTTTCTAATGCGCTATAAAGCTCACATATATAATACAGTTAACAAATGTAGGTATTTCCTAGATAGCTGTGAAATAAGAAACTAGGGAAAGGAATAATACTGAGAACTTAAGTAATTATTTCCTTTTCTATAGAGAAAAATAAGTGCACATGAAGCAGCATGAGGGCCTATTCATACAATTCAAGAAATTTAATGCAAAGAGCCACAGAAAGGAAAATACATCTACAGATTCTTTTTCCTTCAGATTTCCATTGTAAAACCATTTCATGTGAAATGCCAGCAATTATTTAATACACCCTGAGACCAGTATCTTCCCTTAAATTTATCTCCTACACTTAGCCCAACAATTCCCACACTTAACTCGCTCTGTATAACAATGAAGCACATTTGGAAAAGGGGGGGATTTGTTAACACAGAAGCAAATCTCTGCAGTAGTGAACAGCCAGCACTGTAAGTCTATCCAGCAACATGAGACAGTCTTTCATTCACATTGCAGCTTAAGCACAGCCAAGCACATCACATTTGGGACGCTCAAGTCATACTTAATTTTGTTCAACACCTTCTTTTGACAACAGCTTTGTCATCAAGACTCAAAATACGTATGTCAAAAAAGACAGTCATTTGCCAGGACTGTCACTGATTCTCTCAAGATAAAAATAATAAAGCTGTAAGTGCAAGGAGCAGAGGCTGCCTAATTGTCAGCTCTATAAAGTAGAAATATCAAGATTATTGTCCTGAGGGCAACAAGAGTTTAAGAGGAATAGAAGATGATGCTGCAACCTGTTTTGAAATCTCGAACTCCATAGGAGTCAAAATTTAAGGAAAGTAAATGAAAACTCAGTGGATGCTACACATAACTACTGCTAATTTGCCAGAGAACCAGGAGAGTAAACAAGCCTGCCTAAGAGGGACTTGCACCCTATTTAACAGCAAGAAACTGGATGACAAATCAACCCAATAAAAACATCCTGAACAGCATGGGAAAAACATTTACTCCAGAGCTCTTTGCATTCTCACACATCTAGATACAAAGAAAACAGCAAAAGTGTGCTACTCTAAATGTGGAATTTACCGCTTGAAATCTGACAACTATTATTTCAGTGACAATGGTATTCCAAACCTCATTTTTCTGGGCAATAAATTATTATGATCAAGCCAAAGTAGGAACAGCAGCTCTTCACACAAAAGGGACTCCCAACACAGAGTATGCTGGTGCTTCCTTGGGCTTAGCAGACAGAGCAAGGTGAAAGCAACCTCACCGATCCTGTCAAACGAGGCACCTCCAGACATCACCACCGTTGCTCGCCAAGACAAGCATTCACAAGGTATCCACATCCAGCATCAGGGAGCCAGTAATTCACTGCTTGAATTACGGCTGCAGGCTAATCTTGGAGAAATTGATAGTGACAGCAAACCTGAGATTTTTTTCCCTATTTAAATAACAGGGTGGGAAGCTTAGATTTTCCCCCCTTCCTTCTGAGAAGCAAGAGGGAAGCTCTAGCTTCTCCTGTTTTAAAACCATCCTGACACACACCTTCCCGATTCTGCTTCCCATGCAGCAGCATGGCTACTGGAATAGCTTGGCCTGTTTGCCAACCAGCTGTCAGACTGCTCAGTCTTGGTCAGTTTTGAAAAAGAGAAGAAAAAAAAAGGTAAGATAAAAAATGCAGCATCACCTTAATAACTGAGTAGATGTAATCAGGCGGTGGAACTATTTCACAGGAGGAAACTTCCTTCTGTCTCTAATAAATTAAAAGCTGAAAAGACAGCCAAAATAGAGTATATACTCCTGATAAAAAAGAGGAAGCATTGTAACAGTAGCACAACCCTCCATTCTCACAACAGCCAGGTAGACAATAGAGAAAAAAGTTTCTCTTATTCTCTGATCCAACACACACATAGATGGTCCAAGGAGCAGCTTAAAATCTGACACCTGCCTGTGACAAACTAACAGAGAAGTCTGAGAGTCAGAGAAACACTCAAGACTAAGCAGTAATACCCACACAGCAGTCAGGGCACCTTCTGACAAGTGAAGGTGATGCCAAGGTTTGAAAAAAGGTGCATTCTGCTACCATGTTACCTGTGGGCTTCACTGGTGAAGACACATTTCTACCCCCAGCACACGCCAGTAAAATTTTAAGCTTGAACACAGGTACACAGATACATGTTTGAGAGAAATATATCTGCATTTCGGCATGTAAATACCTGAATTCAGCGTTACAAACCTCAGCTCAGCCATAAGACTGCACAAGGCCACTGTCCAGTGCTCCATTCTATAAAAATTACTAAAATGCCAGTGACAAAGAAATTTTGCTTGCAAGATGCAATGTACATTTTTATCATGCTGGATAAAATATCTACAGTCTCAGCAGTGGTTAAATTGCTGCTATAAAGGAAATTGTCCTCAGATAAATGGTTTCCCTATGAGAAGGTTTCAGTGCTACACCTCACCCCAGGTCAATAAATCAAATTAACTGCACCTTGTCCTCTGGCCAATGACATCATCGGCTTGACCACATCTTGTGAAGCGAGTGCAAAAACATATGCTATTTAAGGCATGAAATCATATTACTGCTTTTTGTCCAGCCAGCCTTGTGCTGTTGGTCTGTGAAACAGTCAGTCACCTGAACAGTCTCATTACAGCTTCTACAGCTTTTTTTTTTTTTTTTCCTCTTGCATTCAAGGCCTGTCTTGGCCGAGGCTGAAGAAAAAAGGATAAATATCAGAGTCGTTATTTTTTAAATCAAAATGCTTTTCATTAGCTGCAGTGCAGTATTTTGTGACAAATTAAATTTAGAACCAAACTACGAAATAAGCCATCTGCACTTGCACGTGAACGCTCTTCCTAGTAGTGTTTCAAAGATGTTTACATGCTAATCTGGCACTGCTACCCTGAAGTACCCTGCTGTTCGGTCCTTTTTCTCCACAGGGTGAAAACAATGGTCACTAATGAAAACCTACACAGTTTTATTTGAAACCCATCCCTGCATAAATATTTTCTATTTTAAATTACTGCTGCCCCCTAATCAAGTAGCCCATTTGTTTTATTTCTAAGTAGACTAATATCTGGTTTAAAACTGAATTACTCCAGACAATTTAAGAGGATTAATTTCAATTTTCACTTGGCGTTCTTATGACACAATCACAGAAAACTTATCTTCCTTTCTAGACCCTGCACTGCCTAGTGGTATCTTCTGTCTTGAAAGCAAAATCTAAATGAAAGAGAGAGGGAAAAAAAAAAAAAGCCTCAACCCAGAACAGTCAAAGATACAAGCAGTGACAAAAGCATCTGACACAGTGCACTGTTAGACCTCATCCACATTAAGCAAAAAGAAGGTGAATAAGATTATCTTCAATGTATTCAATTCTGTTTGTGTTCAGAGGGAGGAGGAAAGCTGTTTAGATTTTGAGTGTGTCTTCTATAACCCTCTCAGTGCCAGGAAACGTAAATTAGAAGCAACTCTCCTTTAAGGAAAAGAATCAAGGACAAAGGGACCAAAAATGCCCAAGCCTCTGAAAAGCAGATATGAAAGGAACAGCTTTACAGTCTTGAGTTGCTATAAATTAAAAATAAGCTCCTTATTTAAAAGACATGAGTGTTTGAGAATCTATGAGCAGATCTGATGCTGCTCAAGCCCCAGGAGGGTTTTGTTTTTGCTGGCAGGGGTGGAGTGGAGATGGGGGGGTCATTTTGGTTATTAGTAAATAAATCAAGCAGCAGAGTGAGGCCTAGGCGCTTGCCAGAGGAGCCGGGGCCTGGCTCTCCCCCTCCTCTCCTCACACAGCCTGGGTTTGATCTCGGGGCCCTGTGGGTTTGCCAAGAAAATTTAAAAAAAAAGCGAGAGAGTGAGAAAGAAGAATCATATTGAACCACAAAAGCACATGGGGCGAATGTAAAATATAAACACGGCGTTGGGCTCTGAGTGGCTGTTATTAAAGGTCTGAATTACTAAACATGAGAGGCGGGGAAAGCCGGGCGGCCATTTCAATAATATAAACCTCCCCGAATTAGACATTATTCAAATGAGAAGGAGAGAGAGGGAAGAGAGGGAGAGCGCGGGGGAGAAGGACGGGACCGGCACCGCCGTGCCCTGGGGCAAAGGGGGAGCGGGGCAAACAGCGCCGGGGCAGATCCGGCCCTCAGGGGGAGCGGACCCGGCCCTCGGGGGTGCGGGGCAATCCCGGCCCTCGGGGGGTGCCTCTCCCGCCGGAGAAAGGCTCGGGGGGGCTCTGCCCGTGCACCCCGCAGCCACCCCCCACCGAACCCGCCCCTTGCGAGGGGAGGGGGGGAGCTTTAAATGAAAAAGCCGAACCACGCTCTCCTCCTGCCCCCCTCCCCGCACCCAGCCACCCCACGCTGCAAGGCCCAGGCTCTGGGGAAATAAACCCCGGCTTGGGGGGGCGGGGGGGGGGGGGAGGGCGGGGGGGTGTGCTGCGGGGAAGGGGGGCAACGAGGGGAGTGTTAAGCAAACCGAGTCTATCTGCCTCCCCAGGCCCCAGCCAGGGGCCAGCACCCCCGGCCCCCTCCGCCCCGCCGCCGGGGGGACCCTGCCCCATTCGGGCGACCCGCCGGGATCGCTCCTCCAGCATCCCTCCCTTCCCCCCCCCGCCCCCCCCCCCCCACTCCATGAATATGTAAAGCGGGTTTATTGTGGGCGTGCGGGCCGGGTGGCGTCCAAGCCACCCCCGAACGCTTTTGGGTGTGGGGCTGCCTCCCCCCTCCCTCCCGGCGTGTGTGTCCCCCCTCCCTCCCGCCCCGACCCCTCCGCCTCGCCGCGCCGCCGCCGCCCATCGCCCCCATGGCCGGTGCCCCGGCGTGCGGGCTCCGTGTGCGGGAGGGACGGTGTGTGCGTGTGTGTGTGTGTCTCCCCAGCGCGGGGAGGCTGCTCTGCTTCTCCTTCTCCTTCCCCCCCCCGCTCCCTCCTGTGCCGTTAATTATAATAATCCTGAGTACTAATAAATTATGCTAAGCGGGGACGGGCGGGCGGGCAGGGGGGGGTGCGCCCCGCGCGCGCGAGTATGAATATGAATATGTAAAACGCAGTAATGATTACCTGCCGCCGCCGCCACCGCCGCCGCCGAACTCTCATCTTGACTCGCTGCTCCTCCGTCCGCCATTTTGAATATTTTAACCAAAAATCGGCCGCGCGATAAACCCTCCCCCCTCCCCTTCCCCTCCCTCTCTCCTCCCTCCCTGCCCGCGCCGCCGCCGCCGCTCCGCGCATGCGCCCCGGGCTCTGCGCTCCCCCCTCCCCTCACTTCTCCTCAGCCGCTTTCCCGGCGAGGGCGCGGAGCGGCGCCGCGCATGCGCAGCGCGGCCGGACCGTCTCGCTCCCCCTCAGCCGCCGGCGGGCGATGGGGGGAGGCGCGTGCGCACTGAGGCGCCCCCCGCGCGCCCCCTCAGGGCACGGGGCGGTCCGACCCCCCCCCCCCCCCCCAAAAAAAAAGGTCCACCCCGTCACCCCGTGGTCATTAGTTTGTTTTTTTTTATGGTTGTAAAATCTAGGTAATTTACAGGGGACAAAATGAATGTTTTGGGGAGCAAATGAAGTAGGAGGGAGAGAATGGACGTGTTGGGGTGAAAACAAGCTTATCTGTAGTGGGCAGGAAGGAAAGGTTTTGGGGATAAAACTTGAGGGGAGAGAACGAACATTTTGAGGTAAAATTGAGGTAATCAGGAGTGGAGAGGAAGAGGGAATTTGGTGGGTAAAATGTGAGTTAATCTGTAGGGGCGAGAAGTGACATATTGAGGTAAAACCAAAGCTGTCTGTCAGTAGCGGATGGGAAGGGAAAATTGTGGGGCTAAAGCTTGAGATGATCTCTAGTGGAGAGAATGGACATATTAAGGTAAAAATGAGGTGATCACTAGTGACAGGGAAAAATCTGGGGGGAAAACTTAAGGTCATCTGTAAGGAAAAAGAAGTATTTTGCAGGAAAAATCTGACTGAATCGTTAGGGCCAGAATGAACAATTTGGGGATAAACACTGGATTTTCATGCTGGGTCATCTAGGTAATTATCAGGGACAAAATTCATATTTTGGAGATAAAATCCGACCTAATCTGTAGGGGAGAGAAGGAAGATTTTTGAGGTAAACTGAGGCAATCAGTAGTGGACAGGTAGGGAGATTTTGGGGGGTTAAAGCTTGGAATAATCTGTGGGGGACAGGTGCCTGTCAGGAACCTCCTGGTGAACAGGCGCTGTGTCTGAGTGGTGGTGTGGAAATACCCGTCTGGACTGCACCTGCACCCAGGTCCTGCCCCAGCCCTGGGCAGGGCTAAGCCCCCCGTGCACAAAGAGGAATTGCATCCAGGGAAAATGGAATCGCAAAACCTGCGGTTCCCATGGAGGAGGGTGCCTGAGCGAGGGTCTGGTTTTCCTCCAGAAAAGAGCGATTGCACGGAAGCGATTCTCCTCTGTTCAAAAAACCCCACCCCAACATTCCCTCGTTCTGGGCAGCCCAATGCTCCTGGGGTGCTTTTCTCAAACACTTTATCCTCTTACACTTCCCGCGTCAAATTGTCCTGGAAGGGGAGTCGGGTTTCATGCCTCCCTCGTTAAAGGGGAGTAAATATGAGACCAGAGGGACCAACAAATAAAATTAGCTTGAGATTCAAAGCTTCCAAATCAGGACGAACAATTAGCCAGAGTGTCAAAACTTTAATTCCTGACAGATTTGGCAGAGTAAAAATACAACTTACTCATATTTTAATATTGCGTAAATGCACGTTATCCCTGAGCTTTGTAATGTACTTCCAGAAAAAGAAGAAAGGGAGGCTGGTGTAGAATGGCATTCATTAAGGACTCGGTCTTAACGTTTTCCAAGAGTCATTAACTCAGATGGGTCAGAGTCCAAGCTGGATTTTCTTCTGGGGGGCAAAACATCGTGGAGTAAGAGGAACTGTCGGGGATCTGTTCTTGCATGCTGTTGCTGAAGAAATTAGGAGTCGTATCAGAAACAGCCACTAGATTTTTTTTCATTGGTAGGAGAGAGCCAAAAAGGAAAGGCTGAATGAGGGAGACAGCAGGGTGTATCTCCAAGGGGTGAATCAGAAAGGTAATTTTGTCATTTTTATTTAAAAATAAGGTCCTCTGGTAATGGGATTTTTTTTTCTTGCCATCCTATAAAATAACCTCTTGTTATTGCAGAAAACACTAGCAGAAATGGACTGCACTGTGAAAGAGCAAAAGCCTTCCCCTAACACCAGTCCTACTCATGCACATTCATTTGCTGACACCCTAAACCAGCAATTAAGCACTTTGTCTCCTGAAGATCTGTGTTGCACTCACAGGAGCGAACATGTAAACAAAGGCATATTGTCGTGCTCCTCTTCAGTTCAGCCATGATCCTCGCGGGCCAGTTAATCCAGTTTTATGGCCAGGTTATACCAGCACTGCAGCACGCAGGGGCTGCACCAGGACAGATAAACGTGGAGAGAAAGGGCTGCCTAGATTAAGGCTCTGCACAGCTCTAATCCTGCCTACGCTGAATATTCTCTCCCGTATCTCCCTATCTCACCCAAAGACTCCTCTCAGTCCGGCATGCCACTTCCCAGTAACCTCTTCCCTGATCCCAGCAGCTTCTTGCTGGGGAGAATTTGCTCCCATTACCACACCTGATTTAGCCTTTGCTCTCGCTCAGCTTCTGCACACTTAGCTGGAACCCACAGCTACCGCAGAAAAGATGTCTGAAAACAAGTAGTTGCTAGTGGTTTGGTGTTTTTATTTTTGGCAGGGGTTTTTTGTTTGTTTGTTTGTTGGGGTTTTTTTGTCATTTTCTGGGAGTTATTAATCTGCGCTGTGTTTTCTAATTGACCACCTATAAAGAGAACTTAATTCACTCAAGCCACATAGGTGCTTTCCTTCTCCCTGTAAAGATTAGTCTGGATCTATGTCTGCATCCTCTCCTCTAGTTTTCTTTGAATGCATCTCTATCTGATGCCTTCCCCAAGGTGTCATACATCCCTGTGGCTATATATCCAGGAAAGCTGGCCAAATCATTAGTGATGAATAATTTATCAGATAAATTTTACCTCTCTTTCAATTGTGAGTGCCACATAGTGCCTGATTGGTGTCTTACTCATGAGCAACTTGCTGGAAATACTTGAAATTTGAGATAATTGGACACAAAGATGATACCAGGCTTAGTCCTGTGAGGAGCTGAGCACCCTGGATTCATTTCACAAAAAGACATAAGTAAGAAAGTTGGTTGTTCAGCTGCAGTCAGTGAGACTGGGCTCACAGTGGTGGTGAAGTATGCGCTGAGACAGAGCCCAAAGCAGTGAGCAGCGAGCAGCACCCTGTGATTCTGTTCTCTGGCTGGACTTGTCAGCCACACAGAATTGCCTCTCACAGGGATTTTGCTTTAAAAAGATTTTCTGGTGGTGAAAAACAATACAGTGTTCAAAATCAACACCACATGTAAAGGGAAGAAATGGTATCTGAGGATCTTTTAAAGCTCTGCAGTGTATCTGCGTCCATTGTTTTGATGTCAAGCCATATACCTCTTAATTCCTAACCCTAATTGGCCTGCTTGACTTGTGCCCATAAACCCCAAATTTTCTATGATTGCTATGTGACCTTCTGAATTTTCTATCTCCTGCTAGAATTAATTCAGTAGTGCTTCACAGACCTTTTTTTTTTTAAGGTAGGGAGGCAGAGGACAAAAGAAACATCAGGCAGGAAGGCAGGGAGCAAAAGAAACACAAATCACAGTATTTAAGCAAAAAGCACATAGGGAAAGAAATTATCCTTTTCATTAAACATCTCCAGTGTATAGGGAAATTAAGAGCAAACTTATCTGCTCTGCTCCAATTCCACCGTGCCACTCAGATGTGAATCCCAGATGCTGCTTTTCTCACACGATGTCCCCCTTCTCTCTATCCTGTTTTCTTCACATGAGATTTCTCTCCTACAGAAGGGCCTGTTACTAGAATCACGTTTACTTCTGCTTTCCCTTTGGTCATCCAGATAATTAGAGGCTTCTGCCTCCAAACAGTCATTCTTTGCCTCTTGTGTTTTCATACATAGGTCCTCAGAAACCTCTGTATTCCTTTCACTTGGGGACTGCACAGATTGCCTCACATTTAATTAAACTTATCTGTGTGCTTCTGTCCGTTTCCTATTTCTCATCGTCATACACAACCTGACAGAGGAACCGGCAGCCTCCCTGCTACAGTGTTATTTTTTGAACAGGATACCAAAAGACACTGCGTCTCAAAAAGCTTGCAATTTAGAGAGCTGGCAGGGAAAAAACAAGGGGAAAAATAGGATTAGTACCTTCTTGATGGAGAAGGAGAAGTGAAGAAAAGCAACGTGAAGACTGTGCCTAGTCCCTCCAGCGTCACAGCCGACATTAGTGGGACACAGACTCGCACCTAGGTGCTCGGAGGCTGTGCAGTTCAGTACTTTAACCACAAAGCTGTTTTTCCTTTCTCTCCTGCGTTGCTCCCCGCCCTCCTCCTGTTCCCAAGCATGGAACAGAGTCCACCTTTATCCCAAGGCTTGGGACCCACCAGTACTGTGTCTTTCCATTATTATACTTTTCCCCCTCTTCAGATCTCCTTCCTACGCACCTTGTGAGTGCTGAGCACGAACAGCAGAAGAGAAATGGAGACTGTCCACTGCATATATTGGCTGTTTTTTTCCCCTTGCACACTCCTCTGGCTGCCTTTGACCAGATTGCTTTCTGCCTTCGATTCTGACCCTATTCTCTTGTCTCTGGACTGGAGAAAGGATGACCCTGAATCTCTCATTTCTGAGAGTTGTTGCCACTCCTCTGAATCTTAACGATAATAAAATTATAGCAGGAAAGTTGTATCATCTCATAATACTCTGCCCCTCCCAAGTGCAGCTAACTGCTTTTTTGGAGATAAGAAATGGAGCATGGACAAAAAGAAGCATGTTTTTCATTTTCATATTTTAAAAAACCCTGTAATTCAGAACCTTCACACATCCTCAGGAAAGGGAGAGGTAATTACTAAAAGGACACTTATCTTTTCAGGTGGGTTTTTCAATCTATTTCTCACTCTCCGCTGCTTTGCCTGCACTTACTTTAGCTCTAGCTCAGTTTTTTGTATGCATTTCAATAGTTGTCATCAATGCAGCTTCTGAACCTTCCGATTTTAACCAGTTACATCTTACAAATCACCAGCTCTGAGGATTTAGAAAATTATTGCTGTCCTTTTTTATCAATGGCAAACTAAAGCAGAGAAATTAAGAAACTTGTCTTCGGTTGCATGTGTAGCTGGGCAGCCCAAGAAGACGAGCCCCCAGTTCTCTCTGTTGTGCCTTGATTGAAGGACCCTATTGAGCAGTTATTGTTCCTCTCCCAGAGACCCACAAGGCTGGCTGCATCTTTACCTGTTTCTCGGCTCTGAGAGAGACAACAATGAGGTCCTACAACTTGATTCAGATCCCTAAGGAGTGGGATTTGCAATTGCCTGATTTGAGTTGCCACTCAAAACTGTCACAGATCTGCTTTCAGCGTTTTTCTCTTCCTCCCCTTGCTAGAGCAAAACCCTTAAAAATACCTGGTTTTTGTTAGGATGATTACCAACTAAGACTTGGGAAAAGCTCAGATACTAAAGCAAGAGTGCCAGCAGTGTGACAAACTCAGGCAGAAGGGCAAATTCTGTTTTTTTTCAGCTATATGAAAACCAGGGCTGAACTCCTTTTTTTGACCAGTTGTACAGCACGCTTTCTGCTGTAGACCTTGGGAATGCTTTGGTGCTGCTTACACGAGGAACCAAATTGTTTTTGACCTCAGTGAAGAGGGGGCCAAGAGGGACACATCTGATGCCTTTTAGCAACCGCAAGGTTTTCTGTAGAATAGACATAGCCTATGAAACAAACACACAGCTGGAGTTAGGGTGCTTTTGAAAACATTGTCTTTATTCTCTACCTCCCTTTCTTCCAGGACAGCTCTTTGCTTATTCCCTCTTCAGAAAGGGACTTTTCTGTCACACAGCCCAGCCTGGCTGGAGATTAGGGATTCTCTCTGCCCCTTCATCCTTGAATATTTCCTTTTAATTTCACAGTTTAAATTCCAATTGTGTAATTACATTCTGCCTACCCCAAATTCCTCTGTAATTTCAATTGGACACGGTGTCCTTCACTCTCTAGGCAGAACTCTTGCAGTGCTGTGGGGCACTGTTAATAGGCTGCCACGCTCCACTCTAGTCCCATTTCATGTAAATGGGGAAAGAGAATGGACCTGGATCCCTTTGAACTAAAACTGCTCCTCCATATAGGCGAGACAGGGGTTGCTACAGAGTGACAAGGCAGTCTTGCCCCGTGGCCATACACCGGGCAGTTTTCACAATGCCTCAGTCTGAACAGATTTTTGGAGTAAAAGTCTAAATCTGTCTGGAAGTATTTCTCCCCCACAACACCATACCCTTTGATCACAAATAAAGCTGTACAGGGACACCCAAAACACTACTTCACTGAATTTATGTGGCCTGAGAGTACCTGCTCGGACCGTTTAACATGGCAGAAGTGCCATAGTGATTTAATTTAGGTCCAGGGAGTTGTGTAGCAATGAGAGGGCACACAGCACAGATGCCTAGTTCAGTAAAATGCTTTACAAGAGCTGGCAAGTCCTATGCATTTTATGACCCAACCCCAATACTTGCTCCAGATTTTGCTGTGTCAGCATTTCCCTTCAATCCTTACACTGGTGGTGATCACCTGAGTCCCATATCCCAACTTCTTTTATCACGACATTCACTTTTTGTGTACTGGTATCTGCTTTACATCAGTGTGAAATCATTTCTAATTCTCCTACCTCCTTCTTGCTTTCAACTTCCTTCTTCACTCTGGCACAGGTGCTTACTTAGTCAGTGTGCCTGTGTGTAGCCCTTTAGTATCAGAGACATTCATCTTTCAGATTTTTCACCACCTTCTGCTGTGGCCTTCTGTGGAAACTCAGGGAAGAGAAGGGAGGGAGCACATGTGGGTTGGGAGAATGCTCCTCCTTTGCCGTGTCTCATAGAAGTTTGTCTCTCTGTACACATTCTCTGGCAGGCTCAGGGAAAGGAGCTGTTCACCAGGTTTAGAGTGATGTTCTACACAGGTCACGGGTCTACATAAGCAAAAGGAATTAGTTTACTTTAGAAACTGGAATAATTTGATGTTTGATCATCTTCAGCCACAAGCCATATTCTTTTCATCATGTGTACACCACTGGCAGAGAACCATGGGGCTGATTCCATAACTGGCAACAGAGTCCTTTAACAAAGTTTATTTCCTTTCACTGCAAGACTACCCTGGGTAGTCCTCCTACCACAGAATGATAAATCTTAACTTGAAATAAACATCCAGCTCCTTGCTGGCAGTGCTGTATCTACACAGAACCCCAGTTACTTTGAATTTTGATGGGACTTCTTCTTTATATATTCCAGACGTTTGGTCCTGCTCCCAAGGGACGTCTTTATGCCTGCTCCCGTGTTGGCAGACCCGAGGCTGCTGTTTGCATCTCTAGCAGCAGATAGATCAGGTGAGATCAAGGAGACCATATTTCCATGTTTCCTTGCTTAGCTTACACTGTTAAAAGTGAGTTGTTGTTAGGAGGAAACAGAGCATGTAATAACTTGAGTTGGGTTTTATTTGGCTTTGAGTCATAAATCTTAAAGGAAAGGAAAGAGCCATCATGTTCATCCCCAAGTTTGTCATACAATCAGCAAGGGGCAAGGCAGTAGTGTGGGCAAGAAAATGAAACATGTGAAGGTACAAGTGCCAGCGGGGGGAAGTCACTGTTGCTTATTGTCAGTTTTGGTGTGACACAGAAAGTTCAGCTAATCCTCTTAGTTACAGAGACACACGGGTGGGGGGAGATTGTTATCTCAAGCAATTTGCTGGCTCTACTCCTTTTTTCCTTCGAGTTTCTTTTCGCCTAATTGAGCAGCATTTCTTCCTGGGACTCGTTTGCAATAATCCTGGGGCCTCATCTGGGAAAACACTGAAAAATATAGAAAGGAGAAGCAGCCCGAGCAAAGCAGCTTGTATCACCGTGAGTTTCTCTCTTCAGAAAGGTATCAGGTTTGGCTCCAAGTGCTGAAGTTTAAAAATAAGATAAAGATTCAAAGTGAAACAGAACAGTCTGTTAATCAGAGCACATGATCTGTCTGAAAGTTGTATCTCATCCACGTGCTAGAAGGACAGGTAATTACTGCCATTCAGAAAACGAGGACCTTGGTGGTCTGAGGGTGGAGCAGGGGCTGAGAATTCCACTGGAGTGCATCAGAAATGTGTTGATTCCATTTTCATTGCCAAAGAGACGTATCTGCAGTAAATCTAATCAAGAGTCAAAAGGTGAACGAGAACAATAACTGGGGAGTTTGTTTTTATTTATCCAGGAGATAAGGATTCAACAACAGGAATAGAATGAAAAAAAGGCACCTCTTTCTGAGCAGACAATTATTCCACCCACGCTAGCTTGCTCATCCATCAAGGTTTTAATATTCTATTACTAAGGCTATTTAACAGTTTCTCAGCCTCAAGGCTGCTAATGTTCGTGCAGATACTCTGCCAGTTGCCACAGGTGTCTTTTTACAAGAGAGCTGAATAATTAACATGGGATAGTCCTGAAGATGGCATAGCCAAGAGCCATTCTTCAGTTGACTCCACATCTTCTTCCTGGTGCTGGAGCGCCTTGGTATTACCAACATTTGAATACATTTAAAAACTCGATTTCCATATGCAGACAGAGCCTTAGTCCTTGAAGGCACAGATTGTTTCTAGGGAAGTAAAGGCTCTGATTCCCAAGCCCCAGTGATTCCCCCTGGAGAAGTCTGGTATCACTGTTCAGCTGGCTGCATTACTAAGGTGCTGGAAGTAGTTCTCCCAAAGAAGAGGGGGCTGAACGAGTGGTGTGGCCAGTGCAAACTGTTCAGCTCATAGCCTGATACATTTACTAATGTAAATCTGATTTCAGCTGATACCAATTTACTGTGATATCCTGGACTGAGGACTGCAGACATGAGTGATTTAATTCAAGATCATATCAATGTATTTTGCTGTGTTGGCTAAAGAATTTATTACTTCTAGCTGTGGAGATGGGTTACCTTTTCAGCTGGGATGTCTAAATCAAGCAGGGACTGCCAGAGCCATCAGATGGGAGAGGAAGGGCCAGAGTGGACATCAATCACAAAACAGTTGTAAAACAACTACTACAGTGCTTTTAAGAGAAAAGATGTTCTGCTGATGTCCTGCTAGCACAGGACAAGGAAGTGAGGAGCTTGGCATGTATGTTGTATGTAGACATTCTTTTTGACTTTAAGTTCTTCAGTCTCTCTCTAGTGTTGCTAATCTGGGCCTTTGGAACACCTCTTTGGAGCTCACAGGTCCAGAAGCCATGTCTGAAGCTGGCATGTGACACAAACATGGTGCCTGTTGCTGGCTTCCAAACAAAGGGAACCCCAAGGCTGGATAAAACAAGAGTCACAGTGTGTTTCACCAGGTTTTTGATTCAGGTACTCAGAGATTAAGGGCCCCAGCACGTGCTGTGTCTTGTGCCTTGAGGTCGCTTTGGTGTGTTTCTATGCACACCAGAGATAATAACTGCATTTCCTTATTTCACGCCCATATTGTGAAAATAAATGCATTAAGAAGTGTAATTGCCAGAAGGTACAGAGGTGAGAGCATCTTTGGTGGATTTACTTCCTTTGTTTCTTAAAATACATTGGTAGAATTTGATCAAAACTAATATTTGCTTTTTAAAACTGTACTAATTTATGGTTAGATTGTGTGTGGGAGCAGGAGCAGATAGAAAGGAACTTGTACCTGTGCTATGCACAAAGCCCTTGGACCATGAGAAAGGCAGGGAATGCTCTGTGATGAGTTATCTGGGAGTCTGCAGTGCTTCAAAAACACAAGGAGGAATAAGAACATGGCAGGAATTGCTGGATTCGTGGATCTGTCTCTTCCTTCTGCAGGTCTGCAGAGCTAGCTAGTTACATGCAGGACTATACCGTGTTCTTTAACCCTCTCAGTGAGCATTTCAGTTTGTAACACTGAAAATACATGGCAAACTCATGTTTTTAAGGCGCAGATAATGCTTTCTGAATCCACCTCTGTAGTATTAGACTGCAGCTCTGACGGTGAGATAGCATTCACAGTTGCAGAGACTGTGAAGAAATTAGACATTTATAAAATGCATGCATAATGAGTTTAAAAAAGATGTTTAATAAATATTCTTGTAGTTATATGTCAGATAGATGAGTGTTAGATTACTAAGAAAGTGAATGTCTAAAACCACTGAAGAAAAAGACAGAATTGCAGTGGAATATCATGAATGAAAAAACATTTACCACTCTGAATAGGACCATCATATTTCCCAACAGCAGAACCCCATCCTCCCCTAATTCCCCCCTCCCTTTCCCCTCCCTCCTCAAACACATTCGCATACACTATGGGAGGAATGACAGCTGTTCTTCATGGAATGACAGCCCAGGGATATTGCATCCTCCCTTAAAAAAAAAACAGGCAAGGTACAGAATAAGGTCAGTGAAGGGAGACAAAGGGGTCTCCCAGAGATGGCAAAGGGTAATTTATTGACAGATGAGATAGACGTTACTACAGAAAAATATTAAATGGATTCTTTTCCCCTGTCTTTAGAAGGGAAGAAACGTGGGAAGGGTTAGGAAGGACAGATGCCAGAAATAGAGACAAATTTCCCAGGAGAGGAAGAAGAAATCCTGCAGGAAATTAGGATCACAACACAGAAAAAAAAAATTAAAAAAGAAATCAGAGCATCTAAAAAGCTACAAAATTCTGTCCTAGAATTCTGTATGGAAACAACAAAAAAGGGCAGCGGAGAAGGAACCCCACCAGTGTTGGCAGCCTCGCTTCAAAGGCGTTCAGTGAGTGGAGGAAGTGCTGGTAAAACACAGCACCTGATTAAAAGGCAGTGTTTGAAAAGGGCTGTCGGGAAATTACAGAGCTGTGCAGGCTCCCGACGTCAGCAGCGAGGAAGACTCTGGGAGCACGAATCAAAGGGAGGCTGAGGGAGCATGTGAAGCATGGAGATTTTATTAGGGGCAGGAGTGAGAAAGGGTTCCTGTAATGGGAGCAGCCAAGCTCTGCAGATGGGAGGAAAGGAAAAGCCAGGGCTTCTGGTGCAATAAACTGGCATAGTGCTGTCAACTTTGACAGTGTGTCAGTTCTCACTGCAAGGAAAGAATCCAAGTGAGAGGCTTAAATAGTGGATGTTATGAATATAGTTTTTCTGGCCTACAGAACTTTCCCCCAAGTAATTGCACAGAGGAGGGCAGGAAAAAACAGTGTACTAATGCACTCTGGTTGGGGTTCTGTAACTCCATGTTGCCTCTAGGACATGTTCCTAGAGCTTGTAACTTCAGAAGGGTTCATGATTTTCACCTGTAAGGGCGAGGCTGACAACAGAGGAGTCACCAAAGAAAACTTCCACAAAGATGAAAGCAACAGAACAAAAGAAATTTGAAGGAGGACAGATTTAATTTACATTCACAAGCAGGAATAGGTTTAAGCCAAACAGCATTTTATTCTGCCCCTTTGTGCAGGGAACGTGATTTTCACAGTAACTCAGTCCTTATGGTAGAATAAGGGAATAGGAAGACTTTTAGTGTGTCCATTGTAATGTGCCAAATGCAGCACCTTTCTGATGCCACTGCCTGCATGAATCTGGGCAAGACCTTTCCCTCAGAGCAGGTTCTTCTGCCCATTCACTAATCTCACCTAAACCCCTCCCATTCCAGCAAGCACACACGATGGTCTCTTACCATGTGCAAGTCCAGCAGAAGCCCAGGGCATTGCATGGCCCTGTGCTGTCAGCTGTCTGCTTTCCAAACTGACAGAATTAATGCTAAACACAGGTTTTAAATTATCTAGATGGGGAGCATTCATCCCATCTCTGTAACTGCCCATGCTGAAGGGAATAATAGCCAAGCTACATTGGATTTGAAGCTTTGATACTCCAGAGGCATTTGCAATCTTTTGAGCCTTGGGAGCCTTTGAGCCTAGGACAACGCAAAAATAAAAGCTGACGTTTTGCTGAGTTTCACTGTTAAATGCTAAGGAAGTGTTAAATGCTAAAGCAGGCTTGTGCTTCCAGTGGGTGATTTAGCCCAGCTTTCTGCTGGCTAGGAGGCTGCTGCATACTCAAGTGCAATCTGCCACACAGAGCCAGAACCAATCTGATTGTTTCTGAATCACTTCTCAAACAGAAAAACATAGGTAAAGCTCCTGGTTTTGCCAGGAGTGTACGTCCCATCCATGTGATGGTGGCCTGTATTTATATTTGAAACCACCTGTACCATCAGTGTGACCCAGATCCGAAAGATGATTGAAGCACTGCAAAATTCAGTGCAGCATATTTTAGGGACAGTCTGCAATTACACCGGGTTATGATGGATAAACATGAAACTGCAATGAGGAATTTCTTCCCAGCCTGTGCTCACAGACCTGAAGTTACCTTCAGTTCTAATGCCAACCTTATCCACAGACAAGACACAGCCCATAAGCAGCAGGTGACAAAAGGCAGAAAGGGGCCTTTTTCAACTCAGTAGCTCAGTGTTCAGGCCATCTCAGAAGACAGCATTTTAACTCACTCAGAAAACCTGAATCTGGGTCCAAGGAAGCATCAAGTTCTTTCCCTGTGCTGCTGATTATTCTGTTAAAGAGTCCCAAATTAACTATTTCCTTTTGAAATGGTTAAAATTCTATGGGCCAAAAAGGCACAGCACTGCTGCTTTGCAAGGTAGTAGCCAGGAGCCATGACTTGGGAGGGGAAAAGCCTGCACTGATAAATGCTATACTCGTTCACATCACACACTCTGTGAAAAAAGGCCTGAAACATATGTCTGCCCCTCGCAGACAAAGGCCTTAATCACCAGTTTAGAAAGTTGTGCTTGTGCTCTCTGGAGGCCAGTGAGTGTTTAATTGCGCCACGGAGAGGTGAGTGATTGCTGATGGAGAATGTTTGTTAGCAAGATGAATTTAGCCCTATCTTTTGAAATTTCCTGCAGGCTTCTGCTGCTGCACTATCCATGTGCAACACCAGGCTCAGTTTCTGGGTCTCAAACACACTTACAGATGCAATCTCTTTCTCCCAGCCTGTGTCTGTTATTTAACTTGCAAGTCTTTTAGGGCAAGAACATCTAGAATTGTGCTGCATGCTGTATGTGCTGCAATGGGATCCTGGTGCTAGTTAAGACCTCTGGATATTAACATAGTGACAGTAAATATCTATATCCTTAGCTATCTATCAGCCCAAAACAATGCTGAGAAATAACAGGTCATAAAGGTGAGAGATTTGAAAGTGTTGAGTATGGGCATGGATATAAGATTAAAAAGATTCTCACCACAAAGGGCAGGAAAAGCACAGCATCTCCCTGCAAGGTTTTGGAACGATTCTCTGGCAGAGCTCTTCTGTGGCTTTGTCACAGGCAGAGGTAGCCATGCTGCTTGTAAAGAAGGGTTGTGGTCTTAAAGGTAAGCTACACCACCCATTTAAAATGCCAGTTCTGTGTGACATGGAAAGTGCAACAGCTCTTGGGGAAAAGTGAAAAAATGAGCTGAAGGCAAATTTCTGCTCCTGTTTCCCCATGTATAAAGTGGACATTATGCTCCCTATTAACTTCAGCAAGCAACACTGAAATTCTCTGTCATCTTCATATAAACATGCCTATTTTTGAAATTCAACATTTGTACTTTTTCCTTAATTGGACAAATTTTTTTAAAAACATGGAATTGTCTTGTCAGAAAGATTTCTGATGGTCTCTGCCTTTTTTCTTAGTGCTTTTGCAGTGAATAGCTATGCTTTTTCTTTTGCAAAATACAGACTATTTCACTGAAAATTTTGAGGACAAAAATCATTTCTACTTAGCAGTAGCATTAAAGCCCTTGAATTGGGCCACGTTCTGCTGCCAATGCAGTTTCGAGGACACTTGGAAAATATTTTGAACAGCAGGGAAGAATAGCGATTACCACCTCACAGTCTCTCAAAGGTGTGAATATTGTGGGTTATTTTCCCTTTGACTGTTTATGGCCTATTTACAGTATAATCACACCAAATCAGGGTTATAACATGCCTTTCTTTTTTTCTTTTAGTGAAAATAGAATCCAGCATAATTTTTTTTATTTACTGCAGCTCCCCCTAGAAGCTCAGGCATTTTCAGGCACTAAGCAAGAATGATCTCTTCTCCAAGGCATTCATAACTGAAGGAGAGGGAAGGAGAAAGGTGGCTAGCAAAAATATTAGGTAAGTTATTTACATTTTCTATACATTTGTAATAGCTATGTTGCAGTAAACATAGCCAAAAAATGGAATTTTAAAGAGTACTTAATTGTCAACACAAGAGAGATTTGCCACAGAAATAAGAGATTATTTTACAGTGTGTAAGCATCATCAGACCAAGCTGTGGACACATGCATAAGGTGAGTTCAGTGAAATAATATTCTCACCAGCCTATACATACCAGGCAGTGGCACTGTGTAAGTGGATTAGAAGAAAACATTCATAGAACCACAGAATGTTTTGGGTTGGCTGCGACCATAAAGATCATCCAGTTCCAACCCCCCTGCCATGGGCAGGGACATCTCCCACTAGGATCAGGTTGCTCAGAGCCCCATCCAACCTGGCCTTGAACGCTTCCAGATATGGGGCTTCCACAACTTCCCTGGGCAACCTGTGCCAGGGCCTCACTACCCTCACAGTAAGGAATTTCTTCCCAGTATTTAATATAAATCTACCCCACTATTTAACATAATTCTACGCTTTTTCAGTTTAAAATGGTTACCCCATTTCCTATCACTACATTTCCTGATAAATAATAATAATAAAACCAAGCCCTTTTGTTTGTTTTTGTTTGTTTGCTTGAGACCCTGGCCTTTCTGAGACTCAGGCTCCTGGTCTGGCCAACCCAGCTCATGCTAAGGCCTGATGTGTGCTGGAAGCAGCAGTATTGGATTGAAGCAGAGCCAGGTAGGCAGGACAGGTGGCCAGGTAGAACTAAAGGGCCTTTATGCAGCCATGGTGAAAACAGTGATTTTAGCTGAATTAGGAGGACCAGCACCCCTTGCCCCAGGAGCCTGATAATCCCTCCCAGCAGAACTGCATCCTTGGGAGGTGATTTGGGAGCCTGCACATGTCTGATGTATGTCTAATGGAAGCTGAGGGGGTGTGGGAATCTTTAGCATTGGCCATTAAGATGAACTTAAACGGTATTACTCTCCAAGATGTCCTTCAGTGTAGGCTGGCAGATATACCACTATACATCCCAGAGGGTAAAAACCAAGGGAGATCCTCAGCTATAGAGAAAATGTAAAAGAGTGAGCCTGCCTCCATGTGAAAGACAAAAGCAGAAATTGAGAAATGTGATCAGTTACTACTGAGTGTAAAAGATGATGGAAAATATATTTAGGGAAGGAGCTGTCTCTGAGATGCCAGCTTTCCTTTTGTGACAATGCACAAGTTTTCCTCATTTACTTCTCATAACCCTCTGGGATCTGTGTTTGGAGACGGGGTGACACCATATGGTTAAAAGGGATAGAGCATGCAAGTGCTGTAAGCTCAGGGATATATCCAAACCTACCAGCACTGAACCTAGACTGGATATTTAGGAAACTAAGGTGGGTGCTACTCCCACTGCTGAGGATCTCAGTCCCAAGATGATGGTCCCAAATTAATGATGCATCCTACCTCACAACATTCCTCAGTGACACAGGAATCCGGGTATCCATGGTACATAAGGACACTTACAAAGGGCAGCCTCTGCTCTGCAAGCAGTCAGTCGTGGGAAACTCACCAACCACCCTCTGGTCAGGGCAAAGCTGATTCTGTCTAAGGGACAGACAATCCACCTGACTTTACTTTTGGGTGCCCTTAATATACTGGGCACGGATGTATTGAAGGGTCAGTCATGGGAAAATGGGAAATAGGGACATCACCCTTTCTGTCCCCAAGTTTATCTCCTACAGATGCATCTCTGACTGCTAATCTGTTGCAAACAGCTGCTCTTTACCCCATAGTAAGGCAGTTAATATTCCACAATACACATTACCTTCTGCTGCTATTTGTCCTGTTACTGAATTGATAAAGGAGCTGGAAGAACAGGGAATTATCGTCACGTCTCATTGCCCCTACAATTCTCCTTTATGGCCAGTAAAAAAATCTAATGGCAAGTGGCAACTAACAGGATATTACAGAGCCTTGAACACTGCCACTGAGCTGCTCACTGCAGCTGTGCCCAGTATGAATGATACAGTCATTTTTCTTAATGAACAATCTCCTGTGCTCAGCCAACACCAGCAGGATGCTTTGAACACCTCAGTGTGGTATCCAGGAGACTGGGTGTGATTTCAACACCCATCACTTGGAAAACTCCAGATCCCTTTGCCACACTTTTGAGAGGAACTGATATGGGAAACAGTGGATACTGTGGGAGTGAAAATAATCTTTACTGAGATTTGGATATGACCCAAAAGCTAACTCTTCTTTCCCTCTCCCTAGGAATTGCTGAGCTCCTGGACAAATAAGTGAAATCTATCATTCAACCTGCATACAACTGGAAAGTGTCCATCTAGAAAGTACATTTAAGCAATCCCTGGAACTTTGTTAATGCTTTTTGTGGTATAGTGCTATCACCTGCGATACTGTTGACAGTATCTAAAAAGTCAAAAGCCTTCATGTGCTGGACAGTTCTAATCCTTACCTTGGGGCATCTGGCATTATGTCATGTAAATTTTGATGCCCTATGCAATGGCCAAACAAATCCACAGAAGCTGGGCTTTGCTCTACCCAGGATTATGAGCAGCTCTGTGTGATAGGGATAAGGACCTAGGCAGGAGTATCTGGAATTAACTTTGGATTCCTAAACAGTCTTCGGGCATTAGAAAAATAGCCTGATTTAAATCCATGTTCAGTGCCTAAGAGCCCCAAATTATGCCAATACCTTTTCAGAAATTAGTAGTGAATTTCAGTGGAAGAAAAAGCTCCCTTAAGTTATAATGGAATTGTTTTCTCAGGACTACTGTCATACTTCTACAGCTTTATAAATAAATAAATAAATAAATAAATAAAAGGGGAAATATTGATGAACAGTAGTTTCAACCAAGAATTGACTTTCCTAGTGTGCTCCAGGCTGAAATTTCTGAAAACCAAAACTGCTCACTTGCAAGCTATCTCCACAGCCCAGATCAGCAGGCAGCAATTAGTTTCCCAGGCACTCACTCTTCTTTCCATCTTCCTGATGGATATTTCATCTGAGTTTATGCTCTCCTCCCTCGCCTTCTCTTCAGCCTCTCTGCCTCTCTTTCCAATAAGGCTATGATCTGTCACAGACTCTCAGTGGACAAGACCTATACATCCCATCACTGTCATAGGCAGTTACATGAGACAGGCCAGGATGAAAAGCGGTTTGGAAGGGAGAGAAGCCGTCATGCTTCAGGGCATAGAGTTGAACTCTAACCAAGGAGGAGAGATGAAGGAGGGCTTTGGGCCAGAAGGGGAAAAAATTTTACTCAGGGCAGGTTATTCCATAATTACCCACTTAAACTTTCTTTATATCTTCTGAGGTGAATCTGGTTCTGGCCAACATCAGAGACACAAAGGGTGGATCACTGGTCTGATCCAGGAGGGGAATGAGTTTCTTCATTCTTTCTGCCACTGCACTGAGTTTATAATGTTTTCTGAAACCACAATGAAATCCCTTTCCAAGCATGACCCTTGCTCTGCCAGTGATAGCCAAAACTCCTTCCCCTAGCCCCGTCCTTCACACTTCCACAAGCAATACAGAGAGAAGCCAGTACAAAGCCAGGTCAAGATGATAAGAACAAAGCCTTGAAGGCTGCTTTTAGATACCAGCTTTACTTCGACAGAGGAGGAAATTTTCAAAGAGGTGAACTCTTTCTGTCTCTCTCTCAGGCAGGAGTCTCCTGGGAGAAGAAGAAAACAGCTTTCATTTTAGCGAGTCATGATATTTATGGCCCTTTTATGGGTTTTGTTTGAAAATATAAAAGTAGATGGACTTAAATCTGTTTCAAAAGAAAGGAGATAGGGAGAGACAGAGCATATGAAGGGCACGTGGGTCTGAATCATCTGCCCACATTCAAAAAGAAATCAAACACCTTCTTTGTTTTAATATGGACCTCTTCTGCCACTCATGAGGATAATATCTGACCTTGTCTGGCATAGACCCTTTTATCCCTAATGACATACAAATTTTTTATGTACACTACCACCAAGAACACTCACCTTGGAATGAAACATGACAACTATTAAATTATGCAACTGCAGCACCATGCAACAGTTCAGGTGCGATTGCTTCCAGGAAGCAGACTTTCAGATCACATCTCCTGCAGAACTGAAAGCTTTATACTCTATTCCTGAGGGGCAACTGTCAGCTTCTGCTTGCTCACATACCAGTCTCATGTGGGCTTTTATCCATCCTATTTGTGGTGTCTGTTCAGCAACTGAGGTTGCACCCTTTTGAGGGCCTCCTGTTTTTCATAAGTGGAATCTCCTCTGACCCTTTGCCTCTAGGCAATATTTTTGATCCAATTCACAGACTGAGGAGCACATGCCTCGACATTATTGAGGGAGGGAAGTTTAAGTTGAAGAACTGGGGTTTGCTTTTAGTTTTGAACGTAGTTAGGCCTGTGGTCATTTTATGTGCTTTGGGAATGAACCTCCATAGGTTGTGACAGCTACTGGGATATTTCTATGAGCAAAATGTACAAAGCTCCCCATTAATTGGCAGTTTCATAAAAGGTATTGCAGTTTCATAAAGCTCTCCTCTCAAGCAAGGAGGGACAAATGTTCTGCCCAACTAATGGATGACTTCTGACTGGATCTGAGTTCAGCATGGAGTCATTGCAAAGATCAAATTGCTGGGATGGTCCATGAAGACAGAGCAGTCCTACTGTAGTAATTGCCAACTGGTGTTTACTGCATCTTTCTTTCATAGGGTGCCCTGCAATAATCAAATGGAGAGATCACAAATAGGCAAATTTTTAAAATTAGGCAAGAGGTGCCCTGAAGTGTAGAGCTGTAAAAAGTTCTTGCCGCCATTGTTATTTTCTATATCACTCATAAACCTGAAAACTCTTAAGACATTAAGCTGCAGGTTGATGGTGCTGGCAGCTGGGTGATGCTATAAAAATTACAGTTCCTTTAAATGTTTCTGTCCTCTAATTAGTATCACCTAAGTCTTGTTTCAGTTTTATGCCCACACACATGCCCTCCTGACTGGAGTCATCCTTCCTGTCATGGTTACTTGTGCAGAGTCCTTGGTAAGTTTGAATCAGGTTTTAAGATTTATTGATCTGGCCTTGTCCATTCTGTGGTGTGTTCTTTGATTTAATTTAATGACCATAAAGCATTCAGGCATGTTGGCATGAAGGGTGCACTGGAAAGAAATAAGTGATTGATTGATTGATTGATTGATTATGTAGAGACAATGTTCTCTTCATAGTTAACAATGAAGCTAGTTTTCTATTACACACATTTGTGTCTTCCTGGGCGCAGAGATCTTAACTAAAAGTAAACCAGTCTACCTGCAGATATGAATCAGATGTGGAAGCAGTTATGCTCTTGTGCAAGGATTAAAATTGTCTGTTTTAAAGATACATGCAAATAAAAATGAAATGCAATCCAGAGGGGAAGGTTCAAAGCACAAACAGGATGTCCCTTCTCCAGCTCTCTAAGACAGTTTTCACATCACCACACTTGGATAGTCCTGGGAAGAACTGAATTCGTATTGTTGCCTGCTTTTATAAGTCACAAATAATGTTTTCTGTTTATATCTGGGTGTGTTTTTGTTTGTGTGTGCACCCTGTGGCAGAGGTACAGCAGTCACATGAAAACACCAAGCTCAGAAGCCACTGAGTGGTTGTAACAGGAGGATAGCTAGAAACAACATGAAATCAGCTCCTGAATATGTTGAAATGTACCAAAGAACAAAAGGCAGCCTAAGAAAAAAAAAAACAACAAAAAAAACCCCAACAAACCAGAAAACAACAAAACCAACCACAATGACAGGGTGCTCATTCAAGCAGATTATGCCAGTATTGGCAATAGACAAGCTAAATACATGCACTTTGAACCTTTTTCAATTTATGACATGAACTACAGGGTTACAAATATTATTGGCATTTAAATTATTACTTCTGGGCAAATAAGTTAGAACCTTGCTGAAATGACTGGGGCAATTCACACATCATTTAGACCTATGCTCTCACCTCTCTAGAGAACAGTTTATTTGTTACACATACTTCCCATTCTGGAAGTTTTCTTCACAATTAGAACAGCCAGAGATCAGACCCACTTTCATTTTTCTACATGTCAAGTGAAATTCCAGAGAATAGGCAGGTAGCTCTCAAAGAGATTTTGCAGGATTACATGAGTATGCAGTGTCTGTTTCCAAGCCCCAGACTATATTAATCACATGCTTTCAGTACCTTTGTGGATTGTCTATAAATTTAGGAAGGTCATGGATATTGTGTTTTTACATTATAATGTCTATATTGAATGTATTCCAGCTACACCCTTTAAAGAAAGGCAGGCAATGCAACATAACCTCCCCAAATAAAACTTTTTGTCTCATAATTCACCTAACTCTCCACCACAGCTAATGTGTAAGCATTTCTCAAGGAGCTGTAAAGGAAGGAAATGGTGCTAAACTCCTTTTAAAATTATCCAGTCTGAGCTAGGGCTGCATGCAATAAATCACATTGTCCTGAAATTCCTAGATGGGGGAAATGGGCCATGGCCCCAGAGCTATCAGTATTACAATGCAAAATGCAGCTCCTACAGTAGGAATAACATATTTCTGGCACATTTCCACTTCCTTCAAACTTGCTTGTACCACACTGAATTCCCAGTCCAGCACTGATGTCATTTTATCATCGGCGTCCCACTAATGTCTCTCACTCTTTCCATTTCTCCCAGTCCCCTTCACATTTCTCACAGACTTGTGTAACTTCTTTATATCTCCTTTCTTCCCACAGATGTTGCCTCCTAACCTTTTCCCAGACATTGATACATCTAAACAAATTAATATTTTGCATTGGCCTCTCTGGCTTGCATTTGTATCTTCCTATGTCTGACCACTGTAGGTTCCCTTCTCAATTTGTCTATTGTCTTCAGATCTCTTTTTGAACATTTATCTCCTAGCTCTCTGACTTTCATCACTTTCTTATTTCTTACTTCAAGCAGATCAACATCAAATGGGTTTCTCTCTCATCTATCCCTGCTTAACTTCTTTGCTTCCCACATCCTCTGAGTTTCTACCTTGTTCAAAGGACATTAAGGAAACAGAGCAGGTAGAAATGGCAGGATAGCTGTGGAAAAATGCAGAAGGACTTAATGTGACAGAGGGATTGAGAACTAAGATGGCAGATGAAATTCAAGGCTAATAAATGTAAAACATTAGAAATAAGAAAACTTAACATATAAAACGATGATCTCATAGCTGACCATTGCCATCCAACAAGATTTGGTGTATAAAATAAATAGTTCTATGAAAACGTCACTCTGGTGCTCAGCAACAGCCAAAGGAACATACAGACTGTTAGCAGTCAATAGGGAAGGAACAGAAAAGAGAAAAAAAAGGTCAGCATGCCATAGGATAAATCCCTGCCACACCTGCACCCTGGATACTGCGTGAGGATTTGGTCCCTCATCTCAAACAGGACAAAACAGAACTAGAAAGTGTTCAGAGAAGAATGGCTAGGATAATGAAGAGACATGGGGCAGCCCCTATATGAGGAATAAGTAATTCAGGTAAAAAAACAGAGAATTAAGGATGGGACAGAATGACTGAAGGGGGGTAAAATCTCATGGGACATGTAGATACTAAACAGACACTAGATTGGCATTGAAGGCTAGTGGACAGAGAGATCAGAATAGGCAGAAAGAAGATGGCTTAGCATTTTGTGTGCAGTAACTTGTGGGACTTCTTGCTACAAGAGGTCACAGAGGCTAGTGGGTACAAGGCTATAGTGGTTATAACTCAAAAATTACTAGGCACTTACATACAAGGAAAACCTATTAAGGGCTATTAAATACAAAAATATCACACCTGGCTTAGGAAGGCCTTGAGTTGCAAATGATTAGAAGCTGGAAGATCATGCTGGGGAAATAACACTTTTATCACTGTATATATTCTTCCCTAGGTATTCGCTGTTGTTCTCTATCAGAGACAGGATATTGAGCCAGATGGACCTTTGGTCTGACCCCATACAGCCTTTCTTGTGTTTATATTCTTAACTGACCGTATGGATGCTCCTTTCACTTTCACCTTCCACTATACAATGCCAAAAAACCCCTCCTCCCTACAGCAGCAAACTGAGAGGGAAAAAAATATCAGTCCCAGCACATCTTTGCTGAAAAATCCTTCCTAGATAAATTTGGGTACTTATTTACTCTTTTAATCTACTGTCAGACTGGTGTCATTGCTGAAAAACCATTCACTCTGCAGCTCTGGTCACCTGAAACAATCTGTGCAGACCTCTCCCCTTTCAGCAATTCCTTATCTCCTTCTAAATTCTCATCTTAAAACCTGACTTTCTAGCCTGCCTTCAACCCCTCCATTTCTGTCTCTCCTGGTTATTGGTCTTATGACTGAATGCTTTAATATTTTCACCATGCAAGGTCTTTATGTCACTGTTTCATGTAATTTATACCTGTGAGCTGGAGCCTTTCCCATCTTGCTTTCAAGCACTGGCCATATACTGCATGGAGTCCAAAATGATCCCCACCCCCTTATTGCTTTGGGGGTTTGGCTTTATTAACAAGGATATAAGCAATAAGAAAATAAAGTTCAGCTATTTCTAAGGCTTCTCCCTCATGGCTGCTCAGCCAGCATCTTAGATGGCCTCTCCCCAGCAAACCATTTTTATCTCCCTTTTACACAAGTGAACTAATAAGCCACCTACATCAATGAGTCAGCAGAACCCACTTAACCCTTTCTCACAAGGGTCAAAACTCGCTATCAGGATGGTCTGGCTCAGACTTGTTACAGAACCATATTCTGCCCCTTGGTCTTGAATAATTTATTTGTGCAGCAGACCTAGATTAGTGTTTAAATCAAAATGCTGCCCAAACAAAGGCTGTGCTGTACAGTGCAAAATGAAACCAATTACTACATCATCTACTGCTCGTCTTTTACAGCGCGAGATGCCCCCTGCAGTACTGCAGAGGACAGGCTTGTCTGCTGGGAACATCCAGGCACAGGAAGCAGGAGAGGGATTTTTCAGAGGGAATCAGCTTTTGATAAAAAGTAAATTCAGTGCCAGAAGGTATTGCACACTTCCACTTTGATCCATCAAGACTTAAGACCTTTTCTAGGATGAAATTAAAGCAAGCTCCAAATATGTCTATGCAGAACTGTTTTCTGTGGAGCAACTTTACCAGGGATGAAGGAAAGAGGAAAATGCCTATCCTAACACGCACTGCAGAAATTCAATATAAATCCTCAGAATGTGGCTCAAGGCCTGGAATTTCACTACTTTAAAAATAACAACTCACAGAAATATACAGAAACAAGGGATGCATTGTATAATATATTATTTTATAGTAGAAGAGCATTATCAACCACAGAGCATCTCTGCATGCCTGAAACATTAGCACAACCATGTTCCTCATGTATTTCAGAAATGTAATCTGAGTTTACTAAAAAAAAAAAAACCCAAAACCCCAAAACAACCCACACAACTAAGTGATTTCTCTTATTTTTTCTACCTTTGTTACTGGTTAATCACCTGATTGTGAGACTCCATTCACCTGACAATAAGTAGCTATCATTTACCCCAGTCCTGGCTGTCAGAAAGAATCATCTTTATCTTCAGAGAAGCAGGGATAATGTCTGATCAGTGAGTTATAGTTGAGAGAAATGATTCTAAGTTTAGGAAAATTGCCAGCTGCATTTTGTTATCAGTAACCATTATTTAGATAGCATTGCTGATGTGTGTAGCGCCATACAGACAGGGACAAAGAGCAGGCCCTTGCCCTGTGGAGCTTGCTGTCTGTATTATACAATTAAAATAGGGAGAGGTACTAGCATAATGGTAATGGTGAGCTCTAAGCATCACAGTGGGAGAGAGAAGAGATTACAAGAAAAAGACAAACTTCCTGTGAGAGAGCACTACTGCATCATCCCTCCATTGTTGTTTTAGATTCAGCTCTGCCAGAGGGCTTTGTTGGTTCAAAATACAGTCTGTACAGAAGGGGGAACTGATAATTCCTGAGCCAAAGTCAGTAGAAACTGGCCTATGTGCTTATAAGAGAGAGGTGGAGGATGTTGACTGGTGAGGGTTGGGTGCTGTGGTGTGGAAAGACACACAAGTGATGCTGTGGCAAGCTCACAAGGCTCTGCGGGGCATGGAAAGACCCGAGGCTCTTAACCTGGAGTACTCAGTTACCATGGAGGCTGGGCTTCTTCCTGTGTAGCTCAGGATACAAAGAACACTTTAACTGTAAGATGCCATTTGAACCTACCTCCTAAAAACAAGCTTCCAGGTGCCACCTTCAAAGACACACAATTTCTCCTTAGGTGTACAGTATGTTACACCTATGGTCTAATGAAACAATTTTATTATGAGGTCAGTTTGTGTATTGCTCTTTTCTTTCAAGGCAATCATGTTGAAAATTAATCTGACTATAAACACAAAAGCACCAATTTAGCTGAGCTGCATACATAAACCAAACTGAAGTTAATACTCAGAAACCCAGCCTACACTAACACTAATCCTAACTCTATCTCTTTAACTACATCAAAAAATGATTTTTGGATGGCTGCTCATATTACTGTGTTTTTCCTTTGTTGACTTGAAGCTATTAGGAGGAACCAACCATACTGGAGCAGAGATGACCCTATCTAATGGAAAACAAGGAATACATTCATTACTGCACTTAACTTCTAAACAGGAAGCATTTTCTTTTTTCGAGTATTCTTTGCTTCTGCTACTTAGTAAAGTAAAACAGAACATGTATTCCCCTGAACTGTCTTACTTCTCTAGACATTCGTAAGGCTGGTGCAGAAAATGGAGCCTACCTGGTAATATCTTCTCAGTCGTATAAAGTAAAACTGATTAAGAGAAAAACATTCTTTAAGTTCCTAGAAAAGGCTGTTGGCTTCTTCCATTTATGATCAAAAAGATCCTAGAAAAAACATGTCCAGTCTTTAACAACACTAGGAAATTGAAATAACCAAAATGGGATGTGATTGGTCTTTTGACTTGAGGTGTCACCGTTACCTGCTTTTGCTGCTGAAACATCGTCTGGCTCCTAATGGCTTCTAACATTGTGTTCCTACCTACATTGATCATTTAATACCAGCATCTTCTTTCTGACAAACCACAAATACTTGCAGAACTTGACCTCTTCCCTTCATCGCTTTTGATTAAGAAGAGAACTATCTGCAGGAAATGCCCTACAAACCACAAAGGATTATCAAAAATATAATGATGAGTGAGTGATTCAGGGACTCTGTGGCTCTGCTTGTGTTCCTGTAGTCTGATCTTGGTCACTCTTCCCTTCTCCGCTGGAGCTTTGCTGTAGTTGCTTCTAGTCGGCTTCTCCAAGCAGCAATAATGGCATCATCATCCATCTCTTCTTCCTCTTCTTTGCGTGTGCTTCGCCTGTACTGAGAGACCTGCCTAGATGCAAACCTTTCTTCACTTTGCTCCACTTTTGCCTCCTTCTTTCCATCTTCTTCAGACTTTGAAAAGCTTTGTGTGAACTTTCTCTTTGCTCCACACTCTGACATGTCTGACCTGGCCTCCTCTTCACATGCCTCCACATGATGAGCTCTAACTCGGCTCTGTGTAGATGGTTCAGGGGATTCAGAGTCAAATGGTGGTTCAGGTGACTGGCTGAAAACATGCAGATCTGGGCTGCTTCCTCTGGAACTTGTCTCACTGACCCTTGACCTTGTGAACTTGTACATCTTTTTGTCCTCTTTTGCAGAAGCAGAGGAAAATCTTGACATGGTTCTCAGTGAATCTCCTGTTGACTCGTAGGAAGAACAGCTATCTAGCTCTTTTCTTTGGGATCTGCAGAATCTGTAACTGGATGTCTCAGAATCCATCTGTCTAACTTTGGATGATCTATATTTCTCTCTAGCTTTCTCAGTCTGATCATAATATGACGGTGGTTCTCTTTCTGCTTTCAGGTCATTGAGCCACTTGGTAATATCAGTATCTACCTCTGACTTTGGTACACCTGAGGTTGCAGGTTGACTGGACGGATCAAAGACTGCATCAGTTCTGTCAAAATCTGCTTGCAAGGGTCGCCTGTGGCTGTTTGTTGTACTCTCTCTGTCATCTTCTGTTTCATCTTCCTCTGCTTTGGTCACCTTTTTTTTAAATAAAGTGCTGCGTTTATTGTCTCTGATCACCTTTTCAATTTGATAGTCTGACATTTTTTCTCTCATTTCCATTTGCATCTCCTTCTCCTTCCTCCTGAGTTTCTTTAGGTCAACATCATCAGCAAAGAGGCTGTACAGTGGTTTGCTTGTCTGGGTCAGCTTCATGTTTGAAGTAGTCCCTTCTGTCCTTGCACTCACGGAGGTGTTGCAGGACAGCACAGACTGAGACTCCGCCCTGCGCAGGTCCTGCTGGTGGAGCTGAGAGGCAGCGAGGGATGAGCCACTCTGAGCACTGAGAAGAGAAACTTTGTCATCATCTGCACGCCTGCCAAGGTCTCCTGACAGGGAGGCCATGGCGGACGATGGACGGGACAGCATCAGGATCTCATTCTGCTTTTGAGCAATGGTTTCACTGACCACGTTAGCGATCCAGTTCTGAATGCTTGCCATGGATATTGTGTCACCTGGGCCAACTGGGAGATTGGGAAGGGGTATATTTGGCAGCTGCGTTGCTCCAGTACAACTCCTGGCCTGTGACAAAGATGAATGATTTGTCTGCATGCTCAGGGCAGAAGCTGCATCGTCAGCACCACTTGCAGAAGGTGCTGAAGACCAGAAAGCTGACAGGGGAATACTCCCACTCATTGTACTCTCTGTCTCCCAGCTGCACATGGACTGGCTTTCTTCTAAAATTTTCTTTGAACGCTCAAGGAGCTCTACACGCCTCTGCCTCTTTTTAGCTGAAGCAGAATCCTCAGTTTTGGCAAATTCCACAAATTCCTCCTTGCTGCTTTCACTGCCCACCTTCTTCTGCCGCTTCATTTTCCAAGCCTGGTAAGCAGTCAGATCAATATCTGACAAACTCTTCCCTTCTGTTTCCTCCTGACCTGCCTGGCTGCCATCCTCTGCTGGAGATGGTGCAGATGATGGTTCTAAATCCTTCTTGTGAAAGCCAAACTGGATCCTCTTGACCTTCCACCTTTCTAGAGGAGTCAACTTGTCCTTGTTCTTTTGGCAGAAATTGTAGAAGGAGCTACAGGAGGAGTCTGAAAACACACTCTCCTCATCCACATCCCTCTCCTTTCTTCCTGTTTCTGGGGACTGTCTTTCCCCACAGGTTTTATTCCTAGAATGATACCTCTGAGCAGCTTCTTTCTCAATCTCCAGAAGCCTCTGATTCCACATGTCCCAGGTGCTCTCAGAAGACATAGAGTCCGTGCGGCTCCTCCTCATCCTGCTAAAGCTACTGGCTTCCAGCTGCTTTTTTAGGGTTCGGATCTCAAAACTGCTCACGCTCTCAACATCACTGAATTCACCTGATGGGTAAGGTCTTCCTCCCATGCTGCATTCACCATCCTCCTCCCTGGCTGTACCCGCCATCTGGTATTTCTCATTTCTGCGCTGCCAGTCATGGATCCTCCGTTCCACATCCTCATCAGATTGTTCCTCTTCCTGATCCAGATGCTTTGGAGATGTTCTTCTTTCATAGTGAACTCCTGCTTCCTTTACAGATAGGCCTTGTTTCTTCCTCCATTCCTCATACAATTGTTCCTCTTCTTCCTCAGTGATCAGGGTGGAGTGTTTGGAAACCCAGCTAGTTTTTTCCACTGATGAAGAGCTCATAAAACTACCCAGAATGCTGCTGGTGTCCTCTTCTTCTACGGTGATGGAGTGGGCTTTGGCTCCCTTGATGCTCCCTGAGTCCCCAGCTCCAGACAGCCGTGAAGAAGTCCCTGCACAGGGAAGAGGACTTTGGTTTGGAGTCACGTCCTCATCTCCAGAACGCTCCAGCTCTCGCTCCTCCAAGAGCTGCTCATTGAGCTCCCGCAGCTGCTTCAGGAAGCCGTCGTTGGGGTAGATGGCACGTTTCTTCCTCAGGGTCATCAGAGCCTCCAGAACAGTCATGTGGTGGTAGATCATCAGGTAGGCAGCCACCAGCACAGCCGAGCGGCTGATCCCCATCTCACTGCTGACAAGGATTCTGCCTACAGACAGTGAATATGAAAGGCATCAGCTATTTCCAATAGCAGACAGGATGCTCTGGTATGTAGCACAAAAGCATTCTCTGCATAGTGTTAAAAACTACACTGATTATATGTTTCAGAGACTGAAACCAACACTAAATATTCACTAGCTTTACCTTAATAAAAATCTGGATATATACCAATAAAAAGCACATTAGTCTCAAAAACTGTGGGCAGGCACATTTCCAAACAATCCAAATAGTATTTGTATTTTCGCCTACACTCTTCACTTACTCAAGAAGTCAAAAAGCTTATAATAGGTATTAGAAAGGCAAGTGAGATATTCTTGAGTTGCTTGGTCAGACATTTAAGCTTTCCATGCTTTTTTCTCAATATGTAAAAAGTGAGATATTAGCATTAGCCTCCAGGAAGGTATTGGGAAGATAAGCAAGTAACTTATTTTTTCTATAAGGGACATTATAGGACTTAAACAACAATTTTATATTAATTTAATAATGTTTTTGCTAGAATCTAGATTGGTTTTTCAAGGTACCCTCAAACAATTACACTGAACACTGGCTGGAGGCCAAAGTCCTGTTACATCTTACAAGAACAGAACCAAGCAACTATCAGAAAAGAGCTGATTTTGACCCTGACAAACTGATCTAGATGCTTCAAACTAGTGGGACCCGCTGTCCTGCACCAGTAACTGTATGAGCAAGAATAAGAATCAAAACTGAGGATCTGCTTTATTTTATAGCATTTACTACCTCTTGCAGAAAACCAAGTTTTGGCACAGACAAATTGTTTGGGGTTTAAGTTACTTGTATGGCAAATTACAGCTAAAGAAAAGCTTGTAAATACAGAGAGAGTGTAAATGAGTCTTTGCTAGCTTGCAAACAACTGAAATTACTGCTTCTAAATGTGTGATAAACTCCTGTTTAATCAATCTGTTTGCACTGAAACTTAATGAAGCCAATTTAAGCATCAACTACAAGTGGTTTACCTAATGAACCTCTTCCTCCAATCCTGAAATCTCTTTAATAACTTAGCATCAAAAGTCTTGGTTGCCTTCCAAGTGTTTTACCAGTCAGCTGAGCCAATCTAACAGCTCACCAAGAGGGGGAGATCTCCTTCCTTTTATTTCTTCCAAGGCTCGTATGCCTTGGTGCATCCTCCTCGTGTTGTTGAGCTACTAAAACTGGCTCAATGTTCCTTGCATACTGACAAAACTTTACACTTTTCTTACTGTAACTACTCTTTGGAGGTTATCTGTTGCTTCTCTACAGAAATGAGATTAATTGACAATTTATATGAAGAGTATCAGTGAGGTCACAGACTCTGGTGCTTCTTTCAAAACTGAACTGCAAAAAGATATTTCTAACTGTCCACTGATGACCAGTGTGCACTGGAGGTCCACAGAATAACAGTTGCCATGGAATTGAAGTCCAGCAAATCTGACAAGCAGTCTGGGTATAGACACCCAGAGGTTCAACTCAGCCACTTGGATTGTTCTAGAAAATCAGCCTGGTTTATGGCATCATGGAGAAACTGGAATGTGCAGGGTACAGGAATATACCTATCTCTCTATTTATATAGTATTATAGACTATTAATATTTTTAAAAAATGTATTAGAGCAGGGATTCTACTCTTTGCTATAGTCAGTTTTTTTCAAATCAGCTGCAGGAGCTGACTTGCAGCCACTTTGAACCTGAAGCCATGGGGCTGCTGGGCTGCCTCCCCTTTCCAGTGTGCTCCCTCCTGTTTTGAATGAGACTGGGCAGGAATGGGAAGGAGGTGTTCACTGTCATGCAGAGGGCAAAGGCTCTGCCTTCTACCCCATTACAAATGTGGCATATCAGCTGTTATCAGAGTAAGGTTTCTCCCTGTTGATTCCCAAGCAACCTGGAACCACTTCAATCTCCTCTTACCTCTGTAAGTCAGCAGGGCTTCGTCAAGGAACTCTGCAGCTGGGCGGAAGTATTTGGAGATATCCGTATCTGGAAAATCATCCACTTCAATGCCCAGGTACTGGATATTGAGACCATTGTAGAAACTTGCTCCTGTGTAGACACCTGTGCCATGAGCTGCATTCAGGACATGGGTGATCCCCAGTCTCTTCAAACGGCTTTTGTTCACTGCAACGCTTCTGCAGAAAAGGAAAAAAAATGTTAGATATCAGTGCTCCTATTTTAGGTGGGAAAACAGCTGCATGCTATAAGGTCTACATCACTCCCAGTCCATGTAACTCATTCAGCATGGGGCACCACTCAGACCTTAATGTCCTTTGAGAATTCTACAGGTATCTCTTTCCAATACTCACTGTGAAAATAAAACAAGAATCCTGCATTCAAACAGCCATATGCTCTGGTTCCACTCCAGCTTGGTTTGAAACTCATACTGCCATCCTAGGATCAGACCATGTACTTATTTATCAATTTTTACCACTCCACAATTGATGCTTTACTCTATATCCCCTTCTAATTCTGTCTCGTCACTTACACAGGTATCTCATATAGCAGAACAATGGTACAGGAGACCTAATCAGGTTTACTTGACATTTGCTTTGGCATTACCTTTTAAACTCCCGTTTACATACCAAAGACTTTAGTTCTAATTTTAGGGCCAAATTCCAATTAGAACAGTGGAATTTGGGCTTATTTGTCTTTTCCTCTCTTAAACGATGTTGAAGCATCTAAACAGAATAGGAAAGCTGGTGATTCTATTCCAGAAGTATTTACTTTCCAGTGCATAGAGATTTCTGTGAGCACAGTCTGAAAAACACTTTAGGGCTCTCTAGGGATGAAAGGTATTAGATGCATGTAATACATGTTATGCCTTCAATGGTTCCATTTGACCCTTTACTGGGAATCTCGTGCAGCTTGATGACAGAAGCCGACACTCACTTTTCTGCTATGAAGACATTAGGCCAGACTTCATCCACAGCGTCCCTGGGGGTCTCCAGCCTGTCCTTCACAAGTGCCCTCTGCAAGTCCATCACACATGGCGTGTTAAACAAGCTGGTGTCATCAATCTTCTCCTTAACTCGGTTGTACAGGTCTTCCACCATCAGCTGCTGCGCAGACTCCAACATCCTGGGACACACCGAGTCCACCCTGACGTCCTTTGTCTTCAGCTCTGGAATAAACTGACATTGTAACTAAGAGCACACAAAACCAATGCAAATGTATGAGCTATCCTTACTTGTGCCTGGGACAAGCCTTGTGGCTTTTCTTCCCCAGAAATATCACCCTGTTCTGTCTGCAATGTGGGCAGGTACGTGTTCACTAGCAGCCGCCTCAGGGTAATCAGCAATGAGAAGGGCACATTACACTCAGCCCCACACTGGCCAAAGGCCTGGGAGCTAAGGGCACCCTTATTCCAGGCCCAGAAGAGGGGAAGTGGAGAGGGAGCTGCTGGGCTCTTCTCCCTGGTATCCAGTGGTCAGACATGTGGGAATGGTTCAAAGCTGAGCTGGGGAGATTCGGACTCGACAGAGAGAAGCACTTTTTCTCTAAGAGGGTGGTCAAACCCTGGAACAGGCTTCCTAGGGAGGTGGTTAATGCCCTATCCTTGACAGTGTTTAAGAGATGCTGGACTGTGCCTTAATAATATGATTTAACTTTTGGTCAGCCCTGATAGTTGGACTTAGATGATCATGTTTAATGTCCTTTAATCTGAAATACTCCATTTTGTTCTGTTCTATTCCATTCTAGTCTGATTTAGTTTGTTGCAGCAAGCAACCAGCACTCAAACTTTTACCCCTGCAGTACACAATTCTGCCACAGATTCATTGCACAGCTTCAAAGGAAGTCACCAAACCTTTCTGTAAGTTGTTCTTTCTTTCTCTATTTCAGATGGAGTTTTCTCATAAGAGCTTTTTTATCATTTAGGATCTGTAGATGAGAAAGGCAAAACAAGTGCAACTGCAGGTCTCTGTAACTTACATAGTCTCTTACCTTCACTGATGATTTGTTTGGCAGCCACAGCAGATGACAGATGGATTGGATCCATGAAGATGCTCTCTGTGTCAGTGTCTGATATCATGGAATACCTGCCAACCAACCACACTGCCTGTTAGGCAAATGCCCTCCACTGGGATCCCATCCCCAGGACTTCAGCCCTCTTCACCCATTCCAGAGGGGAACAGCAGGGAACTGGAGCAGGGAGGATTCTTTGATTGTAGAAAGGAAGTTCCAGCTCTTCTCCCAATCTCATTCCCACCCTGATCTCTAGCATGGCACTACAGGCTTCAAAGATGCCTTGGCATCCAGTGTTTGCAGGATGTACACAGGTCCCATGGGGAGAAGCTGCAGTGAGTGCGATCAGATTGCCTGGTGGAGGAGTTTATGGGCAGAGAAGATCAGTGTCTGGTTTGAGACTGGGAGGGGATGGATCACAAAAAATAGTCTCACAAGTAACTCCCACTTAGAGAGACAGACATAAACATGGCTCTAACTAGAATTTATTGAGTAATTCAAAACAGATTGCACTAGAAAACAGTTGGGTTTTCTTTTTGCCAGTTAATTGCCTGCAAGCATCCTTTGAGTTACCACAAGCTGCAGTGCAAGCACTGAGATTGAAGCCCATGAATCTCTCCCTCAGTACTTTGTACCTTGGGCACTTCAGAGCATGAACCTGTGATCAGTCTCTCCACTCACTCATTGTTGTGTAACTGTGGGTCAGAAACCACTACAACATCCACAAACACCTTTGAAGTGTTATTTTACACAGTGTAATAAGTTTTTGTTAATCAAAAAAGGCCACAACCTTAAAAACAAATATATTTCCCTCTGGATCCACCTATACAGTCCAAGAAGATTCAGTCTCTCAGTTAGACCATCTTAACAAAATATTTTACAGGGCTTTTTCCCTGATCTACACCCTCTACACTGCCTTCCAAATAGATGGTACAAATCACTAGGACAAGTTTGCTGCCATCACAGAAGCTCTCTGGCACTGCAAGGCTTGCAGACTTGCAATGCACTGTTTGTTTTTGTTTAATTAAAGCAGGAGAGGGAAGGTGATTAATATGCAGTCAGGGTGCAGCAGTGTCTGGAGAGCTGAACTGCTTTCAGGCTCCAGAATCAAAACAGAGGGCACAGCCATCGGACACCACTTAACAGGCTCATCCAGGCCATTTAGCTGAGTTCCAGCACTTGTCAACCGTGACTGCAAGTAATCCTTTTCTAGTTCTTCAAAGGAGTTTACGAGATGAGCAAGGGGAGTCTCAGTCTCATTTACAGGAGCTGACACAAATTTGCAGCTATGCCCTGCCTTCGATTCCTTCTGCTGTAAAGGCTACCTCCAAGCTCAATAAAAAGGCAGCAGTTGGCAATAATCTGCCACCACAGGCTCAACATGTTTTACCTGTAGCTGCCCTGAGCTTCTGTGAAACACAGATCTGCCCAAGCCTGGGTCTTTCAAGCACCCCCTTCTGCCTGGGAAGGATCTTGCCATTTTCATCACTGTGTTTTGCCACTGACAGCAAGAAAAAAGGGAAGGGAAGGGAAGGGAAGGGAAGGGAAGGGAAGGGAAGGGAAGGGAAGGGAAGGGAAGGGAAGGGAAGGGAAGGGAAGGGAAGGGAAGGGAAGGGAAGGGAAGGGAAGGGAAGGGAAGGGAAGGGAAGGGAAGGGAAGGGAAGGGAAGGGAAGGGAAGGGAAGGGAATAAACTGGAGAGATGTTTCTGTTCATTTTGAGTGACTGATGAGCAGTAGGAGAGAGCTCAATACATAATTTTACAATACATAATTTTACTTTATGTGAGCTCAGTGATCTTCCTAAACAATTTTGAAATCCATGTGGTTAAATGAAATAAGTACTCAATTATTCTGCAGTTAGTCCCACAGTTAGCAGGAAACATTTCATAACCTCCTACAAGGGACACTGGGGAAGGTTCTTTTTAAACTCTATTCCTGCTCCCTGCTTTCAGCTAAAGTATCTCAAAGGTTACAGAAAGCCCTGCAGAGCATTTTGCTTTAGGAAAAGAGAACAGAGGGGTGTATTTTTCCTTGTGTTAAGAGAAAACACATCTAATCATGCTTGTTTTGCTTGAGGTAACTCAATTTCTGCTTGTGCAGTGACAGTCTCCTGTTCAGTGCCTGAAGCCTGTAGCTAAAGTTGGTTCTGAATCAAACCCAAATCCCAAGACCTTTGGTCTTTCTGTGACTGGCAAAGCCTAATATCAACATTCAATAAATCCACAAGTCCTTATAAATGGACATAAAGATGAAGCTGAATTTGTGAAGAGTTGAAATAGGATCAGAAGTTTCAGCAGAGGGGTATGAGAAGGTGAGACAGGGAAGAGGGACACCAGCAGCCCATAGTAATCCTTCCTGCAGTTTATCCCTGCTGCACTCTCCCAGCAGGGTGGATTAATTAGTGCAGGAGTCCTATCTCTGCAGGCTCTGTGTGAGTGGCACACTGACCCCACCTCAGGAAGGGCAGGGAATCCCCGGGCTCAGCTTGGCCCAAGTGCCAGGGTGGAGGGGAGGAAGGAAGGGAAGCAGGGAAGGGCATTAGCTCCCACGTGCTGCCAGGAGCCCTGGCAGTGCCTGTGCACTCACCGGCTGGGCGAGGGGCTGCGCAGGTAATGGGCCTGCACGGCCTTCACGTCCGGGCCCTCCTCCTCCTCCTCCTCCTGCGGCACCGCCGGCTCCTCACTGTCCGAGTCTCTGCCGCTGGCCATGGCGGCTGCTGGGGATCCGCTACAAGGAGCAGGGCAGCAGGGAGAGCCATTACACAGGGCTGCAGGAGGCCGGTCCCTGGCTCTGGGGCACAAGTGGCAGGGGGGTACAGCAGAAGGGTTCCCACTCTGCTCCTGGGAGGAGCCCTTTCCACAAGGGCTGCGCTGGCTCCTCTCACAGGGCACCTGCCATTCCCAGGGCCTCATGCAGCTCCCTGGCTGCTGCCCAGCGAGCGCCAATGCTCTTCTGCCTGTGAGTAAGGGTGCTGGAAGGCCAGGAAGGAAGGGGTGGCAGGGCAGAAACTCTATACTCGCCTGACCGACCGCACGAGGTGGCTGGAAGGAGCTGTACTCAGCCAGAGCCGGCCTAGAAGGAGGGTCAGGGGCAAGAAACATGAGACCTCGTGTCCCCAAAATGAAATGCTCCTAAAGCTTAAGGCCAACGGAGCTTGAAGGCTTGGGACTTTGTCCTTGTAATCCTTTGTGTGGAGGCTGCTGTTCTCACCCTGGGTGTGGGAGACCGAGGCCACCACAGCTCAGTCAGGAACATGGAAACACAGCACCAACACTTGTCCTGGCCCAGGCAGAGGGACCCTTGCCTCAGTGCCACAAGAGGCAGCGGCAGCCCCCACGGGCCCGGCAGCCAGGCTCGGGCCGGAGGATGGCGGCCGCGTGGTCACTCACGGGGCAGCGAGCAGGGTGAGCAAGGAAAGGGAACTTACCCCTGTGCCTGATGGCTCCACTGGGGGTCCCTGCTGGCAGCACGGCAAAGGAGTCCACTGAAGACAGCAAGGAGCAGTACTGAGGGGGAAAGCAACCAGCTGCCCCCCTCTCAGTCTCTCTACTGCTTCTTCATCGAGGGGCAGGACAACTGTTGGCACCAAACCTTTATCAGCTTTCTAAATATAGCTGTCGTGACACTGGCTGCTGGATTGCACAGGGAAGGAATTCAGTGCCTCACAGAGAGCAGCTGGTCAAGCACTTAACTCCTTCCCTGCTGTGGGCTGGATCGTTTCTCAGTTGCAGAAAGAGTCCAGAGGCAGTGAGGCTGGACCTCTGCCTGCAGAGAGCCTCCAGGCAAGGGGGATCCCACAGGGCACAAACTGAAATGCAGGTATGACCTCTGATATCCTTGGGAAATGCAGTGCAGGCTGAACCCACTCCAACCTAAGGGAAAGTAAGCTACCTGTCAGCTACCTGGGCTTCTGCATTGACTTTGGCATGGTCCCACACAACATTCTTACCTCTCATTTGGAGAGAGGTGGATTTGATTGATGGACTATTTGATGGATAAAGAAGTGGCTGGATGGGATCCAAATACAGTCAAAGGCTCAGCATCCCAACAGGGATTGTGAACAAGTGGTGTCCCTCAGGATCCTGCACTGGGACCAGTACTGCTCAGTGTCTTTAATAACGACACAGACAGCGAGACTGAGTCACACTCAGGAATTCCTCAGAGGACACCACGCTGAGTGGTGCCCTAGATTCAGTAGGGGCAGGAATGCCATACAGGGGAGAAGTGGGCCCATGTGAGCCTCACTAAATTCAACAGGGCCAAGTGCAAGATCCTACATCTGGGTTGGGGCAGTTCTCATTATCAGTACAGGCTGGGGATGAATGGATCCAGAGCAGCCTGGAGGAGAGGGATTTGAGAGTATTGGTGGGTGAGCAACTGGATGTGACCCAGCCCATAATGCCAACCATATGCATCAGAAGTGTGACCTGCAGGTCAGAGGAGGGGTTTGTCCCACTCTGCTCCTGTGAAACCCCACCTGGAGTACAACACTCAGCTCTGGAGCCCCTAGCACAAAACACAGACCTCTTGGAGAGGGTCCACAGGAGGGCTAAAAGCTGATCAGAAGGCTGGAACACTTCTGTGGAGCAAGGCTGACAGAGTCAGGTCTGTTCATCCTGGAGAAGGTTCTAGGGAGACCTTATTGCAGCCTTTCTGTACTTGAAGGGGATTTTATAACAAAGAGGGAGAGAGACAGTGATGGAACAAAGGGCAATGAATTTAAACTAAGAAGGTAGCTTAGTTTAAATAAAAGGAAGAAATTCTTTATGAGGATGGTGAGGCATTGGAAGAGATTGCCCAGAGAAGTTGTAGATGCCCCATCCCTCAAGTGTCCAAGGCCAGGTTGGGTGGAGTTTTGAGAAACCTGGTCTGGTGAAAAATGTTCCTGCTTGTGGATGATCTTTAAAGGTCCCTTCAGACCCAAATGATTCTGTTCTGTGGTTGTAAAATAGCTGATGTTTGTTCTTAGAAGAGCTAGGACTGAGCCACACTGTGTGTTCTCCGATGCCTTTTCAAAAAGGAAGTTTCTAGTTCCCACCTCCTGATCCCCCAGGAAAGCTCATGGGCCAGGCTGGCCCAGGAAAGAACCAGATGAAAGTGTGAGTGTTGTTTATCTGTACTGGGGGCTCCAGTTGTGAGTCATGCAGAAACACCCCACTGTCAATTCCCTTTGCAAACAAACAAGCAAACCAGAAAGGAGTGGAAAATGAAACTCACCTGCCTCATACCAGAGATACCTTTGGTGTTGTATCATGCTGGGCCTGCACATCTCCTTCCTTCTTGCTTGAGTGCTGCTTCCCCACGCGGGGAAGGGAGCTGTGTCTGTAGGGATGCCACAGCATGGCAAGGAAGAGCTGTGACACAGCCACTCAAGCCTTGGTGTGCTCACAGCCCAGACTTGTGTTCATGCAGGTAGAGGGCTGAGAGAGCGGGGAAAGGAGAAGGTGGTACACTGAATCTTGGGTGTCACAGCAAGGGGAGGAAGGGATGGCTGATTGGGGCTTAAAGAGATCCCAACCGTTTCATGCACAAAAAGAGGATGAATTGTGTTGATCCTGCAGATGACTCCTCTGGGCAATGCAATTTCTAGCTGCTTCTGCAATGCAATGACCATGTGTTCTTGTTAATTACTGCCAATTGTGGCAAGAAGTGGTCTCAAAATATTTGCTTATAGAGTGCCTTATATTGGAGAACAGAGCTTTCAAAGGACCTAAATGTGGGAGCACACGTACCACTGGCATCCAATAAAAACAGATGCTTTTAAAAGTCACTGAGCTGCTTCTGAAAATCCTATTAGTGAATCTTTAGGATACAAGTGCAGCTAAGGATGGTGAAGGCCCTGCCATGCTCACTGCAACCCTTCAGATGCAGAGATGGTGAGAAGAGCCTGTAGGTTACAGACTTGTGGAGAACACTCATAGCAGGCAGCCTCGCAGCTCCTCCTCACTGCTGGCTGTTGGGTTTTGGGTTCAAGGTGACTACACAGAGCAGAGGCAGAGGCAAGGATGACAGAAATCTTTGCTAATGACCGTTTGCATGTGCAAATGTAGCAAAAAGAGCTGCAAGTGGTTGGGTATCTGTCATTGGTGATTAATGTATTCATTCATAGATGAACCTGAACTGAACACAAACAGGTGCTGTCCTCTTAGGAGGGAAAGGTGGGATCTTGATGTTCCTCCTTCTCTTTACTTTCTTTACAGGATTTACAAAGATTTATAGAGCTAGCATGCTGCTACCTGTGCATATTCCTCATTGGCTTTCACAGTCAGGCCTTATCAGAGCGTGTGCTTTTGGCAACACAATGAAGTCACCCTGGTTTTGTACTGAAGCTTTTCATGTCAATGGCAGTTTTACTTAAATAACATAATAATATCCCCTAAAAATTCTATATATCAGCAAAAGGATTTCCCAGAGCTGCAGCCATCAGCAAAAATAATACTTCAAGGGTTTGCATTGCCCACAGGTGAGGGATGAAGAAGCTGATATGCAAAGCTTTGGCAGTGTTGCTGGTACCAGTGGCAGCTCTTTTAACTGTGGTGCCAATGCTTGTGAGCTTTGGGAGCTCCTGCTAGAGAGAGAAAGAAAATCAACCTAGAAACAAATATAAAAGCTCTTAAAATTGCCCACATTAAAGCAGTCTGCTCCTGAAACCCCCAATAAGAGCTGTCAGGGAAAAGTGACAGGATAAAAGTGCCTAAATACCCTTCCCAATCTAGGCTTAAATAACTCAAAAAAGTTATAAATACAGAGCATCTAAAACAAGCATCTTAATATCAGATTTCTGTAAGTATCAGGTGCTGAAGCACACACTCTCCACAATACCTAGGAAACCAGTCTCAGCCAAGTCTCCAAAACAACAAAATATAATCCATCTCAGTGCTAACTTATTTACCTGTGATGCATCAGAGTGGCTGATAGAGGCAGGGTAAAAATCTCCCCAGCAGTGAATCACTTTCATACCAACATGAGATGAAGCAGTCTCTGTGACTACTCACTCTACCATATTTCCCTGTCTGCCTGGCTGCACAAAAGGTGAGACCCATCACGTTGTGAAACCATAGATTCTTGGAATGGAAGACAAGTATTGATGCCTAAGAGGTACCATTTAGATTTCTCTCTTACCCCAACTGATTGGGATTACTGATTTTTACAAGAGAGAAAGACCTTCCCATCTTTAAGATTGCTGTCTGTCCATCAAATCAGTGAAATCGGTTTTTAAGTTAGTGGGAAGAAGAGAGGAAAGAGAGGTTGTATAAATGATCGTGTGAAGAGGATGACAGCAAGCTGACCAAATTGGTTATAGTCTCTGCACTCTACTAACTTTCTTTGGTTATGTGAATCTGTTATGTGAAGAACTGAGAATTAACACTGGAAATGCGGGCAGATGGTGTACAGTGATAGCATTTCTGTCACTACCTCTGTTCATCAGACTCAAAATATTAAATTGGAGCAAAATCAAAAGTAGAAACTGGAGTAAAGATCCTGCAAGTCTCTTTCTGCAGTCTTTAAGGGAGGTAAACATTTAAGAAATTCCTCCTTGTGCAGAACCTCATTCTTGTGGGCTCCAAAGACAGGAAAGGAGACTACTGACCTTGCTCAAGCGTTGTTTACATCTTAAGTAATTTACAGTTAACATTTTGAGGTTAGTTAACGAGCTGTTTTTGGGAAATGTCTCCCCTTCTCTTTGTAGGGTCCTTCCCATCTTGTGCAGTCGGTCAAAGATGGGACACAACAGGATGAATTTTCCTACCAGCTGTCCTCATTTGGAAGATTCCTGAAGAATAAAGTTTCTGTATTTTATGCGCTTTATTTTGTTTTGTGCTAACAGTCTGAAGAGAACTGAGGTTATGCATCAAGCACAGAAGTACAGATAGATGGTCCTTTCTATCAGAGGGATTGGATTTCCAGTCACTCCTAAGTTTCATTGTCTTGGAGGTATTTTGAACAACTATAGACCAAAAGGCAAATCTCCAGCGTGGCTTCTGGCAGATTTACCACACAAGCCTGAGGTCAGCACAAGAGCAAGACACAGATCTGCTTTACTGCACTGAACACAGCTATCCAGTGTCAACAACTACTTTTGAGGAAGCCTCCTTCAGAATCCTCAACAAAGTTCATCCATTATATACTGCATTCTACAACTAATTTCATCTCAAAATGATATCTAAGAACATGATGTCCCATCTAGATGCCTGAAATGATCACTCACACCCTAAAAGTGACTTTGTCCCTCAAATGGCTAGAAACAGCATAGATGATTATCCCACATGTACACATCCCTCGCTTCCTAGTGGCAGTGAAGTGTTTAGAAGACACACTGCCCTCAGTTAAACATAATGTCAGATGTTTGCTTTGGCTGCATCAGTCCCCCTTTTACTCTTCAGTCAGTTATAGTGGTTATTGGTGACTCCCAAGTGCTCATCCAGAGCAGGTGAGCAGTGCTGGCTGTGCTGTACCCATGCCTTGACAGACCCACCACCAGAGTGCTGCAAGCCATGGGCTGGGTGATCTGTCCAGCCTTCTGCACAGACAGGGAGCAGCCTCTTTGGTACCTGTGCTTGTTGTGCAACACACACTGGGCGGTGGAACAGCGAGCATCAGAGAGTAAGAACCTGGCTGAGATGCATCTCACTTATATTTACATAACCCATTAGTCATCCAACTGCCATAAACTATGCATTTGTATGAGTATTTAGAGTAAATGGAGCTAGGCCCCTCAGGTCCTTAAAGCCTGGATGTGGGCTGCTGCCTGCATTGTGAAACACTTTAATACCTTTTAAACTCTGTTCCTTAATAAATATTTGAGAAAAACGAGGTTTATCTTCCCCTAGTTGCCTGTCATCACATGCATGACTTCAGCTGCACTGCACACTCCACCCCCAGTCCCACCACACCCTTCCCTTGCTCCGTGCACCTGCGTGTTGGGAGAAATGGGGAAAGGCCATTTAACTGTGGGAGAAAGTTCACAACTGGGGAAGGAGCTCCCATGTTTACAGAGAGCACCTGGTGATGTGGCTTGTCATTCTGGCTGGGAGGGGAGGGGCAGGCTGGGGCAGAAGCACTTTTAAAAGAGACTGAGGAAGTGAACCTGCGATGCCACTGCAAAGCAGTCCTTCAGGGAAAGCCAATTACCTACCCAGCCTCCTGGAGATTACAAGGAAGAGCACCTTGAGGTGAAACAAAGGAGAGATGAGGGGGACGGCAATGAAAGGACTTGGGCTCTTCATTTTCAGTGCAAGTGAGTACTAATTTGGTTATGTCCTCAAGGGTTGGGTGGCAGGAAACAGCACTACAAAGTACAGGGGCTCCAGTGCACTTTGTATGCCTCTCTTTTGTTTAGTGAAGGTGCCTTTGTGCTTATGGCCAGACAAGTGTGTGCACCATCTCTGTGCTGAATATCCACACACATCTCCCAAACTGTTAGGAGTGGGAAAAAATGCTGTTCTTCATGAAGCTGAAAGTATTTTTCATAAAGAGTTTTCTTGGGTTCTGTTAATACAATATTTATCTCTGAAGAAGGAACTTCCTCCTCTGGAAGTCTCAGTTCCACTGCTTTTTATCCTGTCTCATATTCTTACAGCAATGCTCCTACAGCTCATTCCAGGCTTCAGACCAAGCTACGCACATGGGAATTGCTTGGGATTTTTTAACTAAAAATCCTGAAAACCTCACTTCAACAGTAAGACACACAAAAAGGAAATTCACAAAGTTTAAAGTAATCAGAAAAAGTGGATGGGCTCCACATGCAACAAATGTGACTTGGGTCATGGTTTGATGATCATTATGTAACTCCTGCAAAGCCATTGATATTCACTCTTCTTTTTCATGATTCTCACCTTTCATGCTATGCAAATTATGCTCCTTTTTTTTTTTGCTTGATCAGAATCTCAATTCATTTCGGCAAACAAAATATTCCTGTAATTGTATTAATTGCCTTTCAGTCTGTTAACAATTACTCAGTAAGGAATGTGAAAGTAGAAATGTCACTGATTTTCTTCTTCCTTTGTACAAGTACAAATCTCTAAGCAGAGAGAGAGAAAACCATTCTCATTTTTTAAAATGTTATGAACATACAAAATGTCTCTCACATTTTTTAAAATGCTATAAACACACAAAGTGATAACACACAAAAAAGTACCTCTAGGGCTTGAATCTAGGTGACATTGTCTCTCTAGTAGCACGTAGGCTATTTGTCCTCTCTCCTTTTTTGGAGTTCATTCAGAATTTACTTCCTCTGCCTTCAGCCATACTTTGAATAGATTCTGTTTCTGCTCAGAAAAAAATCCCCAACCTTTGAAGAATAAACGACAATTTTAAGATGCTGACTATGAAGTGAAATGTGGTGAGAAGTCAGGAGGAGGAAACGAGCCCGAGTCAGTGACATCCCAGAATGAAACTGTTGCTTCCCTGAGAAAGGGAAGCTCTTTCTGGGATGCAGAAAGAGATGTGGGTGACAAATGAGGAGCACCAGAAGCAGTGGGACGTGAGGGTGACAGCAACAGATGAATAAGTGAGTTACAGGCTGTGCCTCACATGCAGTGTTGGGTTCAGCTGCTCCCCAGCTCTGCACCAAACATGTCTGGAAGAAAAGAAAGATCTCATTTATTGTAGGATTTGACTCATACAGTTGGAAGAAGGAAAAGAAGTCTTAGGGTTGGGTGGTTTCTTTGCCTCAGGGCTGTGTTTATGACCTGTCAGTGAACCCCAGCCCAGCGGAACCAGTTTATGAGTGACAATAAGATCATGAAATGGGTTTTGCTCCACTTCCTAGTACAGACAGTTGTGCTTTTCACTTGAATGCAGGAAAGCATCTCTATCCAGTTACAACAAGCAAGGAGAAAGCTTTCACAGGTGTCTCTCATATGGAGGGCATAAGAAAACAGCAGTCAGAAAGAGCCCAGGGGCTGTGCAAACATGGGCCTTGCCCTGGGTGCTACAGGGCAAGGAAAGATCTGGGAGTGGCTGCAATAAAAGCATGCTAGCAATACTTTGCCCTGGTTTCCTTCTCATAACTGTCAGCAGTTGTAAATGAAATAATCCCCAAGAGAACAGAAGCCACTCCTGCCACATCACAGAGGAAGAGGTGCAAACACACTTTGCTATGAACTGTGGGAGCCCACAGAACAACCAATTGTTGGGAGTATGCAGAAAGATGGGAATTTAGGCTAAGAGCAAATCCCTGTGCCAACTGTCCCATGGCACCCTGTGTAGTTACCTGAACTGTAACCCCAGATTCTTAGCGCAGTGACCACACAACCTCCTGGGTCCCCACACTGTTATTTTCCAAGGGACTCTTGTTCACTGCTAGTCAAGGATGCGGCAGTGCTCAGCTTGCCATTCACTTACTGACCCAGTGCAGGGGGCTGTGTGCTCTTCCTGTCTAAAAAAGTGGCTATTCACAACCTGTTTGCAATCAGGGTGCAATCTAGAAATCCTTTGCTCTCTCCCTTATACATTACACTTCCTTATAGATCTAACCTGGACAAAGATATGGCAGAATGAGGACCCAAAATTAGCTAGAAAGCAACTTTTCAGATGAATCCTCTCCAGGGAACAGCGACTCAGCTTTCAGAAGCAAACCTTCACCACCACATGCAGCATCCCCAGCATGGGTGGAAGCCTTCCTCCTCTTTCCTCCTTACTGCACCATGTTCCTCTTTGCCACGGGAGCACCTCTGAGCAGCACTTCCTTCCTTGCCATTTACAGTTTTCCCAAATATTTTCCACAAATGACAGTGCCATTAAAAAAGAAACAAAACCAAAACCTCAAAGCAACAAACCCAAACACAGAACCCACACAAACTGTGAGGAGAAAGCAGGTGTTTTTAACCATGGACTCCTGCAGGCATGAAGGTCACCTATGGCAGGGCAGACATAAATGTCCAGCTCAATTCTGAGAATAACAAAGACCTGCCCACCAGGCAATGATCAGACAAGATGAATTAAGCGCAAGTCAGAAGGAATTCAGTGTAAAAAACCACCTGCCCTGTGCCCTGTGTGCTTCCCCAGGGCACAGAGGAATTTCTGTTTTATTCAGCTCTCAGCAATTCCTGTGCTCCAGAGGCAGGAGCTGGAGTTTTTGAACAAAGGTGACTACTACCTTACTCAATTTTAGAAAAAACTAAGAGCTATTCTTCCCTTGTTTCTTTCAATCACTCTTTGCTTCTCTACGTTTTTCCATTTTCAGAGATGAAAAACATGAACAGGTTTTGATTCCCTAGCACAAAATGTCACTTTTCTATGGATTTGGATCGAGGCAAGTTATTTGACAGTTTTCCTGATCCTTGAAATTTGACAATATCAGTTTGTTAGTTTAGCCTGAATCCTTAAGACTGCTGATGCACTTGTAGTATCTGTTTATCTGTCTCCCTCTGTACATTCTGAATTGTCAAAGGGTGTCAGTCACACCAAAGGAGGGCTCAGGTAAAAAAAATACAGCATCTTTCTAAACTCCATGGCAATATAGGAGTAGGTGAAGAAGAGGGAAACAAGGAACAGAGAGCAGAGTTTAGCTCTAAGCCATTCCCAGAGCCAATCAGCTGCAGCACACATCACCTCTTGCTCAGTGGGGAATGTCCTGGATGACAGGCAATGAGGGGTTATTGTGGCATTTAAGGAAGCCAAAGAGACCACCATGGAATCTAGAAGTTATTTTTGCTGAGTGCAGCATTTATTCTCTTCCTAGTTCTGGTGTCTGCTCATGCCCTCACTGTGGAAGCACCTGAGAGGCAAATCCAAGTGGCAAGAGGAAGAAATGCTACCCTGCGCTGTAATTTTAAAACAAACTCAGCTGTTGACAGTGGAGACCTGGTTGTCTGGAAGAAAATTGATAGCAAGGTAAACTGAGCTGCATAAAGAAACGGATGAGAGGGCAACCAAGAAGGGGCAGGAGAGGGAAGCTGTGAGTGGGAATGGATGTTGGAAGAAAAAGACTTCTTCCAGATTTTTTTTTTTAATCCCAGAACTGTGCAAACAGAAATCCTGAGACTAGATGCAATTTATCCCAAATCTATTGCACAACACTAGGCAAGCTCCCACCCCTATTGGTTGGTCTTACAGCTGTTTACTGAGGATACAGCACTGTATGTACTGTGGGGTTTACATCTATTAAAACATGTGAAACACTCAGATAATTTCTAAACACACACATATATATAAACGTATATGTAATACACATATCTTTGATATTATGTAAAAAGTTTTAAGTTGATGATAACAGTACACGGAGAGATTCTTAAAGTCTCCTATATCCATCTGAAGTAGTGGAAGGTTAAACTTTTAAAGTTCTCCTGGACTGCTTGGGAATTAGCGAGATGGGAAGCAGCCTTTGGAGATTCCTTGCAAGAACTACCAAGGGTTTCTTCTCTGGAGATTCCTGCTGGGAGAGTTTGTGCAACCATAGGGCAAAATGTGACTGACATGGGTCTCAGACAATTCTCGGGCTGTCCTCTCCTCATGGTGAGGAAAGGTGAATAAGCCCCAGCAAAAGAAATCAGATAAGGTGTGAGAAGGGGATTCCAGATGGAAACAGAGATCCTTTTGAACTTCTACGTTATTATTGGTTTCTTCCCAAACTGCTGCCATTTAAGGTCCTCTTTTCCAAGCTGCCCCTTAGGAGCGGGCAGATGGATCGAGGTAGATGGCAGATGCCACAGAAGCAGCAGGGACTGACGCTGTGCCCTCGCTGTGTGCCAGGTTGACGCCGTGACGCGCTACTTCGACGGGCTGGTGCAGTACGGGGAGGGCTACGACCACCGCCTGCAGTTCAGCGGCGACGTGAACAGGGGGGACATCAGCATCACCATGGGCGCCGTGACCATGGAGGACAACGGCACCTACGTCTGCAGCGTCCGCCTCCGGGGCGACCCGCCCCGCCAGTCCGCGCTCCTCGACCTCTTCGTCCTCGGTGCGGTGACGCACGAGTGCCACACCCCTGTCACACACACCTGCCCTTCCTCTGATGCCCACAGCAGCTTTAACAGATTTTCTAATAGCAAAAAAAAGTTGTCATTCCCAATTCCACCTTTGGTCTTTTCACTCCCCGTGGAAGGACGCTGGGATGCGTAGAGCGGGCAGCTCCCTCAGACACCTGGCTGTAGAAAACAGCCTTTAGAGCTGCACAGCTCACTCTCCTAATAACCCTGTAATAATCATTACAGGGCTTTCCTCATCCCCCCTGTGGCCTGTCATACTCCAGTTATCTAAGGATGGGTCACCTAACACTATCAGGCATATCCCAAAAAGCATCTTGCAATTCCTTCTTGGCTTTCCAGTGCCAAAAAGGGAGAAACAAATTAGATCCAAAATCACTTTAAGTTCTTTTAAGAAGGTGGCAGGTGCAAGACCAGCCTCTGCTTGCAAGAATAAAAACCACAGATGCAAATGGGCTGAAACAAGAAACTGCTTCTGATTAATACAGTTCCTCTTTCCTTCCTTCAGTTGCACCATCCAAGCCCGAATGCAAGATTCTGGGGACACCAGAATATGGACAGACAATCAACCTGACCTGTGCTTCTCATGAGGGCTCCCCAGCGCCCAAATACACCTGGAAGAGCTTCAATGTGCAAAATGAGCCCCGTCCGCTACCATACACAGAAGGTATGAGAAATCCAATCACATCAAAGCATTGAGGTCTCTGCAGTTGAGGGCTGGAAAGAATCTAAAATGCAAATACAAAAACACTCTTAAGGCTGATTCTAGGATGTTCTCTGAACAGGAGTTTGAAAAGTTGTCTTTTTGATACAAGACATGCTCAGGAGTAACTTAGCAGGGGGAAAAGGACTCTTACCTCAAGTAAGAATGATCAGAAAGGCTTTAACTTCATCTCTCCCCTAGTGAGAAAGCTGCATGGCTTTGGGAGCATCCAGAAATAACTATTTCTCAGTTGCTGGGAGTAAGGCATAACATAAGGAACAATACTGAGTTTTCTGTCTTTACATCCCAGCTTGCTTGACCATGAGCAGATCTCTTTCCAAACTGAAGGAGACAAAAGCTGGCTCTGGAAGCTTTCTCCCAGAGATGACCCCTCACCTGGAGGAAGGGGGTATGAGAAAGTTACACCATTGCTACTTTGAGCATGAAAAAGGCTTCTGGTTCTTTAGGACTGACACACAGTCCCTAATATTTTATCTGCTTTCATTTTAAGTCATTTGATAATCTGGAAGGAAAAAGGAGCTGAATTTCCACAACAGGACCTTGACAGAACTATTTATACAGAAATGAGGGTTTAATACTCTTTTAAGTGTATCAGTGACAGAGGACTCAGATTTATTTCATTAAACAAGTTTGTTTTTTCCTGGCCTGCCCAGCTTCAGGAAGACTAAGAGTCTGTACCTACCCTTCCTGGTTGAAGGGAAGTAAACTAAACATAATGAGACTCCACAGGATATTCCACACTCAGAGCCCATTCCTGCATAAAATATGTATCGCCAGGGGCAGGAACTTTATTCATTTCACTGGCCACTAAGTGGTGCCAGCGCATCACGTACAGCCCTGAGCACAGCAGACTTGTCACAGCAGCAGCTTCTGCTGTCACCCTGTTCTTCCTCGGGACAGCAATCTCTGCTGGCCCATTCCCACCTCATTTCTGCTTTCATGGGAGCACCCGTGGCCAAGCCCTGTGTGTCTGTCCCCAGGTGCCCCCGGCTGGCTGGGTGCCCTGCTGTCACTACAGGTAATTGCTTCTGTGCTGAGCAAGTCCCACTGCTGCAAAGCATGCAGAACCCCTCAGGAGACACTCCAGAGCTCACAGTACCTGACCCACATTTCACTCACTCAATCACTCTTGATTTATTAGGAGCATTTAAATTCCACTTCTAGACTGAGACTTTGAGAGCTACAAACATCACACACACACAACCAAAAAAAAAAAAAAAAAAACAACCCAACCAAACAAAACAAAAAAAAAACCAAAAAAAAAACCCACCAAACAAAAACACCCAAAAAACCCACCACCACCAGGAGAGTGACAAGTAGACAAGTAAACACAAGGAGTATGTAGAGACTAATAGAAAATAAAAATTAAAAAATCAATCAAACAAGCATATGGCCTGTCATTTCCCAGCTTGCATGCTCTTCTATTATCTGGCACTAGGTGCCAGCAAATCCTAAATATAAAAAAAGTGAGATCCCAGGGAAACAGGAAAGTCATTAAAAAGTATTCAGTCTTTTGCTTTCAGAGCAGGGATCTGGATCTCTCTCACAAGCAAAAAGCATGGACTACACATACCCAAATCAGCTGGAGATGTAACAAACAAACTGACTGCATGAGCAGACAGAGCAGAGCTTCAGCCTGTGGTTCTGAACTGTGTGAGATTGAACAGAAAGCATCAGCATCACTGCAATTCTGTCACTAAAGTTCTTCTTGTTTATTTACACAGCCTGTGTGGCTTCTCCCAGACTGGAAAACATTTCCCCCCATTGCTAAATAAGTCATATCTGAAATCCTAAGAGCTGCAGGACTAAAGGGCTTTCTCTTGTTGAACAATTCATCAAGATGGCCAGTTCTCAGAGCCAGGCCCTGATTTGGGCATCTGAAATTTCTCAAAATCCAATGCCAAAACAAAAACAAAAAAGCTTTCTCTAAGCACAGACACTTCTCTACCCTCCACCTACAATTTTCCTTCTAAAAGGAATGTTCAAATACCACATTCCCCGTAATCAAAACAGCACACTTCTGTTTATCCTCCCACAAATCACTCTAAAACCTAGGGATGAGCATGGCAGCTCCTGAGCAAGACAGAGCAATCCATCAGCTTTAATAACCTCTCATCACTCCAGCCACCCTGGGCTGGAACTGGAGCACTGCTGTTGCCACTTCCTTCCCTGCTTTTATTCTTATCGTTTTGGCCTGATTTGTGTTTCACAACAGGGCAACAAATCACTCTGAAGAACATCTCAGCAGACACCTCTGGCTTTTACATCTGCACTTCAACGAACACTGTGGGAACGGAGTTTTGCAACATGACAGTCAGCGTTGTGCCACGTAAGAGATGGGGCTGCCTTGGGGAAGTACCAGAGAGAACACCTCAGCTCAGAGTCAAAGCATTAAAGGAGGGGAATGTTATCATCTACTTTCTGAACACCTTTAAGAGAGACCCTCTCCAGTGGTTTACATGCTGGCAGAGCACTCACCAACTCATTGGGTTAGTCCAAAAAGGACAAAAAAGCTCTGCAGTCAGCACTGAATTTGCAATGTCTGAAACTAAACTTTATAGACAAAGAAGAGCAGGTGTTCAGATCCAGGGGCTCCTCCCTGTCAGTAGCTAACTGCTCCTGTACTATCCAGTACAGAATTATTTCCATTTGCTGTAGTCAAACAGATGTGGCTTCCACCCAGTCTGGGTCTGGTGGGGGGGTTTGAAGTGCAGTGATTGTGCTGATCATCCCCTTTGACATCACTGCCCCTGCTAACTCCTCCCTTCCCACACAGCATCCATGAACATAGCTCTGTATGCTGGCATCATTGGGGGAGTTGTTGCTGCCATTGTGGTGATTGGGATCATTGCCTATTGCTGCTGCTGCCGGGAAAGCAAGGACACTGACTACGAGATGACGTGAGTACCTCTCCCTACAGCAGAGAATGGAACGGATCAAGGGCTCTCCTTCTCCCTCCAGCACCAACAGATGGAGTGGAAAACTGGGGAGAAAAGAAATCTGGGAAAGCATGCACTGCTTGCTCCTCTCAGTGTCCACCCCAGTGGCTGCCATCTCTCCTCATGGGAGATGCCCAGGAGTCCCAGACACCTTTGTGTCTCTGGGCAGAACCAAATTATCCAAACCTTAGATGTGATTAGCACACATGATATGAAAAATAAACAAGTAGCTCCCACACCTCTTGCATCACCAGCAAGACTGAAGTTGTGGACTTCAGCTGGGTGCAGTTCTAGATCAGCTTAGAGCAGTTTAAGAGTATCCTAACACAAAATCTCTTCAGCAAGGTTTCTGGCTGGTTTTAACATCTCTACTCCCAAACAATGTTTTAGGGCACAAGAAGACAGAAATGAACCCTCCAGACAGATGCCAACGAGGCACGAGAGCGAAGGGGAGTATGTGGAAACTGAGGGGACTGAGGAGAATGAATGAAGAAACCACTGCCATCTCCAGGATCTGCTGAGGCACAGACATCACTGTAGAAAAGAAATCAATCCCTCTTTCTTACTGCAAGAAGTTGAATTATAAAATGAAAGCCAAAGGCTCTGCCTTCGAGTTCTGGGAGAGAACATTCTTGCTTCCCTGGAAATAAGAATTGATGTACAGTGAGCAATAACACACTCTCATAGCAGAAAGATGCACATGGAGCACTGCTGCACCCAGTCATCCAAAAATAACCAGTCTTCCAGACTTCCAACTTCCTGAAATAAGAAACTATCAGGTCTATTTGGAGAACAGAGGAACAGAGCTGCTGATGTATCCCCAGATCCACAGAAGGTTTGAAGGTCACCAACTGCATTTCATCAAGGAAAGGTGGTCTTGTTTACTGAGTCATGCAAATGTCACAGCTCTCACCACTGTTCAACACAGGAACTGTTTTTATGGAGGATGAAGCAAGATGATTTTTAAAGACATTTTGTTAAATGTGTATTTTGTATGTATTATACATACACATAAATATATGGGAAAAAAAAAACCATTGATGGCCAGTGAGTCTCCTATTTTGGGACAACAGTGCATAATAATGTCACAGATAATGTAAGAACTTAGATGGGCAGCTGATAAGAACTAGAAACACTCTACGTAGCCTATTTACTATCAGACTCCTGAATTTCTGAGTTCTAGCTCCCAGAGCTCCTAATTTTCATTACATTACTTTTTCCTGCTTATTGTTGCATGGGCATGTCAGAAATAGTCCATTGCTCCTGCTTCTTCTGAAAAAATGACAATGTGAGAGCATGTACATGGCAAGTACATCCTTAATTAAAAAAAAGGGGGAGGGAGCGGAAGGAAAAAGGAAAAATAACTTTTTGTTCAAAACTGTAACAATTCAATCAGAAGCACTGCATTTTATGTGTAAGATGTGGAGGGAAGATACCATTGGTATCTTTGGAAGAGAATGGACTGTCCATCCCCAAGGACTATCAATGGGTATTAAAGCTAATTAAAAGCTTTTTTTAAAAGATACTTTTGCAGTAAAATATTTATCCTTTCAAAAGTCCTTTCTGCATCTTCAACTTTGGGAGTTTCAGCAATGCCTCCCACATACCCTTTACCCCCAGTTACTGTAATAAAAATCTAAAATTTAACTTCAAATAAGAACCAGCCATCCTCCCACACAGGACCAGTATTTTCTAGATTTCAAACTATGAAAACCACCCTAGCAGAACTGTAATTCTGGCTTGCTTTCTGACTACCTCTGTTTTACATAATACTTAAAATACAATTACTCATTTGTAGTAATAACAACTGCAAAGACCAACCACAGGAGTTCTTTTCAAAGAACACACAAATCCAAATCTCTCTGGCAATGGATAACCTGAAATGCAAGACATTCTGAGGACCTCTTCTCATTATGCATGAGAAAACTTTGCAAAAATGGATGGCTAAAAAAGGACATTTCACAGAGAAGCTGAAGGCAGTTAAAAAAATTTGGTGCATAGCTCAGAAGCAGAGCTGGTATGTATTCCAGTCTCATTGTAACAAGCAAGGATAGTGTGAATTATCTAATTACCATTGTAACACATTTCTACTGTGAAACAAAAGCTATTTCTTTTATAAATGTTACAGACATTAGTCAGCACAACCTGTTTCCTCCACCAGGAATAACAGTGAGGGATAACAGTGTGGATTCTCAAAGATCCTAGCCTGAAAGTCCAGAGAAAGGACTTGAAAATTATCAGCAGAATAATGGCAGAATATAGCCAGAAACTGGCAGTGGCCACTAAACCATTGTAACACTCTGCTACCTGTCCCACACCCTTCACTTTTAGGATAGGTGAAGCTTAATTGCTGTCTGTCAGCTGAAGTCTTCAAGTAACACTTGCACAGTGGTCATTTTAGGCATGAAGGAAAATACAGATTAGCAGTAAGCAACTGCACTAAATTGTCTAAAGAAACAAGCCACAAAATACAGAGGAGTTTACAAAATGACCCCCAGACCCATGAATTTAATTCTCTGCAAGCAGATTCTGTAACAACTAGCAGAGGAAAAGCAAGAGTCCAACTTGACAACATTTAAAACAGAACTGCTTCAAGTTCTGCAATGCTAAGCTCACTTCCGCACTGAGAAATCAACTAAGTGATAGCACATGGAGATATAGCTGAGATAGTTCAATGCTGCATCATTTTTTACCTTTTTTAAAATACCTTGGAAGTAGTGAATTTATTAGAATGCTTTATGTGTTTTTCCTCAACCAATTTGTTCTACCCTGTCAGCCAGGAATACACAAATACACATATCCAAACTTACGCCTTATTCCAGGGTTTTCCTGTGACTGAATTAATTGCCTGCCTGTCTTGTATGTCTTTTGAAAAAGGAATAATTCCAAGAGTTACCTCTAGTATAGCCACAACCTTATGCAAAATTAAACCAGCAATAATGAGTTTGGAGGGAACATAAATTAAGCTAGTAATACTTAACTAATTCCAAAGATTTAATGTATCTATACTGAACTTCAATAACCACTTCCCTCAAAAGGCAGGAAGGAGAGAGAAAATGTATAACCAGGTAGAAAAGTAAATTCCTACTTTATTCTTTACATAGCAATTAGTAAACTACTGTTTAGTTATGTTCAACTTTAGTCGAACTTACCACAGGAAGCAGACAGGGTGGTTAGGCATGATTTAGCATTGGCAAGTCCATGCTGAATCCTTCCAATCCCCCACTTCTCCTTCATGTACCCAAAAACACATTCCAAAAGGGCTTGCTCCATGATTTTTCCAAGGAGTGCAGTGGAACTGAACAGCCCAGGCTTTCCTAGATCACCCTTTTGACAGATGGGTGCAGCATTTGCCTCCCATTGCTGTGGATTTCCTGTGCTCTCTGTGACCTTCCAGAGGTGAGAGAACAGCCTGGAAAAGGTGTCGGTCAGCTTCCCCGGCATCCTGGGATGCAGCACACCTGGCTGGAGGGACTGCATGGCTCTGGAACTCCCACTGCTGCTGTTCTCATCCCTGAAGCCTTCCTGAGAAGGGATCTGCTTTCCCAACAAAATCCCTACAGCCCTGGTCAGTGTTTAGGGATTCTTCCTTTGTAGCCCACACACCTGCTTCTCCCTGCCTTACACTGCACCAGGATGCAGCCACAAGATCCCTGTGAAGACAAGAGAGTCCTCCCAATCAATCTCCCTGCATTCCTGGATTGCTCTTGTGTTTGGGAGATGCTGTCCTCAATGAGCTGCCAACCTTAATGCACGTAGAGCTGGCACCAGGGATTCCACCCCTCCCCATTTCCCACACAACCACCAAGATCTGCTCTCACTGCCTTCCCCACTCTTCTCAGGATCTTGGGAAGTGTTTCCAGTATTACAGACACACAAAGGCTGGTGCTGCCACAGCCCACTTCAAGATTCAGTACAGTGCACAATTCACAACTTGTCAGGAAGACAGGAGTTAATTATCTCAGCATCCCTGTTGCTAGAGCAACTGCACTCCTTTTCTGTTTATTTGTACCAAGTGTTCCAGGAAAGACACCGAGGCAAGGTTCTGCCTGATGAAGTTCACAATACAATGATCAACCTCCAAGATTAATTCTGGACGTGTTAGAGCTCTACTAAAATTATTGCAGCCCAACAGAAGGGAATTTGTAACTTCTGCAGCACTTCACCTGTTCACTAGGGATTGAAGGGAATTATTTGAAAATGGCAGAGAAGTTTAATGGGAACCTCTAAGACAGAACCACGGAAAAGTGAGCAAACAGAGTAAATTCAGGGTTAGATTAACAGAAGTGTTTGCCAATTTCTTCATTTTACTAAATCATTGCAATAAAATTTATTGGCTGGGCACTCTGGGGTGACAGTGAGGGATGATAATCCTGCAGAAGTCATCAGGAGGGCAGAAACTAGATAACAAACTTGTTTTTCTCCTGCTCCACCACAGAACATTTACTCTGCCAAAAGGAATGATGTTGTTAAAGTCTTTGCAGTCAGCTGCAGCTGCTTCTATTTATCAACCAGAAAATAAACTCAGTTTCACACATACACTTGACTGACTTCACTTTTGGGCAAAGTCTGAAATCCTTGCTAGCAGAAAGGGTTAGAACTTTTTAATTCAACTAACAGGTCCAAAAGCACAGCCGCTCTATGAGAATTACGCAGGTTTTTTAAAAACTTATCAATAAAGAAAAATACAACTATTTTACAAGAAAATCAAAACAGGGTTTCCTAGAATAGAGGTTTTCATTCACCCAAAACAAGTACTTATTCAGAAGAATCTGACCTTCAGCACATCACCAGTTGACTGTAACAGCTCAAGAGCCAGAATCCCTGAAATGGCAGCAAGTTTCCCAATGGGGAATGACTCAGCATGGACCTCACTCTAGGCAGCTGGCACAGGACACACCCCATGGAATGAGTATCAGCTGTTGCTGTTATCCAGGATCACAGCACTGCTTCCTCCAGCCTGACACCTGACAGATTCTCCACACAGAAAATCCCCACCAAACTGCTGCCTTGTTTCTATCTTTTAGGATCTGGATGAGTGACACATTGCAAAGGATGCAATAAAGATTTATCTTACCTTAGACACAGCAAACACTCTCTGATAACATAACAGTTATAATGCAGACCCCAGAATTCGCACCAGACATCAAGAGGTAGTGTGGCTTCCCTTCCCACACATCACACACTGCCAGCTTCTTTTCTCACACTTGGGAGGTGAGAGGGAGAGCTGCTGTCCATGTGAGAGAGCAGCGGGAATGCAGAGCTCCACCTGGGAACAGACAGTGAGCCAGTCGAAGCTCTTGGGTTGGACACAGAGGACAGGCCCAGAGAGGATATCTGCTGCAGACAGCCCTGCCAAAGGGAAGCTCTCAAGGCCTTCTTCAGACACCTGTGAGGAGCCTGACACTCAGAGGTGACCAAGGAGCCAAGGTGGTCCCTGCTGGATCTCATCCTTATGGACAAGAAATAACTGCTCAGGCATGTGAAGGCCAAGAGGCAAATTTAGCTTCAGGAACCACAAGATAGTGGAGTTGGGGATGCAAAGAGGGAGGAAAACAGCAAAAAGCAGCATCACAGCCCTGGAGCTCAGGAGAGCAGTCCTTGGCCTTGTTCAGAGATCTGCTTGGAAGACTCCTGTGGCATGCAGTGCTGGAAAGAGGTCCAGGTGAGCCTGGTGATTTTTCAAGTATCACCTCCTCCTAAAGACAAAAACAGCAAAGCAAGCAGAGCCTGACCATAGAGCCCCTGACAGAACGCACCCCTGAGAAGGAAACACACAGGAGACAAGTGCCTGGGAGAAACATAGAGGTGCTGTGTTTGTGCAGGTATGGGGATAGGAAAGCCAAAGCACACCCAAAGCTGCATCTGGTGAAGCACATGGAGGGCAAAAAGCAGGACTTGCTGTGGGTGCATCTGAGTGGGAATGGGCAGCTGGTCATGAAGGAGAAGGCTAAGACCACATTCACCTTGAGTTCTAACGGCAAACTCAGCCTTCCAAAGCAAAATTCAAGTTAAAGATGTCAAAACCAGGTTTTGCTGTATCTACAGTATGTATGTGTGCTTCTGAGAGAATGCTGGAACTTCTGCCACATCCCTAGTTCCTGCAGTTTATTGGAAGGAGAAGGTGGACAAACCAGCAATGCATAAGTAACAGTTAAATTAGAAGCAACAGCAACTGCTGCTTACCCTATGTTAACATACCCTAAACAGAATATAAAATAATATGATTACAGGTCAATGTACTGATGGAGACTAGATCAGCAGAGCTGTCACTGCAGTCACTGCATTGTTTCCATGATCCTCAGACAACTGTTCTGGCCAAAACCTTCAGAGTAGCAAGGTACAATTAACCACTTGTCCACTACTATTATAACAAGAGCAAAAATACCTAATAACTCTGCAATGTGTGTGTTAAACCAGGATGACTTTTTACTCATTCCTGTCACAGGAGAGAGTCAGCTGCAGTAACAGGAGGGCACGAAGTCAGGTCTGATAGAATCTATCAGCTACAAAACCAGCTCTTTAGCCAGCTCACCAGATGTGCTACCAAACACTGCATGCAGAGTGTTGTCATCATTAGGTTTCATCCTGTGGAAGGTGCATGTTTAGAGCTCCCAGGCAGCACCACTCAAACTCTGCTCAAGAGCCATTCTGCCCTGTCTCGGTTTTGTGTCCCCTTCAGAATTTTGTCATGCAAGTGGTGAGAACTCTGGCCTGATTTTGACACAGCCTGTGCCTTACCAGTACAACTCCTTGCACTTAGAAAGTGGGCTAAGGTTGCAAACCCTTATCTTTACTTACTTACAGGAGAGAAGCACTACTATACTGTGCTTGTTTTTCAGAATTTGTTCTTCCAGAAATCAAGAGCTGCAAATTGCAGAACAGTCAAGGAAGCAGAGCTCCCAAACAAAAGCATTTTCTATCATCCTTCAACAGCTGTTAGGGCTCCCCCTCAATAAATGCAGACTAACAGTATGAAATGGGCTACTTTAAGTCAGTGTATTCATTCTAATGGCACAGATCTTATGATTTCCACTACAAAAAACCCCCTCTAGAGTTGTTGGTTATTACAGTAAGACAGTTACTGCCCCAGTTAACAGCCCACTGCCTACAGCATATAATTAGATCTTCACCATCTTATGTGCTATTTTAATTTACAGGTGGTAAGGTACAGATATGCCACAGAATCCTAATGGCATTTTCCCACTTCTGCTCATATTCTTTATCTCACTCTTGACATGCATTACATTAAGCTTAGTAAAAAAACGTTCTTAGGTTTATGTACTTAACACTGAATAAGTTTTAACAACAACTTTTAATAAATTCTCTCCTACATAAGAACTGAAACAAACTTTTATTCCAACAGTGAACTCTGGAAATACTTCAAAAACAATAGCTCTGTACACTATGAAATATCAATGCAGCAGTGGCTGTCAGTTAAGGAACCTGGACAAGTCTACACAAAAGCAGAAAAGCCTTTAGCACTACTTGATAGACACTGTCAGTCAGTTACAACATTCCCAGGTGCTTCATTGGTAAATTTCAGCCTTACAGCTTTAATGTCCCTTATTTGGTGAATATCAGCAGGTAGGACAGCAGCCTCCAAGAAAGGAAATACAGAATCAATTGAGGAAATTCAGTGATAAAGGTGAACAGCTGGGTAAGAATAGAAATGCTTCAGTGATGCTAAAACACTGGAAGAAAGGGTTCAACTGGCCTTACAGCAACTGTAACAGGTTTCCAACTAAACCAGCACTTGGCCTTTTCGGACACACTGATCAGCATGCTCAAATAAACCTCTTATTTTGGCTGCATTTTGGGTTTTGCCTGCATTTGTTTTGTTGTGTTTTTTCCTTATTCAAGGGAACAAACCACCTCATTTTGAGTTTCAGTACCTACCAAGGAATGAAATCTTCACAGAGTTAGTTGCTATGGAAATAGTATTTCAAAACTGGACATCTGTTGGTACAAAATCTAGGAACAACTTAACAAAATAAGCTCTTATTTCTCAGAATCACTTCTTAGGAGATACATGGACTAAACACAAGGCTCAGACAACCTTTTGGGGAGTAGTCCAAGCAGTACCTCCATAAAAAGGAACATCTAACTTCCCTAGAAAATGCCAAGATAGTGTCCCATTTTGTTATGTGCCCCCAAATAATTATGACTGGTATCTACCCAGCCTGAATAAACTCTTGTGAAATATATCAGTTTGAATTTGATACTCTTTCCAAAAAAGACCATCAAAAGACCAAAACCAAACCAACCCTGTAACACCTACACTTCTCTTCAGTCTCTAAAGTTTGAGGGACATGCATTTCTTAAAATGAAAACTGATGCAAACAAAAAAAATCTATGCAGTACTTGTCCCTGATGTATATAATACAGCCTGTGCCTCTAAGAACATTAACAGATAGATAAATTTGCCACAGTATTTCTTTCAAGACATTTTACATAAAATGTGCTTTTTTGCCTTGAAAGACCACTCAAATTTTTCATGGCTAAAACTGATGTATTACAGCAAACTTTTGGGACTACTGACTTTTAATTAATTCCCCTAGGGCAGCCCCTCATACCTTCAATACTTTCTCCCCTGCATCAGTTTTGAAGCAAGACTGTTACACACAGTCCATCTTCCACATGCAGAAGATGGGAAGGCTATTAAAAAAAGAAATAAAGCAAAAAGTTTAAGTTGTTTACACACTGGTCACTAAAGAATTCTTCTAATTCAATTATATTGATTAATCAATCTCGAATTTGCACTCTATTCATTAAGAAATATAACTAGTACAGCATGCAGTTTTAAAGATGTGACTGTGAGGTCCCTTCGAAATAAGTCTTCCTGTAGATAATGAACAAGATTCTTTAAATCCACTCAATAGTTTTATCATTCAAACAAGAACTTCAACTGTCAAGGTTTGCACAGAAGATGAAAAACTGCAGTCTGGAGAAACTACTAGTTATCTTAGGGAAACAAAGACAATTAGAATTTACAGCTGTCCTGGATGTGAAAGAGATTTTCAATTACTGAAAGACTTGGATAGATCAGATGCACTTCTCAGCAATCGAATAACTCCTCTTCCTTGTACAGCACTTGTTCCACAAGGGGAGGTCTTCACACCACATGGAGAATCACCTAATAAATTAAATACAGTTTGCACATCAAATCAGCCCTTAAAGCTTGCATAAATTAATGGAATTGTTCTTCATGCTGTGGAGCTGAACCTATTCCACAGCTCTGATTAAAAAAGTCAGGCAGGTTGTGTCCTCCACAAACAGCAAGACCATAAGATCATGATTTCCAGGTGGAACAGAGTTTAACCCAGCATGGATCTTAGGCATAAGATATCAAGCTGCAAACTCAGAATTCTTATTTATTTTGCAAACCTATTCCTCTGAAGGTTAGCCACGAAATGCCCAAATGAACTGGGCTCAGAGGCCTTCTAGTAAAAATAAAAACCTTTCTGCAAGTAGAAACTTTAAAAGAGGAGTCTTTTAACTGAGTTGTGACACAACACTTGGAACAAGGACTAGCTTGGTCTGTACATGCAATGATTTAGGAACATGGAGAGTGTTTTAAACATGGCCCTGCCTCAAAGCACCTGGGCATGGGAATGCCTTCAGGTAACAGAAAAGCATAAATCAGAGAGCAACATTTTTAAGAAAAATTGCATTTTGAGAGATGTTTCTGACCCTAAGATTCTGTCCAGTAAGAAGAGGCCAGTTCTTCCTGCTTGAGCCTTCAGTGTGTGAGCTGTGCACCACTTCCAGGCAACATCTAAGCCCAGAAATTTGAAAAAGTAACAACTGGATTAAGTTCCCACTAAAAAAATGTGGAAGCTTCAAACTCACAATTAGAAGGAACAAACTCTTGATCCTGTCTTGGAGAACCCCAAGGTTTGTTGCATCCAGAACTTTCAGCTTTCATTTTCTGTATGAAAATATAAATATTCAAAATAAGGTACATGTATCTGCTAACATGAAATATACACCACTATCCATCAAACCTATGGATCATGGTCAAAACCCTGCAAGTTCATCAGTCTGCCCAATATATGTCACAAAGGACAGCATCCAAAGACAAAACAGCTCATGTGAAATTGGCAACTGGAAATAAATCAGGGTATCAATTGAAAAAATCTGACCTGGGTATGTCCAGCATCCAGTTTTACAATCCTGGTATTTGTGCCTTGATCACAATCAGAGTCTTGCAGAGGGAGGTGAGCTGCTGTTAGTGGGACTCCATACACACCAGCAAAGGACTTACTGATGCAGTAACTTGACCAAGAAAAAAAGGCAAACAAGAAAGGTCTGGCTAAAGGTTTGAATGCTGATGTGTGGAAGCACAGCATTTTATGTTCTTCAGCTGGTGAACAAAAACAGCCAAAGCCTGAGATGCACAGAACAGATACCAGAGGGCAGAAGGACTTGCTGCCAGCATCCCTGCATCCTTCCAAGACCACCAGTCTGTTGTACAACTACACATGAAATGAAAACAAACTGCTTCCCCACGTTATCAAATGCAGCACTTAGAAGTGTGAAAAGCAACTTTTTTTTTTTTTTCAGGTCATAGCAGTCCATGATGAGTATTTTGAATGAAAACTATTTATTATTGCCTCTCTAAGTGCTACTACTGCTGCCATCAGAGACCATAAAGGGCATTTCCTCATTTCCAAACTATTTACTTTTCCTTTCTCCCCACCAAAAAGATTACAGAACCTTATGCATCTACATTCTACGTCAGGCAGCACAGAAGTTTCCAAAGTAGAGATATGCCAGAGCATAATGAGAATACCTCTGAAGTCAAACAGTGAATTCTAATGTAATTAACACTTTTCTCAGCATTGCAATGCTAACAAAATAAAAGCCATCATTCTGGAGTCAACTCCTCAAGCAATACTCACCCCATTTTCTTACAGGATGCCAGAGCACAGCAGATTATATCATTCTCCTCATGCCACTTGCACCTACATGAAATGAAGTTTAGGCTTATTTCAGAAGCACCTACATTGTTCATCAACAAGAACAGTCGGTCTGGCCAGATGAACAGGAACAAATATTAAAAATGGTATCTTTTTGTTGCAGAGATCATGCAGTACCTTTAAAATTTCACAGAGTTCAATAGCTTTGCCCTAAGTAGTTTATGCAGAGTTTAAAGGTCTGCTTATCATGAAATCTACTTCATGGTGAGGTGGGGGGCAGGGAGAAAAGAGAACCCTAAGAGACAAATGGAATTTAAACCATTTGAACCATTTCAAGCTTCCCATTAATGTGAAATAGTTCCTCCTAGCATAAACACCCTCACTTTCCTCTCCAAACCTGTCTTTTAGAGTACATTCCTCCATCCTCCTTAAGCTCCCCCTCTAGGGTGAAGACACTCATGGGAACACAAAACCGCCTGGCTATAAAGACAAAGATGAACCCAATGGTTCTTAAAATCCATATTCCAACCAGACTTACAAGAATAATTGACATAGTTTTTTAAAATCTACTGAAATTTAAGATCATATTATTAGTTCTTTTCTTAAATTAGTAGCAGAGGAAGCACTAGAATCTATTTCTAAATTAACTGCATAATCACCCAATATGCTCCTGCAGCACTGCAAGCAAGTATCACTTTTTGTACCAACACAGAAAATCTGAAAGCAGGCACATCTACACAATGAACCACCCAACACACCTGGTATTACTGGAGAAATCCCACAGGCAGACATCCAGTTTTCTATACACCCAGACGTTGGATGGCTCCTTTTGGTATTTCTTCTGGTACAGTTTCATTAGCAGGTCTTCTACTGCAAAAAGCTCCCAGTGGCTCCCAATGCCTACAGTTCAGTGAAAATCCAGGCCAGGAGAACAGGAGTCACTGGATACCCTGCTCAGCTCATTTCTCAGTCAGTCCCTGTTCACTGCCCAGCTCTTTATCACAGCACCAAAGCTCAAAGATATTCCACCAGTGGTTTTAATAAAACCTGGCTTCCTAGAAAGTGGTGGGAGAAAGGAAGAGGAAGGAGCATGCAAAGGAGTTCTAGCTATCAGAACCAGTTTTTATGAAAACTTTTGAGACATGCTTTTCAGACAAATACAGCTGTCCATGATTACACAGCCCTTATTTCTGGAAGGGGAAAAGGATGGACAAAAATTATCCATTCCCTACCTGTTATGCTGGCCATTCGACCAAGACACCAGTTGATTCGGAATCTGTCATTAGACTGGAGGAAAGAAGATTTCTGTCATCTCAAAGGAGTACAGTACAGAATTCTGACACTTCCATGACTTCTGTCCAGGTCTGAAAAAGCCACCTCCAAACCAAATTGTTTGTGGCACTGAATGCAATTCCCCTGACGACTATCTTGAAGAGGACCCAAATTTCACGCATACTTCTTCAGAGCCCTGTATTTATGGATGGAACCCAGTATCTTGTCCCTCCCTGCTTTTTAAGGATTAACATTAGGTTTGAACTGAATTGAAACATAATAGACCTGTTATGAAACTTAAACACCTCTGAATCCTAACATTTTGTTCTGTTGCCTGGAAAAATGAAACTTGAGCAAAAATTTAAGACACGTGTAATTCTCATGGGGAAAAGAGTCACGAAAACGTAAAAATATCCTTTCAAAAAAGCAGGATTTCTGACTATTATTGAGCACATCCAATTTAAGTCAAATCTTAGGAGCCCTTAACCAAAGTCATAACAATGTCAGAGAACAAAAGACCCTGTTCATCAGTAGATTAGAGCCAGAAGTGCAGGCTGAAAATAAAAAGGCAGAAAATTAGGTCTCTGCTGTATAAAAAGGTTGGCTTCTAGAGGCCGTTTCTTCCTGAAAGGAACTGGGACAGTCTGGAAAAAGTGTCTTTCCCCACTTAGTTTACTCTAAAACCTAATCAGTGTGCATGTATCTCTTTAGTCATCCAACAGGAGTGAAAGCAGAAGTGGAGATCCAGAGCTTTGACCTTGGCCATACCCTGCAGAAGAAGCGAGGCTGAGCACCCCCGGCTGGCTGGGCAAACTCAATGAGTTCCTGCAGGACAACGGCGTAACAAGAACGAGGAAGGTGAAATCCAGATATGGGGATCTTATGGGTTTCATCACCTAATGGAGGGGCAAGAGGGACAGGGGAAAAACAAATAAACAACAACAAAAAGCCACAAAATTGTGAGAAGTCCAGTTTCCTTAAGAGCTACAGTTCCCTCCTCCTTTTTACCTTTCTGTATACATATATATGCACACAAACACACACACTCCTCTCCACAGACAGCGTCTGTGTTTAAGCTACCAAAACCTTGCTTCTGTCAGCAGCTCTGGGCTGTGAGCAAACACACACACTCCTGCCCCTTTTAAAAGGCCATTATCCAAGTATTAGATGTACACAGGCCAAGTTTGCTCCCTCTGTACACAAGGAGAGGAAGTGTCCTAACAGAAACAAACTGGAGTCTATAAACACTACTGAGAGTCACAAAGGAAACAGGCAGACACAACAATGGTGCAGGTATTTTAATTTTGTTAATATATGCCAAGCTGCTGAACATAACTTTTAAAGTAGTATCTTTGAGTTACCCTGTTGTTAATCAGCACTTCATGCTGAAGATACAGACAGAGACTATCAAGACTTACAAAGCATTTGGACAGAGGTGAGATAAGCTGTGTCTAAAACTGCACACCATTCTTTTTCTCCATTAATACTCACCAGCAGCCTGGCAGTGGTACCGAAAACCACGTGGTGGTACTTCTGCAAAAGAGAGGAGAAAGCACAATCATCATTCAACACCACTACCAACAGATCCTTAACTCAAAGTTCCATATGCAGAAAGGAACAGCAACTTCCCTTGTGGCCTTGTGAACATGCCACAACTATTTTTGGAAAAGTTATTTTCAGTTCAATACATTTTAAAACACAAAGTGCATTGTGATTGTGTTTAGGTCCAACTAAGAGAAAGCATTCACTGACATGAAACATAAAGCACAAACTTGTGCAAGTCCTCCTGGGTTTAGCCTACCCTCTTTGGAGTTACATGAAGTTCTGACACTAATTCTCTTCAGAAACAAGCTCAGGACTGCTCTGATATTTTAAGAAGTCTGACCATTTATAATCAAAGAAATAAACTTGTCTTAATACCAGAAGTGCAACCCTGGGCAGCAGTGACCCCAGAAAGCCTCCCTCTCACCCCAGTACTTCTGAGTTTCCTGGAACTCACCTGGATCTATGAAGTGGTGGAAATCAGCCAGGATGCCATCTTGCAGGGAGTACCTGACACACCCAATCTCACAGGGAAGGAAGCGCTGCTCGCAGTGGGGTGGCAGCTTCCCGTAGCTGTAAATGTCCAAGAAGTAGAAGATGTCTGCAACCATATCTAAAAGAAAAAGAACAGAACCATCTTCAGACAAGCCATCAGAGGTTACAGAAGCCATGCTGGTCTACCCTCATCAAGGGAAAGCTTTGCTGAAATTTCTCCTGTGACTGAGTGAAGAGTAACAACCGAGCAAAACCCACAGCTCTTTCTCTGTATCCAAGATGACAAGATGACAACACTTATGTAGAATTCAGGCACATTGGACACCTTCCAGAGATCCTACTGTGTGTAGAGGTGGGGCAAAAGACCCAAAAAATACAAGCAACTAAACCCACATAATGTTAAGAGGCCTGCAATCCAACAGGAACTGTTGTTCTTTTTAAGGATAGGTCTCTTGGCTCTTTCATAAAATAAGGTTAGGGAAACACCAAATCAGTAGCTGCAAAACAGTCTCACAAGCTAAATTTGGCAGCTGACACCACTTAAACGAGTTGGTAGTAATCCTGTGGGGCAAGAAGATGAGAAGTCTGCTAATTAAAAGGATTGCTTTTCCACCAAATGAGCTCCCAAAGAAAGTGGCAAGAATACCCAACATAAATGTTAAGGAACAGGTTTATCATTTACTAATTAAAAAGTATCCAACTATGACAAATATTTTACAATACACCTTAATCCCTCTCTTCATGACCGTCACAATGTCCTCAGTGAAGTTTAACACAGCTATTTAATCCTTACTCTTAACTACTGCCCCTCATCAAAAGAGTCCTACTTGCTCTACTAGAGATGTGTAACTGTCTTCACACATAAATAATTTTGTATGCCAGTCTTTAAGACATTTAACACCTGTTGCCCTAAGCCTGAAGGGCCATGCTCCCTTATGTGGGTCTTAAACTGTATGAGCTCAGGGGTCACAGGAAAGACACCTCTCCTACCTTATGAAAAAATGGATACAGCTCCAGGGAACCATACAGAACTTGAACTGGGAAATATTAAGAGCAGCATCATGAAGTGTATCTCAATTATCCTTTATCATTATGCCTCTCATTCAGCTAAAAGATGACTGTGCCAACTCAAGCCAGCCAGCATGATCAGCCCAATCAAATCTGCATCACAATGACAGGGGAGCATGACCCCTGGCACGGAGGGCACTAATAAGCATTTCACTTTTTATGGAGCTACTGTTTCTTGCTTCTCCCATAACCATGGCAACATGAAAACAGTTCAAGAGAGTGAAGTAAAAAGCTGGAGCTTTTTAGACTTAACCACATAGCTGATATGAACTGGCTTCTTGACTTACCTTGTAAGCACTACCTTTTTATTATTTTTCAGAATAATGTAATATTCATTGGGTAGAAGATTACAAATGTGTTCACTACCCAACTCAAATTGGAACAACCATTTGAAGACAGGGTACAGGTTAGAAAGGTTTAGTTTTTGAGAGTTCTTTCAATAAGGAAGCAAGTCAGGATGTTATAAAGTGCATATTCCCTCTTTTATTCTCCCAATTAGGCCAGGCCCTTGTTTTATTTAATACCTCTATCTTACCAATTTTGAACACTCATATCTAGCAATTCTTAACCCTTTGAAATCAATACAAGTATTCTTTTATGCTGAACTTGGATTATGCCTTGTCAATTCATAAATGTAGGACTTGAAAAATTACCTTTTCCTTAAAAACCTTGAAAAAACTGTTAAGAAACTGTTAGTGGCTATACTCCCATTGAGCTAAAAAACAGAGGATAGAATTGTTGGAGGTTGGGGGGAATGGTATTTTCCCTGATCTCCCTCTACCTTTTACAGCAGTAGCCCAGTAGTGTAAAATATCTGACACAGATGGCTTTCAGCAAAATGTAAACAGTCTTTGTACAGGTACCACTGAGAATATCCTCAAAGGGCAAGCTCTCATCTACCAGGACCAACTGCTTTAAAATCACCATACCCTGATCATTCTTCCAAGACAGAGCAGAGGCATCTGGCAGAGGAGTAACACTGGGCATCTTTGTGGTCAGAGGAGCAGGAACTGGATCAGGCACCTTACAAGTCTGGAAAAGATGAGAAAGTTAAAAAAAAAAAAAACAACCAAACCAACAACAACAAAAGTCTTCTTGCCCCAAATAAAGTCCTTCAGCTCCTTATATCAGAGGAAAATGCAATATCCACTAATAGCTGGGGTTAGGTGGAAAAGTTTTATATATAAAAGTGCCTGTATACTTGCAGGCCAGGAAAGCAAGATTTCTCTTCAGTACCTTTGTCAACCCATTACTGCTTTGAAGAACTACAGCTAAACTTACAAAACGTAATACAAAGAAAAAAAGAAGTATTTTCTTAAATTCAACCTCTTGCCACAGGCAAGGAACTCTTCAAACTGGAATTTATAACTTTTCTCTGTAAGTTTTATGAAAAAAGCACCTGGCACATGTGTTAGTTGCCTTTGACTAGGAAAGAGGTTCATGAAAAGCTGATAAAGCCTTAAGGAAGTCATTGGATTGCTCTGAAAATCCATTCATGAACAATAAGCTTTTAATAGGACGGGAAAAAAAACCTGGCAGCCTTACAGCATCTGATCACTCAAACCCAAATTGGGAATAACATCCACACCCAGGCACATTGATTGCAGATAACCATCTCAGCCAAAGTTAATTATCAGTTTGAACTGTTTAAAACAAAATGAGGAATTATTCCCATCTAAGCAAGCTTTGGCCACCTCCAAAAGAGGAACATGGACGTTCACTACACAAAGTGACCGTGGCTGTGTGTGTACAAGGCTGGGATGAATAAAACAAGAGCACATAATCTCATATATCCATATTTCCCCTGATACAGTAAGGATGGTGAGCTTTACTCCGGTAAAGCAACTATTTGTTCCTCTCTCTGTTCACAATCTTCTAAAATGCTACAACTTGTGGAAGGAAACACAGAAGCCTCCATTTGTGACTTTCCTGCCGTTTCACTTAGTTCTCTCTGGCATATAAAAATGGAGTTCCATTAATTACACACACTCAGCCTGATACACGACACAAGGATGATCACATTTTAAACAGCTTTTTCCCAGACATGCAGGCCCCCAAAACCAGAAAATATTGCCTAACACCTCCCTTCTAGTCTAGACTAATTTAACTAATCCATTTTTACAAGTTACTGCAAACTACAATCATCCTGCCATTCTCTCTATCAGCATGTAAGTATTTTGAAGTCCTGGAATTTATCCCACCATTAATTCATAGTTTGCAGTCATTATCTAGTAACAGAGCATTAAGAAGTAAATGCAGTATTATCCATTTACTCAGAGGGTAAATGTGACTTTCTTTCCTTGGACACACAAGTTTTTACACTACCAACAAAGACTGAAATGAAATAAAATAAGCTGACACCTCACATAATTCAAACTCTTAAGTAACTCTGCTTCAGAGAACTGCTGGGAAAGGAAAAGAGACAGAAACAAACAAACGGGACAAACACCTTTTCAAGGCAGTAAATAGCAGAAATTACCCGTTTAGCACCATTTCAGACACAACCATACACACTCAACCCAACTACCTACTTCTGTATTGTTCTCCACAACACTGTTACTACTCTCTCCCACATCCAACCAACCTAAAGATAATGGCAGGGTGTAATTATTCTATTTGTGCATAGGCCAAAACACTTCATTGACCTGTTCACTACACAACCCCTCCAGAACAAGCAAATCAGCTGCTTCTAAGACGTGCTTTCAGGCCATCGGACAAGAACTACCTAAACCAATGACAGCCAAAAAGCAAAAGCAACATGAACCTATGGCAAGAAGTAACTACAATTTACAGTATAAATTTAAAAAAAACATAAATAAAATTAAGTCAAGCACTGCAAAATACTGTTAAACATAAAGCTAGGGTGTTAGAGAACTACATTTTACTTGGTACAAGAGCCCAAAGGAACAGGCTGTGATGGTTCAAAGAGGTATCAAGTGTTTCCACCTTCACTGTCTTCTGAGAGCGTTTCTTGCTATTCCACGTACGAGCCTTCTCTGCATACATCGTCTTCTCTTCCTCTGTCAGGGACTTGAAGAAAAATCAGCTGTTACAAAAAGGTTTCTACCTTCTTCTCTACTTCCTTCTAGTAGTCCCACAAACCAACAAACTCCGTGTGTAAGAAATCACTCCTGCCCTTCCAAAGGACATTACTGATGGCCGCCAAGACTAACTCAAACACTCCCAGGCGCTTTTTTCCTAAAAACGCCATAAGCCTTTATTAGAAATACACAACAAGACGAAGGCGAAGTACCTCCGAGTGAGGGCAAGCCACAAACAAGAGACCTCCTGGAACTCCTCCTGCCAGCCGGGGATGGCACCGCCACCACCACCACCCCACCCACGGCACACGAACCGGAGCAGTCCCCGCTCTGAGGGGAGGACGGCACAGCCACCTGAAATGGCGCCGAGCCCACCCTCCGCGAAAGGCCCCGCCGGCATTCCGCCCTCACCTCCCATGCCTGGGAGCAGTGGGGGACAGCGTCCCCCACACAGGCCACGGACAGCCCGCGCCGCTCCAGCTCGGGCAGCTGGTCGTGCACGAACCACAGAAAGGCGCTGCGGTGGCCGCCGCGCCGAGCCATGGCTTCGCCGAAGCGCGCTACCCACACGCGGCAGCGGCGCGGCCCCTCATGAGGGCGAGCGGGGCGGCGCCGGCGCGGGCCGCGGGCCGGGGCGGGGCGGCCATGACGAGGCGGCCATGGCGGTGCCTTCCAGCCCCGGCGGGCTTGGGCCGTGCTGCCCTGTTTGAGCTTCGTCTGCTCCTTTCCATTGCGAAAAATGCGTATTTTATAATTTGGCTTTTCGCAAATATTAAAATGAATAGTATAAGTGTTGTGTTAGAAAGTGATGCTGTATTAATTCTCTTACGTAGTGTGTTAAATGTAGTTTTCGTTGATAAGAAAACGTTCAAATAGAAACTATGCTATGTAGGATACTTTTTTTTTTTTTCCTAAAGAAAGGACTCACGCCAGATAGCAGCCAAGGACACCTAAATCTCTCAGAGAAAGAGAATTTATTGCCCCATTATCAGGAGAAACGAACTTCTTCCTGCCTCGCTCAGGTAGGACAGCACCATTAGGATTATGAGGAAGAAGTTGACAATGACCAGACAGAATCCTGTGTTTGAATGGAATTTATGCATCATGTATGAGATGTATGAATATGCAACAGGTTATTGTTTTTAAGGGTTAATTCTCTGTTAACGTGTGTCCTTTTTCAGGCTTATGCTGCCCAAAAAAAGGTACCCGGATGTCCATAACTCTGTGTTTCTATTGTCTCATATTGTCCTAATTCAAATTGTCCAAAATTTTTATTATTCTAATTATATTGCTATTTTTATAACCATTTTATTACTATTAAACTTTTAAAATTTTAAAAACAAGTGATTGGCGTTTTTCACATCAGCAATAAAGGAGAGTTATCAGTGGGACAGATAGCGGCCAGCAAGCCCCAAGGATCACAGAACCATGGAATGTGAACAGAACCGTGGAATGTGAAGGGGTTGGAGTGGCCTTAGAGATGATGTAGTTCTGGGGATGCCTTCTGCCAGAGCAGGTTGCTCAGAGCTCCATCCATCCTGGCCTTGAGCGCTTTCCAGGGATGGGCAACTTCCCTGGGCAACCTGTTCCTGTGCCTCACCATCCTCACAGTAGGGAATTCCTTTCTAATACCCAGCCTAGATTTCCTGTCTTTCATAAAATAAAACGAGATGCCGTATTTCAGTAGAACCAGGTAAGTGGTTAGCACACCTTAGTCAAGGACATTCTGTGGCAAACAAGCTCTATGGATGAAGTAAATCAAAGTGTTGATGTATATATTGCCAACTTGGCAAAAAGTTTAAGGCCCATGCATCCTGCAGAATTCTAAAATCAGTGTTGGGAGAGACCTTTAAGATGAGCCAGTCTAACTCAGCACTATCACTGTAACCCCTAAACCACAAAATCACATCATCCAGTGTCAGATCCAGGTGCCTCATAAACATACCTGGATATATGTTAACTACCTTCATTGCAATATTAAAAATCACACCTCCAGGTCAAAAAGATCCCTGTCTAGGTGAAGATCCTTCCCCTGAGCATGCATAGGAGTCTGGTGGGACTATGTAATTGTATGGTAATTATTACCAATTGTACTTGGGAGGTTACTAACACAACATTTTTGTGTGTAAGTAATGGCATAGAAAGCCCAGTGGGCTGTGCTTGATTTATGAAATACCACCAGGCACCCAGGCTTCTGCAGCTCCAAAATAAGTAAATAATCAATGTCTCTATCAAGTGTGCAATTATTGGCCTATTGCAAACCACATAGATGAATCTGAATTTTGTGGACAACAACCTCACAGCAGGTCCTGATGAGAGTGTGGCATGGCTGCTCTTCTTAATTTTTTTAAAATGTTCTTTGGGTGCTGAAGGATAAGAAATACCCAATGGGAACATGAGTTTGCACCAGGTTCAGGAAGGAGAAGGGGGGAAAGCAGAGATCAATTTCAGGGGAGAGCCCTGGGTTTAGTTTTGAGATATATGGCAGGAAAGTGGAGGAAGTGAGTGGGCATGTGTGCACTTGGAAGGGCAAACTCATTTATTAAAAATTATTTGGGAGCTTATGTTACACAAAACTGAGGCTGCTGTTCAGACTCTTTTTTTGTGGTTTTGGGTTGCTTTTTGTGGTTGTTGGGGCTTTTTCCCTTCATCTATCTCGTTGACATGACTGACACTTCCTTCACTGAAATTGCATAGGGAACCACAGTTCAGATGAAATAAAAGCTGGAAATAATCTGATCTGCATCATCTTGATAAGTGGCACAGAGTTGCTTCCTGCCTTAAGCTTTCTATTGATCTCTCAAAAAATCAAATGATCTTCAATGGCCATAGCAAAAAAAATTAAACAAATAAAGAGAAGCCAGCAGGGCAATAATCACAGCAGGTCAATAATCACAATTGGCTTTAAAACAAAGTTTAATCAGTTTGCAGAAATCTGGTTGTCTGGAACAGAGGACCCTACATTTGACACCAGAAGGGTTACTGGAGTGGCAATACTGGCATAGGCCCTGATTAACTTCTGGCCTGATTTTCCTTGGCCAGGGCATGTGATGTCTCCCACATTCCTTGCTGTTCCCTGTCTTTTGGGGAATCTCCTTCTGCATCCATCTGCTTCTCATGCAGCCATCTTCAGTGGAGTTATCCAGTCTCCATGAAAATAAATGGTGCAGCACTGACATGGAAGAGGCTTTGCAATTCTCCATCCCAGAATCCTCTTGAATTTGCTATAACCTTAGACATGAGGATTAAAACAGCAATGAAACACATCTATGCATTTCCAAATCACTGGAAAAATCTGCCTCTTTTCCTCAATCTAGCCACATTTTTTCATCTTAGGGTAAGCCTGCTCAGCTCCAAAGGAGGTCCAGCCTTAAACCTTTGACTTAGCTGATTATATTTGTCAATGCTGGAACTGCTGAAAGGTAAACTCAGACCAGATTGCTCTTGCATCTCCCTGGTGGCTGGTTTCTCTGAGGGTTAAAAAATGCTGGCTCATTCTGGAGGCAGTTCTGTCTTGCTCAAATATTGAGAAACAGTTTGGTTTGTGTTCCACTTAGGAAATTTGCTGTTAAACATACAGGAGGAGTCAATCACATTGTTAAAAATGTAGAAAATCATTATGTAACCTCAAGGTAAGCATTTTTAAAGTCACTTTTACTGCTGTGGAAAATAATTTATATTCCAGTCTAGCTCCAGATACATTAATGCTAAGTCTCTGAGGAAAGACTGCAAGAAATGGCTTGTATCTTGTAAATATAAACATCTGCACAGAGCCTAGTTCTTTCAGGCAGAAAGGCAAGTGTTTGCTGTTATATTACTGTAAGAGTCGTTGCTAGGAGTGCATCTGTGCACTTGTGTTTTATTTTTCTTCACATCATATTCTTTACTCTCATGTGCAGCTTTGGGACCCACCCTTATGCAGCCCTTCCTTTTAAAGAAATTCAGATAATGTGTGCATCAACTGTTTGAAAAACACAAGGCTCCAGTGATAGCTCTCCTAGGGCTAGAGGTGTGGTTGGAAAATAAAATTCATAAGCAGTAGAGAGAGAAAGGATTTTCCTCTGTGGGGTGGGGGTCGGATTAAAAAAACAGGGAACAGATCATCTTCAGAGCATCATGCCATCAGTATTCTTCCTCAGGGCCCTGAGGAGAGCCCAGTGCCTCTGAAGAGCTCATGTTTTAAATCTTCATTTGCCTGCTGTTTAACTTAGCGGGCAAAGGACTTTTCTGGACCATTTACACTGATTTGAAAATAACATTTGTACCACTGGAGCCCTTCCAGCAGATAACAACAAGTCTTATGCCAGTATTTATGTATTAGTTGGGTTTTTTTGTTGTTGTTGTTGTTTCTTTTAAGCACTTAATTTAGTTAATTGATGTGCCAACACTTAAAGTCTTCTGTACCTGGCTTTGGAAACACAGCTCCAGAATTTTCAAAATCAGTATAAATGGTCCAGAGAACTCCTCTGCCAGCCTTTGCTTTTCCATCAATGCATGGAGTTTGCCAGCATCTCAAAATAGGGACTATGTACCCTGGTACTATAGGGACAGAAAAAATAACTGGAAATTTTCTGCCAGTAATGTATTTGCATTCATTCAGGATTCAAGGCTATAATCTTTCCTTGAAGGGTGTTTTTTTGTCAGAAAGAATGAGCAGTGTTATTCTATAAAGCCTGGCAGTGACTACATCTGCTGTTCCCCACTTACCTGCTGCTCTGGGACTACAGCACTCCCCCACAGAGGGAAATATTTGGTGTTTATGTTGGAGGAATCAGGCCAGATCCATCAGCCCAGGAGAGGCGAGGCTGATGCAACTCCACACTCCCAGATCCAAGTGAAGGGAGGTCAAGTGTGTATTCCCAGCCTAACCCAGCTCCTGCTGTGGTTTTCCCAGTAGGGATGAGCCATCCTCTCCCCCTCCCTGGCTCTCAGGGCACACCACCTTCCCAAAAAGAAGTCCAACTGGATTGTGACTAACACTGTCACAGTCCCTCCCTCCTGGCACCACTGACATGAGGGCTGCTGGGCTGCTCTAGGGGACAGTAATCCTGGTCACTCCCTCACACCAACTGGTTCTTTCTATCCCCTTATCCATCTATTTATTTTACCTATTCCTTCCTAAATCACCTAGATCTCTCCCTTTCTTTGCCTGATTCTTTCTCTAAGCATCCCACGAGGAGTGCTATGCAATCCTGAGATGCTCTTCTGTCGCCCTGGTTTTTTAAGTTTTTCTAAGCTTTCTGGTGTTTACATTCTTGTAATGAACTTTCTCACACATTTTCTGTAAATAACTTATTGTTTTGCATTCTTCTATGGAGGAGCAGAAATTTGATGAACTGTTGGTTTGTCCAGTGCCATTGGAGAGGTGGCACTGTCATCCTCCAATTCACTGTCACTTCTGGAAATCTATAAATGTTGGAGTCAGAATTAAACTTTCCCTCTTTTTTACCTTGGAGAGTTCAGTGTCTGCATCGTTTTATTTCATGTCCTAGAGCGATTCTTCCCTTGCATCCCCTAATGAGTCCTAAATCTGTAGGATACAGTCTCCCTCAGTCCTAAAGTTGCTGTGGTGTTGGCTTATCGTGACAGGCTCCAGTCTGTATCCTGGAGCCTATCCTAGAGCTGAAACTTTCCTGGGACAGCCCTAGGAAGAGCCTGGAGTGGTTTTTCTTTATTCTGAGTTCCTATCTGAGGGTTCCCATCTGCCATTGTGTCTCTGTGCTTCTTTGGACTTGTGAAAATGGGCCATTGATGAGCTTCTGTGGTGGGTGTGGGACGAGCCAGGGCAGGCTGTTAGTTGGGCTGCCAACCAGTGAAGTGCCATTGTCCCTCTGCACTCCTTTGTGTGCTTTGGAGACAAGCTTTTGTCACATAATCTCACGGCTGATTTCTTTCCCAGCCTGGTTATGGAAATTAAAAAACATACAAATTCTCTGGAGAGTGATACAAAGTATAGACCAGTAATTATTATTGTTCCACATGTAATGCATAAACATCTCAGGGATGGGAGCCTGCAGGCCTCCCTTCCCGAGGTGAATGATTTAACCAGTCAGCTACAGCTGCCAGTTTTCTTTTTTAACCTTTTGACTTAGTGAATCCTGGGTTTCTTTTTGAACAGTGCCACGACTGCAAGAGTGCAGGGTGCCTTACACCTCACCTACGTGATCAAGAATGTAACTTAGTACACCTAGGAGTCAGGAGGCCTTTTTACAAGAACTCCCCTTGCCCTGTTCCCTTGCAGGGTTGTGCTGAGTGTTGGGCCTGTTGAGAATGTCCCGGACCAGGCCTCATGGGTGGTATCAGCACCTTTCTTCCAGGTTTCTCAGGGAACTCAAATGAGAGCTGATAATGCTTCTGTCTTCTCTTCTGAAATAGTAGCATTTATGTTGGGGGTTGCAGTCATGGAATTGTGGGATGCACGGGACCTGCTGGGCAAGTGCTGTGACCCTGCTGACCAGGAGCACTAAACCTGGTACATGGCAAGCAGCAGCCCAGGTGTGCTACAGCTGCATCCCCTCTGTGCCATCAGTTTCAAACACCCTTAATGCCAGGGCTCCAGTGAAACCATCACATTGTTCCAAGTACCCTGGGCAAAGTCTGGGAAATCCTTAACATCAGATCAGACCAGGTCTTTAGGCAGGAATCAAGGACCTGGCTGTGACACCCCAAATGTGTGAAAGCCTTGCCTTGGGTGTTTGTTAGACATCTCTGTGCTCAGGATTATCTGGGTATGCAGAGAAGGAAAACTGTAAGCCTTTAGGCAACTTTGACAGGACATATGTGCTTTCAGTCTCAATCTGCTGCTGAATTAGGTTTTTATTTTTAGATTTGAGTTCTAAATGTTAGGTACCAAAAATTTTCCAAAGTCCTGTTTTGGATCTGGCTCTAAGTAGGATGACCTGAGTAATTACAGACCTGTTAGACTGACAGAGATCCTAGGGAAAAGAATAGAATCACTGATACAGGATTTGCTTCTATAATGAATTAAGGAAAAGTAATGTAATTAATGCCAATCAACATGGGTTAGCAGCAAATACATTCTGTCACATTGGTTTATAATTGCATCAAAAAGATATTAAGTGTGGTTACTAAAGGTAATGCATTCAGACACATGAAGCATGTGACTCGACCACACAACACTGAATCAAGGATACAGATTTATGATACAAAGACCATCCAGTCCCTGGTTAAAGCATTAGCTTAAGGTGTCTCAAAATGTAATTTTAAATGACGAATTGTAATCACACTTCTTATTAAGATCTTTCTTAGGTTGTTTCTTGGCTGCATACTACTAAATACTTGTTGGTAGCTTTCAACAAAACATTTAGTCATCACAGTTACTTGCAAAAAATACAAAGATTGAAGGAATACTTAATAAGGTAGGTGATAGAGTGGGATATTGACCAAAGAGGAGCTTTTTAAGTGATGCTACATCAAAAGGACTAACAGCATCATCCCTGGAAGGACAAACAAATGTTAAGCAGGGATGATGATGCTGTAATACTTCTACGTTCATGCTTTTAGCAGCTGGGCCTGGGATGCTCTCTCCAGTTCTGGTGTTAGCTCAAGAATAAAACAAACAAACAGTCTGTTGAACTTCCAGAGAGGATGTTAAGGGTGCTTTGATCACAGCCTGCCATTACCTCTTCAGAAGTGCCTTAAGGATGCCTTGCCCTCTGACTTGGCAGTACTAGAAAGTGAAGTTCGATTAAATTAGGGGCAGGGTGAGGTCCCTTCCTACCCAAAGTGATCTGTGATTCATTTTTGTAACATACAGGCTGTAGTTCAAACTAATCGATGTAGTGTGACAAAGCGATGTGGCCTGTTTTGGGAAAGCTGGATTGAACAATCACAAAAGTCCAGGTTGTGAACTCAAAGTCCTTGGAGGTATTTGTGCTGCCCACAGTTTCTCTGCAGCCAAAAACTTAGAGGATTTAGCAGCTTGTTACCTCCTAGGTTATCTGTAGATATGCAAGCAGAGTTTGTCCCATTGTGTATTTTTGCCTATAATGACACACAAAAGATGGCAAGCTGGGATGATTCACTTGTGATCCTTTACCTATGTGATAACTTCACAAAACATTATTGCAGACATGCCATTAGTGTTTTAAATGAAAATTTCAGGTTCACTCTGTAAGTGTAGCAAAGGCATGCTGTGATTTTTGGTGTCTAAAAATGAGTCAGGAGCAGCATAGGAAATTTATACAGAGGAGTAAATACTATAGGAGAATGCTGTTCTCTTGGGTTCTTCCTAATGCTGAATTTATATTACAGACTTGAAGGTTCATTGTAGTGAGAAAGCCAAATTTCTCCATTAAATATTCTAAGCATTTCTTGGTACAAACATCATGATTAAAAACAATAGCAGTTTATATATACATATCACTCACTCCTGATGTTAATGGGACGTAAAAGCTCTGTATTATTGTGCTATCAAATGTAACCAGGCAGCTTGGATAAAAAACAACATAGAGAGTGAATATATTTCAACAATGTCTTGCTGTGAAGCTATCAAGGATTAATAAGAGATTCCAGTGTAACGCAGCAAACGAGGAAAAGTTTTACTTAGTAGCTTTCTGAAGAGACTCACTAAACGCTATGAACTGATGGTGTGTCACCCAGTAAGTTCTGCGACGTGCTGATCTCAGTACTAAATCAAGAGAGCAGTGTCTAATGGCTGAGTCTAGCATGGCATCCCAGAAAAGCTGTTGAAATCACTGTTTCTATGGAAATTTCTACAAGGGAAATCCAGGGGGCTGAACGGCATGAAAATCTTCATGCAGGGATGTTGCCGAGATGGGTCATGCTGACTGAGGTGCTGGTGTAAATCGTTCCACGGGGCGGTAACTTAAAAAGCTGACTCTGCTGATCAGCAGAGGAAACGACCACAAAAGATTGGTACTGGAAGATGAGACGAGGGAGGAGTGAAGTACTTGGCAAGGCGAGAAAAGAGCCAGCAGCTGCTACAGCATGAGTAAAAATTTGTTTGTTTGTTTCCCCATTGTTCAGCTGAATTTGTTCATGATCCCACGGCTTAGAGAACTCCCTCAGGTGCAGTCACGGGATCAGCAGTGAAATCAAGCAGGGTTGCAAGTGTGGTATTCCTCCGGTTCTTCCTGGGACTAAATTACCCAGGGCAAACTCCGGGAATTTGCTCATCCGATTGTCAAGGCTGTCAAGGGACTGAGGGAGATGAAGGTTTAAGTCCACCAGTTTTTTAAAGGACAGAGAATCCCTGCTGAGCTGTGGCTTGAAGCCATCTGGCTAATTGCATAGGAATTTCCCACCGTGTGAAGGTGAAGTGGGGCTAACTGCAGTCATGCAGCTTTCTGTCTTGGGCTAAAAGGAAAGACAGCATCCCAACATTAACTATTAAGCCAGCTCGGATGTTGCAATCAGGAGATCAAAGGTCTACGGAGATCTGGAACATCAATTCAGGGTCTGGGCGTCCATTTTAGGTGGATATATACAAATGACAGCTCACATTAAGTGAGAAAGGACCCTACAGTAAATTTATGAGAATTTCAAAGCAGATATAAATCCAACGTTACATGCAAAACAATGGTGCTTCCTTCTATTGAAAATCTTTCCTTCCTTTGTCGTGAGTCAAAAGTTTAGCTAAAGTGATGCATGCCAAATTTATTTGCAAAAGCTGGAGTACATTAAAAAAAAAACAACTACCAAAAAACCCCAGTGGTAGCTAACAATAGTGACGCATTAGGGATTGTACTGCTCCCAGTGTTAAACACATGAGATAATATCAACATCAGCATTGTCTCAGGAAACTCTGGATCAGAATCCTGGCCAACTAAGTTACAAAAAGGCAAGGAACCGGGATTTCACTTAAAATTTTGAGGTTTATCAGGAAAAATGGTTAGGGGAAGGAGAGAAAAATAGCTTTGTGTTTACCTTTTAGGAGTCTTACTTCAACCCGTTCAAACTTTCATGGATTATATCCTACTGCTAGGTAACAGTGGTGAGGCAGGCCCAGTGCTCATGCAAAGTTCCATCTGAATTTTCTGCAACCACATGTTGCTGGAGGCTGAATTTGTGCCCCTATTGAGAGTTTCTACTTCCACCTGCAAGTATGCAGGAAGGCAGTGGGGTGTCAGATCAGTGTGCTGAAGGAGAACAGCACTGATGCACATATATACATTATTTAGTGTAACAGGGACTTCCTAATAGTAACGTTTAGCTAGTACTGCAAAACAGTTAAATTCATAATGTATCAGGTCAGAGGAACATCAGGACACTGATTGGGGTGGGTGTGTATTTTTTAAAAGCAATGCTGAATAAAAATAAACTTCCGTGTGAAAAATATTTTTAAATAACATTGAATAGCTCCAAATAAAACACTTAAAACCAGATCAACTGCCTAAGGATTGTCTCCTTGTTTAATTCCATTTTAACTGTACTAACAGAGGGACTACACCTGTCTGAAAACAACCAAAGATGTTTCAACACATTTTTTATCACAGCAAACATGCTGGATTGGTTTTTCCTTCAGAAATTATTGATCTTTTTTTTTTTTTTTTTTTACACTTTTAAAGAAAAGCTTGTCTTGCCTGTAGAGAAGTTCAGTCTGAAAGGCAAAATGACGAGAAATCTGCAAGCAACCGGAGAACACCTGCTAGAATGTAAACAGCTTGTGCAGATTTACTGCAGGCGTCCCTGAGCACCCTGCCTTTAGCAGCAGGACACACCAAAGCACTTTGCTTCAGAAAAATCTGAATAGTTTCTGTTTTTTTGGCAGATTCCAGATGAGACGAAGTTGGAGACTAGTCCCATCTCTCATGTGGATCACCGATGCCTGCAGCATCCCAGCTGCGGTTACAAACACCAGCCAAACCCCGTAAGAAAAGTGCCGGAGGATGAACAACACTCAAAGGGAAGCCGTGCTGGATGCTGTGAATAGGGAGTGCCATTTTGCACTCTGTGCTTCTCGCCGGTGCTGAGCCACAAAAGAAAGCATGATGCTATTTTAGCCAGCTATTTAGGCCCATGAATAATTCCACTGACTTATTAAGTTTTCACAGAAACTTTAAAAGTTTTAAGTACAGTTAATGTGTATCCACGTGGGTTTGCTGCGGCCAGGACCGTTTAATTTCTTAGCAACATCCATATTCTAAAATGTCATTTAAGGCTGTAGTGACCCCTTTCTCACAAAAGAAACCCACAACAAAGCAAAACCAACCAAACAAACAAATTCTCATCACCTTTCAGTATCATGTTAGCAGGAAAACTTGAAAACTTAACCCCCCGCAACTCGGCTGCCCATTGTTAACAGACAGGACACCTGCTCATCTAAAATGATACTCCTTTATCTAAAATTACAATAATTAGCTCCCGTGCCCATGCTGGAAGTGGAAACCCCAGGGAAATTTAGAACAGGAACCGTCTACGCTCATTTCCCAAGGTATACACTTGGCTAATTTGGGGAGGACAGATGATCGGCGGGGGGGACATTTTCGAGCGCTCACTGGAGAAGTTGTGAGAGCCCCGCTGATCAGCGGGGATGCCGGGGGGCCGCAGGACTTGCAGAGGGACGTGCCCGTAGGCTGAGGAGCGGCATCAGGCAACCGAAACGCGCCTTTGCCGGAGGGAGGGAGGGAGGGAAGAAGGGAGGGCGGGAAGCGAAGCAGTTTCGGGAAGCCGCGTCCCCCTCCCCTCTCCGGACAGCGGCGGGGGCGGCCTCGGGGAGCCGGCCCGGGGGAGGAGCGGAGCCAAGCGGAGCCGCACGGCGCGCCCGCCCCGCCAGCCCGGCCGGCTCTGCGGGGAGGCCCTGCCCGAGCGGGGCCGCCCCCGCGCCTCTCCCGCCGCCGCCTGCACCACTGGGAAGATGGATGGGCACGTCCTGGGATGGATCGTCCTCCTGTGGATCGCAGGTAGGGCCGCGAGCAGAGGCACGGGTGGCCCGGTGGCCCCGACGTCCCCATGCCGTGCTCTGCCCGCCGGGCTCCGCGGCTTTCCTGAGGGAGAAAACTGAGGGAGGTTTTGGGGAGATGCTCCGCAGGGAGCCGGCGTGGGGCCGGGAGCTGCTCGGGGGCGTCCCGCGGTGCAGTTTGCGGGGACTTGGCGGAGAGGGCTGGGAGCGGGGGGCAGCCGGTGCCTCCCGGGGCTCGGGGCAGCTCCGGGCGGCCCCCGGCGCTTCCCTTCCCTCCGCGGTGCGGAGAGAGCGCGCCCGTCCCGGGGAAGGGGCGGCCGGCCCGGGGGTGTCGGAGTGTCCTTGGCCGCGGTGCGAGAGGGATGGCGGGCGACGAACCCCCGGCTCCCCCCGTGCCGTGCCGGGAACAATTGCAGGAACTTCTCCTTCACCCGGTGTCCTGACCGCACATGCCGTCCAACAGAGGTGTGAGAGGAGGGCGCTGCCCTGCCTCTGCCCCGGCTTCCAGAGGGGCAGAATTCCAGGGGGCCTTCCCCGTGACGGTGCAGTCGCGGCCAGGCCTTTGTGAGCGCAGGACGGGGTTGTCCCCCAGCCCAGCCCGCCGCCCACCGCTCGCCTCCCCAAAAGGTCGGGCAAGTGCCCCCCTAGGGCAGGGGGAGGGAGCCGGAGAGGCGAGCAGAGAGGGCTCAGGGATGGGGAGAGGGCAGGGGGGACAAGCTGACAAGGGGATGGGTCCGAGAGCTGGGCAGCGAGAAGAGGGAAGGGATTAGAGCAGGGTGAGAGCGGCGGGGCAGCCGGGGAGAAAGAGAAAGCCGTGTCAGGTCAGGAGCAAGATCTGCCTCCGGTGAGCCTGTGCAGCAGCCAGGCACAGGCAGGAGCAGCAGGCTATAGGAAAAGCTGCAGTAGGATGACTTAGCCAGGCAGGCTGAAAGAAGAAAAACAGACACACTTGGGTTAAGTGGCATATATTTCCCAGTGTCACCTATGTATCCCGCAAAAAAGACCTCAGCCTCTTCCCTCTTCCTATTCAGATTTAGGATTCACAAGCAGTAAATTCGGCTTTTAGTCATAACACCTCTCTCCCACCACCCACCCACCCCTTTCCTTGCATTTTCACTCTGAGTCATCCTCAACACCGGTGCCTGCCTACTGCTCCCTTCCAGGGTTTCACGGCCTCATCTGGGGCTTCAGCAGCTTCCAGCTCATTCTCCCTCCCTTCTCTCCCTTCCTCCTTCCCTGCCATTTGGCTGCTTCCAAATGTATCCCGCTTCAGTGAGTTGGTCCGGAGTGCCAGCGCACCCACAGCCGCCCCTCCTTTCCTACTAGCCCCAGTGGTGTGCTGATAAATAGCATCCAAGGACCCGCAAAGGAGTGCGGGGTGTAGCTGAGCATGACATTACATTCCTCCCTCTTTCTAAAGAGCTTCTTTATCTGGACATGTCAGGCTAATCAGGACTTTTTTATCAAGCTAAAAGACCGGGCTGTTGACACTTTTCTCCTTCCACTGAGGGCAGTTCACGATTCCTGGCAGCGAGCAGTGTTTGGAGCACGCAGGGTCAATGCAGAGAGAGGGAGAGAGAGAGGTACCGCTGCAGTGGGAAGACCTTCCAGTTTCCTCCAGCCCTGTGTGGTTTCGAGACAGGGCTGCGTGCAGCTGGTGCTGTGGAGAGCTGGCAGGCACAGGCTTCCGGCAGGCAACAGGTTATCCATGGCTGTGTGCTGAGGGATGGAGGCACTCCGTGCTCCCCTGCTCCCCTCCAGCCTCCTGCCGCTGCTGCCCAGCCATAAATCAGAAAGCAAATAAGCCAAGGTGTGTGTTGTGTGTGTGTGTGCACAGAAAAGGAGGAGGGGGCTAGCTAGCAAACATGGATTCGAGATTTTCCTCTCCCCAGTGGCTGTGCAAAGGAATGAAAGGTCTGCATCAAGGTAAGGAGCCCTAATCCAGCCAGAGTGGTACACTCCACTCTGAGGAAGAGGAGTGGGGGTTGGGAGGTGGAGGGGCCAGGGGACAGAGTGCAGGATGGGGAAGAAGCAGGGAGACAAAAGGGACCAGCTCTCGTTCCCTTCCCTCCCCTCCTCCCTCCTCGAGGTGGGCTGAGAAAATTCTAATCAGCACTTTCAGTCCCTTTCCTCCCAGCAGTAATTCCTCTCTGTCCTTTGTTTGTCTTTAATTTTTGGCTCTTGCATTTATCTTTTGTTTGGTTTTGCGCATTGTGAGTTCTTAGGGCAATTTCAAAAAATCCTGTGTGAGGCACAATGGATTTGGTTTGGCTTCTCCCCCTCCTGTCCTGCTCTCCCACGTGCCTGAAGCAAGTGTTTTAATAACAACAGCAAATGGATGAAGAGCAGGTCGTTCTTTATTCCTTCCTGTGAGGTCACACGGGTTAAAATATGTGTGGAGCTGTGCTCTCATTCTATAAAAAGAAGACACAATTTGCCAAGTATCCTCAGTCCCTGTGTAAAGCCTGTTCTTGTAAATTACCAAGTGCAGCTTGATTCTGGAATGAATCCTTCCCTTGTGTTTACCATTTTCTTATTAATGCTGTAATTTCTAATGCATTTGAAACAAGAACATAGTGCTGTGCTGGCTACTGAACTTCAGTTTTAGTACAGAACAAGCAGATCAAATTTTTCCTGCCTCACAACTTGGACCAAGCTTGGAAAAATCACAATTAGAAGACTGTCCATGTTAAAATGAGATCTTTTCTCTCTGATAAGTGCTTTTCCACCAGTAATTTAGCACTCAGTCCCTGTATACTGTTGCTGTACCTGTTCTTTCCCAGCCACAGTTCAGGGGGGCAGGCAGAGGGGGCATGCTGGAGCACAGCTGTGTCTTTGCTGTTTCTGTGACCAGCTGATCACACTTCTTGGGAAGGCAGGGTTGCACTCTTTTACTGGTCTTGATTTAAAGTGTTCATCTGACTTCCCTTGCCTGGCTTCACAGAGCATAGCAAGTGTAGCATAACTGGGAAGAAATCTCATGTTTTTCTTACTTTGTGTTCCTGTGAGGTCACCTTGAGTGAGACTGGCAGCAGTGGAAATCCCAATGCCATCCCAAGGACAGGTATTATGCCTTGGTGTTAACAGGCTTGGAGGGATTCTTCACATTGCTTTGCTTTGCTCTCGGGCTTCTGATGAGTGATATTTCTGGGAATGGTTTCTGGGATGCTGAACCAAATCTAGATCAGGAGGCATCTGACAACTGTAACGGGTTTCAGACAGCAGTAAGACAGGGTGGGTTTGATCTGGTGTCCAGAGCTGAGATAATTCACCTGAGAGCACGCAGGGTGACTTGTGAATGTGTGAAAGGGGCTGTGGTAAGGGAATGTAACAAGCACAGGGAAGCTGATGAAGAGAATGAAGTGAGGGGCAGGGGGTGCCTGGGGAGAGCACCACAGAGAATGGGGAAGAGCAAGGAATAGTCCAATGCATACTGCTGTCATTTTGCACAGCCTGGGCTGTCCTACATGGATTGTTTTTGTATTGAGGCTCTGTGCTATGAGTGCTGGCTGCTCAAGGCCACGCTCTTCTGCAGCTGCTTTGGGTTTTCCCCTTTCCAGGTTAAGTAGATGGAGAGCTGAAATTCTTGATTTTGCTGTGGAGCTGTTGAAAACAGAACCATGCTTTCACCTCAGCTGCAGCTGACTTGTTCAGGCATTGGTTTCTTGCTTCCAAAAAAAGTTGACGAACACAAGTCTGATAGGAACCAGACCAAGACATCCAATTAATTTCCCATAAGCACTGGACACAGTCTGATGGTGATGGCTTTTTCTGATAAATTGCATGGATTCGATTAAGTCCAACATGAGTAGGCAAGAACCTGTACAATATAATCTCAGTTATCCCACTGGCTCTCCATTCATCTGTTTACACATCTCTTTATAATTTCTTGACTTTCTGGTCTCAAAGCCCAGATCTTGCCCTTCCTGATTCAAGCTTGATCCATATCTGAAAGTATAAATGGTGTGCCAGTATTCAGCAGTGGGGGAGAGAGCACTTTGAAATGATGCATAGTATCCAAGGTACCAAAACCAGCAATACTTTTGCCCAATAGTTAATTTTATTTGGGAAGGGGTATAAACTACCCTGAGGGCACTGTCTCTTACCAGGGAACGGATGCTTTTCTGCCAAAACCCTGAGGTAAGTCTAGGAGTAGCTTTCCTGAGGTGCCTGGTTCAGGACCCAGTGATTTCCATTATGCTGTGTGCACAACTGCCACTCCTGGCAATAAAGGAACATGAAAATGGGGGATGCAATTTTTGTAGTTTCGTAGAATCAACTGTACTACCTCAGGCAAGCAGTAGCATGAGCCAAGTAATTGCAAAGAAAGAGATGAGATGCATGAACAGATAGGGAGACTCATCTGACCTGAAGAACAATGTGTGCTGCCTTCCTTCACTTGGACTTGAGTCTTGTGTGCTCCAGAGGGATGCAGCCTGAGACATGTTCCATTGACCTACAGGATTTGGCCTTGCCATTACTTCCAGGGTTTGGTGCTTCAGATCAATTTTATTCTAACTACATGATATTTAAGGTCTCCTCCAACCCAAACCATTCTGTGATTCTATTCCTAGAGGCTGTGTAGTGAAGTTTAATCTTCATTTCATCTCAGGGAGGCACAGGCTTCTGGAGGTCAGTGGCAAAGCAAAAGCCTCAGTTATCACCTCTCAGTTGCCTTCTCTCTTGCTCAGGGAAGGGGCTTAGGAAGATCAGGCACACCAGGCTCAAACCCGCCCTTACAAATATCCCCTCTGTAATCGCTTCCTGGAATTTTCTTTAATCACCAGTGAAATGTATTAGTGGTAGCTTGTGTGTAGTGTTGATTGCATAGTTTGAATGCATAATCTGAGGATAGTTCAGGAAAGGAATCAGAGCAAGGAGACAAATGCACATTGCCAATTGAAACAGACAAACCCCATACAATTATATTTCGGAAGTGTGATTATTTTTAAGCTCTTTCTCCGGGAGTCTGTGTGTGTATATATATTTGTACAGACACAAAAAAATCATGGATTCTTTTTATTTTCTAAGAGAAAGGATAACTGTCTTTATAAGATGCAATTGATTAATATTTTCAGACCTTTTTCTTTGGGTTTAGGAGAGCAAGAAGGGAGGAAAGCAGAACAGTCATGTAGTCAGGAGATTCCCAGGAGCTAGATTTTATTCTTGTTGAACTTGAAACATTGTGAAATTCACAATGAACAGGTTCCTTCTCTAGAGTGCAGGAATTGCGTTTCCATCATGAGTTTGAAGTAAAGGCTAATTTTACTCTGTCTGCATCAGTCAAAACATAGCACAACACAATTCAGTTTCTTTTTAGTCCTATTTATATTAAACTAGACAAAGAGCTACCATGATGCTGTCACTAAGCTTCTCATAATTTTTCACATATCTCACTCTTCTTTTTCTCTGCTCTATTAACAACTCAGGGTTCTGCCCTCTGAGACATCTGAGGCTTTTCTTGTCTTGGCTACACTATGTTTTCAGGTCAGCAGTTTCTTCTTGGAGGGGAGGAAGTCCTATAATTCCTATGCCTGGACATAACTGATCAGTGTAAAGCCACCATCTTGTCTTCAGGCAGTCGAACATCCTGCTGGCCTTTTTGGTGGACACTCTTACAGCAGTGACATACTGCATGAATCAATTCCAGTAATTCTTTTTTGGCAGAGGAAGTAACAGGTGTATAATTTCCCAATTCAGCCATATATAATTATATATAATTTGACTTAAATAGATCTAAAGTTTCCTCTGCTCCAGTCTCCCAATCTGAAGCACTCTGTTGCTCTTAAATGCTATTCCTGGAAGGAATCCGAAAATAATACTTAAGAAGTTAATAAAGAGCTTGGGAAAGGATATAGAACGTGCCAGATAATTTTCTGCACATCTCCAAAATGCTGTTTGGTAGAAAAAGAATTCCTGTATTTTCCCAAAAGTTGCATTTCTTTTCTTCATATAGACATTCACATGGGGGTAGGGTGGGGAAAGTTAGTCAGATGAGAATTTGCTAAAGCTCAGCTAATCATTTATTAAAGCAGTCCCTGGCTTGCCAAACTCATTAATCTCATTAACAGGGAAGGAGGGCTGTGGTGCATGGTTAGCTGAGAGCACTGTGTTTTCTAAGCAGCGTACCCTCGGTTCACAAGGGAAAGATTTAAATATTCAGTGTGTCACTGTTTTATCCCTGAAGCTGAGGTAACGTGATGAGTCACTTGATCAGCTCATGCCACATGCTGGCCTTGGCCTCACACTCTGAGGGGTCATGGAGCTGCCAGACACTGGTCTGACATGGACCCATTGGGTTTTCAAGGTGTTCTTCATGTTTCTTGCACTCAGATGCAACCCAGAAAGTGTGAATCTCTGGAGAGGTGAGGTTAGACATCACCATTTGGTTCACCTTGAGAAGCAAGTGGTGGCGTTCCCTTAGTGCCACATGGTCCCTGGGTAAAGGAAGCCTGGCAGGAGTGTCCCACCTGCCACGTCCTGAATAATCTCTCTGCCTGTGTCTCAGGAAAGTGCAGGAGCTCCCTCATTCCCTGCCTGTCCTGTGGGAGACCTCAGCTGTGCTTGGTGGTACTCTGGAGAGCAGCCACAGTTCAGTGTTTGGATTTGGGTCCAGGCACTTCTGGCAAAACTGAAAACCTCCTGTGCAGCTTCCACATGGCACAAGCACAATGTGCATGGTGTCCTGCATTCATTATATGCATAACAGCATTTCTGTGCAAGTGCCAGAGCATCCTTGTGTTCCTCAAGCCTTCACATAGTAGTCCTCAAGGTGAAATCCTGTTTAGATTAGTAACTCTGTTAGTAGCAGTGACCACATTGCCTCTCTGAAATTAGCTTTCCCCTAGGTTCTGTCCATGCTGTGTTTTCCATTTCCAACTGGGATTTACAGACTTCATTGTGCTCTACAGTTCACTGCAGACAGTGTATCACTGCAGACAGTGCTAACTTGTTGAATTTAATATTCACTGTTTTATCAGCCTCTTCACTTTCCTTTGGTTCTGAATCCTGATCATGCAATCTCTGCTCGCTCTGGCTTCTAAGGTCTGCAGCTGTCTCCAGCTTGACCTTGTCTCTTCATGCCTTGTCTCTTCATGCTGTTATACAGTTGATGCATTTATTGCTCTCTGTCTGCTTCAAGCTCCAGTGCTTTAGTCTGTGCCTTCCCCCCCCTCCCCATTCTAAAGATATCTCCTGTCATTTCACTTTCTTTTGCCAATTTCCATCTCCTTTTCATCTCTGCTTTCTGGAGTGGGTGGGTTATTTTTTGCTGACTCCATTTCCTCTCTTCTCTACATCATTTCTGAATCTCCTGCAACCTGACTGCAGCCCTTCGTACTTACTTTGACCTGGGCTGAGACACCTTCTCCAGCTTCTTCCAACTGAATGAGAGCTTCCTGATTGTCATCTTGCTCATCATCCTGCTTCTTATATTTGCTCTGATACTTTATCTTTACTCTTTTTTCTTCTTTCTTGCATTTTCACTTCTACTGCTTATTGATATCAGGACGTCTTTCTTTGTTCTCAGTCTTTTCATTCCTCACTAAGCTTCCCCAAGTCCACCAGTCCCTTCTGCAGATGTTGTGTAGACTTTCTCTTCTGCTTCGTTGTCTTGAACGTTTCCTTGTGTTTCCTTTTTTTTCCCTGTTTCCCTGTGTATTCCCTGTTTCCCTCCTGCTCTGGGTGAGGGGTGTGGTAACACCAACATTTTCCATACTGAGCCTGATTCCCTTTTTCTGGTGTTGTGTGAGTGCTCTCAGACATTGCTGCCTGCAGCACAAGGAGGGAAGCAACAAAGGGCATCTGGGGGAGTTTTGGCCAAATCCCTGTGGGTGGATGGAGGGCCTCACTCTCTAGAAGGCTGACATTGCTCACTGACTGTCCCTCAGCTACACAAGGGTGTAATAGCAGTCCCCTGCATCTTCTCTGGGGCCTTGATGCATCAGGTCCAGGCTGCAGCTCCCCTGTCAGCTGCTAGATAAACATTACATGTTGAGATTCCTCTCCTCCCTGAGAATGTGAAAAACTTGAGGGTTTGGGCCCTTTTTCTCCACACCTCCCACATGGAGCAGTTTGTCTCAGTGCTACTTGCCAGCCCTGGGAAGAGCTGTGTGATTTGGATCCGCTCCTTTGTGCATCTCTGGAGTTTGGCAGAGCAGGCAGCACTAACTGGGCACCAGTGCAGAATGGTCCAGGCACTGTGTGTTGCCTGACTTGTAAAGAGGAGGTGTGGTGCCACTGAAATGGGGAGGGAGGTGACTTATTCTGCAGTGGGATTGCCATGAATCTGGCCCCTTGGCTGACCTGCTGTACAAGTGGAGCATGGCCATCCTTAAAATACCTCTTCCTTATGTCTGAACCTGCCCCAGAAGATATGAATCATCACACCATTGTGTTAGGGCTTCTATAGCATAAGGATGGTACGTTTGAGCCTTCAGCCCTATCATGCTGTGTTTTTCCTTGTGACTGTAAGCTATGAAAAAGCAAACTTATTTCTGCTGCCAACATCCGTGCTTACATACATTGAGGAGTGTTGCTCCCTATCACCTGAAACAGATGGACAATTTTATGTATGTGAGGAGAGTAATGCTGTGACAAAATGCAGTAGCTCCCTCTTCAAGCAGTGCCAAGGCATATGATACTCATGTTTTTGTCTTCTAGCTGAGGTGGAAGGGTTGCAGGTCACCGTGCCTGAGAAGAAGAAGGTGGCCATGTTATTCCAGCCTGCTCTGCTTCGCTGCCATTTCTCTACTTCTTCCACCCAACCAGCTGTGGTACAGTGGAGGTACAAATCCTACTGCCAGGACAGGATGGGAGAAGCTCTGGGAATGGTGACTTCTGGTTTGCAAACAATGAGCAAGAGGAACCTGGACTGGGATCCCTACCTGGACTGTGTGGACAGCAGGAGGACAGTCCGTGTCGTGGCCTCCAAGCAGGGATCTGCCATCACCATAGGAGACTTCTACAAGGAAAGAGATGTCAGCATTGTCCATGGTAACTCTCCTACCCCAGGGATGCTTGGTGGGGGCTGCAATGGACCCTCAGCAATTTGGGACACTGGAGTCTGGCAGTAATTGTTCACTTGAATCCCTCAGAAAAGGCTGTGGGAAGGGATGTCTGTATGTCAGACATTTAGGATTCAGCCAACCAGTCCTAGACCCAAAGGTAATTTCCTTTGGCGCTTCCCTTCAATTAACTCTAGGTCTTCAGATACAGTATTCTTTTTTCCCTTCCATGAAGTGGAAGCTTTTTATTCCTGACTTCTGCATATTGCTGTGTATATAGGTTTTCCTTAGCAAAGGGGTGGCAGCAAGAGATACAAATTCAGTCTCTGCAGGATAGGTTTTTCTTCCTTGCAAATGCCACTGCTGTTTTCTTAGTTCTGAAATACCAAGCTTATCCCAGACCTCATGTTTGCTCAGCCACAGACTTACCCTGTCATGAACCTAAACTGACACAGCTTTGGGCAGAGTGAAAGGAAGAGATTTCTGTGGGGTGAAGTCAGTCAGGTTGGGTGGAGATAAGGGATGGCAGGGTCCTTAAACATTTTTGTCTGGAAGGCTGTGTGAGAGACCTTGTCCCTCAGAAGTACAAAGTGTCTGATTGACCAGGGAGACCACCTAGCCAGAAGTGGAGACTCTTTGGTGTGAAGAGCATGTGATCAGCCTCACAAGAGGGAGTGTTTTCCTTTGTCTCTGTGTAGCCTCTTCACAAATGACTGAGGTGCTGTGAGGAGACACTGTGTCTAAGCCCTTCTTTCATGACAGGAATAGTGTTGGGATCCATGCCCTAGGTGACAGGAAGGACAGAGAGACATTAGTGACCCCTTGAGCTCTTGCAGGGTGAGCTGCCTCTGCAGCATTATCTGATTTACCTACAGCCAGAAGTCCTGACCTGTTGTTTTTTTCCTGAATACTGTGATAAATTCTGGATGAGGTTAAATCTTCTTCTTAGAAAGGAATGAAATGGATTTGGGACACAGAGATGGATCCAGTGCATTCTTCCTGCAAGTGTTGGAGAAAAAACCTGACTTTTCTTTTTTGCCTTCCAGATGCAGACCTGCAAATAGGGAAGTTGATGTGGGGAGACAGTGGCCTCTATTACTGCCTTATTATCACACCAGATGATGTGGAGGGCAAGAATGAAGAATCAGTGGAGCTGCTTGTGCTTGGTGAGGCCTCTTGTCGGGCTGCTTTTTCGGCAGATACCTGATGCATCTTTCCTCCTGCTCTCTTGCTGTCTCTTCATTCCCATGCACTGTATTACTATGGGTGTAAGAGCTATGTAAAACAGTCCCTGCAGTGCTGTCACCATTGCCTTGCACCTTGTGCAGTCATTCACACCTAGGCAAAGTGGGTGGCAAATGCTACCAAACCAGAATAGTAATGTTTACACCCACACTGCTCACACGTTACACAGGCGTAAATGACTGCAGAGAGTGCGGGGCTATGGAAAGGCAGAACCCTTGTTTTTAAGGGATAAAACAAAAAACTTGCAGCAAAATGAACACTTGAGACAGAGTCTTTTAACAGCAGACACCCAGAAGACATCAGATCCTGTGATTTTTGCAGTCCTCATCCCACTCTTCTGACCTGTGAGGCTGTCAAGAAGCACTGTGTTGAACGTGTCAGTTTAGGAGATTTTTTTGTGTGCCCGATAACACTTGTCCAGTTAGAGGTGCAGTTTCACAGTCATCCTAATCAGGTCTGACCTGGTGCTGCCACTAACAGGACCTGCCCTCTCCGTGGTGTGTGTGCTTGGCTCTGCTTCTCTTAAGTTCCCTTGAGCAGTGTGCTGAGCAAGATCAGTTTCTTCCCTATTTTCAGGGTTTGCTTTCAGTGGTGGCTTCCATGATTCAGCTCACTGTAAAGGTCAGAAAAGCAGCCATTCCAGCTAGAGGAGAAAAGCAGAGTGGAATGGGCCTTTCAGGGACTTTTGTTGACATGCCTGGAGCCAGCTGTAGTGCTTCAAACCTAGATGCCCCAGGAGAGCAAGCTGAGTTTTTCACAACTTACCTTAAGACCTCACCATGCCTCTTGTGTGTACAGATCTGTGCATCTGTGATGGAAATATTAAAAAGCTTGGGTTGATAGTGTGTAGGTGATCTGTGGAGGTGTACAGTAGAACACATCTGTCAAGCATTCCCTTGATCTCCTACCAAAGGTCAGAGTTTAATTGGTCTTTGTATTTGGAGCCATAGTTATCATCACCAAGTAAACCAGACTGAATGACTGAGTGGCTGTCACAGTGCCATTGCCTCTCCTCACCCCTTTAATGTCAGTCAAATAATGGACAGTTGGAGTGGAAGGTCAGAGAGTGGAAGGTCAGTCTGGTCACTCCAGAAAACAGTGTCACACGCCTGTGTAAACCCACAGTGTGACATCTTTGTATCATCTGCACTTAGTGACAGGCCCAGGACCAACCTGTGTGAGTTCAGGTGAGGTTATCTCTGCCAGGTGGCAGTGGTAGCTGTTAAAATCCTCTCCTGAGATCCTGTGTTTCTGCAGTGATGGGCTGCTGAATTTTTGTCCCTTTTTCACCTTCCTGTCTAGGATTTGGTGTCTTCCTGTTGTATATCTACAACTGTGCTCAGACACCAGTGATGAAACAGTACCATGGTAACAGGAAAAATTGGTTTTTCAGTGTGTACAGAAGGCTGTGGGGAGAAAACACAGAAATCCCTTCCTCTGGAGCTGGCTTGATGTCTCTGCCCTCAGTTCATTGTGGGTGCATTGGGGGACACATGTAGCTTAGGCTGATCACCCATGACCACATCTGCTTTTCTGTTCCACCTCTGGGCCTGACCTTGCACTTGATGCAGCTCTCTGCCAAGTTTGGCAGCAGCATGAGAGCAGACTTGTCGTGGGCTTCCTTCTGCCTCATGCTGTTAGGCAGCTTCTGTATATTGCTTTTCCTGGGTAGAGGCAACATTCCAGCTTTTGGTGCAATCCAGGATTACCTACCTGTTTTCCTCCTTCCCTCTCTTCCCCTTCCCACCTTTTTATTTTCCTTCTGCCTTTGCTGTTACTTTTTTCTTTGTTTTCCTTTATCTTTCCCTATTGATGGCTAAAGGATGAAACAGCTAGTGATGAAAATACTGTTTCTTAATATTCTGCATATTCTGGGATATTTTTTATTCCCATTGCTTGGAGGGAGACACTGAATAGAGATGTAGGTTGCAGCAATTTTACAGTCCTAGAGGACATGTGATAAAAGGGTTTTGTTTGCTGTTCTGCTGCTCTTTGGGTGGAACCCAGATTCCCTGTTAGAGAGTTTGGAGCAGCAGAGGGATAGTGTGTGAGAGATGCTACGATTCCCAGAGCACATTGCTGTTTGCTCCCTGCTGACAGTGGTCTCTCAGATACAATTTACATTGCTTATTTTGGGGTTGCTGCATGAAATTCAGCATAAATTAGAATTTTGAATAGAGCAGAGGTTCTATCCACTCATGTTATCCTTGGGGTGACAGAAAAATCAGAATGGAAAAGGAAATAGGAAAATATCCCTTCTAGTGGTTTCTTATTAATGCCAGGATGAAAGGGCAGTTTAATATCATGTTGAAACCATGAAAAGACTGAGAAGCAAAAGTGATAGATATCATACCAATAGCATCAATAAATTAATGGAAGTTTGTTTAGCTAAAAATGCAGGGTCCTGTTTTTATACAGTGAATCATACCATGAAAAATTGATCAAAAGGCACTTTATCATGACTTAGAGCAAAATCTAAAACCTGGGCAAATTACAGTATTTCCTTTTTTTCTTAGGAAAGCGATCACAGAGACCTTCAGTGACCCCTTAAGTAGCCAGGGAGCCTGGGTCCTGATGGTATTGCATGTTGGGTTTGGTTACCTGGACGGGTCATATTGACACTCAGAGCTGCTGGTCAGCTCTGGCTAGCAGCAGAGAATCCCATGTGCTGTCCTCATGTCACACTTATTTCAGAAAAGCATACCAGCGTTTGTTTATATCCATTTGTGCTCAGCAAAGCTGATAGGATTTGTAAAGCATACCTAATGTTAGGCACGTGCTTGTTTGTACTTTGCTGAAAAGACCATTCAGTATCTTCTGCTTAGTCAAGGACTTTAACCCTCTCGAAGGGAATCAGTGCAGGTGAGGGAAGAGGAGTTACAACATCTGTCTCAGAAACACAGGAGATCGGGGTGGTGAACCTCCTCTGGAGTAAGGAGAGAATGCAAATTAAAAAATACAATTACATATTTATTATATTTTAAAAATACACTTGACACCTTATTATTCTTTGCAACTGTCTGAAAGGAGCTTGTAGCAAGGTGGGGACTTATCCTCAAGCTGTGTTGGGAGGGGGTTCAGGTTGGACATCAGAAGGAATTTTATCACATAAAAGGTTGGTTAAACACTGGAATGGGCTGCCCAGGGAGGTGTTGAAGTCACTGTCTCTGAGGTGTTTAAGGAAAGACTGGATGTGGCACTCAGTTCCATGGTCTGGTGGTGTTTGGTCACAGGTTGGGCTCAAAGACCTCAGAGGTCTTTTCCAACCTACAAGACTCTGTGATTCTCTGATAAATGTGCATTTTGATGGCATTTGGAATCTCCAAACAGGATGTAGTGTGCTGGAGAACTGTATGAACTCTGCTTCTGCAGACTAGTCCAGCACGTAGCAATTCCACATCAGGAATTGAGTGAATCTCCCTGCGCTCATGTGTTTTATTAGAAAAGGAGAACCTTTGCTGACATTACAGCTGCGCTAATGAATCCCTTTGAAACCTTATACATTTTAATTTTTAAACTTTTTAATGTGATTGAATCTTAAAGGCTGAATCCTAAATTGAAGAAAGTCTACATTTCTGTCGTAGTAGCTGGCAGCTAATGTCCTGCTTCTTGAAACACAGACAGTGCTATTAATCATATTGTTATTTGTAGCCCCTGTGTATTGCTTTTTTATATAAGAATGTCAGTGGGCTTCAGTGAAGTAATTCATTGCAGCCTTTCTGAAGGGAACTGCACGTGTACCAGTGCAGGGATGCAGCGTGCCTGGAGTAACCTTCAAACCAGAGCCACAGTGCAGTGTCAGTGTCATCTTGGCTCCTTGTCACCAGCTCACATCAGGAGGCAGTCCAGCTTCATTGCATGGCCTTGCATACAACCCAATAAGCCTTCCCAAGAGCCAGAATTCACTAACCAGGTGCAGGGACCTATGGAAGCTGCTACACTGCTCCCTTCCCAAGCTGGAACAGGTAAAGAGCAGTGCCTGTACGTACAGCTCAGCACAGCTGGGTACCCTGGAACCCATAGGTCTGTGCAAGCTCGGTGATGTTTGCATTCTGAGATTTTACATAGCTTAGACATGCTTCACAAAACAGTGGCTCCATTCCCTGGGAGTTCTGGAAGAGGTCAGAAAGTACTCCACTAGTTCCAGTTGTTGGTTTGATGCTTTGTTAGTGATCTGTGCACTTTGCTAGGCAGATATTGCCAGCTTTCTTTTCCATCCAGTTCAGCAGCTAATATTACATAAACTGTGTATGAGTGAAATATTATTTTCTGGTTAATCATAGAATCATTAAGGTTGGAGAAGACCTTCAAGATCACTGAGTTCAACTTTTGATTGATGACCACCATCTCAACTAAAACATAGCACTAAGTGCCACATCCAGTTGTTTCTTGAACACTTCCAGGGATGATGACTCCACCACTTCCCTGGGCAGCCCATTCCAGTGCTTAACCACCCTTTCAGTGACAAAATTCTTCCTGATGTCCAACCTGAAGCTATCCTGGCACAGCTTGAGGCCATTTCCTCTCATTCTGTCACTTTCCCTGGGAGTGGAGGTTGACCCATCCTTCCACACCCTCCTTTCAGGCAGTTGTAGAGAGTGGTAAGGTCCCCCCTGAGCCTCCTTTTCTCCAGGTTAAATGCCCTCAGCCACTCCATCAGGTTTGTGCTCCAGACCCTTCCCCAGCTCCGTTCCCTTCTCTGGGCTCACTCCAGCCCCTCAATGTCTTTCTCAGAGCGAGGGGCCCAAACATAAACACAGGACTTGATGGGCCGCACCAGTGCTGAGCACAGGACAATCCCTGCCCTGCTCCTGCTGGCCACACTATTCCTGATCCAAACCAGGATGCCATTGGCCTCCTTGCTCACCTGGGCACACTCTGGCTGACATCCAGCTGCTGTTGACCAGCACCCCAGGTCCTCTTTCATTGCATAGTTTTCCAGCCACTCTTCCCCAGCTTGTGGCTGGAAAATGCTGTGGGAGACACTCTCAAACACTTTATTAAGTCCAGGAAGACACATCCACAGTCTTTCTCTCATCTTTTGGGTGGGTCACTTGGTCATAAAAGGAGATCGGCTTGGTCAAGGAGGACTTGCCTTTCCTAAACCCATGCTGGATCCTTCTGATCCTCTGGCTGTCCTGTATGTGCTGTGTGATTGCACTCAAGGTCATTTATTCCATAACCTTCCCAAGCATCAAGGTCAGTCTGACAGACTTGAAATTCCCCAAGTAAGAAGCTGAAGCTTCTCCCATTGTTATGTTTTAAATAACAACAATTAGCACTTGAGGTTTGTATTAATTTCTGGAGACAGCTGGCAACTAACATTGGTAAACTGACATCTTCTGAGTTTATATCACCAGCCAGTATCCCTATAGGTCTAAACCCAAAATTTAAAAAGTCTCACACCCATAGTAGTAAAGAATGTAAAGTAAAAAATGTAGATACATATCCACACAGCAGATTGTACAGTAATTAATGTGCTAATAGAGACATGTGTTGACTTCCAGTGAGGATAAATCTCCACTGGGACACGTGTGTATGGTGTGCAATGCTAATAAGGCAGTTCTTACTCAGCAAAGTGACTCAATAGCTGGTATAAATATAGCCAGGTTTGGAGTCTCCTCTATGCCAGGAGAGACTGTATAATAAAATTTGACATGATTTCGGAGATTGAAAAGTTCTTGGCAGAATTTTCCCTTACATGATGTTGGTTTTAGGATTTTGCTCTGATTTGCTGAAAAGCTGCCAGTAGCATCCGAGCCAGTGCTCGGTCACAGGAGTTGGCAGAGTTGTGCTGGTGGCCTTGTGTTGGGGATGTGTTGGCCCACATCTCAGCTGGGAAAATGTCTGTGAGCAGCTCCATGGAGAGGGCTCACCAGCCTTGAGCTGTGACCAGAGGTGGGTAGTGCCAGCAGGCGAAGGAAGTGATTGGCACACTTCCTCTTAAAAATCCTGGAAAAGTGTGGATGCACTGCCCCAGACCACTGTGCCGCCGCCTTTGTAACCTGCTTCCAGTCCCCCTCATCCTAGCCCAGCCTACTCCTGGTTATTTATTTCACACCCATTAGAAGTGCTACTTGTTGCCAAGGTTTTTTACCCCTGTTTTCCTCCTTATTTGCCAGCGACAGCCACACGCTGCTGCTCACAAAGCAGACCGGTGTGATTAAAAGACCGCGGTTACTAAGGCAGCCATGGCAACAGCCTCCTTGGAGGTCTTTGTTGCCTGCTAAAACTTTGATCTCCAAAAGGGGCTGCTGCTGTTTCTCCGTCCAATTGAAGGGAAGGATGGGAAGAAAGGATGAAGTTTACTCCAAGCAGAGGGAGCACAGAGGGACACTTTGCAGAGCCATGCTCCCCCAGTAAATCTCACAGCAGCTGCCTTGGAAAAGTGGCTGATTTACAAGGGCCACACTTCCTCTCCTGTGCTTTCCAGCCTCTCCTCAGGCCAGTGTCCCTTGCCAGGGGCCTCTTGCTGTGACATGGCTTGGCAAAGTTTTCCACCACTGAGAAGGAAATAATTCCCTCTGTAGTTGCTGCGTCCTGTGATCTCACTGCAGCAGGTTGGGCTGTGGAAGCAGCCTTCAAACAGGAAAACAGTTCAGCATTTACTGCCATAGTTACCCAATATTTATCATATTTATGTGACTGCCAGTATTTGCCATGTTCCCATATTTACCCAATTGCCATGTTTCTGACTGCACCTGCGCCTACTTTATTCGTGCCATCATTTCTTTTCAGCTGCACCACTTACCCTAATTATTTTTGTGTCTCTTCTCTGCAGACTCTCTGCTAATTGTGTGCTTGACTCCAGGTCTTCCCTGCTCCGCTGCTATTTGCTCACTGCTCTGTCGCCTGCCTGCCTGCTGTGTATTAACTCCTGTCCTCGCTGGCCTCTGCTGTGTGTCTGCACCTCTTGGAGCTGCTCTGCATCCCCTCAGCTTTTCCTCTCCCATCCCTCCTCCTGTGCTCTGCCAGTGCAGATGGGGTGCTTGCAAGCTCCGTTGCATTTCAAGGCTGGCAGGGGCCTGGGGCGTGTGGGGTGCCTGGTGAGAGGCCACTATGGGCAGGTAAAACCCTTCAGCAGCACGGTGGGAATAGAGATGGCACATGTCCCAGATCCTTGCAGAATGAGGACAAGCTCCTAGCTCTGACACAGTCACCCGGGACAACCCTGAAAAACAGGGCCATTGTCTGTTCCCTCTATCCCCTCGGTGGTGGGGGCTTGCACAGAGGGCACAAAGCTTGTGTTGGGTGGGGGCACAGATCTGTGACTCAGCAGGGGTGCCCAGGCATGGCTTGGAGTGCCTGCAGCCCTTTCTCAGGTGGGCAGAGCTGCTGTGCAGAGGTGGTGTGGCCAGATGGTCTCTTGGCAGGATGTTGTTCTGAATTGTTTCTTCCCCACTAACTGCTACCTAGCCCCAGCATTCACTTTAAAACTTCCTTGAAAGAAAGGAGAGACAAGGAGGTGAGCTTAAAGCCCATGGAAGGAGCATCCTAGGCATGGAGAGTTGGGTGGATGCTGGCCATGGGTGCTCTGACTGCCTCCTGCCTGCTCTTACAGCCATGGGCCCAAAAGGACGCCCTGATCTGTTTTGGGCAGTATGTGACCCACCAGGATGCTGCCCTGGGATCCTCTTTGTGGCCACCACTTGGCTCTGGGCTGTGCCTGTGTGAGCCAGGCTTACAGAGGGCAGGAGGTGAGAGCCAGTGGCAGTGCTGCCCCCCCTGAGCCACCCTGTCTGTGTCCCTGTGCCCACTGGCTGGCAGGACAGAGGGATTTTTGCTCCACTTGTTGCTGGCAGCAGCAGCAGCAGCAGAGGGAGGAAAGTCGCCTTGATGAGGGACAGTGGAGGGAGCCTCCCGTTGCTGGGGCAACCGCAGGCAGCCTCAGCCTGCTGGCTCCCCTGGAGGAATGGTGTGGGGAAGGGTTAATCAGGGGATTTATCCAGCCTGGGGCAGGGAGGGGGCTGAGCTGTGGGAAGCTGCTGGGGGCAGGCAGTCCAGGGGTGGCCATTGTGCTCGCTGGCTGCCAGCTGGGCTGGGCCAGGCAGGCAGAGTTCAGGCTGAGCTGTGGTGGGATTTGTGCAGGCTTTGTACATCCCTGCTGGGGGCTCTGGGGCCCCCAGGGCTGTGTGAGTCCTGTTGGCAAGGCAGGGATGCAAATTCCCCAGGCACATACTCTGACAAGCCAAGTGAGGCTGCACAAGCAGGGAGTACTGGCTGCTTGTGGGTAGCACAGAGGAGCTGCTTTGGTTGTGTTTGTTTTTACCAAGTTCTCAGGCACTGTTGTATTAAGAGATGCTTTTTCCCTGTTGGGCCTGTGATTCCTTTTGGAGATCAGGGTTCGAGGCTCTCCAGGTAGGTTCAAAATAAAGCAGGCACCCATTTATTAATGACCAGTTAGGAAGGAGTTTCTGCTGTTTAAAAGTGTCATTTCCTTGCCTTTTTTACCACAAATAGGCACCCTAAATTAGCTATGTACCTCCAGCAATTTATCCAGTGGCATCTGCTCTCACACCAGGGCTGCATGTGAGCTTGTGCAGAGGTAATAACACTTGGGAGGTGAGCTACACGCTCATGTCTGCCCATATTCTGCATGCATGTGGTTCATGTGAGTGCTGTTCACATATGTACAGAAGGCCTGCAAAAGAATTGCATATTGTTTTGTCAAAATAAGGAATATAACTAATGTGCACGTGGAACATAACACTCTTAGTTGTGAGCGGCCTGGACACTTGATCCTTCCAGGAAATGGACTGCAAAGAATGTCATGAAACTCTTTGTAAATGTAGATGAAAATGTTGCAGCAGACTGGTGGCAAGAGTCTCCCTCAAAGTGGTAAATGGGGAGCAGTTATGTGAAGCATCACCATGCTAACTTTTACTAAGGATTCTGGACCACTTCATCAGGACTGGCGTTCCTGTGAGTACTAGTCAGCTCTGATGAGTTGCAAAGCACTGCCTGTAGTCATGGTACACTCATTATGGCTCCAGCAGGCTTCCTTGTGGATTTTTGATCTCTACAGAGTCTCTGCTGAAGCACTGAGAAAAAACGGCTGGTGGGAATTTGATTGTAAAAACCTTCAAGGACAGACTAGAGGCCGAGGAACTTGGGATCCAGTTCATCACTGTGTCTGAGTGCTGCCTAGTGCAGGACCTGGAGGGCATGTGGGGAGGCTAAAGGTAGCTTTCTACCACTTTTGCATTGGCTTACCCTTAGCTGCTCCTGTTGTAATGCCCACAATGTGTGTCTCTCTTCAGAGTGCAGCTCTCCTACCATATGCATGTCTTTTAAAATCCCAGCATGATCCCGGGGCTCTATGGGAGAGTTCACAGCACAGCTGCACTTTGGGCTGTTCTGCCAATGCACAGGTGTGTGTAAATTACAGCTGAGCACTGTGCAGGATGTTTGCTGTGTGCTGGAAATATCCCAGGCATTCTGTGCCAAAACAAACAAGCACCAAGCTGCCTTGGGGCTTGGAGTTTGTTTGTTTGTATTTGGCTGTAAATTATAAATTTGAAGCTGACTTGCCTTTTTTGTTTGTTTGTTTTTTGTTTGTTTCCTTTTTCTTTTGTAAAGTGATCCCAAAATTTCTACACGAATCCTTCCCTGGCTGGTTTGCTTCCATTGGGTGTTGGCCTTTGTCACGCAGTCTCACCAAGGTGCTCGTGCATCTCCAAATAATTATTGCATATGCACAGCATTTCTTCAAGGCTCCTTTCCTGGAGTTGTCAGTGCACTCACAGAGCCCCACATGGAGAGCAGCATCCACGGGTTTTGGAAGCACGTGGCTGATTTATCAATAGCCTTGGGTTAAGTTAAAGATGTTTCATATCTGTAGAAATGACATCAGTACGTTTCAAAAATAAACTGTGTCCTTTTGTTTAAGGGCTGTTGTGCATTTCCAGGAGCTTTTGCATGTGTAGAGCATAACTCCAGGAAGATGTTACCATGTAACCGTGCTAAAGGGACTCCTTTTTCTTGTCATTTTGTGCCTAGATTGGAGAAGCTCTGTTCCAGATTCTTTCCCCCCAGCTCTGCTGATAAAATGCAAGGACACAGAAATGGCAGAAGTGCAGAGGCAGACACCAGGCATCGAGCAGGATGACATCTGTGGTTGATAGGAATTCACATAACACAGAGTGCAAGTGGGCTGCTGAGGAAGGGAACTGGAGGCTAAGGCAGGGGCTGGGGAGTGTGTTTTTCTTGCAGTAACCTCTCTCCTTCTTCTCCTCCTTCTGTCTTTTCTAGGCAGGACAGGGCTGCTTGCTGATCTCTTGCCCAGTTTTGCTGTGGAGATTATGCCAGGTATTCAGTCATTTCACCCTTAATCATCCATTCCTCTGTCATCTTGTCTGTTTATCCTTCTGCAGCATCTTTATGTGGTGTATGTTTCACTATGTGTGTGTGTTTTACCTGGGGATTTAAAGAGAAAAGCCTGTCAGTTACTGGGAAAGTGCTGGGTCCCAGAGAGCTGATGCTGGGCCATGCTGGGAGCCAGCATACAGAGATGGGTGATGTCATGCCAGGATCAGTGTGAGAGCAGAAATGCCAGAGCTGTTCTGGGGACATTTTCTATCAAGCTCTCTGCTCTCCCCCTGCTAGCACAGAGGAAAGTGTGCTTCAGCCTGGGAGACCCCTCAGCCCTGCTCTGTGGCTCTGTGTCAGCTGTGCAGTCACTCAGCTCCCCAGGCCTGGCCTGTGCTCTGCTCCACCATCACCACAGATGGTAGCACAGCAGGTGCTGGGAATAGAGCATTGGCTAGCACTCCATCAGTGGCACAGCCCCTCTTGTGCTGCATGGCCAGGCCATGTTCTTGGTGACACCAGGTGGCTGGGCCCAACGTGAGAGCTCTGTGCTTGCTATAAATCCCTTGCTAGCCAAAACTAGTGAGAGCCACCAGTTCTGGCACTCCTTGCACAGGAGACAGAGGCTGTGCAACAGATTGTTCTTGAAAGGCAAAAGCTGTGAGAATATTTAGCCCTCGAGTCATCTGATCATTCCCTGGTGGTGCCTGAGGAGCATTTCTTTCACACATTTGTGCAAAAATGCAACTCCACATAAATGTGTGAAGCTATTTTCGAGCCTGTCCCAGAGATGCAAACAGAGAGAAGGCAGACACTCACCCACCTCCAGTGTAACCCAAAGCTCCCTAGAATTCCTGCATGGTAGGAGAGGGATTGGTCTTTTCAGCACAGATAGATAACAGTTGATTCTCTATTGCCTAACACGTTTCCCCCCGTTATTTAGAATTTTACTGAATGGGTATAAAATTATGGTGTGTAGGCCAGATATCTTTCTGGTACCCTCACTGCATGGGCAGACAACAAGAAAGTGTAAGATGTAGGAGCAAATCACATTTCAGCTGTTGGTGTTGCCTGATAAAGAAGAGCAGATACTTCTGTGAGCACAAACCAGTGGTTTCCAGACAGCGAGGACACAGAGCATGTCAGCTTGGTAGTCATTTGAATCTCAGCATTACACAGTTGGGAACTGGGAATCCCAGTATTGGGAACTGGTTGAATCCCAGTTTTGTTTTGTTTTAAAGGAAGAGCCAGCAGGCTCTTTTTGCTGTTAACTTAACCTCATCAGAAAAGGAAATGGTCTAACTTCCTGTGAAGTAAAATCCTGACTCGCAGGTCCCTGTAGCTGGGACACCGATTTCAAACATCCACTTTATATGCTGAGTGAGTATCCTGCAATGTGCAATGTACACACTAATCTGACCCCCTTTTGTACTCCTGGAATGTTTTCAGGGGGACCACAGATACACTTGTAATGGACTTGCTATCTGTTTTTTCCTCTACCAGGCTTTTATCTTTTATGAAGTGGTTGTGAACTGTTCACTAATAGCTCTGGAGATCTGACATCTGAGTTTCACTGGATAGCTGTGGCTGGCCACTTATGTCAAGCAGTACCATTTCACCTCTTTCTCTGTGTCCATGATGGTTGCAGAAAACAAGATGAGAACAGAACAAAGAAAAAGCCACTAAGATGTTGCTTAGATTGGCATAGATTAGGAAGTACAGGACTGGAAAGGATAGTCTGGCTCCCTATCTTACATTTTTTCCCCAGCACCATGTATTTTCATCTTTCTGTAAGATCAGCAAGCTTAGGAGTGGCCTAAGATTTGGCCTTTCTCTTTCCCATTGGCCCACTTTCTTTGATGGGCTTCTTTTAGCTTCTCTCTACATCACTGTTCATCTATTTCTGTCCATTTATGTAAGATCTTTAACTATAATACCTGCTTTTCCTGCTGCATTTATCCTCCTACCATATTTACAGGCAGGAGCTACATCTTCCCTCAGCCTTCTGTTTAATAGAGTAACTCAGCAGGCTTCAGCTCCCCTGCTGCCAGGCAGGCTCCAGAGTCCCTTCATCCCTCAAATAAATCCCTGCTTTCCATTGGCTTTGGCCTAAATTCATCTTTTCTGCTGCAAAGATGACCGGAGCTGTATAACATCAGTAACTTCAGATGAAGTTAAGTGCAGAGGAGGCCTTGTGTGATGGCATAGATATTTTTTTAATACTGCTGGAAATTCTTCCCTTATTTGGCCTAGGATTACATTTGCCATTTTTTGTGACTGTATTGCATGAGTGGTGACAATAGTGCTATGTATACTGGATCATTTCTCTTGTTCAGTTTTTCTCAACCAATGAAGTCCTGTTCAGAATAGAAATTGTTCTTGTCTTTGAACCTGTGACATGGAAGTATTGCTGCATACTTTGAAATTCAGGATAATACTGCATTTCACATTTCCTATTTTAGACCCAAGGAAAACAGGCCCTTTGTATAACACGTCCCAGCCTTCAGTGACAATGCATCCCTACTGCTTACTGTCATGATATTTTAGCACATTCTTATTTTCTATGTCAAGGTAATTTATGAAAATATTAAGCAAAACAGCTGCTAGAAGCAGAACATGAGGGACTGGGTCAGTAGCTCTTGCTTTCCCATTCATGAATGCTTCCCTTCTGCCCTTTCCTTACTTGTTAGCTGAATTTTTCTCAGCATATAGTAAGTTCAACCCCAACATATTATTCCACAGGAGCCAAAATTAAATGCAAATTTAAATGTGTGTCAGCCAAAAAAGAAATAAAGGATAAAAAAAAATTCACTTCACACTTCTGAAGTGTTGAATTGTAGATGCCAGATCTTTGACTGACATTTTTCAAAGGAAATTTTAAATTCTAGATTTAAAATGGCATTTTTTAAAAAGGGGAATTGTTTGTAAAAGAGTTAAGGAAAACTCCAGTAAAGTAAAGAATCATACTTTTGTTCAAACAGAACGCTGTGGATGGATCAAAAATGACACTTCTTATTTTTGCATTGTATTAAGAACTAGGAAAAATTCTATTTTGAATGGTCAAAATGAAACATTTTTCCTTGACTTTTTAGCTTAGCAACACAGGTGAGGGGTGCACTGTTTTTCCAGTGTGATTCTTCATGCACATTGCAATCCTTGTGTCAATACTTCTTCATCTCAAATAATACTGTACCAGGAGATTCTTTAGTGAATGCTGGACTTCTGCTTGGAAATAGTGGTCTGCTGCTTTTTTTCCTCTGAAGTGGGGATAAACCCTTTCCTACTGCAGCCCCACCATGTCTTTATTTGCTTTTTGCTATGTTTCCTAGGTAGCTGAATAATCACCTGGGTACATACCTGAAGTCTTTTCCCCACCAGCAGTGGGGAAAATATCTTGCTATCTCCTATCTCTTGCTTTGAGATAGGTTGGTGCATTTCTCTGACTAAAACCAACTCTAGGCCTCCTCTATGTTCAGAGTCTTGTAATTTCTTGATCCAGATGTGCTCACTGATCATTCCTTTAGTCTGTGGACCTCCTGTGTGGCAGTAGATGCTGCCCTGGCACAGGCTGAGCCCTGCTCCCACCACATTTTCCAGCGGCAAAGTTTGAGAAACGTTTTCTCCCTCCGCTTCCCTCTTTAAGCCCCATCCTGGTTTTTGTGGGCCAGCTCTTGCATGCTTTCACTTGTAGGGTGTTTTTCAGCTGCTCCCTTTTGGGGCCTGGCACACATCATCTGAGGCTTCAATGGGGGAAGAAAAAAAGTGGTTGTTAGGTTTGCTGGCTGGCGGTGGCGCCTGAATAGGATGCTCGCTCGGCACATTCAAAAGAATAATTGCGCGTGTAGGCCTCGCTGCGAAGGGGCAGGCCTGGCTCGTTTACTGGGCTATTTATAGCCTGCTTTTCACCATGGTTTGTCCCATTAAAACCAGAATGTGGCTTGGGAACAAACACATAAGCAGGGCATGAACATGGCCAAGAAGAATGAGTCTTTGATGAGGGCCAAACGCTAATGGAGCACGTCCTGTGGCATTGGCGCAGGTCTGCTGTGGGGTGAAGGGTTTCTGGCTGGGGAGCCAGGGCTGCTGCCTCTGTGCTGCTGGTAGGACCACATTTTGGTAGCTCATTTCTCACTGTCATGTGCCATTTTTGCTCTGACACAAGAGGAAGAGTAGACCCAGTCCCAGACCCACAGGGAGTCGTTCCACTTCTGTTATTCACCTGTGTGTTTTGTCCCCATGCTCTCTGCCGGGAGGATGTTGCTGACGTTCTCTTCCACAGCAATGTGCAGTCCTGTAAGTATCTCCCTTTCTCCCCTTGCTTTCCAGAGTGGGTCTTTGTGGGCCTGGTGATCCTGGGGGCGTTCCTGTTCTTCCTCCTGGTGGGGATCTGCTGGTGCCAGTGCTGCCCACACAGCTGCTGCTGTTACGTCCGCTGCCCCTGCTGTCCTGAGTCCTGCTGCTGTCCCCGGGCACGTGAGTGACCCTGCTGCAAATCTGCCCTACTACTTCTGCTCCCTGGCCGAACAGGAGGAGAATCTGCTAATATTTGCTTCCTTTGCCCTGAGCACTTCACTTGGCTAAAGAACTGGTTCTTAGGGAGTGAAGCATCTGACCTATTACTCAATGGTTGAATGCTCAAAGTTAATTACAAATGTAATTCCCCAAGCCCTCCCTGCCTTGGCAGCTGTGCCTGCTTTTCCAAAGTGTCATGCTCCCATTCCAAAGTTGTTGTTGTGTCAGTGAATGTTGCAGGTCAGAGCTAAGAGCATCCTGGGAGGTTTCTTCCTGGCAATGCAAATCAGCTGTCCTCTACAACAGTGCAAAATCCTTGCAACCCAGCAAGGTTCCTGGTCAGGCTCAGTCAGATCTGTCAAGTTCCATGAGCCTCATCCTGCTGCTTGAGTCATCAGTTATTTTTAAAGCTGAAATGCCACTAAATCATGGCAGTGGTAATGGTGGCTGTAACACCGTGAGTGTCTTTCTGGGCATCTCTCAGTGCCATCATTATTATATGCACTATTATTATATGCAGCACATATTTTAAACTCACCTCAGTACCCTTTGAGGCTTAGAGAAATTCAGGTTGGTCCCTGTTAATTCATTTGTCTGATTGTTTCCCATGGGGTTGGTGGTGCAGGTTTTGTCCATGTGTCCAGTGGGTCTGCGGGGGGCTGGTGTGTGATGCTGACTCTTGTTCTTTTTCTTTTTCAGTGTATGTAGCAGGCAAAGCAGCAAAAGCTGGGTACCCTCCTGCAGTCTCTGCCATGCCAGGTCCATACTACATCCCCAGTGTTCCTGTAGCTGGTGTCCCATCTCCTGCTGTGCTGATGGACAAGTCACACCCCCCTCCCTTAGCCCCAAGTGAGGCCAGTGCAGGAAGCCAAAATGGTAATTTGCAGTGCCAGGCACAACATTCAGTCCTCTTACTGGGAGTAGGGCTGGGAAGGGGAGGAATGGTTGTCACTGATCGGGTGGCGTGAAGAGAAGAAACACAGGGAAACTGCATTTTAATCCTGTCTCTGACAATGACACTTGCACTAGGGCCACGTGGCCTAACTTTTCTAGGGCCATCAACACAGAGTCAGTTTGTGGGTGCCTAATTAGGTCAGCAGGGAATGGGAGGCCAAGCTCCTGTACAGGACCCCTCTCATTACCGCTGCAGATGTTCGCTTGCAGAGGACAAAAGGATGAAGATGATTTCAGGAGAGCAGAGGCAGGAGCCATTTTCCCCTTAGAGCTAATGCCTTGCAAGCTGCTTTCTCTTTGTAAACTGTCCTTCCAACAGTAGGGCACTGCTTGGACTCTGGCAGCAGTTTTGCTGCAGCGTGTTTTACTGTCCCCATGGCATTTTGGGAAAAGTAACCTATTCCCTTGGTATTTCTGCCCAAGATCTTTTGGGGCTGGACCCTGTCCTCTACTTTACAGAAGTCAGTAGGTCGCTTTTTTTTGTTCAGCCTTTGCATTTCTGAAATGTGAGTGATGAAAGGCTTCTGACTAGAAAGGAATTGTGGAGCAGTAGCAGACCTAGAATCTCAGTGTGATGCCTCTTGTCTCGGGGAGGGTCATTTCTGCTGCTGCAAAGGAAGCTGCCATCAAGGAGAAAAGAGGGCAGCTATTTAGCCACATGCACTTCAGGATCAGAGTGGCTGTCTAAATTCAAACATTCTGCAGCAGAAATGACTCTCACCAATGTAGAGTCATCACTGACCCAGCTAAGTGTCTGATTTCAAAGCACCACACTAAGTATTAGTTGTTAAATTAACTCACGACAGTGTGTTGATAAAACACATCTGAAAATACAAGATTAAGTAGCATAATTTAATTAAGCTTGTGGAACAACCCTATGCGTGTTTCTGCTGCCCCAGTCAGTATCTTAACCTTTCTGGAATTACAAAAAGTATTTTCTTTCAACAATCATACTTTTTTTTTTGGTCACTGAAATCAAAACAGAGCTCTGGAATGGAGAAATTTTTTAATTTGAAATAGGAAATAAATCAATCACTGATCCAACGCAGGACGTATCCAATTCAAAAACCTTTGTCAGAAAATGATGAATGACACCCCAGTGCTTCCATTCTTTTTCTCCTGTGAAAAATGTCACTGCACATAGAGTGTGGTGTGGGTTGTGGGAACTCCAGGGATTTTTTAAGAGTCAGATCACAGCTCTCAGTCTTGTCTCTGCTAGCAGAGCACAAGTTCAGAATAAAAAACAGTGGATATGTTTGGTAGCCAAATGGAATGGCTCTTAGGATCCCATGATCCTTACACAGAAGGATGCATCTAATAGATAATGCAGCCAAATCAGGTGTCTGGACTCAATCCCTCATTCAGGACTTGACAGGAAATAGTATATATGGCAAATAAAGACATTATCACAGAGCTTTAACCTTTCTGGCAAGACAACAGAGATTCTTAAGCTTTTTAAAAAATTTGTTGATATTTTTTGCAATAATGTGGACAAACCCTTAGTCTGGATCATGGATCTGTTGTTCAAGGTGCTTGAACTATGAAGCTAGGGGAGAGTTAGAGCCTGTACTCTGTTCTTTTAAGGTCCTCCACAATGCCAGAATATCCCCTAATGACAGGCTGTAGAAGAGAAAACATTGTGTGGCTTTTCCAAGCTACTTATTTGCTTGTTGGCCAGGCAGCAAGCTAAACAAAACAGGTAATGGTTGAGTTTATAATAAAAGCCTTTCTCAGAAGGAGAATAAAAAGCCTCTGTCCTCCACACAGCTGGTGTAGGTCTGATCTGAAGCTGTGTATCTTTGGGACTTCCACCTTTCTGCCAATTCCATTATAAAAATGGGATTGGAAGTGCTGGGGGACAGAGACTGGAAGATTCTGTAATTCTGGCTTACATTTTGTCCTTGATAGATTCTGTGCTTATCAATGACCCCTGTGAGGGGATCTAGTGAGCTAACTCAGGCCTGAGGATATTTAGAAAATTTGTCTGGGGTTACATAAAAGTCATGTAGCAAAGCTCAGATTAAGCCTAGGAACTCTATTCTAAACTTAGGGCTGAATGGAGAAAAAAAAAACTCCCAAAACATTTAGCTCTCTTATTTAGAAGAGTGTTGACAACATAAAAGTTAGGATTTATGCCCTGTTTTAAATGCAGTGGTTACCTAGAGGCTCTTGCATAGATCCTTTAAACTCTGCACACAGGGAAGCTTTTGGGCCTAGATCTTTAACATGAAAAGGGTATAAGGATGAGACATCATTTACTTCCTAAACATACTTGTCTGAAAAAAAAATAGCAGTGCTGCCCTTTCTGGGGAGGGAGACAGCTTACAGTTTTGGCTGAGTTGGTTCCACCCACAGAAGAATAAAAATAGTGTCCGGTTAAATACAAATTAAACATTAGAAATTTATTAACTGTTCAAGAGAAGAAAATATGGGAAGAATGTTCCTTTCCCTTTGACTTCAGCAAGTGGTTCTGGACATGTGGTAAACACCTCTGCATCTTTATTTCTTTATAATTAAAATGAGCTTAAAATTATTCAGACCTTATTAAAGGATTATGGCAATTTAGAGATGAAGAGTGTGAGGAAGAAACAATAATATCTTTGGTTCCCAGCTGAAGGAATAATGAAGAGATTTAATAAGTTGAACATTTAGTATCATTATGAGAAGTATTTGATAAACAAACATAGAGACAAAACTGCTTCCTCTGTAGTGGAAAATACTTTTTGTGAGCTGTTCACAGTCATCTTTGCAGATTTAAATCCAAAATTAATTTCTAGATGCTTGCAGAATTAACCAAGAAATTCATTTGCCTTTTGATACACAGCTGCAGTAGCAAGCTTAGTATGAGGCTAGCATGAAGCCTGGCTAATTCTCCATGAGTTCCAGGAGCTATAGAGGTTGCCCAAATAGTATTTGGCACAGCCTTGGTGTGAGCAGTGGCTCTGGGAGACAGAGTCTGGGAGCTGCCTGTTCAAGTTCCCCAGAGGTTATGAGCAGGTCAGAGTGGTTTGCTGGCCTGTGTATAAATGAGGTGGCAGCTTAGCTGAGCTCCTAGTCCACACATTAGAAGAAAGAATAGAGAGAGGCCTCTCCTGGCACGGTACCAGACAGAAGTGAGGTACCAGCCACAATGGTGAGGTGGAGAACTGCCCTTGCTGCTCATGCAGTGCAGCCAGAGCTGTCACTTGTGAGGCCAGTCAGTGCAGCCTCACTTGAGGAGACCTGCTGTGCTTCCACTGTGGGAGGCAGAGGCAGGATTCCTTGTGTTCTGCAAACCACTGTCTGCATTTCCAGCCACTGTGCACTCACTCATTCACTCACAGGGATAATAAAGCACACACTGCTGTCAGCTGAGCTGTCTAGAGGCACATTAAAAGAAGGACCCTGATAGACCTCCACTATATTTTTACATCCTGTACCATTCCCAAGTGCAGACACACAAGGTAATATCTCAAGATGTAATCACTTATCTTACACAGTCCAAACCTACAGTAAAGCACTTTGCTTCTGAAGGCAGAGCCATTCCTGAAGCACAGCATGGTTATTTCCTAGTGCACAGAGACACATGCACAGCAGTTTAGGGCAGGAGGTGCCTAAGAATACCTCTGCCAAGTCCTTGCTCAGCCCACACAGCACAGACTATGCGACGTACTACCGAACCCATATGGTAATAGCTCGATGTGTTGCGGTGCTGAGGGATAAAACAGAAGGAACAGGTTGGCTCAGAACCACTGTCCAAGTGTTTAAATTGTTCCCCAGCAGGAGCATTCATGCAACACTGCAGTATTCCCACAAGGGAACATGTTAAGCCCATGCAAAGCAGGCAGGTTCCATTTTGTAGTGCTCAGTGAATTGTCCTTATGATGGTTCTCTAATAAGGCTGAATTTGAGGGTTGTAGTCCTCTCTTGTACCTAGACCTGAATTTCTGTCAATCCTGAAATAGCTCCAGGCTGACACCTTTCTTAAATAATCTGCTGTAAACCCCTTATTTTCTTCAAAGAAAGAGTGGAAAGGTGGAGTTCTCTGCTTGCTGATCACAGACCTGCCTTAAGGTAGTCAGGCTGTTTGTAGCTATTGTTAGTAGGTAAAGTGTGCATGGAGCTAACCTGCCAGAGTTAAATCTGCTTTGGCTCCAGGTGTATAGGGCCTTCTTTTTTACACACAGGTACATGGACAAGTCAAAAAACTGTCCAGACTTCCCAGAAGTCAAAGATTTAATGTATGTCTAAGATATATACCTTTTCTGTAAAGTAAAGCTTGTAAAAAATCCCAGAGCAGACAGTTTCACAGCTACCAGTGACCTGGCTGGCCTCATCCCTGGAGTCAGTATAAATCTCAAAGCAGTGTGGTGTGCCTTGTGGGACTTTGTGTTTCCTTCTATATTCCCTGGAGCTTCTGCCACATGCTCTTCAACCTGTGTGAGGAGAATTCATGGGGGTGGGAGGGTGGAGTGGTCTTGCACAGTGACAGCTCCCAAATGCTCAGCCACCTGCTTCTCCTGCAGACTCAGAGCTTAGAGGAAGCCTGATCTTCTGGGACTGCTTCTCCCATACCATGACAAATCCTTTCAGTAGTGCTGAGGAAGGAGAAATGAGTGCTGCTTTTCTCTCTGCCATCATCTGTAGGAGTTGGAAGTTGGAATCATTCTGTGGCAATGAGGGGTTGCTTTTGTTTTAGCTGGGAGAAGCAGACCGACTCCAGAGCGAGCCTGTCTCACAGGAAGGAGGGTGAGGTGCTGTGAGGATGTCCCACCATGCTCAGTGTCCATCACTGGATGCACTGGGCTGTACAAATTGGGCATTTCCAAACCGTTTTTGCTGTTCCTGCAAACTTTGAGAATGATGCAAGTTCTTACAACTTCACATCCCACACTGTAGACGAATTTCTTGTGAAGCAGCGACTGACTCAGTGTGTTTTGACGCAGCCTACCTGCCTGCAGACGTGAGCTCAGCTATAGAATTAGCAGTGTTGTGGGAAAGGCTCCTTGTTCTTACATGGGTTTTCCTCTAATGTTTTCCTTTTCTCTCCCTAGCAGTGCGCAAAGGGTACAGGATCCAGGCTGACAAGGACAGGGACTCCATGAAGGTGCTGTACTATGTGGAGAAAGAATTGGCTCAGTTTGACCCAGCTAGGAGGATGCGAGAACGATGTGAGAAACAAGCATGGTTTGATTTTTTTTTTCCCACTGACCTAAGCAAGTTCACTTGGTTTGTCTCAGGGTCAGCTCCTAGGATATGACATCCAGGATAAGCTAATTGGGACAGATAAAGTCTAGGTTGTAGGGGTCTACAGGTATGTTCTGATTTTAAAAGTCTGGTGCTTACCTAATCATTCTTACAGCAAAATGAAGGATACTGAAAAGCTCATGAAAATTGTCCACTCATATAACTAAACTTTGGGATCATCAGCATCTGAAAAGTCCCTATCCCCTAGCAAGTCCCTATTCATACCTTCTACAGCCTGTGGTGTGATAATAGCTGGGATATTGTTTTCACAATTTCTTAAGAGTGTGGTGTCTGTAAATTCCCAGCATGGCAAAATAGGAGAGGAATGATTTTATTGAAAGTGTCTTTTGTGGGCTCAGTGACCAGAGTGTGGCTTGAAGGAAGCAGGAAGATTGTTTGGAGTGGCTGTTGCCCTGCAGAAGCAGCAGGGTGGTGAATAGGGGCATGGTGCGAACTCAGAACTGAGCTTCTCTGAGGAACTCCTCACTGTCTTCCCATAGCCTCTTGAAAGCTTTATTTCCTTAAATAAAGGCTGAGGCTGCACTTAATGTGTGTCAGAATACAAACCCAAGGGAGGATCTTTCCACATTAGGAGGCAGAGGTGCAGAATGGAATAGGGTATGTGGGGAGGGCTTGCAGTGCTGCTCCTTGTCCTGTGGCTGCTGTGTGCAGAGGACAGTGGCAGGCTGGGGGCTCAGTTCCTGTGGGCAGCACACAGAGATAACCCATGTTAGGCACTGCTAGAGGCTCACTTAAAACAGACGTGTGGGATCCTGAAAATCATTGAAGGGCTTTAAGGAATGACACTACATCAAAGCTCTGTTCAGATTAGGCATAACGAACAAATTATATATACTTCTAAAACAGTCATTGCTGAGCACACTGTCTTCTCCACCCACAAGATTTACTATAAAAAGACCTCTGCAGATTGGTATGTCAGGCCTACAGATGTCAGTGTGCTTGATGGGGTAGAGACTGACAGTGATTCAGACAGACTTTTACTTTTTCCTTAATCTTCTCTTTTTGAGGGGGTTGCTTTTGTTTTAGCTGGGCAAGTCAGGCCAAATCCAGAGCCAGCCTGTCTCACACCAGGAAAAGGGGAGGGGGCACAACTTCTGTGCTGTAATGGTGTCCCACCAAGCTCGGTGACCACCCTGCAAGGGCAGGGGGCTGACAGGTGGAAAGCTCTTCCCGAAGGCTGAAGTCAGTAATGTGGAACACAGGCATCTCCCGCTGTTTGTGATACCCTCAGAATCCCCGCCTGGCTGCCATCAGGCCATGCCCATCTCATTTCTTCCCTGCACCCTCCCCTGCAGATAACAACACCGTGTCTGAGCTGAGCTCCCTGCACGAGGAGGACCTGAACTTCCGCCAGCCCTACCGGCAGGCACGGAGGAAGCCTCTGCCCCCCGCGGGGGACGCGGACGGCGACGCCGAGTACTGGGCGGGAATGGTGGGCAGCACCTCCCGCTCCCAGGCTGTGTCTGACTACAGGGATGAGCGGGACAGCTACTGGCACAGGTGAGGGGCTCCACTGCAGGGGGAGCTCTGTCTGGCAAAGGGCTAAAGAAAGCAGAAGGGACAGATGGACTGGTAGCTCTCCCCTGTTTCCTGCTGCCTTTGCTCTGCTTAGTGGGAGAGAGGGGCCAGAGAGAATCTGGACGGGATATTAGATGAGGTCAGAATGAAGCTGATTGTAACTCTAACATGTAACAAGAGCTGCAGTTGTGCTCTGGCAAGCAGATCTGTAAAAATAATATATTTCTGTTGATATTTAAGAGTCATAATACTTTTTTCTTCCTGAAGTAGATATTTATTCTTATTTCTGCCCCTTCTGAGTATTGCAAAGCCACATCTGTTAAGGAGCAATGAACCTGCTGAAGCTTCCCTAGCTGGGTAAAGCTAGGTACAAGCTCCAGTCCTAGTGGTATGTCAAAGTGAGATAATAGGGAACCAAGCCACCCTTCCCATAGTGGGAAAGTGCAAATCTCTCTCTTGAGCTTTGTGCTTGTGCTTTATTATATAGGAGTCACAGTCTCGTGCTTTGGTGCAGCTAGACCGGTGCTCCAGGCCTGAAGGACTTGCACTCAGGTGCCTAAAGAGAGATAGCCCAACCTTCCCTCCAGCAGCCCAGTATTCCAAAAGCAATGGTAGGGATTTCCTTCCTTCAGTACTGGGCTATTGTACCAGCTCACTGTCTTTAAACCTGCTTCAAAACTGCCCTGCTGTGAGCTTCTATGGCTGGGCTCTTGGGTTTTTCCAGCAGGATATACACCTACAAGCTCTAGCATGAAGGAGAAGCAGATCCAGCCCTGCATATTGGAGGACAAGGCAGGTGCACCCTGGGGATAACCTCAGGTAACATTAGACACGAAGAACCTGAGCTTATTTGCACTATCAGCTACCTTTACACTCAGCAGAGAGAACCCAGGGTTTCAAGGATGTGATAGATTCTCTTCCTATGGAAGACGATGAAAACAGCTCAGATGATTCATGCCCCGAGGAGGGCGTGTTTCCCTCCATTGTCTGTGCAGGCAGCCGAGGGGATGAGTGCAGCTGGATCTAACTCTACCTCTCCTTCCTCTCCCAGCCAGCAGAGATCCAAGTCAGAGATGCTGTCCCGTAAGAGCTTCTCGGTGGGAGTGCCGGCCGTGTCCATGGACGAGCTGGCGGCCTTTGCCGAGTCCTACGGGCAGCAGCGGCCGCGGCGGGCGGACAGCCAGGAGCTGCGGCGCTTCGAGCGCTCCGAGTCGCACGGCGGGCGCGGCGGGGCCCTGCCCCGCCAGGACAGCTCCATGGAGGAATACTACAGCAAGCGCTGCAGGGCCAGCCGGGAGCCGCTGACGGACTCGGAGCGGGGCTGGTCCTACAGCCCGCCCCGCAGACGCGCCCACGAGGAGAAGCACCTTCCCAGGCTGGTGAGCCGCACGCCCGGAGGGAGCCAGAAATACGATCACTCCTACCTCAGCAGCGTCCTGGAGAGGAAATCCCGGAGCTACGACGAGAGCGGTGACCACTGTGCCACCCCCTCGAAGCTGAGCTCGCAGCCCAGCCAGAGGGGAGGCAGCACCTACTATGCCTGGTCGCCGCCCTCCACCTACAAAGCCGAGAAGTCGCAGCCGCCACCGCCGCAGTCGTCGTCCCCCGAGCAGGACGAGGAGGAGGAGGACAGCCTGCCTCCCTACAGCGAGAGGGAGCTGAGCCGAGGCCCTTCCTACAGGGCTAGGGAACAGGCCTACCTCAATGCCTCTGACAAGAAGAGGAAAAAGGACCCCAAGAAAACAGTGAGGCCATGTCTGGTGGTCCTGGTCCAAATAGGCTGAGCGGAGAGCCACCAGGCAGGGGTTACTAACCAGAGTTGGTGGGCAAGGGGGTTTTACAGGAGGGTGACGCCTGGAGTCTGAGTGTAACTGTGTTCACAGGGGTCTCAGGCTGAGGGAAGAGATGAGGATCTGACTTCATGTTTCAGAAGGCTTGATTTATTATTTTATGATATATATTACATTAAAACTATACTAAAAGAATAGAAGAAAGGATTTCATCAGAAGGCTAGCTAAGAACAGAATAAGAAGGAATGATAATCAAAGGCTCTGTCTCAGACTCTCTGTCCAAGCCAGCTGGGCTGTGATTGTCCATTAATTAGAAACAACCAACATGGGCCAATCAAAGTTCCACCTGTTGCATTCCACAGCAGCAGATAATCAATGTTTACATTTTGTTCCTGAGGCCTCTCAGCTTCTCAGGAGGAAAAATCCTAAGGCAAGGATTTTTCATAAAAGATGTCTGCGACATCTGGGTGTCACTCCCTGTGGGAAGGGGGGAAGGAAATGAGGGGATAAGAAGCCAGAAAGGGTAATAGCTCCTACACAGAAGTCCATGATGGAGGGGAAAGCCAGATGTGCCTGGAACTGGGGAGGTAAGGGATGTCTTTGGTATCTGTGGCCTGGTAATCCAAGGCAGAGGGAGTTTATCTAGAGTTCAGGAGGATTGTGGTAGGGAAGTTACCCAGGCCTTACAGAAATTACAGGGCTTTGCTTTGGCCTTGATCCTTGTTAAGGAAGGGTTGAAAGGCTCTTGTTCTTCTGGACTGGGACAGGGCTGGTAGCAGGGGATGATGTAAGGACATCTTTCTGAAAGGGGTGAGATCACAGACTCCTGTGGGTGCATGGGCCCATGGGGTCCCGTGGGGGCCATTCATGCCAAAGGCATTCCTCACACAGGATACCAGCAAGTGCAGAACATCCTGCCACAGCCCAAGCTGCTGAGGACTGATAAGTTCATGGTTGCTGGGGAAGGGGATCTTCCCCATCTAACCCAGCTGGGGAAATCTGCACCACGAGAGAGACCTTATCATTAGAGTAACTTGGCTGTGGGAGAGAGGACTGGATTGTGAGTGGGCAAAGCTGTTGCTGTTTAGTTGTGTCTCTGTCAAAGTTTTGTCTGTCCCTTTGTCTGTTCCAATGAGAGATTCCCTGTTGACATTTAATCTTCTCTCTTTCCTCTCAGAATGATTTCCCAACAAGGATGTCCCTTGTGGTTTGAAGTTGTTGTGGACTTGTCATGTTGATGGGCTGGATATCATGAGGTGACTGCAGCAGAGAAGATGCAGAGCAACAAGCAAGACATGCCTCTGTGAACCTTTGCAGCCATCAGCCATGGACTGTTTCAACTTTTTGTTTCATCCAGGGGAGCTGAGGCTTTTGTAAGAGACAGACTCCCATGGACAGCACTTGCTCTCAGAGGCTCTGGGAGTCTGCCAGGAAAATGAGGCTAGGGCTCTCTTTGGCACCCTGTTTTCCAGTGCCCTCCATTCTGCTCTGGATGGCAGCCACGTCCCTACTGCCTCTGCAGCCCTCCCTGCAGCCCTGAACTACAAGTGAGGCTGCCTTTGTGCCTCTTGCCCTGTCCCATGTGCAGAGAGAGGCCTGTGCACCTCTTGCTCTCTCTGCCTCCTCAGTTCTCTGTTTGGATCAAAATTGTCTCCATTCTTCAAGCCTTTTCTGTATCACCCCTGTGCTGGGAGGAGGCCTTGTTCTTACAACTGCAGACTGCCTCCAGCTGATCAGGCCCTAAATCAGGAAAGAAAATCCACATCCTTTCAGACACTGTAAGAAAATGACTGATGAGATGTTACCTTGATAAGGGCTGAATGGGGAAAGAGACAATTATGAGCTGGTTTGTTCAATATATTTAGTTCTGTTCGTTGTGTGATGAGAGTTGCAGGTGAGATTGATGTATTGTTCTGAAAGTGGGTCAAAGTAGCTTTTATTGTGATGAGAGCATGATTTGTTTCCCCCCTGCCCCCCAACTGTGTTTTGTTTTGATGCTGTTGCATTTCCTTGCAGCTCAACTGTGAGCCTGTAGAGTTTCAAGCTGGAGTACCTGCTCCACTGTTTTAAAAGCAGTGCTCTGGCCTTCCTAGTGCTCTGCTTCCAGCACCACTAGACACTTCTGCCACTCTAGTGAGTGGCTTTTTTGTTCCAAGGAAGCAAAAAGGGCACAGTCTCAGTGAGAGGGCAGCTGCAGACCTTCATCCTGTGCCACTGGTATCACTCCTTTCTGGGAATAGTTTCCCAGAAGAAGCTACTACTGAAGAGAGCAGTAACAGCAGCAGGAAAAGAGCAAGCACTGTGGATGGCTACAAGCTTTGAAAGTCACCCTTTTCACTTAAAACCATTCAATTCACTTTGGTTGGGATGTGGTTTTAGTGGCTGTTGTCTCAGGAATAGCTTTATTTAGAAGTGAGTGCTTCACACCATTTGGAAGCCTGACATTCTGGTTTTCATAGGGTATTATGCAGTCATTTATTTAGCTGCTAAAATCACCATGTGAGGGAAGATGATGGGAACATTTTAAGGTCCAGTATCTTGATCCTTATAACACCTAGAAACAACATAGTGCCCTGTTGTGTTATGGACATTATCACCCTCTGAAGTGACATCTTTGTTGTTCCTCTGGGAATTTGAGCAGCTGTCCAGCCTCAGATGCTCATACTGGCAGTACTGATTGGAACACAAGGTACATTAACATCACTGCAGTTCTCCATAAAAATGATAGATTAATTTCTGTGTTACTCCTTTGCCAGATAGTTTACCCACCAGGAATGGTCAGGGGAGAGGAAGAATAATCTCCATAGGTCTGATGACAGTTTTCATGTGAGAAGGTGAGTTGATGAAAGGATGATGTTCTTCTCCCACACTCCTCTAGTGATGGCTGTAGTTTTGGAAATCCCAGTCCTGGGTCTTCCTGGCCAGAGAGAGGTTAGCCAGCAGGAACATACAATTGTGGAATTGCAGAATTGTTTGTGCAGGAGGTGGCCTTTCAAGATCTCAAGGTTTAAAGTTTTGATCCTCTGCCATGGGAAGGGATGTCTTCCACATATGAAGTTGCTCAAAGCCCTGTCCAACTGGACCTTCAACACTTTCAGGGATGGGACATTCACAGCTTCTATGGGCAACCTGTTCCAGTGTCTCACCACCCTCAGAGTAATGAATTTCTGCCATGTATCCAATCTAAAATTACCCTTTTTTACTTGAAAAGCAATGCCCTGGTAAAAAGTCCATCTCCAGCTTTCTTGTAGGTCCCTTTAGGCACTGGAAGGCTCTATGGTCTCCTCAGAGCCTTCTCTTCTCCAGGTTTAACAGCCCCAACTCTCTCAGCCTGTCTTTATAGAAGGGGTATTCCAGCCCCTTTGACCATTTTTGTTCCCCTCCTCTGGACCTGCTCTAACAGGTCCATGTCTTTGTGTGGGTGGCCCCAGAGTTGAACACAGTACTCTTTGTGGGGTCTCAGGAGAATGAAGCAGAGGGAAAGGCCACTCCTTGGCCTGCTGGTCACTCACCTGATGCAGCCCAGGATATGGCTGGCTTTCTGGGCTGTGAGAGCACATGGCTGGCTCGTGTCCAATCTTCATCCACCACCATAAAACCACAGATTTGTTGGATGGTTTGGAAGAGACCTTAAAGATCATCTAATTCCCCAAGTCCTTCTCAGGGCTCCCATTCCATTCTTCCCCCAGTGTGCATCAGTAGCAGGGGGTGCCCTGACTCAGGTGTAGCACCCCACACTTGGCTGTGTTGAACTTCATGAGGTGCTCGTGGGCCTGCTCCCCAGGCCTGTCCCAGGGTCACTCTGGATGGCATCCATCATTCAGCTTGGTGCTGAGAGGGCGCTCAGTCTGTGCCCTTAATGAAGGGTGAACAGTGTCAGCCTCGGTGCAGGGCCCTGAGGGACGCCACTTGTTACTGATGTCCTTCTGGACACTGAGCCATTGACTGATCCTCTGGATGTGGCCATCCAGCCAATTCCTTGTCCATCAGGCAGTGCATCCATCAAACCCATCTCTTTCCAGTTTAGAAACTAAATGTTGTGTGGGACCGTGTCGAGGGCCAGAAGTCAAGGTGCATGGCATCAGATGGATTTTCCTTATCCATCAGTGCAGTCATTCTGTCATAGAAGGTCTCCAAGTAAGCAGGTGTGATTTATCCTTGGTGAAGCCATACCAGCTGTCTTTAATCACTTCTCTCCCATCCATATGCCTTGAGATGGCTTCCAGGAGGATCTTTCAGGGCACAGAGGTGAGGCTGATTGGTCAAGAGTTCCCAGGGCCCTGTTCTTTTATCCCTTTAAAATGAGTCTGATGTTTCCCTTTTACCAGCACTGGGGACCTGACTGCCTGGGTGTCCTGACTTTTCAAACAGGTAGAACAACTTAGCAACTGCATTTACCATCTACCTGTATTATGGCTGGAGAGACTAACATTTTAAGTATTTTCATCTTTTTTTTACCATTAATTGTGTGTTTTAGGAAAATCACAGCACAGTTAGCAAGAGGTGGGCAGGTGCCTGCCATCTGAGTTCTCTCAGGCCTTGGGAAGCCTACAGAGCTACACTACATCCTGTTTTAAGTCAAACATTTCATTCCTGACATATGAGGGTTCTGGTAAGTTGATGTTTTGTTAGCCTGAAGACCTTGGCAACCCCTGTGCCATGAATTTCAAGGTAGCTTAGCCTGCTATCGTTTCCATCAGACCCAGGAAACAGTTGACACAGAAATTTGAAAATGCGTCTGACTATCCCAAAAAGGGGCCAAACCAGTGGTTTTACAGTCTCTGAATACCTCTATATTTTAAATCATACTGAAAGCCTGAGCATTACAATCTCCTCATTTCAGTTGTGTTCTGTCCCTTATCTCAGTCACTGTAGTTTATTTGATCAAGCCCTCAGGAATGAGCTGTGTGTATTAAAAGTACAAGTCTTCATTTATTTGAGTCAGTTTTGTTTGTTCAGTGCTGGTACTTTAGGGCATCTGTACACTGTGTGTAAGAAGTTGCCATTTGTGTATCTAGCTTATAAATAAGTAGTTGCAAGCCAATTCTTTTAAGAAAACTGTTTTAATTGTACAAACAACTGTTTGTGAGAATTTGGAAACATCTCTTGAATCCAAGTACCTGGAAAAGTACTGAAGATTTTATGATTAGTGATTTTGTGAGTTTTACCAGATGATAAAAGTTTCAGCTGCAGAAAAAAAAAAGGAGGTCTTAATTTCCTGAAGTCAGATCTGAGCAGCAGCAACCCTGGTCTACAATTTTGGATTTCGTATCTCTCTGTACAAATCTACAGGAATTTTCAGTTATTGATCACATCTGTCCTCAGGCTACCTTTATTTTTCCCATTAGAAATGTGTCTGCAGCAGCAGCAGCAGCAGCAAATGGACCAAATCAAGAAGTGAGGGGTGACTAGAGTATCTGCACAGCTACAGAACCCCAATGACCTGTGACTCCTGCAGCAGGGGGGCAGAGACTGACAGACAGCTCATGTTTCAGGAGAGGAGTAATGGTTTGTGTCTGTGCCATCTTTCAGAACACCTGCAGAATGCTGGTGCTGGGAAATAATGAGCCTGGTTAATATGGGGTCTTAAATGATAAGTTTTCCAGTGATGAATTTTTATTGCTGGCATAAAATTAAAATCCTTTTCTTACTGGATACGGATGTCTGGGTCAAGTCAAGGACATGGAGAGTTTTGTGGTCTTAAAAAGACAGCATCACAACAGTGATTTGCTAAGAAAACAGATACTGAGAGAATCCTGTAAAAATTTAAAAGAGCCCCTAAAGCAAAAGCAGGATCAAGCTTTAGCAGTAGATTTGGCTGTACTGTCAGAAAAAGTGATCTTGGCTACTGGAGGAAAAAAAAGGTTTTTATATAATGGAATGGGAAAATAAATATCAATGGCAATGACTCTTCATCAATTCCATTATTCCTTCAAAGTACATTGTAAAAGTTCCAATGGGTGGCTTCAGTGTGAAGATCCTCAGAACACTCCCATTTCCACTGAAATGGACAATTAACAAAATTAGCACTCTCAATACTTTACATTTTTGAGAAACCCCCAACATTTATGAGCTGTAACAGGCAGCCAGAATTGCTCAGGTCTTTGTGCTGGCATATGGTACAGGGGACTGGAGCTGTGACATCCCCACCTTTGTTACTGGAGCTGGGTCAGGGGTGGCCATCAGCAGTGCACCCCAGAGCTGCATCTCTGACAGATGAAGGACAGCTGCTGGGAGAGATCCCTGAGAAGGAGCAGTCACAAAATATTGCAGAAGTCAAACCTTGCCACAAACTGTTCCAGGTACATAAATGCAGCACAACCGTGTTTATCATGCCTGGGCTATTCTGAAAATAATGATGTGGAGATTGTTGAGAAACTGCATGGAGCTGTCTTTTTCTCCAGGTAGCTTTCACACAAGATGTGCATGAGGATCTGTTCTTGGTCACCAAGTTCAGGATTTGGCACGTGGAAATAAAAGCTAAAGGGGCTTTAGCCCATTTTTTATTGGAGCAAAGTCGAATCCAGAGCAAAGATGCCTTGGCATCTACCAGGTGCAGATTTGCCCCTCTAATTGCAGAAACCCCTGTGGTGTAGTATCTCCATCAGGCTTTGCTGGCTGTACATGCTTTCTATGACAGCTGTGATGCTGAAACCACCCTCATGTCACCTGGGGCTCACAAAGTCCCTTTCTCATTTCCTCCAAGATCAGAGAAGGTATCTACTGCATAATGTGAAGGAACAGCTATCAGTTTGATGTGATCTCAGAAATGCCAGCTGGATTTACCAGCATTAGAAACAGAAATCTAAAGAATAAAGTTAGCTAATACTAAAGGAAGGAACCTGCCGTGATTCCCATATGAATTCTCTTGTGACCTTTGTAATTCTTTCTGACGTTCACCCCTGCCTGCACTGGGGCTTTGCCAGGGGAGGCCATCACCTCCTCTCCCTTTTGCCTGTCATTTTTTGTCATGCTCGTCATGCCTCTCTGGCCCCTCTGCTTTCCTTTGGCTATTTCCAGTCAGCCTTCAGTGTGGTGCCTAGGGGTTCCAATGGAGATGTTTGGATGTAGAATGAGTGGCATTTTGTAAAAAGGCACTTTTACCCCCTATAAAAACAAAAATTACAGAATGCCCACAACAAAACCCCAAGCCCTCCAGATATTCTCTCAAGCCTAAGCAGTGGTGTTACTGGAAACATTTTAAAAATGAAAGCTGAACATAATTTCAAAACGGGTCAGTGTTGTTTCCATCCCCAGGGCAGCTGCAGTCAGAGGTGTGGAGTGCAAAGAGCAGGAGCAAATGCATTCAGGTTTCCTTGTCCTTGGTGAGAGCAGCGGCAGAGAGGAGCAGCATTTAATGACTCAGAAAGCAAATGGAGTTCCAAGGTGCTGTTACTAGCAGGTGAGTTAGAAGTGTGAACTAGAAGTTGACAGGCTTGGCTTAAAAGCAAAATTCAGTCCAGGGAAACTTGAGCCCTGGCCCAGGGGTACAATTCTCTTGCTGTTTACAAATGGGCTGGGCTTTTTTCCTGCCTCTGTTGCTGCCTACCACAGCCATTTCCCAGCCATTACACAGTGAGTGAGTGGCTTTCTTTGCTGCTGTCATTTTACTTAGATTGTCCTCCCCTGTAATGAACTTTTTCAATATGAGGGGGAGAAGGACGTAACAATACTCCATAATGAAAATGTAACACTTTTATAGCTTTTTGGGAGACATCCACATCCCCAATTACCAAGCATTATACATTTGCCATGCTTACAGCATCGAAGTCATTGCCTTTGAGTTGTCACCATGGAGAATAAAAGCAGGAAAAGCTCCCACCAATCTGCCTTTTTATTATCCTGCAGGCAAATAATTTGCCCAATTTTTGCTAAGATATGAGCAGTTTACATGAGTAGTTTTCAACCCATTTTTTTGATTACTGGGCAATAAACCAAATATTTTCCAGTGGAGCAGCAGACCCTCTATAAATCTTATACCATTCACAGGATAACATACAAAAAACATTCTGCCCAGTATTTTTATATAAAAAATCCATGAAGGTACCCTATGGAGTCACATTCCTTTAGAGAAAGGATAAACTCTCCCCTGCTCTTGCACATGTAAAACTTTTTTTTTATTCAGAAAACTTTCATCTTTTTAGTACAGACATATTCTTTTCTTGTGGTCTCTTTGTCCTTAGGTCTGCAGTACTCTGGACTGATTATTTTTGTGTCACAAACAATCACCTTAATTCAGATCTTGTCTCAGTGTTGTAAATAATGGATTAAGGCTCACATCGTTTGTAGGTGTAACCTAAACAGCATTTACATGTTTAGATCGTGTCTGATAGGTGTTATCAGCAGTCAGGTGCAGGAGAAGCAGCTCTCAGCTCTGCCCTGTATTTCCCTGTGCAAGGCAGAGCATCCCTTGGCTCTGACAATTGTCACTCATCCTCTGTTTTACCACCTGTGAAAGTGCTCAGTTTTTCTTTGGGCTTCTTTATCACTCCTCTCTCCATCCCCCAATGCTCTCTCTCTGCAGAAGTCTCCAAGCCAACATGGAGCAGGAAAGGTGTCCATCCATACCTTAGAAGACTAATGAGGGTGAGGGAGACCTGACAAGAGAAACACTGAGAGGTCACCCAGCTCAGAGCTCTGCAGGAAGTCACTTCTTGGTGGGAAAGTGTCTGTGCCAGCCAAGGAGAGGTGCCCTGCAGCTCCTACTGCAATTCCTGGTTACAACTTGCACTGTGAGCACCTGGCTGTAGGTACAGGTTCGTGATTCAGGGGCATTTCTGAATGAATTAGAGAAAGGAGTCTGAAGAAATTGCCTCAAATGGCACAGGACCACTTATTACAGCAGGCGTAGTGTTTTCATTTAGTCCTTGCTGTGTGCTAGAAATCCTTTCTGCTTACATGTCATGTTGGTTTCCATCAGCCTCTCCAGAGCAGGTGGGAGTGATTTTCCTGTCCCAGTTTTCAGATCTTCTCTTGGAGCAACAAATCACTCAGTGCACTTGTCTCTGAATAGGTACTCCAGGGTAGTGAGAGACAGAGCTCCAACTGGTTGCATTTTACAGTCAAGAGCCTGCTAAATCATTAATTAATTTACTCTCTGAAAGTTCTCTGCTTCCTGGCAAAACCAGAATGTGTGTTTCTACAGGCCTCAGGTCTGTAGAATTACAAGTATTGGCAAGGAGTTTTAACATCCAGTAGGGTGGAGATCAGCTAAAGCAGCAGCACAAAAAGCTAAAAGCTTTACCTTGTGTAAAGTGTGTAAGATGTGTAAAGTGTGTAAAAAGTGTAAAGATACACTGCCCACTGCTGTGTCCTTCTTAAAGACCAGGCTGTTTATTAGTCTTTACTAAATTTATGTGCAGTGACAGAAAAGACACCCATGGTCCTTGCAAATGGACCCCTACAGGAGGATGTAGGGGGAAATATGGGTTAAGCAAGTCAGCCAAGTGAGAATGCCCAGAGGCCTCTGGCCCCTGGGACTGTGTCCTGTTGGGAAGGACATAGCCCAGCAGGATTTACTGCTGCTGGCTCTGGGCTGCCCTCAGGGAACAGCCCTGCTGCTGACAGCATCCCTCACAAGGGGCTTGCAACCCCTCTCTCATCTTCACATCATTGATTCTGCAAGGAGGGTCAGATCACTAAAATGAAGGCCATCTTAGCTATGTAAACTCCTCCTGGATTTCTCTTTCTCTTTTCGTGAACTTGGCCACAATTACTGAGGGCATACAGAAAGGGTGTGTGGACCTGGTACCTGGAATGCTTTTCTTTATAACTTGGAGTCCCAGGTTCTTGAGCTGAGCTTTCAGCACAGTCAAGTGCTCAGGATTTCTGAGAGAGTAAACCTGGTCAAATTGGTAAAACCACAGTGCACACAACACCCCAGTGCAGCCAATTTACAGAGACAGCAATGTGCAACCAACTGATGCAACTTGGAACTGCATCTTTGTGGAGCTGAGCTGCCAAGGCTTGGAGAGCACTTGGTCCCATGCACTGAAAGGCCTTCACCCCATGGGCAGAGTGGCAGAACTTGTGTGGATAGCAGCCTCTGAGCCTAAGGTATGTTTTAATTAGTACTGGGGGAGGAAAATGATGAAATGTGTTTGGTTTTTTTTTTTTTATTTTTCTCTTTTTTTTTTCCTTTTTTTTTCCTCTTCAAATAGAAATACATATTTATCTATATAAATTCTTTTGTCTTCGCTCCTCAGAAGAGAGATCTGAGGCTGCCTTCTGTTCAGGCCAGTAATGTGCCTGAATGAAAAAATCTCTCTCCCCAGTTTCAGTAAAATGCAACCCAGGCTGGTTCTTGTGAATAGCTGTAAAAGGAAAGTTGCTGTAGCAGAGCTCTGTAATCAAGAGGTCTCCATGGACAGACTGTCATCCTGATGAGAGACACTTCTTAATTAAGAGAAGATGCTGCATTGTAGATGAAACATTCCTGTGTCCCAACTTCCCTCATCATATCAATGAGCCTGGAGTTACAGAGCTCCCAACAACAAGGGGCTTTAGAGGATTTTGAGAGTTATAAGTCTAAAAGTTCAACACTCGAGCATGTGCAGCATGTAGAGGACATATTTCAAAATGTTTTTGAAGAGCAGAAGCCTAGTTTCAAAGATCTTTGAAAGGCAGAGTGTGGATAGCATCCCAAGTATTGCTGGGAGCATCTGAGATCCACACACTTCTGTGAAAAGCTCAACCTCACTTGCAAAGAAAATCAATTAAAAAGCTGCCCTTCCAGCTAAGCTTAACTGATTTCCTGTTTGAGCATCTCAATTACACTTGATTTCATGATTAATCTCATTCAGATTAATGGGAAAACAAAAAAAGTCATGGTCAAAATACAGGATAAACTGTTTAGGGGAGTGAGGGAGAACACTGGTGTTTGTGAAGCAGGCAGTAGGGAGAGTCTGGAAAAGGAAAACAGCTGCCTGCAGATGAGCACTAAATTCAAGCAAAGGGAAGGGTAACACGCTGGTGTGCTTCAGCACATCAAGTGGCAACACAAAGGTGCTGCATGAGCATTGATCATCTCACTCAGCTGATCAGGACTCTTATGTTGTTTCACCCTGTGTAATGCAGCCCCAGGGAGTGAACCTGGGTGCTGTCCCTGCCCATCTGCTCTGCATGAGGTATTAGTATACTATATTCTCTCTATATAGTATATTCTGGAGTAAAATTGTTTGCCACAACCCACATGCAGCCACTCTCACTGCCAGATGAACAAGGCTGCCCATGGGGGCACAAGGTGCACCAAAACCAACATGTTGTCCAGGTCACAATTAGTTAGGTGGCAACCTGGCATTTTTAGAACATTGACAGCCTCTCTGAGAAGTCTCTCTGAGAAGTCATGCAGTCAGGCAAGTCCTCACTGCAGTTTTGTTTGCCATCTCTAGAAAGAGGCTGATCCCAAAATGGCCCGCAGCCCATTCTTCCTGTGCCTCAATGAATGACTAAGAGAGAACATGAAAAGTGTAGCACAGAAAATGTCCTCAGATGTTCATAGTTCTCCCACTCTGCCTGGCTCCCAGCTAAGGGAACCTGAATTAGCCATGCAATAAAGCTGACTTGGATGCTGTGGGCTCGTTTGAAAAACAAACAGAAACTGTATTAGAGCAGAAGAGTTCACTGGGTTAATACTGCTTGGCTTTCTGTGCCCCTGGCACCTTTTACTCTGTAAGTGTGACCCCCCTGGCCTTGCTTTGTCCATTCCACAAATGTACACAACCAGCTGCAACTCCAGCTCTGAGGCAAGACACATTTTTTCAGCTGCTTTATGGGGGCAGAATTACCAATCAGAATAAATAAATGTTTTGGTAACAGCATGTGCAGCAAGGACAGCACCAAAATGAACTGTAGTTTCCATCCTCTGGTGGCAATGGACTTTCTGATGGGGCTGAGAATGCAGAAACAACAAAGGCAATGTGTCAGGCCTTTTCAGGTCTAGCCCTTCTTGGAAACATTTAAAAAAAAGAGGAAGAAAAGCAACAAACCTCTTAAATTATGTATTTTTTGGGAACTAACAGCAATACTGGCCACATTATTTATTTCCTTTTTTTTTGGCCTGTCTTTTCTCTGACTCCAAGCCTCTCAGTGGTACAGACCCTGCTCCTTGTGAGTTCTGTGGTCTAGATTGGACTAACTGAGTTTGGAATGAACTCTGGGAAGTCTGTCATTTAAAAAGCATGGATCATCTCATGGATCTTAAGAGCACAGCCATGTGAACACTTACTCAGCACAACTGTATTACTCAGGCTCTCAGGAAGAAGGTGGGAGTAGGGACCAAATGACTTAAACCAGATCTGCTGCCAGTGGAGCCAGAAGTTGTGCCCTTTGTGGCAGCAGTTGGTGGCTGAGGGAGGCATGGATGCATCCACATTACTCAGACTGTTATTCCAGTCATATTCTGGTCACAGCCTGCTTGTTTCCTAAGAATCCTGTGCTCCTCATGCTGGGCATTCTCTGCCCTAGGTGATCTCCCCTGTTTGGGAGCTCACCCCTGTGTGAAAGCTCACTGTTTGCACCAGGCCTGTGTGTGGTGCTGAAAATAAAAATTCTGCAGCACAACAGATTCGATGGCTTCGTTTTCTTGCCTGAAGCACACTGTGATTTCTTCCCCTGTTTGTCTTCGTGGGTGGAACAGGCATTTCAGTCTATACTGCCACACTCATTACAGGGAGTTCTTCCATGCTAGAGATATTAACATCTTTGTTATTACTGCCAGTTCCCTCCTCCTCCCCCGTACCAAGCGGTCGCCTGAGCTAGAATTCCTATTAAGGACACACTTCCAGTAGTAATATTCTCCTCCTCAAAGTGAAGAAGATCCCTTCAGAGGTCAGATCCTTCTGCTTTCTCAGAATCCTGCATCCCTCATGTTCCTTAGAAAGTAATTATTAAAACTGTCAAAACCACTCACAGAAACATCACAGAAATTCTCGGAATCAGTCAAGAAATTGTAATTACCTCTTTGTAATCATTAACAATGCAAAACCATGGTATTTGAATTCAAAATATTCTTTTTATCCAAGAAAAAATGTTGAGCATTTAATAGAAAATCAGTTTGACACAGCTTAGTTTTCAAGTGCCATCATTCTTCTGTTCATCATTTTCCTCTTCATTTTCAGTTCATCAGACAATTAAAAGACCACAATTGAAAAAGTCATCCTAAATACTTTTTAAAGATTTATAAAAACAGTTATAAACTTCTACCCACAAAAGCACCTAAACAAAACTCAGAGAAACACAGGATTTTAGTTTAGTTAACTGCTGCTGAGGACCAAGCTGCCAGACACCAGCGTGATTTGTGGAATTGTCAATTTAACAATGATACACCCCAGCAAACACACTGTTCCACAGACATGGCCCCAGAACAGCATCAGCTGGGCCCACAATATGCACACAGAGGCACCCAGCACAGTGCTGTGGGGGTTTCAAATAAATAGATGCAAACACCATCTAAAACCAAGACTACTGGTGTCATTATCATATTTTCTGGAAAAACTCCTTCACCAAGATTTCTTCTCCTAGGAAGCTCAGAAGCCTCAGAGAAAAATAAAAACAATTATTATCTGATTGCTTCTCCTGTGTTTTGCTGCTTTGGAATGTAGTTTAGAAATTGTTTATCCAACATGTGAATTGTTTTAACTTAATGACCCATCACAATCGAGATGTGTCAGGACTCTGGAAGAGGCCATGAGTTTTTAATTAATGTCATGTTAAGCCTTCTGTAAGTATCCTTTCTATATTCTTTAATATAGTTTTAGTATAACATTTCTTTAATATAAGTACATAAAATAATAAATTAACCTTCTAAAAACATAGAATAAAATTCTCAATTCCTCCTTCATCCTAGAAACCCCAAAAATACCACATACTGGCATGCAGGAGACATGGATTCTGTGGGAAGCAATCATCCCAGGCTGTGACCTTACCGTGAGGGAAAACACAGACAGCTGGTACAAGAAACAGGTACAAATCTTAGCTGGTTTTTACTGGGATAAAAATCACTCCTTTCTAGAAATAACAGAAAAAGACACTAATCCTCAGAACATCTCTAGGTTCTCTCTGTCTTGAAGGCACCATGAAGAGCAGAGCCAAGGGCAATGCTACAGGTTTCTCCTTATCCCCAAAAAACCTTCCCACATTCCTAATATTCCCTTTTCCTGCACGCCCTTACCTGCAAGCTGACAAAGGCAAGCAGGCTGCCTTCCCTGAGGGGGAAAGAGCAAAGCCTCAATGTGACCTGCATAAAACAGAGTGGCTCAAATAGCACTGAGGCAGCCCAGAGAGCATTTTGCTTGCTCTGTGTTGGTAAACTTACATCACTTGTTCCTTACCCATGTGTGTCTCCTCCAAGGCTTTGTATTCTTGCTCTCCTCCTTGGTCCATCTGTGCAGTTCCATCAGGTTCAGCAACCAGGAACCCTTCCTGCAGGAACAAACAAAAGCAATCTTAGTTGAGTATTCAGCAAGAGGTCTTAAAACCTACTGCCCCTGCTGAATATTGGGAACAAACAGAATGGTTACTTAAAGGAATGGAGTCAACCAAGCAACAAACATTTATGGACATCTTGTGTACTACTGAGGCATTTGGTGTTGAGGCATTTGGTGTCAGATATTTTTCTTGAAGGAGACTCAAGGTTCCCCCTCTTCTGATAAGTGATGCATGTCAGGACATGGCACCAGATGTGCTTGGCTCAGAACTGGGGAAAGTAATCACAGATACAGGTGTCAGAAAAGAGCAAAACCCAGCCACACTTACTTCTTCAATAATGACAGCCAAAAGTCTAATTACTTTCCTTAAAGTATTTTAAGTAGAAGATTACTTCTTAGACACCAGAACCTGATTTTTGTATTTGCTATCTCTTCTTTCTCCCCCAAGACTCTCAGGCTGAGGCAGAAAAGCCCCCCCAAAACCCCCAATTTGATGTCTTGCCTGCTCTAGCTGGATTCTGTCACTTCCCAGCCTGGCATCCCTGCTGAGCTCCAACAACCACCATGAATGCAACTGTTATGCAGGCTGCCCTTGCAAATGCCATCAACACCCAAGACAAGAATTTTTCTGTCAGTATTTACTATTTTGAGGCCAAAACCAGCCAAACAGTAAGCAACAGCAGTTAGACTCAAGAGGGCTGGCATTAGCAGCTGCTGCAGAAAAAAAAGCAGAAGAATGGGGAAAATATAAATGGTAAGAAAGATCCCATTTTATTTTAAAAGGTAAGAATCAAAGATACAGGAAAAGGGTACTGGGGGGATAAATCTAGGAGCAGGGAGCAATGTGTACCACAGCTAAAGCTGAGATCACTCATGGGAATATTTTTAAAGGTTTTAAGACATTACTGCTTTTAATCTTTAGAGTTACTTGTTTTCATCACTTCAAAGATGCTGCTCAAGCTCCAGATGGAACTGACTTACTGGACAGATGGGCAAAACACTGCAAACTGATGGGTGCCCAGACCACTCCATCCACCACCAGCTATTTAACTATGGGAATAAGGGATTGGATCGTGTCAGAACCAAGGAGACAGCTCTGGTGAACAGGACAGTTTTGTACCTCAGATGCCAGGGATTGCAAAGTCTTGAAATCTTTTATTCTCTGTGGCAAAGCTGGACAGAAGGAAAGTGAGCAAGCAAAAGAGAAAGGCTGCAACTGTGAGCTGCAGAATCATGAAGGAAAACATAAACAGATGAGCAAAATGGAAGCTTTAGCAAAAATAAAGAAAACACCTTAATCTGAGTCCCTACTTCAAATATTTGCTGAATGCTGAAGTGTGCCACCTGTGCAGATGGATTGTTTCCAGCAGTTCCAAGCTGATATATAAAGGGAGCTTGCTTTCTGCAGCCCTGCAGCTCTCTGGATTTTGCCACTCCAAGCTATTTACATGCTGCAAGGTGCACCAGATGGGCAGCCCCCACTCCAGAGCTGCAGTCAGAACCGTGTCCACACACAGATATTTCCCCCTGGGCAACTCACCACAAACAGAAGGGTTTTGCTCTGAAAGCTGTCAACAAACAGGAACTTTGGAGGAGCAAATCCATCAGCGTTTCAGAGGTGGTACCAGCACCTGACAAATGCCCAACAACCATTGCCCTGGGGAGCATCTCAGCAGAGAGACAGGGTAGAAGGAGGAGTTCCCTTCTGAGCCTGCAAAAATTCCTAGTTCAGGCTGCCACTGACACACTGCTGCTATGCTCAGATTTGCTGTGGCAGGAGGCAGGTATCTTCTATACAACAGGGTAGTCAGGAGGAAGAAAGATCTTCCTCCTTTGCCAGGATCACAGCCATGTCTCTGTGAAAGGAGGGCACAAACTGCACCAACAGAGGGGACACTCCTGCAGGGATTTCATCTGTTACTAGCAGAAGCATAGCCTTGGGTGTATTGAGTTAGTGCTTGAACCTGAAATCCAAAACAGGGAGATCATCTGTGTGTGTGAGGTTCCTGTAGGCAATGCCCACAGCTTTACTAAGACAAGGCATGAAGGGTACCCAGTCTGGACCTCCACTGAGGGCTTTGCAAACACATCCTATTGTTCCCAGGGCTTTGGTTTTGTTGTTGTCATAGCCTATTTTTGCACCTGGGTCCTACAGTGGATGCTCTTTACCTTGGCTACTCAATTTCTCTTGCGACCACTCAGCCCTGTATTCCTGCCATGGCTGGAGCGAGATGTGGAGGTTATGGGACTCATCCCAGTGCAGAGCTCCACATTGATTTTATTTGCCAGGATCCCTGACGAAGGAAGGAATGATGAATCTGACTCCATGTTCTCAGAAGGCTAATTTATTATTTTATGATACTATATTATATTAAAGAATGCTATACTAACTAACTAAAGAATGCAGAAAGGATACTTACAGAATACTAAAAAGATAATAATGAAAATATGTGATAATATGATAATATGTGTGTGTGTGTGTGTGTGTGTGTGATGCTGTGCCAGTGAGGAGCTGCACAAAGGAAAACTGGGAGGGAGCATAGCCGGGATGGGTGACTGGAACTGGCTGCAGGGATATTCCAGACCACAGAACTCATGCCCAGTGGATAAACTGGGGGGTTACTTGGAAGTGGGACAAATCTGGGTTCAGGAAGGGGGTGGTGAACAATTGCATTGTGCTCACTCTTTTTCTTTTTGTTGTTGTTTTTTCCCCCCCTTTCTCTTTATATTATGATTATTATTTACAATTATTATTACATTTTACTTTGTTTTCAGTCATGAAACTGCTCTTATCTCAACCTAAAAGTTTTACTTTTGATTCTCCTCCCCACTCTACCAGGCTGAAGAGGATAGAGGGGGGTGGAACAAGAGGTTGTGCTTCATTTCCAACTGGGCTTACAGCACGGAGCAAGCAGGAGCTGTGACATCTCACTGCCAGGCTTAATTCCAGGGCAGAAAGGAAAGCAGCCTGATCTGGGGGGGTATAGCACTTAATCAGTGGTGGAAAACAGGGCACACAGGAGTTCCTTGTGAGGACACTGTGCTGTGCAAGATGGGAGAAGAAATGGGAAGTCACTGTTCTGGAATGATTTGCCTTATGTGGAGCTTCCCCAGTGGAAGGAAATGTACACATGTTTTTACACTGTGCTGCCTGCTCTTCTTAATTTCTCCAGCTAACACATACCTGGAGGGAAGAAATAATTTGGCTCTGTGTGTTTCCATGAAATGTGGGGGAAGATGTGAGAGCTTGGGTGTGTTTGCTTGAGTTCTCCCTACGCTGATGCTGGAAAAGTTCTCCCTACACAGGGGGTGAGGTGGGAAGGGGTTTGCTCAGACATGTAGCACTTGGGTTTCCCTGCCACCTTACCCGAGGACCGTGAGCAGGTTTGCAGACAGAGGAAGCCACCCTGTGGCCACAGGCATGAGACAGCAGATGAGTTTCCTGAAGCTGTAAAAAAACGAGTTATTTTTCACCTTGGCCCTGGTATCCCGAATGATGAATACACTGCATTTATGGGTGATGGTTTTGCTCCCAGGTTATAATACAGAAAATTACCCAGCCTTTCTAGGAGCTAAAACACCCAAGTGCCTAGTTTGTGCTTAGCAGTGGTACAAAACAAGCTGGCCATGAGTGAGGACCCACAGGATGGCAAAGAAAGGGGTGTTTTTTCAGGAATGTGAAAATCTTTCATGGTAACGAAGAGAAAAATAGTCTAAAAGCCTCCAGATTCCCTTTTCACTTCAAGCTATTGTTAGCAGGGTAGAAACAATGTGAATTAGTCAGCAACCTTAGTCACTGTGTACCCCGAAGTGTATGGGAATTGCAGTAAGAGACAGATGAACAGGTTCAGTGTTGTCCTGCTGAGGCTTTTTTTGTTAAAGTTAAAATACCAATTTGCATTAAAGACCTTTTCTGTTGGAGAAGTGATGACTGATACAGGCTCATTAGGCTCCGTGGCTGTGTACAGATGGAGAAACAGTCGTCAACAAAATAAGAGGGAATACTGAAATAGAATGAAAGGGAAAACATAACCCCATCAATTTACAAAACACTGCAGCTGACAGGCACATTGCTGTATCCTCCTCGTGCTTGTGCCATGCAGCACATTTGCTTAGAAGTGTGGAGGGCTGGAGATCACTGTGCTCACAGACAAAGTAGGAATGTATGCAGAAAGACAAAAGGGGAACCTGGCTGGTTGCAGGATCTCCATCACTGGAGGATTTTGGAGTGTGGCCCTGTTGTATTTGCGGGGTGCCCCGTGGCAGGGAGGAATGATGAATCTGACTTCATGGCCTCAGAAGGCTAATTTATTATTTTATGATTTTATGATACCATATTATATTAAAGAATGCTATACTGAACTATACTAAAGAATCCAGAAAGGATACTTACAGAAGGCTAACAAGATAATGAAAAACTCGTGACTCTTTCCAGAGCCTCTACACAGCTTGACCCTGATTGGCCAATGAGTCAAAACAATTCACATGAAACCAATGGAACAACCACCTGTTGGGAAACAAACTCCAAACACATTCCACATGTGAGCACAACACAGGAGAAGCCAATGAGATAAGAATTTGTTTTCCTTTTTCTGTGATGCTTCTCAGCTTCCCAGGAGCAAATCCTGGGCCAAGGGATTTTTCTAGAAAATATGACAGTGACACGGCCCTGCGTAACCTGATCTGGTGCTGGTGATAGTCCTGCTTTGAGCAGGAGGTTGGATTCCAGAGGCTTCTTCCAATCAGCATTCTGTGTATTATTTCAGCACTTTCTGAATTATTACAGACTCTTTGAAATCTGAGAACTCTTTTTATGCCATACAGTCTCCATCCTGCAGACAGTTCAGTAATTAAAAGTTGGTAATTGGGGAGAAATCTTCAGAAAAAGATTTGTCTGTCTTGAAAATGTGTAAAGTAATGAAATGTACAAAATGTGACTGTATTTCAAGGAAAAGGGAAAGAAACAAAGTAACTGCAGGTTGATATAAATGACAAGCCAGCATTTACTACATCACTATTAAAATAAAACTGCCTGAATCTAGACAGAAGGTATAGAAAAAATCTTGCATTTCAAAATATCTTTACTAGTTAATAAACACCACCATATCAAGCCTTGGCTCCATTTTTTTACAACATCAGAGCAATTTCAGTCTTTGATTACTTTGAACTTCAGCTGGCTAGTGATTTAACAATCACCTTTCCTTTATTTTTGGCTTTGTTTTGACAAGACCAATATATCAGTTTTAGAAGTCTCTATGCTTTTATTGTTAAAAGTATTTTGTCTTTAAAAAGTCTATGATGCTTAAATAATTGAAATGACCAAACTCCCATGTTGGAGAAGAGCAATGAAAAAACCCTGGTGGGAATGACAGAGTAAGGAGAACTACTGAGCTGTTTTTCCATTTTGCAGCAAGCTCTAGCTAGTCTTGGCCTTTGCATTTCTCTTGGTATTGCAGTGCTGAAAGGAACACTGTACCTAGCCAGCAGCTTTTATAGAAATTCATTTTAGAAATGAATTTACACACACTTTTTTAGAAATTAATTTACACTGAGCAAAACTGCCATCTAAATAGAAAGAAGTAAGTTTAATAAAGACATTTGAAGAATCGTGGCTGCCCACTGAAGATTGTTTCTTAAACTTAGGTATTGATCAACCATTTTCACCTGCACTGGAAAAACTTTTGGAATGGAGTGATACATCAATCACTTATATGCAGAGAGCACCAACACTCTGAAGAGCTGCTAAAAGAGAAATAAACAAGGAGAACAGTTTGCTGCCTTACTCTTCTTCAAGCCCATTTGACAGGAAACTCTACTCCAAGCATTTCAACTCCATCAATACATGGAGTTTTTGTAGCCTGGAGAAGATTGCTTGTTAACACTGCAGAAAGTTAAGTGAAGAGCTTTCCAAGCAGATAATGGCAGCCCTTGGTTTGGATGTGAAGTATTAAATCTTCCCCCTCTCCCAGCAGTTTCTGATGTTGGAGTTACGGACTCCCAGGCTGGGAGGCAGCCCTGGACACCACCTAGTCCAAGTCCCTGGTGAGGCAGGGTCAGCCAGAGCAGGCTGCTGAAAGCCATGACCGGTCAGGCTCTGAGCATCTCCACATCTCCATGGCATTTAGGGAAAAACAAGGTGGGAAAAAAAAGGCAGGAAGCAAACTGACACCAAACTGATTGAAAAACTGGAAAGCAAACAGTTGATGTATCAGTGCTAAAACACAATTGCCCTAACCTAGGCATGTGCTTGTGGAAAAAACAGTGAAGAAGCAAACCACCAAAAGCTTGGCAGCATCACCACGTCACCTTTCATTTTTTTGTAGTTCAGGGCACCTTCCCTGTTTTTTGAGGAGATGCACATTCTTTACACCACAGCAGGTGCCAGTACTGTGAGAGGATTCCATCTTAAGGTATTAATATTTTGTTTGATTAAGAACTGCTGCTTTGAGCTTCTTAAATTGAGGTGAATCTACCAGCAGCCTTAAAAATGGGTGCAGAAAGAAAAGCTTTCTGTCAGGACACTCTAGGGCACCTGTGACAGACTGAGATGGCCATCAGAGAGTTTACAGACACGTGGTGAGGGCAGCAAAGGGGTGCCACAAACTTCTTGCTAGGTTTGATTCAAGCTTACCCAGACTGGATAAATTGCAAATTTTCCAAATAAAAAATAATGGAAATGTGTACACATGCTGGACCTGCTGTTTTTAATGCCCTGTTTTGTTTACAAATGATGACGTGAGCTCCCTTTATGAAGAAATTGACCTCTGTGTTTGGCCAATTACATATGAAATGCAAAATCAAAGTTATATTTATGCACCAGGCTCACCACTTTGGCAAGTGCCATGAACTTGAGGAGATTTATCACTGGGGGTTTTCCTAGGTACACATTGTGTACCAGCAGTCTGTAGCTGACATGTGTGAGGGTTAATGTAAGGAATCTGAGAGGGACCCTTCCCTCACCCAATCAGAGAGTAGCTGTCATTGTGTGATTTTTAAGGCCCCCTAAGTAAAATTCAAGTTAAAAAAATCCCCTATAGACAAAAAGGAGTGTAACAGCTAGGGGAGGAGAATCAGCCAGGGACAGCAGAGGCATTCTGGGAAAAAAATATTAAAGAGAACTAAGTCCAAGTGAACACACCTGTGTGAATTTATCAGAGCCAGCTCCCAAGACTCCTGGGACAGCTGGCCAGCACACTGGTGCATCTTGTCAGTGGAGGCTGTGCTTGCATCCCCAGTAAAGCTTGTCAGTTACAGTTTTCACCTAATTTGCCTAATTACAGTAATTGCCTAATTTCCTGTTACCTGGATTTATGGCCATGCCCTTACAAAACCAGCTAAGGGGTGAGAGCTGCAGAAACCCTAGAAAAGCAGCCAGGGAAACTGCATTGAGACGTTTTTCAATAGGTGCTCAGTTTTGTTGTATCTTTAGAAGACAGACAGGGTTTAAATACTTGGCTGGTTAAATGGGCCCCAAGGTGCACCAGGTGTGGCTCAGATTGGATATTAGAAGAGAATTCTTCACTGAAAGCATGGTCAGACTGGCATTGAAAGGACTGGCATGCTGAGCCACATTGAAGATCTCCTGAAGATGAAGGACTGCCCATAAGAAAGGCAAGTTGTTGAGTGATGCTTCCTTTGTGAGACCCTCCTAAGTCCAGCTTACCTGGGCCCTGCTTTGCCAAAGGTTGTGCCCCCACCTTTGGGATCATGAGGTTGCAGTAGCAGGGCTCTCTTATGTTGTAACTTATGTTGTTATTTACATTGCAGTTTTGTACGTTTGTTTTTAATAGTGTTTTCCTTGTAAGTATCTGAACATGATATTCTAGTATTTTTCTCGAGCTTTCCATATCTGTAAACAATACTACCTACTGATTTCTTAGTTTTAATTAAGCTCAAAATGTAATCTTAGAGGTCTAGAGGGAGAAATCCACATATACAGGGTAAAGTGCCCTTAAAATGTGCAAGTTCTGCAGTGAAACACTGTGGTTGTCACTCTTGTTTTTCACTGGGGCATTTCAGACTGCTTGAAGTATAATGTGGGCTCCCTCACTTAACTGACACTTGCCTGTGGGAGGAAAAAAGGCTTGTTTAAGGAATGTGGATGAAACACCCTCAAGTAAAAGGCAAACATCATAGATCATGGCCTGCAATTGTCCCTTGAGTCTGGCATTGATGAAGCTTGCTGTTTTCTGCCAGTGTATTTGTAATACCCAGACAGATTTCAATATTGTACTTGCTGATTTGTGAGTCAGTTCTCTCATTCTTTTCTGTTTGTGCTAAATGAATTAGGAGATCAGTTCCACTGGGGATGCAGAATCTGTGTCAGAGCATTGATTAGGTATTTAGAAGAAAACATTCAGAAGGATCATGCTGAGCAGCAGAAGCTAGGCAAAAGACCAGCATGCATGCATTTTTCCAGCAGTTTTTGGGGAAGTAACAAAGGAGTTCTGATGTGTCCTGTGGATGGAAAGACATCAGGCAGGTAACAGCATTGAGAAGCCAGTCAGAAGATGTGAAGGGAAATATTGTGTACAATTGTGGGAGACTTGGAAGGAGAAGCATGAATGAGGTGCTTGTTATCTGCATTTGACTTGTTTTTCGCTAGAGAGAACTTGAAACTTGTTTTTAGTCGCTTTAACTCTGCTTTGTTAATTTTTAAAATTACATAAGCGTCCTGGGGTGTGCTAAGGAAGCTGTATGATGTCTGGGGAATAAGACGTTCTTGTACTGAAGGGGTCAGTCTTTCCTCACTTTTTTCCTCAGGCAGTGTGTTGTTGAATGACTTCATTTTAGGATATGGCTGATCTAGGGACTGATCTACATTAGCATGGTTATTTGTTTAAATATTTATTTTCCCAGCCTCATCAGGGTAATCACATTATGCAAAGTGAAAAGGGAGGGGCCTCGGGTCCCGCTGCAGCTCCATTTCCCTGGGAACCCATGGGCTGACAAGCTCCAGGTGCATCTGTGCACCTGAAAATGCCTGCACCAGCCTTCTCTGCCCAAAGGTAATGGCACATGCAAATTATCTGGGCTCCAGTGCTCCCTGGGTGCTGAGAAGAAATGATTAACAGTGATTATGAGACCACTGGAGGCTGCTGCTCTGGGAAGGTTTTGCTCAGCAGGCCTGCCAGGGGAGGCTGGAGTTATTCAGCTGGTTTTCTCCTGAGCTATCTCTGATTACAGTGCCTGCCTGAGGATCCAACCAGCAAGACAAAGCTTAAAACAAAAAGCTCAGGCGTGGCTACCTGCAAACACGTGCACAGGTGCAGGCACACCTGTGCAGGCACACAGTTCCTCAGAGCAGGAGGGTGATGAAGGGCACAGTGGTTTTAGCAAGGCTGGTGCTGCAAGGCAGCATCTTTCCACTTTGAACCTGGTATGAAGCTGTAGCTAAAACCCCAACTAGCCCTGCTCAGCAGGTCCTGCTGCTGGCTTGTATTGCATTTGTGGGGTGCCCCGTGGCAGGAAGGAATGATGACTCTGACTCCATGGTCTCAGAAGGCTAATTTATTATATGATTTATATCTATTATATTGTTTATATCTATTCTTTTTTAAGAATGTTATAGTTTAGTATAGCATTCTTTAATATAATATAGTATTTTATGATCTATATTATATTAAAGAATTCTATACTGAACTATACTAAAGAATCCAGAAAGGATACTTACAGAAGGCTAACAAGATAACAATGAAAACTCGTGACTCTTTCCAGAGTCCAGACACAGCTTGACCCTGATTGGCCAATGAGTCAAAACAATTCACATGAAACCAATGAAACAACCACCTGTTGGGAAACAATGTCCAAACACATTCCAAAGCAGCAAAACACAGGTGAAGCAAATGAGATAAAAATTTGTTTTCCTTTTTGTGAGGTGCTTTTCAGCTTCCCAGGAGCAAAATCCTGGGCCAATTTCTGGCATTTTTCCAGAGGTTATGACTGCCACAGTTTTGGACTGTGCAAAGGCTCAGCCACTTTCTGGCTGCCCAATAAATGTGCTGCCTTGTTATCCACACGAGGAACACCCCAGTTTAGTGTGGCAGGAAGGCAGAGGAGCTGTGCCATGGCCAGCAGATCTGCAGGAGGGTGAATGGGTTGGTGCCTCTGCACTGCTTGTGGCTGTCATTCCAGGAGCCTTTGTGCAGATTGCTGTGCAAAGATTGATATGGGGAGGGTGCCTCTGAGGCTGCACTCTGTCCATCCTTGTTACAGCACAATATGTTAATTATTGGTGTAGCTGCTCTCCTTCAGAGATCTTGGGAAGCTGAATGGCATTTGCTGCCAAAGGCACTGACAGGCATCCAGCTTTTATCTGGTTTCATTAAGCTGCCCTGTTCGTTTAGATCTCTGCACATGGTTTAGACTTTTTTTGTATTTGCTGGCTTTTTGTGCTTGTTTCTTGCTGTTTTAATATTTAATTTGGTTGCTTTTGCGTTGAAAGGGGCTGGTTTGTGGTTTTTCCCTTCCTTTTCTTATGAATATGTAATCATAGGTGGTTTGTTTTCCAAGTGCTGTGGTTTTCACAGCAGTCTCCATGTTTGCAGAAATCAGGCAGTAAAGAGACCCACAAAGCTGTGGTCAAACACATCCCATGGAGGTAGCAATGAAAGTTATGGAGGCTCTGGTGAAGCTAGCATGTGAGAAGTGCTTGGATTGTTGATTGGATGGCAACACGTATTTTTAGTCAGGCTGAAATCTTTCAGATCGCTGCCTTTGAGATTTGTCTCTCACTTCTGCATGTCTGTGAACAATAGCAAGCAGATTTTTTGGATAGTCACTGTGAGGCAGCTGACCTTTGTTTCATTTTAAGGCTTTTGGAAATGTGCTCTTCTCTGACCAAGAACTTGCTGAATTGGGGTTCAAGGCATTGCTTGACAAGCAGGGAGATGTGGGAATCCACAAAATTAGAGGGTTTTGGGAAAGCTGCAAAAGGCAGGCCTCAGAGACAGTAGAACTGTGATTAGAGCTAAGCAGCAGCCATGAGATAGGTCAGCAGAAAAATTATTTGAAAAGTAGAAAAGCAAGGACAAATAGAACAATGGTCTGTGTATTAATGCTTGTCCAGCATAACTCTCTAAGCTACAGAAAGGTTTATCTAGCAAGGTATTAGGAAGCTTGAAGCTTAATAATGGAGCTCTGTGCATTGTGTTTTAAGGCTTACAAGCAGGTATTTTATTTGAAATAAGCAAGCATTGTTTTAACCAAAGGTATATGTGCTTATAGTGGTTGGATGGAACTACTGTCAATGTGCTTTTGCTTTGTGTGATTGGTGAAAAAACTTTTAAAGTAAGTTGTAACACTAAGTTCTTTGTGTGCTGCCTGGGATGTGAGCTGGTGGCATCTTCCCATTGTCATAGCCGTGTAATGAGGCTGATGCTGGAAAATCAAACAGCTCAAGGCAGTTCCACAGCAGCCCCAGCCCATTTGTGATTTGTACACAGACCCTGGCTGGAGATAAAGGACACAGCCTGTTCTCCTCCTCAGGAGTTCTGTCTGGCTTTGGGGGTCATCCTGAGTGCCAGCCCTGCCCTGTGTGCAGTTTGCTTTGTTCCTTGCTGAAGGGAGTGATTTGTGCAAAACAAAGCAGCAAACACAGGTTCAATCAGCAATTTGCTGCTCAAGTCGCAGCCTTGGGGCAGGGCATGTACTGCAAAGGGAAACTTCCTCCTGCAGGCTGGGAAATCAGATTCTGTGAACTCCAGAAATAAATTTACTTCCTGAGGTGACTGCTCAGCTGGCAGAGAGGTGTTGGAACCATGGGCTTCTCCAGGGACTTGCAGGAGTTTGGCTTCTTCACACGTGCTCCCTTGGCACATCAAGGAGTGCTTTGCACTGTCTGCTGTGGCTTCACATGGCTTGTCACACCCAGAGGCAAAACTGGAAGCAGAGGAGGATGCATGGCACTGCTTTGGGTTTCTGTGTGAGGTTACAGTATTTTACATGAATTTTGTTTCCTTGGGGGAAGCCCTGATAGTGCAGGTAGCTGTAATGTAGGGTATTTTCTGAGACATCTCTGTTTTTGATGATAAAGACCAGACACAAACAGGAGCTTTGGCAGTGTTGGAGGATTTTTGCTGAGGGCCAGAGGAGCAGTTGCCAGTCCAGACATGCAAGTCCATCTCTAGCAATTCATCTTCCTTGGCTGACCTGCAGCTACACCTTTGGGTTTCTTTTGGCTGTGAAAAATTGCCTGACAATGTGAATCTCCAGTGTCACACTTGTGGCATGGAAAAAAGGGAAACTCACCCACAAGTTCATAGCAGACACTGCTGGCAGTTGATGAAACTACAAGTGTTTTTGGTTTTTTTTTTTTTAATGAAACAGCTATTCTACCTAAAATTTCTCTGCTCAGATGATAGTAGGGAAATAATTAGCATGCAAGAATACTTGAATCTAAGTTAATGGGATTTGAAGGTTACCTGATGAACAAACCCATGAAGAAATGTATTCATAATTGCAAAGAAAAGGTCACTTTTGAAGTGTTACCTATTTAAAAATGATTTAGTAATTATTCATATTTTATATTAATTATTAAAAATATTAAATATTATTCATTACAGGCTGCGTTGTGTGCACTTGTTATTTTTGAAGGTAAGAAAATTAATGTAATTCCTAGTAATTCCCTAGTAGCAGCATGTTTTTGTGCTAATCTGGTTTGGAATATCTAGTTTGGCATGGATTATGCTTGTGGGTTATTAGCTGCAGGACCAGAACAACATTTTAGTGCTGGTTTGAAACAAAATGATGTTCCTCAAGTGTTTAAGCATGCTGCACTTGCTGTTGTTAAGCAGCTTCTGCTTGAAATGTATTCCACTGGGAAATAAAAGGCCTTGGCTAATGGAATTACGTCAGTATATTTGGAATATGAAAAAGGCAAGCAATTAAAAATAGAATATTAATTAATTAAGCTTACAGCTTCCTCTTAAAGATTTAATGTTTGAAGGAGCACTGTAATAAACTCTAGCAAGATAATAATAATAAACCAAATATAATTTGACAGAGTTGGCTTATTAGATATTATTAATTATGAGTTGAGAGTTGTGTCTTGGTGTTTACAGGGAATAGAAATAGCTGGTTCATTAGCTGTCAGTAATACTTTTTAAAATCAGTTTATGCCTTTTGTGGCTTTATTTCATAAAAAAATCCTGACAGGAGTTAAAAGAAATTTCTCATTTAAGCTTTATGGAACTGCTAAGGAGGAAGACTGGTACAAAGCCTTCTGTGCGTAATGCGTGGCACTTGGACAAGCCAGGCTTTAGTGCATATTTAGAGGCCATGCAGTAGCTGGATTTGGAAGTGAATCCCAGTTCTCACTTTTAAATCCCAGCTCCCAGATGATGTCCTCAACCCCCCATCATCACCAGAGTTTCAGCCTGATGCCTGTAATCGTGTTGAACTGTTCGCTAGTGACTTTTTTCCTTGTGCTGTGTTTTCAACTCACACTGCTGTGTCCAGGATAGATGGGAGAGCACGTGGCTGCTGTTTTTTGACCTTGGAGCAGCGTTTTTGGATCAGCTGTCAGCAAGAACTGGGTGCTCACAGTGCTGGATGCACAGGAACGCTGAGCTTGGTCAGCACACTCCTCTCTTCCCTAACGGGGGCTCCGTGTGCTTGGGAAAGGGGATGGGGCATGGCACATGGCCATGTGTGAAACAGCTCTCACAGCTTTGTCTCTTCCAAAGAGAACTCCAGGGGGGTGTGTATGTGTGGTGGGTGGAAATTCTCCCTCTAAAGTCCTTGTCTGTCTGTGTTGGGCTGTGTGGATCAGACACTTGTTTGTGTTATGATGTAGAGATTATATGTTGAAGTTGGCAGCTGCTGCCTCTGTTTTTCAAAAAATCATCAAGGTTGGAAGAGACCTTTGAGGTCATCCAGTCCAACTCTCAACCCAGCACCAACCATAATCACTCCTAAACCATATTCCTAAGTGCCACATCTAGATGCCTCTAAGACTTGCAGAGATGGCAACTCCATCACCTCCCTGGGCAGCTTATTCCAATGTCTGTCCACTCTTCCAGTGTAATTTTTTTCCTTTTTAATATTTTATGTGGACCTCCCCTGGCAAAAGTTCATGTCAGTTCATTTTGAGCTCATGTGATAATTTAAATGAGACTCCTGCATGTTATATTCTTGATTTAAGGTTTGTTATCCTTGCAATTAGCATTTACACTTTTGCTACAAGACTGAAAACAAGATGTTACAGTTGGACTTTTAAACACAGCCATTTAAGCTCCTAAATGTGCTGAGCTCTTACTGACCTTCCTTGTTTAATTGTTGGGTGCTAATTTTAAATTCTTTCCCATCACATCTTGTTGTATTTTTTTTTTTTTGTCTCGATACAGTGCTTGACTTTGCCAGCTAGAAAATTTTTAAAATATGTGTTAACATAGATATTGAGGTCAACCCAGGCCAGCAAGGCTTACTGAAAGCTGCCTTAGCCTTCATGAAGTCTGACCCACAGTGGAATAATGTGGAGATTTTGGGACCTACAAAATACTGATTAGGACTCTCCTCCCTATTCTGAGCATCCTGGCCTGTGAGATGTTTCTGTCTTTTACCTGGCACAGAGGTTTGAGTGCTCTGCCTTGTTCTGCCTTCCTGCTTCCCTGTCTCAACACCCTCTGTTTGTGGTTTCAGGGCTGTGGGAGAGCCACAAAAGTCAGTACTTGCCTCTCTCCCCAGTGACTCCTTGTCTTCCCAGTCACCTTCCCCTTTGGTTCCATCATTTTGCAGCTGGAGTAGAGGATGGGACTGAGTTTGCTCCTTGCACTGCTCCCTTGATGCTGTCAGTACCCAGCCAGGCACTCTGGCTGCCCTGCCCTCCTGGTAGCCCTGGATGTCAAAGGAAATTTCATGTTTTGTGCTTCAGTGGCTCGAATTTGCCATCTCTGACTCAAGCCAGAGCAATACAAGAACATGAAGTAGAAAAAGGGTTCTGATGCTGCTGCTGTGTGGGGTGACTTGATTTTTGAGCCCTTTAGTTAGTCCTTTTCTTACTCTGGTTCCTGGAGATGGGAACCAAGGAATTTTTTTTCCATTTACTTTGGATGAAAAGACAGGACAGGCCAATAGGAGGCTGTTTGAAATGTGTCCTATCTTATTTTGAAATAGCTAAAGGACTCAAATGTCTTATGGCAGGTGGTTTCAATGTGGGCAGAGTCTTTGCTAGTCAGAACAAAATAATCTTGGCCCAGAAGCAGTTAGATTTTTAGAAGCAAGCAATTATCATTTGTATGTGAGTTATTTTCATTCAGACTACAGTAATTGTATAACTCAGACATGCCAAATTCAACTTATGACAAAAGGATAGTGTTTGTTTCTGCTTCTGACATAGCAGCTGTTGCAAATGTCAGGATCCAGTTTTGTAGGGAAGCTGTTAAAAATGACTGGTTTAGTTTTTTGCGGTGTCAAAGACAATATTCTAGATGTGTCCCTAGGCATTAATATATCTGATGGACACTGATTCAAAACACACTCTTGCTATGACTTGTGACCTCCCAGTAGGATTCTCTCTTTCTAAATCAAATCCAACTAAAATGCTTCCTCAGCCTGACAAGGAAATGGACCTTCTTATGGTGGGGGAACTGTTCAGGGACCTCATTTGTTACCTGCTGCCTTCTCAACAGCAAGCCCTGGCTGTGTGCAGGCTCCCAGTTGGTAATTTGTAAACCTGTGTGGCAGTGCTTCCAAGGCAGGAGGAAATTTCAGGAAGCAAATCTATATGGATTCCTGTGCATCCCTCCTGCACATCTTGTTGTGGTGAGGAAAATCTGTGTAAGCACGTGGGATGGAAGAAATGCTGTTAAAATGAAAAAAGCTATTTTATTACAAGGCGAGGTACTAAAGCACTCGCAGTGAATCTCTCTCTACTGGTTTCAGGCTAGTATTTCAAATAAATATAGTAAAGGAAGAACATTTCCAATTAACAAGAGATAAAAGGAATAATCCTGCTTGTGGTCACTCTCTGTGGAATGAAACCCAATAATGAGCGGATATGTATTTCTTCCCTCAGGAGCATAAACATTTAAAGGAATTACAGAGCTTATTGGTGAATCCACATTCTTGAATCTAACAAGGACAAAGCTGAAACACTTCTTTCAGGTGGTCTGGGGAAAAAAAACCCCACAGAAATGGCTTGGACAAATGCTTCATGCTTTTGGTGCCAAGAGGGACATGGGAAGAGTTCTGAGGCTGTTCTAGACCATCTCAGACCAGGCAGGATGCAGGAACATGACACTGGCAGAGCTCTACAGAGGCAAATGGCAGAGCCTCCCCCCTCAAGACCAGGATGTGATCTGCAGGGAGCAAAGGGAGCAGGCACTGCAGGCACCCTGGGCTGGCTGTGTGAGGGGTGGGCAGAAGTGATTCCTGCATGGGAGTGCTGCTGAGCACTGCAGCACCAGAGCATCACGTGTGAGCTGGGCTGTCCAGGGAGCAAATGTGTCCTCTTGGGCTCCTTTCCTGCTGGGTTTTATGGTTCTAGGAAGTGATGGAGGTAGTGGGTAAAGCCAAGTGAAATTCAGATGTTCTGCTTGAGAGACATGGCAAAGACTGAGCTTTCAATTTACACTTTTTTCTGAGTTTTCAGTAAATAGACAAATCTAGTAACTGTAGAAACTTGGCTTCGGCTGTGAACAGACTTTTTTTTGTTTGCTTTCTGCTTTAAACAACATACTTCCTCCTGGAGGATGTTACTCAGCTCAGATTTCCATAATTACTTATGGAGTGTCCTGTAGCCAGTCCCTACCATGGTGTGAGTCCCCACACTGATTATTTTCCTGCCTACACCAGACTAATCAATGAGGACCCAAGGAAAGCAAGTTAGACTCTTAAGGGAATGCTTTTGCAGGGGGAGTTGTAATGATGCTTGGGTGAAAATGCTTTAAAACTTCAGGTATTGGTCACAAACTGTCCTTGCTGGTGTTTGATGGCTGTTCTCCTGCAGAATTCAGTTGCTGCAGCCCTTCAGGATTTGAGGATTTGAAAGCTGTGTTATTTTGAGACTTCTTAACTTTTCATTTTCAAAACTGACCACAATATCCTTGCTGAATTTTGAAATAGCAAGAGCCATGAGGTGGAATGTTGCTCTAAAGAGAGGGATTAATAAAGAGCAACTTGTGCTGGGCAGTCGAAGGGGAAGGTCTGGAGCTGTGCCTGTGTTAACCACAGGGTGGCAAAGGCAGTGCAGAACTGTGTGTCTGAAAATGCTGAAAAGGTCCTGAGCATGAGGGAAGAGGGCAAAAGTGTGTCTGTGTGCTGTCAGATGACCATGCTCAGTCTTTCTTTTCTAGTTGTATATAAATTCCTGAAAAATCCCTCGTAGTTCTATTCTTGTCTTCTATTCCTTTCTTCCTCAGCTGACAAAACAAATCAATTTTGCAGCAGAATTTTAAACCCAGATGGAACCCCCTCATCCACTGCTTGGCTGTGGCAGCTTGTGGGGAGTGTCTGATCTGTGGGACCAGTGAGTTCATCTACTTTTGTCACAGGGAGTGTGCTGGGACCCAACCAGAAAGAGGTGAGGTGGTGGCAAGTTGAATTTCTGTAATTCTACATAATTCATTCAGTTTGGAAAGGAGGCAAGGCTTAGTGAGAGGTACTTCATTATTAGAAATTTTGAGTAATTGTAGCAAAATTGGTGGGTAGCCATGGGATGTCAAGAAAAAGGGTTCTGGATTTGTTGAGATACCTGTCTGGCTGTGGCTGCATCTGGGAGCAGAGACCAAAAGGGGCCATCAGTGGGCAGTTTTATCTGTGACTGCATAATGTGTTTAATGCTGATATTGAAGACCATTTCCCAGCTCAGGCTGATTTTTGGCATGCTTCGAGTAGCTGGTGGCATGATGGATCTAATGGCCTAACAAGGTAAGGTAAAGCATGAGAACAGAACCAAGGCATCTCCTTAGTCACTGCTATTCATACAAGCTCACACAGCTGCTGCAGATGTGTCTCTGTTTCCTTTGCTTCCCATTTGCTCTATCACTCCTTCTGTTCCTCTTTCTGCACCTTCTGCTTTCCCTTCAGCAGCTGTGCAAGCCCCCATTCCTTCTGCAGCGTGGGGGCAGAAGCCATGGTGCCATTTGGCCTGGCAGATTTGGTGGTTTGGCAGCAGCAAATGCCCAGGCTCCAGGAAGGAGTCTGGAGTGAAAGGCTCAGTCAGTGACTGGGGGAATTTTTACTGCATGTGACCCTTTTTGTTCAGATATTTGATGATTACTGGAAACTCTGTTTTTACCCCATAAAGAGAGTGTTGATTATGCAGGAAAATAAAGAACTGTCTGCTGGATGTAGGACTGTGTGGGCAGAGCCAGCCAGTTCCTATTAGCAGACCAAGGCAGGATCAGATGCCTTAAGATTTTGCTGGAGAGGATTTAAGAAATGGTTAATGAGACAAAGGGAAAATAATGCTGACAAGGCGTTCACTGGGTGGTGGAATGAACCCAGAAGCCCTGCAGAAAGGGTCTTTGCTTGTCTCCTTATTTGTAGATCCCAGATGTTAATCATTTTCACCAGTGTTTGCTGGGCTGGCATGGGAAGCTCATGGAGGAGATATTAGTTCTTGCAACATTTGTGTGTAATGTAAGGGATGAGTTTAAGATAAGGCAGAAGAGAAAACAGCAGGAAGAGAAGGCTGGCTTGTTAGCAGCTGCTCTGCAAGGCAGGAATTTCAGAGGACAAAGGGGTAATAATGGAAATAAGGGGAATGGAAATTTAAATTGGAGAAGTCCAAAGGATTACTGCAATAAAACCAAGACACTGGAAAGAGAATGTCCTGTGATCCTGAGGCAGGAACGATGAGAGCAACAAAGCGAAAATCAAATAAATTGGGAGCCGAATGAAAGCAATGAACAATGATCAGAGCAGACCCCCAAGCCCTAGCAGTGGAAGGAGATATAAAAATAATCACCTTGGGGGGCTTTGGTGAACCAATTATAGATTAAAAAATTGGAGATGAAACTTAAGGCATGTCTGATAGATAGCAGCACAGTTTGTGACATTAACAACCCCCCAGGAAGGATCAACAATTAAGGGTAAAGTAAATGTTGTATGAATAGCAGGTAAAGCTACCTTTGTACCCAGGGCATGATGGCACAGATACATCCACAGTCTGATAATCATTCTTTTTCTGCTGTTGGAATCGGTACCAGAAAACGTGGTGGGGAGGTATTTGTTACACAATTTTGGGCACAGTTGCAGTGCTCACCACAAGAAATTTGTGTGATCACATTGTGACTCTGTGGATAATGTGCCAAAACGTGGTGGTTATGTGACTGAAGGGGAAAGAAATACCCCAGGAACTCAGAGGTGTCATGTGGGTTATTAGGGTCAGCTAATCCAGTACAGCTCAAAGTGCAGGGAGGCAAACCTCCCTCCTTAAAATAGTAGCTGTTATCTCTGGAAGCAAGGGAAGGTATAAGACCAATAGTAGAGTATTTTCTCCCTTGTGAGTCTCCCTGTAATACGCCTGTCTTGCTGATTAAAAAACCCTAAATTAAGCTTAGATGGAAGATCAGTTTATAAATTTGTCCAGGACTCTAGTTCCTGATACTCTAACAACTATAAACATGATACTGGCTAATGCAAAATGTTTTGCAGTAATTGATTTGTGCCCAGCATAATGGTGCATCCAGTATAATTTTGTCTACACCTGTGAAGGAAAACAGTAAAAGTGGACTGGGTTTGCAGGATTGTCAACTTAATTTTTGAGAATCTTAGGCAGATTTAGAGGAGAGTTAACCAATAACTTTGTATTAATTCAGAGTGTGGATGATGTGCTAATGGCAAGTGCAAATAGGGAAAATTGGAATACACATGTAATGCCAGTTGCTTTGTCAGCTAAAGGCTATCAAATCTCCCCAACCAAATTACAATTCTGTAAAGAAAAGGGAGGGTATTTGGGGGATTGTTTTTTATCAGGAGAGGGCAGGGAAGTACCACATTACTGAACAAAACCTCTCCAAGATACGTCTAAGCCTACCGCTTAGGAATAGGAAAAAGTTGTCTTCTCTGTCCCACCCTCAATCATTAGGGAAAGTAGAAAGAATTAATTGAAGCATTAAAGACAACAAAGATTTGTGCAGAGACTTAAATGACCACATGTATTCCTGTTGCTTTAATGCACATGAGGTGTAAAGGCCAAATAAATTGAGACTGGCCCAGCACAAGTGTTCTGTGGCTGGAATATTCATATTATGAACACAATCTTGGCTGCAAAAACATTCCAGTTTGTTGCCTTTTTTTAATGACTTGTATTATTGGAGAGACCCTGAGATCCAAATGTTTGATAAATACACACAGATCTCCTTATATCTAAGGAGATAAAAAGAAATATCTATGTAGAAGGGTTCTAGAGGAAAGAGCCAGGTGTGTCACCTGGAACTGTGTGTCCAGGGGTTTCTCTCAGAGCGTGGTCAGACATTCATTTCATGGGGTAAGCGCCTCCATGCTTGCACTTTCAGAAAATCTTACTCATTTCACAATCAGGGTATGCTAGTCTTAAAAGGCCTCAATTATTTGCTGTTTTGGCCCCAGCCAGACTACCTTGTTAAAGAGTGTCATGACCAAGGATTTTTCAATCTGCCCTTTAAGTCCTACTTGGCATGCTGAAGCTGTTTTCAGCTTTGACCCTATAAAACACTATTTTTCAGCCTCTTTCAGTTTGTGGCTCTCCTAATTTTTTTTCAGTGCTGTTCTGGTGCCTTTACAACAAATTTTAGTCTGCTGTCAAGACAGCCATTATCCCAAATGTCTGCATTTTCTGAGCACTTCTAGTAAGTAATACAAAGTTAAATGACCTGGGGGTTTGGTTGTTTTTTTGTAATCAAAGAATATTCTCTGCTGCTTAAAGGAAACTTTTTAAAGCTCTTGAATGCTTTAATTTGCTGCAGGTATCAGTGGCTGCAGTTTCTTGTGTGTGGTAGCAAAGCCTCAGGAAAAAGCACAAAGTGTGTTTTTTGCTGCTTTTTCAAGTCTTCTGTCACTTGAGGTTATTCACGTGCTAGAGTGTGACAGGGAATCCCTGTCACAACCACCTGCAGTCTTGTGGTTGTAAAGCTGTTCTGGTGGCTTTTGTCCCCATTCTGCACTGTATTTGAAGATTTTTTAAAAATGAGCCTGGCATTAACCTTCTCCTAACCACAGCAGATGGAATGCTCACACTGTTCAGTGAATCCTGCAGAGAATTTTAACCTGTGGAATCTTTTTGCCTTTGTAAACAATGCTTATATTATTAGTTTGAAGGTGGCAACATCAGTGAAATTTCCCAAGTTCATCTTCCAAGCTGGGGTTTAGCAAGGTCTGCTTTCCCCTCAAAGTGAGGCAAGACAAAGCAAGGAGGAAGAGGAGCGTGTTCCTGCAGTTGAGTGCTGCTCATGTAGTGACAGGATTGAACCCATATGTCTGAATAGCTCTGCAATAATAAACCATTTGGTTTGGGTTTTTTCCTTTCTTTTTCCCAAGCCAAGGCAAAGCATTTCACCCTGCACACAGCTAAATATAAATTGTGTCGTTTCCAGCAGTTTTTCTGTATATGGGCTCTTCTTTTTCACTTGTCATCATGGGGCAGGCTGGGAGAGCCATGTTAGGGGAGCTGTATTTGTTTGTAGGATGTTGGACATTCCTTCCATCTCTTAGCAAGAAGGATGAAAATATCCATGGGTGCTCTGAAGAAGAGAGTGCATTCCTCTTGGCCCTGACTCTTTCAAGGGCTGGACTGTGCCTTCCCCAGAGGTACCACAGGATGGAGAAAACCACATGCACCTTGTCTATAATTAGGTCTGGAGCCTTTCTGATCTCTGCACGTTTCTGCAACGTCCCTTTTCTTAATTTGTGGGTTTCTTTAAAAGTCCCTGTCATGGAGATATCATCTGTACTTAAGACTCTGACATGAGCATTTGTTTTTGTTTTTGCTTGCTATTTCTATTGCTATGATCAAGAAAGATCTTGAGGTTAAGCATAGCTCTCTGGCTAGTTTAATGTACCGAAGGAAGAGTTCATATGAATATGAATATTTATCAGTCTCTGGGGTCCTGCTGCCCCACACAGAAACATTTCTCAGGTGTGTGCCCCATTCCTGCCCTGCATGGATGGATGGACAGAAGGGCCACTGCAGCTGTGCACTGCTGGAGCTGCAGGCCTATTTTCTGTTTGCATGTGTTGAGTTTCTGCATTTAGCTCTGCTGGCTACCTCTGAGTGGATCTGGGCCTGTGTGTTTCCCCAGAGAGCACTGACACACATTAATGACAGTAAAATAGGTGTGCTGCCTATGCTTACCAGCCTGTGCAGAGTTGATATGGGCAGATTTCTCCATAATATTTCATGGGTTATTTCCTGCTTTACTTGCTAGCTCAGGTTTTCCCATCTCCCATGCTCCATCAAGGCCTTATGCCATCTATGGAATGAATCTCCATTCCCCTTTCATGAAGCCTTCCATGTGAAGGGGCAAAATGACACTGTAAGCTTGCAGCTCACCGAGTAAAAAAGGTTTTAGTTCACCTTCTAACGACGAATTCTTGGGTTTTTTATTTGGTCCACCTTCCCTCCCCCCTTTTTCTACTGGTGATTTCTGTTAAGCCTTACAAGGTGTTTTTTGTCTGCAGTAATCACACAAAAACCCTGTCTCTATATAAAAAGGGGAACTGAGTTCTCTGCCTTGCCAAGAGTGCTGCGAGATCACTCATTAGCAATGCTAGAAATTAATGCCAGATCTCATCTAACAGTTTCATTATGAGTGAAATTTGAGAGTGTTGCTCTTAAAAGAGGCTGCTGATTGATGACAACACAGATTGTGTGTGTGCTGTCATCTTTATCCAGGCTGTGATTCCTTTTGGGGTTTTTTTTTTAGCTAGTGAGGATGTGAGGGACAGAAGAAACCTAATGGGACTTCATATACTGTGTGATGTATGGGGCACTTGCAGTCAGGAATATTGAACTCATAAATGTACTCATTTGCCCTGGAGTCACCGGGAGGGAGACGAAATGCAGGACACCGCAATGTCACAGCCGTGCAGAGTCACTTCTGTGACAACAGAGCCGCACCAGAAAGGCCATATTTTTATTGCATTTTACTGCAGATGGGCTCTGCTCTCATTGGCTGGAAGAGAAGGTGAACTTTTGCTGGATTAGTCCCCTTTTGCTGAGATTCTGAGATTTTGGGGTGCTGTTTGGGAGTGACCCTGTGTGTGCTGTCTGTTCTGTCTCGTGTCTCCACCACAGCACTGCAACCCCAAGCTCCACCAGCTTGCCCTTCAAGCATGAAGGTGAAATGAAGATGAATGTGCACATCCGAGGCAGATGGTTAGCCCCAGTCTTGCAGTGGTATTTGAGAGAGATTTTCTTCATGTTATTTCAGCAGCACAGAAGGAAATGAAAGTGTTTCTTACTGTAAATACTTTTTTCTCTCTCCCTTCCTCTGTGCTGCTGTGAGTGTCTGAAGACTCACTTCACTGCTGTTTCAGAGAAGTCTATTTCTGTCTCATCTTAGATCAATTTAGGCCTGTCCTATGCACATATGATAAAGACAGCATATTGCTGTGATAGGCTTGAACCAAATTTGTAAGTCTGGGACATTGGGAGCAGGAGGTGATGTGCTTCTTTACTTCATTGGTAAAGAAGTCAGAGTGGCCAAACCAGTGGCTAAAATGTGGAATTTTTCAAGCATAGCCAGATTGTTTGAAAAATAGTGCAGACCACAATGCAAGGGTTTTACCCACTTCTCAGAAATGTGTGTGTACCTGTGAATCCTCTGTGTGGAGCTTCCTTAGGGGACTGTGTCTATATCTGTGTCCAGAGAAACAAAAATATAACGTTCCCAGCTGCATCCTGAACCCAGCTCTTGTAATTATTCCCCAGCACATCTGCTAAGCATCTGAAAGCATCCAGATGTTGGCTCTAAGGCTATACCAGTGTACTTCCTCCAGTGAGTGAGACAGTTCCTGCTGTCCCTGTGTTGTTTGTGTAACCCATTGTGGCACTGGGTGTAATGCCCAGTGTGCTTTAAGCCATCTCAAAAAGTGCCAAGTGTCTGGCCCTACCTGGCTCTCCAGATAACTGGTTCACAGAGTTTCTTCAGGATTGACTTTTCAGTCTCATCTCTGAGATTTGCACTCCAAACAGAGCTGGGGTGGCTTCTGGGCTATATTCAGTTTATTTTTGCAATGCAACTTAATTTTCCATAAGCTTTACTCTGCCTGGGATGGAGTCTTTCCTGCATGGTAGGTACCACTTAGTAACTAAAAGAGCCTGGCAAAGCTCACTTTGGCAACACAGCCTTTGGGAACAGAGGGAGAGCCTTGTCCCACACCTCCTTCCTGCTGGTGAGATGTCAAGGAGTGATCATTTTTAGTATTTGAGAAAATCAGCTGGTTTTCATGTGCAGTGCTTTATCTGACTGGACTTTCTTCTCCCTGGGTGGGGATGCTGTACTTTGATAAACTAGGAAAGGATGAAAGAAATAGGTGTTACTCCTTTGCCTGCTCTGTTAGCACCTTCCTAAATGGGGTGAGCTGACCAGGAGATATTTTTGTCTCCCCTCACCTCTCAGCCCCACTCTCACACTCACAGCTACCTTTGAGCTGCGGGACTTTGCAGAGCACATTGTGGCTTGCATTGGCTCAGCCCGAGTTCAGTCACCCAAAACCTTGCAGGTCTATTTTGAAACATCATTCAATCTGTCCACTATGGAGTTTCTTTTCTTTTTTTTTTTTTTCCCCCACTCTTGCTTCTGACATCATTTCCCGAGCACTAAATTCACCGAGCTCTGTAGCCAGATCGTCTCCTCAGCATATGATGCAAGGAGCTCTTTGAGATGGATTTCAGCTCTCCTTTGACTCTGCTCTGCTTGCTGGTGATAATAACTGTTACTCAAGGTAGGTAGGATTTTTCTTTATTGGGGTTGGCACAGGTTTGCCTAGATGAGCAGACATCCTAATTTTGCTCCAAGATCTTTTAAGGACGCTACCAGGTTTGGGGCGACATCAAATAGTGTAGCTGCAAATGCATGAAAGGGGAAGTCAGACCAAAGTAAAACAGATTATTTTTCCAGTAAAGTAACAATAACTAACAATATTGTACTTTCTGAGTGTCCTGTGTCTGGAGAAGCTTTTCAGTGGGGAATGTAAGGTCCTTGTACACAGAGTGCTGGCTGGAGAGCGACGTGGTCCAGGTCCCAGCACTTGGTGTGACCTTGGGTTAGTCCCCAAGCTGCTGCCATTTACCCACCTCTGATTTACACACAACAGCTTAATCATGTGCAAGGGTACTGTGAGACCTGTTCGAGTTAAAACTGTGACCTTACTCTTTGGGTGAAAGCAGCTCTGCACCTGCAGCTGTTGTTTCTGCTACCCTCTGTGCAAGGTCCATGGCACTGATGCCCTGAGGACCTTTCTTTGCACAGTCTCTCATCTCTGATGGGGGCTGGTAGATGGTCATCTTAAATTTAGAGAGAGAAAAGACCAGCTGTTCAGCCTTTTGCTTCCCTGCTGTGCATGGTGTGCACACCATTCCTGTGCTGTTGAGGTGGGGGAAGTTGGACCTTACAGAAATCCTCAGATTTTCAATCACTGGTGATCCAACTTGTCCCTAGGGTTGGGTCTGTCCCTCTTATGTCTCACCTGGGCATTTTCCTTCCTGGGAGGCAGCCAGGAGGGGATGGATGGACATGGCAAGCTTGCTCTCCTTTCAGGCTCTGCCGTCTGGACTGGTGCGCTCAGCGGCGACTCAGCAGTCTTTTCTTTGGAAATCCAAAGCCTGCAGAACTTCTCCAGCATGAGCAAGGAGGATAAGAAGTGCTCTACAACTGTCCTAAATGATACCTTGTTGGCCAAGTGTGGCACTTCTGCTAGTAGGTGGCTGAACTTAGAGAATGGCTCCCTCGTGCTGAGGAGTGTGGAGAAAGACGATGAAGGAAAATACGGATTTGTTTTTCAGAACACCGCCAGAAATTTTACACTGGAAGTATTTGGTAAGTGGCCTTCTTAGTAACAAAAAGCTTTTGAACTTGTTGGAAGCCTGATGCCTTGAAATTTTTCCAGAGAAACTGTTTGAGCTTGCAGGAGCTATAGGTGCCCCTGGGAGCCGTGCCAGTCTTCCTCCTGTCCCTTGTAGCCTCAGAATTCCTTCTCCCTTTTGTGTGCCCGCTCATCCATCTGCAGGCAGCAAAGACAGAAACAAAGTCACTTCTGTACAGGATCCAGCTCATTGCTTGGGTTAATATGGAGAAGGCTTAGGAGGGTTTGTCCTGCTGCTGAACAGTGCTCCAGGCAGACAGAGTGCGTTGCTCTGGTCCTCATCACCGCCGGTCCTTTTGCAGGGCTTTCACTTACACAGGCTTCCAAGATAAATGGAAGCGCACAAAACTGTAATGAAAATGTCTGAGCAAACTGGTCTCAGTGAAGACAAATGAGCCCTTACACCTTTTGGGTGCAAACAGGCGGAACTGCTGTGCACAGTAGGTCAAAGATGTGACTCCTTGGTGTGAAGAACAGGGGCTTAGGCTGGAAGTAGTCAAAGACTGCAGAAGCATCCTGGCTTTAACCTCCATTTCAGTGGGCTTACTTTGGGAACATTTGCCTCCTCCTTCTGTTCTGTTGCCACCCCTAAGGCAGGGAAAAACTTTCACTGCCAACATGTTCCTGGAGGCAGGGAATTTTAACTGAAGATGATGTCCTAGCGCAAGAAAGTGATTTCTGAGCTTATTTCCATGGATACATGTTCTCAGTGTTACTCCTGCTGTCCCAAAACCATACCAGTTCTCTATCTAGTTTGTATATGCAAAGTGGCAAGTGTAGGAAATAGTTTTGTTCCTTGTAGTAGACTGAAAGAGAGAAATTCAGGGAAATGTAGTAAGAGTGATAATGAATTCATTTATTTTAAAATGTCCTAGTCTGGGTATTGTATCTAATGCAGGTGTCTTGTGTTCGTGTCCATGTTGGCCATGATTTGCACCAGTTCCTCTCTAAAATGGAAGAAGGGGCAGAGTGACAGCAAAAGTACGAACCTCTGGTGGAGGGGAGGGCTGAGTCTCCTCCAAAACTACAATTATCTGCTGATTTCAGAGGAGAGCTCTGGCTGGCACATGTGATGGATGTTTCCACCATCCTCTCAGACCAGGGGCTTTTATTTATTTATTTATTTTTTTAAAGTCAGTTAGGAAAATGACAATATGCCAGATTTTGGTGGCATCCCCATAACAGAGATCAGGAATCAACCAGCAGTGTTGGGGTGGGCACTGTAAAGCATTTTAGGGCAGAGTGCAGGCATTCAAGAGATTGGTTACTTGTTTCTGTGCTCCCTTCATACAGTAAATGTGAGATTGCTGGGAAGGGAAGCTTCTGTTCTTGTTCACTGCTGAGTCCTCTCCTCACCTCTCTCTTTCCTCCCTGTCCCCCTTGCCCCATGCTGTGTGTGACCAGAGCCGACCATTGGTATCCAGTGCTTCCCTGATGGAACTGCGGAGCTGTCCTGCAACGTGGCCAGCAACGAGATCCTGGTCTTTAGGTGGCTCCTCAATGGCACCCACCTGAAAGCCGAGGGGGCTTGCATTAAGGATGCTGGGAAGAAGGTTCACCTGGGCAAAACTGAGCCTGGGGAGTTTGTGTGTGAGATTTTGAAGGGGAACAGTGTCACGAGGACCAGGCCCATTTCGCTGTCTTGCAGCTATGGTGAGTAATGGCATCTCCAGAAAATCTTCCTTTTGGTCTCTTGCAGCAGCAGCAAATTGAGGGGTTGTTGGTGTCCTCAGAATAACAAATTCTTCTGTCCTCTGGCATTTTCCTTCCAGAGTTACCAAATTCTGCCTTTAGAAAGTAACCCCTTGATTTCCTCCTCCCTCTTGTGCTTTGGACTGACACAGCCTACAACCACAGATGGGATAAGTTTGTTGAGGAGGTTCTTTTACCCAGCTTTGCAGCAAGGATGGATCTCCATCTGTTCTCTTTTCCTACTTTTTGGTGATGGAGATTTGCACCCTCCTGTGCACCAATCCTCTATGCTGCTTTAGAAACACGGGCTGCTTCCTACTCTGACATGCATCCATGATCCAGATGCCTTCCAGTTTCTGTGCATCCCCATAAAAACCCTTCCACTGGTTCAGCCCTGTTGGTGCTGGACTCAGTTGAGGTGTTTTGCTTCATCTCTTTTCCCTTTATCTAGGCCAGAAGCACAAAATATTTTCTGATCTATACAAATGTCTCTCCATCAGCCCCATCCATCAGAAGTGAGTAAAGACACAAGCCATTTACTTATGGAATGTAGGGTTTTTTCCCCTGCATATCCTTGCTCAGACATGTAAGTCTGCGAGGAGGCTGAGACTTTATCCAATTGCAAGCTATTCGTAAATGCTGAGTATTCTGCTTGAATAAGGTCAGAGTTTAATGAGACAGGATATCTGGATCCTTGGGTATCATTTAATTTGCCCCTCCAGTAGTGAAGGTTCTTCTAATCTCTGGCAGCACGGATGGTTATCAAAGCTACAGGCATAACAACACTATAAGGTTTTTGACAAATTTCGCTGTAATTAATTTAATCACGAATTGTGTTTGTGGGTTATTATTTGCTCCAGGCCAAGGGCTGAATTTGTTTTTTTCCACTGTAGGTATGTGATCTATGTAAAAACATCCATTTGGGCGACCTGTTGGCTGATGAAATTAATTTTGAATAACCAAAAACAATTTGGCAGAAATGCCGTAAACTTACCAGGCAACACAGGGCTCTGAACACACAAGATTCAGAAGTTAAGAATTCAATATATATAAAAGACTTTTATGGATTAATGACTTGTTTATTGCTTATTTTTAACACAATATTTTGTCTCAAAAAAGACCTTATTAACAAGTGGCAAATTTTTAGGAAAAGATTCAGGAAAAAAATTTCCAACTTATATTTTTACTTTTCACAATATTCTCTAAGCGTTCATCAACTAAAATAATTAGGGAAATTATTTCTGAGTTGCTGAAAGTTTTTAATTTTGAATATGGATTTTGTTTGAACTTGGCAATTGCTCTTAAAATGAGTGGAACAAACACTCTGAAAATACCACAAGCACCTGTGTGCAGTTGTTTTTACTGTCCCAGTGAGTAGGTGGAGTATGATAGTGTGTAGTATATCCTGGAACATTTAAAATTCTTCCTAGTCTCTGGAGATATGGAGCAATTAGTGCTTTTGAGGGCTTGAAATAAGCTCCAAATGAGCCTGTTAGTTGCTGCTGTGCTGTGCAGGCACGTGTGCTGCTGAAAAGTAGTTAAATTATTCAGAAGGGGATGGCACAGCCTTACCTAAGGAATTTTAAGGAATTTATGTTAAAGTGGAGTTGTGTGGGGTTTTTTTTTGCATATGGCAAGAAGCGTTTTCCTAGAGGCTGCCCCAGGCTGGGGGAGATGATCTCCGTGAAGGAACAAGCCTGGATAGGTCTCTCTGTGCCCTGCACCAGCTGCCTGCTCAGCAGCAGTGACCGTGGGGGTCTGCCCCATCACAGCAACCCTGAGCAAGGGCTGCTGAGCTGGGAAATAATCACCAGTGACTTGTGCTGCCCTTCTGCTCAGCCATCTGCAGCCCTCGCTCCTGCAGCGTGCTCTGCTCTACGGGCTGGGCAGGGGAACAGGGTGGAATCCTTCCCCGAGCAGCAGCAGAGCCAGGGAAGGGTTTTTTCCTACAGCTCTGGCTCGAGTGGCCACAGTCTTGGTGTCTGAGGCAGTGTAGGCTCTGATGAGCCTGGCTCTGGGGTTGGTGCAGTCATTACATGACTGTCAGCTCTGAGGGTGGACTCTGCAGCTTTTCCTTCAGCAGCAGGTATAGTGGAAGCAGGCGACCCCCCTGCCAGGGAATAATGCCCTCTGACTCTGTGATTGAGAAGGATGAACAATTGCTTCATTAAAACTACACTATATTACATTAATACTATATTATAACTATACTAAAGAATACTATATTATACTATACTACTGAAAAACCTGTGACTGTCTGGGACAGCCAGGACACAGCTTTGAGTGATTGGCTAATGACTCAAAACAACTTTCACCGGTGTCCAATTAACCAAATCACTTTGGGTAAACAACCTCCACAGCACATTCCACATGTGCAATAGCAGGAGCAGTGAATAGAGATAAGAATTGTTTTCTCCTCTTCTCTCTGTACTTCTCACTGCCTTCCCAGGAAAAATCCTTGGGAAGTTGTGCCTGCTGCTCTCTGTGAAGAAAACTGTGGCCACAAGGAGGTGCTTCCTTGGGTCTCCCTCCCTTGTTGAAATGTAGGATCTTTCAAATCACCACCTGCTCTGTTAAATTTGATAAAAACTTACAGGTTACCTCAGATGTCAGTGATCAGAGCAGGCAGAAGTGAGTGCACAGAGCTTGGGCACACAGGACTCTCCTCCTAATGAAAAATTCCATGCCATAATTAGGCGATGTGGCATAAATCACAACGTGCCACAGCTCACAGTGCCAGCTGCCCTGATCCAAACTAAAGCAACAAGCTCTAATCTGGCTGCAGGGCTTCTCCCACAGGGAGAAAGGAGTTTTTCCACCACGGTAGATAACAATGCTGTGTCCTTCCTACAGACCTGCTGCGGTACCCGGGGTTCATTTACATCCTGGCAGGCTGTGCAGCGGGTGTGCTTATCCTGCTGGTGGCTTTGCCTGCAGCCATATGTTGCTGCATGAAGAAGAGGAGACACAAGTTCATCCCAGTGCCTTCAGGTGAGTGGGGAATGCTGTGACCCCCCTGTTATGAATTTTGGAGAGGACTGTGTGTGTGCAGTGGCCTTAGAGTAACCTGGTCTCAGCTGCGTGGCTGCTTGTCCTCCATCCAGCCTGTCCTTCCTTGACCTGCTGGAGCAGAAGTTCTTCTTGCTGATAGGCAGCCTCTATGGCCAGCAGAGTCTTGAATTAAACCTCACTTTTCCTTTATTCCCCTCACATTTGTGCCCTCACCCTGTGCTCCTGGCCAGAAGAAAAACCCACAGCAAAACGTCTCCTCTGGGCAATAAAATGGAACCTCATTCAGGTGTGATCCCAAAATGGTTCCTGATGGCAGTCCTCTGTCCCTGGGAGCAATGTGCCCATGCAGATCACCTCAAGCTGTGATCCTGGCAGCCTGGCCAGGCTGGTGCCTGGCAGGCTGGCAGTGACCACCCTCCCTTCTCGGCATCTGCCTGCTCCGGGAGCGGGGCCAGCACTGCCTCAGGGGGGGACACAAACATGTGCTGGGGTCTGGCCTCACAGCAGCCCTGCCAGGGCTGGGGCTGGGGGTGCCTCTTCCTTCAAATCTCTGGTTTGGTTTCACAGAGGAGGAGAAGGACGATGGGTTAACAATGTCAGTGGTGTCTGGCGAAGGCACGAAGAGCCCCCCCAATGGAGACCGTGTGGAGGCTCAGGCTGCCCAGAGTGACCGTCCTGCCAAGCCTGGTGAGTCCAGAGACCTGTCTGAGGTCAGACACACCTTGTTTTGGGGGTACACAGTGTTTGTGTGTGGCTCCTGGGGGTGGAGGTGGCATTAGAGAGGGGCCTGGGACATGGCAGCACAGGGAAGGTGCTGCACCTTCTGCAGGAGTTGCCGCAGGGCATTTTTCAGTGCCTTACTGGTGCCACGAGAGGCAGAGGCAGCCATCCCACAAGCATGTGGGTGCTGCCAGGAGGCTGTCTGTTCCACTATCTCCTGTGCCACATACCTCAGAAACAGCAATGCCCCCCCCCAAATCTCAGCAGTTTTCCTGTAATTTTCTCACCCTTCTCCCCTTCTCATCAGTAACATTTTATAAAAATTGGTGCTGTTTTTTAAGCAGTCATCTTCAGGACAGCAGGAGCCAATATGCTGAGCTGTAAACACAGCTAAATCCCATCAAAGCCCGAGGCTTGTGTATTTTCTTAAATTGAGGCTAGAGTGGGAATATGGTCACATTTTAAATTTTTCAAATAAATCAAGCATAAACCCCCACAGCCTTAGCATAATATGTTTAAGGGAGTGCAGTGATAAAAACCCTCCAGAAATGTCCTGTTCTGTATGTTTTGATATTAGTACTCCTCTTTTTGCATTATGTTTCCTTCAGTTTTGCTTCCCAAACACAAGTGCTGGCAACACCTTGCCTAATAATGCACCATCATCAGCTGAAGTAGGTTTAGCAGGGACATCATGAACTGGAGCAGCTTTACATAGGTCAGGTCATAGCCTGGTCTCAGCACTGCTGTCTCCATTTCTGGTGCCCTTCACTGCACCATGCACAGCCTCCTGTAGCTCTGCTGTGCTTTAAATCTATCCTTGGATGCTCTTTGCTCTGCTTTCAAAATATTATATGCTACTCATGAACACAGAGCAAGAAAGAGGAAAAAAAAGGCCTTTCAGATCATTGCTTAATATTAATATACTTCAAGTGCAGAGCTTTTAATAAAAAAAATCAAATATTATAAGTCTGACTAAAAAGTAGTCCATATTTAATTTTTTTACGATTAAGTAAAAAGCAGAGATGCATGTGGAAAGTAGGCAAGAACTAAATGTGTGCTGTTAGCCAGTTTGAATTATTCAAATATAAATGGATAGATTTTGGTACTAAAGGTTTGGTACTAAGGTACTTTGGTACTAAGAGGCCAAAGAGCTTCAATACCAAAGTGCCCTAAGGCATGGTGCATAGCTCAGTAAATGAGTGGTTACAGAGAAAATTGAAATTTGACCTGCAGGTGCCTGGGGTGAGGGGACTGAGTGGATTAGGCAGCCTGCAGCATTAGGGACCAGGGGGTGGATTTCCATGGGGGTGAGCCACAGTGTGGGCACTTATAAACCATTTCTCCCTTTTCCAGATGCTGCCCAGATTGGTCAAGGTGTTGAGCCCCAGCCAGTGGCAGAAGAAAACTTAGCAGTGCAGATAGAAGCTGAGGAAATGCCAGCTGCTGAGGTCCTAGTTGATATGGAAAGCCAGGAAGATGCCTCAGACTGTTTCCCAGATCCAACTGATGACTGATCTGACATGCTTGCTGTTCCACCCTGAAGCCTGTGACACTCGTCCTTTGCATCCCATAGTCTCACTGTGTCTGGAAAACTTTAGCAGGGGAAAGAAGTGAGGTGTCAGACCTTCTGACCTCATTTTAAAAGAAAAAAGAAAATCCAGAGAAAAACACACACATGGCTTCGAGGCCTGACAGGTTCACCAACAAACAAAAGGGGCAGCTCTGTGATGCTCTGCCTGATAACAGAGCTGCAGCCAAATTGAGGAGCCCGGGCACAGCCTGGGATGAGAGGGCTCCTCCTGCTCCCTGCCCACCCCATGCCTTGCCTGCCTTTGCCAGCCAGGGGCAGGCACTGCAGGCAGGTTGAGGTGCCTGCCAGTGCCAGGCAGAAGCCAAGGGCTTGCCAGAAGTTTCCTGAGAAAGCCTCTTCTCGGGAGACTTCAGGGCAGTTTTTTTCCCAGGCCCTGCCGAGGAAACTCAAAGGAGGTCTCAGCTGGGTACCTGCTGTCCCGGGTGCTTACCTGAGCCGCTCCTCTGAGCTCCAGATCTGGCCCTCACCTCTTGCTGCCTGGAGCAGGAGCAGTGGTGGGGGCTTGAAATGTGCCATTTGCAGATGCTGTGTGCACACCTGGGGTGGTGCTGGCTTTGCTCCTCTCCTGGTGCCCCAAATGACAGAGGGTACAGGGCTCCTTTCCCCAGAACCCGCCTGCTTGGGCTGCCCCTGAGCTGTTGCTTGCTTGCTTGCCTGCAGCAGGAGGGGGCTTGGGGCTGCAATTTTGGCAGAAACCTTGATTTTAAGGCTGAGATTGTTTATCAATGCAAGCATTAGTGCCTTTAGTGTGATAGTTGAGCTACTGCAAGCTGATGAAGCTGGCCATCTGCCTGTGCATGTAGGCTTGTTCGGGGCTGTGTTCTTTGCACAGACAGCAGCAATTTATAAGATCTCTTAGGTAAGTCTTGCTGCTAGGCATGTCCTGTTCTGCTCAGGGGAGCTGTGCCTGTGCAGCAGCTGGGCTAGACCTGCAGGGAAGAAGGATGTGGTGAGGAGAGGGCAGGGATTCTGTCGCAGGCAGCTGAGTCCCAGCAAAGCTGCCAGGGACTGCAGGATGTGCTGCCAGAGCAAGGTATTTACTGTATGAGACAATTTTAGTCATCAGAGTGAGGTGGTAAATTGGTTGTTAGCGTTAAATTAGCCTGCTGGGCTAGAAAGGAATGGTAGTAAAAGCAGAGATGGTACAGACTTGGGACCAAAAGGGATGAGGAGGTGTGTACTGCATTCCTCTCCTCCCTTGTCGTTTTGTCCCTGTTTTATCTTGTGCCGACACGGTGAATCCCTTGGAAATGGATTTAAGGGATGCCTGGTGAAAGCCATCCAACGAGGGCTGCACCCCAGCAGAATCCAAACGAAACGGAGAGCTTGTGTCCCAGGGAGGGAGCTGGAGGGTGGCTGCGCGCTCCCCTGGGACTCCTTCATCTCTGCCTGCTTGCCAGGGCTCTGCATCAGTGGCACCCAGCCACAGGTGATTGTTCTCGTTCTCTCCTTGTCCCGTGACTCTCTTTAGAAGATGTTTGGCTCCTGTGTGCTGTGTTGGTGGTGATTCAGCCTGTCTCTGCTTTTAAAGGCTGCCGTAGGAATCGGGTTTTCCACGGTAAGAGGGAGGTGATAATTCTTTTCCTTACGGTGCTGTTCTAACTCCTTTCAGTACAAACATTCCTCAAAGGCTGTGAGTTGAATGACAAAAGAAGTGGCACGGAGTGCTTGGGGCGGCAGCGCAGAAGCAGCGAGGCTGGGTGGGTGTCACCGGGCCGGTGTCACCAGAATGGGAGGACACAGTCAGCATTGCTGCACTTTCTGGCAGGGGCAGGAGGGGACACTCGACTCCAGCACATGCTTCAGAGGCTGATCAGTGCTCTGAGCAGACAACTGTTTCACTGCTGAGGGTGGGAGAGCCGGGCCAGCCTTGTCCTGCTGGGCTGGGGAATCCCAGCTCCAGCTTACCCTAGGGCTGCCTTCCTGCTGCCAGCCCCGGAGGGCTGGGGGTGCCCATCACCACTGCGATGATCCCAGCCCTGGAAGGATTTTTCCCATAGAGGGGCAAGAGGTCTTTGTGAGACAGATTGAACCAGGGCTGGTTTTCTGTCCTTTACCACTGAAAGTGCCATTCCAGAGGGGCAAAAGGCTCTGTTACTGTGAGGTCAGGAGAGAAGTGATGCAGCCTGTGCTCTTCCTTTAACTGTGTGTGTTCATGCCCAGCTACTGTTCTCTTTCTGGTGTTTTTTTTTTTTTTCTTTTTCCATTCCCCCCATGATGCATTTTGTTCCAAATAAAAAGATCTGTTTTCTACCTTGTTTCAGAACTGTTTAGGTGTTGTTATTTAATAATTGTTTCTTTCTGGTTTTTACACAAAGTACAGGCTTATTTTCAAATTCATACACAAACAAAGAAAGGAAAGGTGATAACAAGTTATTGCTGACTTGGGTGGCCAAGGGCACAGAGATCACGAGAACATTCATCTGTAAGTCACTCCAGGAGAGGCTGTAGGACAGTGGCACAAGCTTGTCCCAGTTGGAATGTGTGTGTTAATGTGTGAGAACATCTGTGTGCCCCAGCAGCTCACCAAGCCCTGCTCTGGTACCTGTGAGCTGCAGGGCAGGGATGCAGGGGCATGGTCTGGTTTTACGCATCTTTATCTGTCTGTATTTTTTTGGTGGCACCTAAACCACCTTGGCTGTGAGAGGATGCTGGACTGCATTGCACCTTTTGCAAGAAAGCTTCTTCTCACTCTTAGACAAGTGAGCCCAGATTGTGGTTAAAAGGAATTTCCTGATAGAATCCTATCAAGTCCCTGGAGTTTACCATAACAGGTTTATCCCTGGAACACTGGTGTGACTGGGCATGGAGGGTCCTGCCCTGCAGTCCATGAACCCAGCACTCCCAGGAGCCATCTGCCTGAATTTCCTGGTGTTTTCCAGTCTGGCTATGCTGCTGCATCACCCAGGAAAGAGCAGGGACCCTTTCCAGCCTGTGTCTGACAGGAGAACAGGGTCTGGATGTGGGTGCTGCTATCAGGAATTTGAGCACGAACAAAGGTGCCTGTGCTGCCTCTTTGGGTGCCTTTGGTGAGGCTGTGCAATGCTAGCCCTGCCTTCTCTGGGCTGCTGAGAGAGTCCTTAGTGCCAGGGTGCCTCTGGGGAGCTTTCCAGGTGATGGGAACTGACCCCCACATCATTCTCTGGCCACTGGGCAAGGCTGGGAGCAGTGCAGCTTCCACCCCTCTGCTTGATCCAGTGCTGGCAGGAGGAGGGGAGCTCTGCTCTGTGGGAAATGTGGATACTTTGGGATGTGAGATCCTCCCACCAGTGGTTTGTAGCACTGTACAGAATAGAGGTTTGGATTTGTATCCATGTCAGTCTTTCACAGTGGGAAGAGAGGAGTTTGCTTGTGGCATGTGCTAAGCAGCAACTGACATGAAATGCAATATGTAATCTTTTCATCGTGTAATTAATTTAGGTTATGAATATAAAAGGAGAACAGAGAATGAACTTACTTGACTTAAGATCAAAGTGAAAGCAAAAGCAAGCAAGAAGTGTGCTGTAGAATGGTGAGCAGAGAAAATGGAAGGATCCCTTTAGATTTCTTTAAGCATTCAGGATGAGCTCATCCCCACAAAACCATCACGCCAGAAAAGTTCCCACATCCCAGTAATGAAAAAGTGGTTTGTTTCTCGACCTCTACCTCAGGCTGCTGTGCCTGATGTCCCTGTGGCTGTGTAGGTAGCCCTTGGGGTGCTGCCTGAGAGCCCAGCATGGGAGCAGGGACACCAGAGCCAGCAGGACCAGCCCTCCCTGTCACCCTCAGCTCCCCAGAAACAAGAGTAGAAGTTGGTGAGTCTGAGGGCAGATAGGCAAAACTGATAATGGCCAGTGGTTGTGTGAACTTCTGATAGAAATCTCTGTGTAGCTGAAGAAACCCCCTCTAGATTTTAGGCATGGACATGGTAAGTTCATGTCACTTTTTATGAATTATTACAGCTCATTTCAAAACAAGCAAACAAGAGGTTCATGTAATGAACCTGTAGCAGGCAGTGTCACAGATTTGACATCTTTAAAGCCATTTCTTAAAATGAAACAGCACATTCTGGTGCTGTAATTGTAAAATCCAGACTGGCATTATTCCCAGCACGCAGGCAGGAGTGAGATGCCCCACAGCTTTCCACAGGTAAACACACAGAGCTGGTAACAGAAGTGGGTGAGAATGGCAGCATCACCCATTTCTGCCTGAGGTGGGAGCAGAATTCTGTGATGTGTCTTTGCAGAAGCTTGGATTAGTGTTTGGATACTGATTGTGCCTTCTGCAGGGCTGCTCAGTGCCTGGGACCTCTGACAAGCACTGCATCCTGCGTGTGTTTTGCTCAGGGTAAATATTGCATTTCCTTTCTGTGAGAGTACATGACTCATCTCCTTAGGCAGAGGACGTGGCTGGAGACAGCAGGGGTGTCTTTACTGAGAACCTAGAAGGCCCTAAGCCCTTCTAGATATTTGTACTTTTTCAGCAAGCAAATCATAGAAACATAGAAAAGTTTGGGTTGGAAGGGACCTTAAAGTTTCATTTAATTCCAACACCCCTGCTGTGGGCAGGGACACCTTCCACTAGACAAGGTTCCTCACATCCCTGTCCAACCTGGCCTTGAGCATTTCCAGGGATGTGGCAGCCGCAGTTCCCTGTGCCTCAGCACCCTCACAGAAAAGAGTTTCTCCCTGATACCCAATATAAACCTACTCCATTTCAGTTTGAAGCCTTTGCCCCACGTCCTTGCTGCCAGGTGTTAATTATATATATATATTTAATATATCTATATGTATGTATATATTTAACGCATGCTGATGGCATCATTGTCACCTTCAAGAAGATATTTCCTGCCTGAGGTGGGATTTCAGCCCCAAGCAGCAGAGGTTCCCCCACTCTCCCATCAGCCACGAGGTCAGCAGGAACCTGACTTTATAAAATCATTCATTACACTTGCAAGTTCATGTACAGCTGTAGTCTGCTCATTGTGCCAAACACTAACATAAGGAAAGTTCCCATCTGCAGAGGTAGAAAATATGGGTGGCCAATGTCAGCTTGTTTTTAAATTGATCTATTTTCCTGGTTAGCATATTCCGTGTCACACTTGGCCAATATCCATGATAAAATACTGAATGGGGCTGTAGTCTAAAGTGTGTTTTATAGCTAATATAAATATAGTTACTATTGGAAATTCTATGCAGAATTTTAAAAACTGATGATGGCTACTGATAGTTTTAGTATTATCTAACACTACAGAAACTAGATGTATTATAGGCCAAGAATTACTTGGAGGCAGTTTTCAGCAAATCTTTTGGAATTGCAAATGCAGTGCATTGGAGAGAATGATTGTCTACTCCCATATCATATGCAAATGGAACAAAGAAATACAGCTGGGTGCCTATCCTCCAGCCAACACTGCTGTCTCATCTTTGGTTTATACAACTTCCTCTTTGAGGCCAAAACATATTTTCCCTAAACTAAGGAGTGAAACAGTTTTAAAAGCTTTTTTTTTTGATACTGAAAAGTCATGTAACAAGGTATCTTCAAACAGACAAAAAAAAAAAAAAAAAAAAGAAAGAAAAGGAACTTGTGATGGTGTTTTTGGCAAAGAGCACTGAGAGCTTGTGTTGCAGCCCTGTGAAAGAGCCTTAGGCATCAGATTTTTCCTCTGAAAAAACCGGCAGATCTATGGGGAGGGAATTTGGGGGCAGCAGGGGTGGGATTCAGGGGTGTGTCAGGTGACACATTCAGGAAGGTGTGTGAATGTCAACTCAATTCACCTGGAGCCAACTGGAGAAGTTGGTGGAGGCTTTCCTGGGGGACAGATGGAGCCAGGAGCAGGAGCATTGCTGGGTGGGACAGATGGAGCCAGGAGCAGGAGCATTGCTGGGATTGCTGGGTGGGACTGATGGAGCCAGGAGCAGGAGCATTGCTGGCTGGGACAGCCTGAGCCAGGAGCAGGAGCATTGCTGGCTGGGACAGCCTCTGCTGTCAGGATGACCCGTGACAGGACAGAGAGAGGAAGGGGGTGATGACACAGACTCAGTGAGTGCTGTGCAGGATCCAAAGGGAAGACAGAAAGGGCACAGGCTTGATGACAGAGGGCACAGAAGTGCTGGTGAGTAATGGCAGGCAGGGATGCTTTTTCTTCCCTTAAATAGGTGGGGAGGCTGCAGGGGTCTAGGCAAGGTCTGTCCTCCATCATCCTGCAAACTCTTCAGGCAGTATGAAACGTTTTTCTGCAGAAAGCTGCAGCTGCTGTTGCTTTCTCCTCACCTGCCTGGCATTTGTCATGGGTGCTGCTCCCCAGACAGATGCACTCCTCTGTAGGTGGCACATCACAGCCCCTCTGAGCCCCTGGGACTGCAGCAACTCCTCCCTCCTCTCTGCCTTTCTCCTGAGCCATTTGCAGGGAATGTGCTGTGCTAATTTTGAGAAGCCCAAGAAAGGGAGTAAGCCCAAATCTGATAGCAGCAAACAGGAAATAACCTTTCTTCTTCCTCCACCTCCTCATTCTGGCAAACCCTTTCCAGCATCTCTATCTTGATGTCACTTTCTGGAAAGGGTTTTTCTAGATGAGATGGGAGAAGGGTGATGGAAAGGCAGCACTCCATCCAGCCTTTTTGGGTACCCTGAATACAGGTGGGAATGTGCCAGCTCTCTTTCCTTCCTGTGCACAAATTGGGCCAGGATTCCTCTTGCTGCCAAAGGAGGTCATGGGGAAAGCTGTGCAACTTCAGCTTCTCTTTGTACACATTTCTGCCCAGCTGTCAAGAGTTTGGGACTTTTTTTCTTCCTTCAGATGATTTGGTGTCTGATAAGGAGTTTTGTTTGCCTGCCTTTTGTTGAGTGTTTAAAGCTTTGCTATTTGGCCAGTACAAAGATCTGTTTATAGCTTTCTCTGGAGAACCAGATGCAGATGAAAAGTCCTTTCTTTGCTGGAGACAAAATCAGGAGGAGTCAACACTGCCATGAATTTTATCTCATCCATCTTAAAAAGTCCCAATGGTTAAACAGCCTCAGCATAAGAGGAAAGTAGATGCTCATTTTTATACTGAACTACTGATGCTGAAGAGCTCAAAGGAATATCAATATAACACAAATAACCATGGCAGCTGTGGTTCTAACCCAGTGCATCCTATCTGTGAGGGCACAAGGCATGCACAGTAACTTTCCATTGAGGTTGCACAGTAAACTTCCTGCTCTGCAAAGTGCCCACTGAAGTTCAGCAGATTTTCACTGAGCTGCTGAAAGCCATGTGTGTAGGGAGCATGGGACATATTAATTAACAAAAAGGCTGCTCTCCAATGATGGAAGTGTAAAGGGATGGCTGAAAAGAATGGTGACACCATCTGACTGTCAGGAGTGCAACAGAAGGAGCTGGGCTGCAGGTACTGCCCTGGTAGAAATGCTGTGAAAAACCACAAGTTGCCACCAGTGCATCACACAGGGCAGGTGCTCATCTGCATCACACAGAACATCCTGTACCTGCCTCACTGAGATCTTGAAAAGCAGAGATTCTCAGAAATGCAATGACACAGCACCTTAGCCATTACCCTTCCCGGCAGGCAGCAGCAGCTGTGGGACATAACTGTTCAGAGAGATGGGCAGCTTTGTGCCTGTGCTCTCCTTTTCTGTGGGAAAAGCTCTTTGCCAACGCTGGTGTGGCTCCTGCTGCAGGTGTGGGGTGTTGGCCCCAGAGCTGAGCCCATCCTGCCACTCTGCTGTCCCTGCACATTGATGTTGCTACCTGGCAGGAGGTGATGCATTTAAATGCAGGAACAGACAAACCCCAGAGAGGCCAAAACCAGGTTCACAGGGCACAGGAAACTTGTAGGATGAGAGAAGAAGCAGGGGAAACTGAGCTGCTGCAAGGATCTGCACTGAGCAGGAAAGAACTTGAATCTTCACAGCATCTCATGGCTCCAGGTGCACATGGTGCATAGGGCATCTGTGTAAGTGGTGTGAAAGACACCAGGGAACTTTTCTTGCTCCAGAGAGCAGCAGCAAGACTGTGCTGACAGGTCATTCAGATGTTTCTGAGACATTCACATCTTAATTTCCCAGTAATAACAGCCAAACCTCCTTATATGTGTGCATAAAGCCACATAGTGGGCCTTTTGCTTTGCTATCACAGGTCTAATAAATAAACTACAGACACTTTTAGGATCCACAGTGGTGCTTCAGAGGGATTTATGCAAGGTCTTCTAGGAGGAGGGACATTTTATGCCCACAAACATGCCCCCCAGGGGCTGCACCAGCAGGAGAAATGCCAACAATGTCTTGCATTTGGAGGGAAGACTTTCCTTTGTCTGTGGGAGCTGTATAAAGGCCACTCCCAGGAATAAACGCACCCAGGACTGAAATGCATTATCCAGTTGTTTGTGCTCAGTCTCCTGCATCACTCCTCAACCTCCCACCTGCCCATTCCAACTGTCCCTCACTCCTCTCTGAATTTATAGTACTGTAATAGAATAAAACACTGTGAAAAGCATCAGGTATCCATGCATTTATTAAGCTGATGGCTTCTGGGGAGTGTCAGATCTTGTCCAAAAGATTACTTAGATGGTGGCAACAACTTGTCTTTCCTAGATGTATTTCTAGGGGCAGCTGTTCTTCTATTATCCTTCTTGGGTAGCTGGTCCATCCACTCTCTCATGATGAAGGGGCACATTGTATTTAACACAGGTCTTTGTGTATTTACCACTGCCAGGACTAGAAGAGGCTTTTATGGTCATTTATCTGGCTTCTGGTATGAGACAGATTGATTGCAGCATGCCAGCAAGCCAACACCTTTTGCAGCAGTGGTAATGTCACTGAATTTACTGGAACAAGATGCTGAGAGTTAGCTCCTAAATCTAGGGCCATTATAGATGATGGAAATCATCAGCCAGACTGAAATGCACCATCTGCAAGAATAACTGATGGGATGCTGCCATCTGCTCCAGCCCCAGTCATTGCTGTGAACCACACACTGCTTGGTCTGAGGGGGATTATATTCCTTCAGAGCAGAAATAAAGGGTGGTTTTTGTGAGGTTTGGCTGTTGACACATGCTTACAGCTGAAAAAGAAGAAAACGTGTCTGAGAGAGAGCACCTGGGGCTAATGGTTTAATGGCATGAAGCTGTGTTGGGGTGGGGGATTTGGGTTGGATATCAGGAAAAGGCCTTTCTCCCAGGGGCTTTTGGGGCACTGGGATGGGCTCAGCAGGGAAGTGGTCACAGCTCCAAGTCTGTCTGAGCTGAATAATTGTTTGGACAATGCTTATAGGCTCAGGGTGTGATTCTTGGGGCTGTCCTATTCAGGGACAGGAGGTGAGTCTTTGTGGATCCTTTCCACCTCAGAATATTCAATGTCGCATTATGGGCATTGCAGGGGAATTGTGTCTCTTCAAATAATCAGGTGAGGACTATTCTGCATGGTTCATGGTTTGAAAATGTTAATTTACTTTTCTTGAGAGGAGGATGAAAAAGTTTGTGCAGAGAACTGTTTCAGTATCAGTACTCTGTGTGTTTGTGTCACTATTTCTGGAAGATTTCCATTGTGTATGGGCAACTCAGGCTCTCAGTTAGCTCTGAGGCACTGAGTCAGCATCCCTGCCAAACCCTTGGCTAAAGCTCTGTTTTGAGTTATTGAACTTCATATTTCCACCACTTGATTCAAGCCGGAGTTTTTCCTTTCTTGGCCCTGTGTGAGGCAGAAGTGAAGAGGAGGCAGGATGTGTCCTCCATCAACCAAGTGGCTGAAACTCTACGTGGGAGCCAGCAGTTCCTTGGCATTTCATAGTGCAGGGCACTGCCCCTTGCTAGGGCTGTCTTTGCTTCTCCCTTGCTCCAGCCACTGCCCACAGTTCCTCCTGCTTTGTGAAAAGCTACAGTGAAGGGGAATGTGCCATCAGGAAGCCCTTAGCTGCCACCCAGATGGAGCAGGCCAGGGTGCAAGCTCAGGAGAGCTCCCAAGAGTAAAGTTACCCTTCCCCAAAGCTCCCCTCCACATATTGCCTCTCTGATAATCCAATTAAAATCACATTTGCTCTTCTCCTCACACACTGTGCCTCATCAAAGGCCTGGTGAGAGATTTAGAGGTGTGAAGGTCTTGGGTGATGCTCAGTACAGGATGCCTGACTCACATGCGAATGCCACTTTCTATAACCAAAGTTCCATACTAGAGAAGATGGTACAAGCTATCAGATGGGCTCCAAATCTACTTTTTGTAGTCTTCCTTTTCTAGTATATCAAATAACAGTATTTTTTATCACAATTTTTTTTTTAAGTAAGCCTCGGGCATGAATGTTTATTGGCTCATCACTAAGCTGAGAACTTAGAGCTGTGAACAGCTGCATATTGTCTCTTGAGATGTTGCCTTCAGATGTGGGGGGACTCTGTCACCTTTACAAGGAGATGTGAGTATGATACTTACATTCCCTGTGAGGAAACTGTGTGCTGTTTTACAAAGAGCAGAAGTGTAAAGGAAAGAGCAAGCCACAGAAGCAAATGTTCGAGTGCAGCGCTTTGTGGCTTCTGCAGTGGAAACAATGCCTCAGAGAGAGAGCAGAGATGTGCAAAGACCAGCCCATTGTTGCGGCTCTGCTCCGTCCTCTGCTCTCCTGAGTGTCAGAAGATGGGGATGTGTAGCAGTGCAATGGGCTAAACAGGGCTCCAGCATCCTTAGCTTGATGCTAAGGACAGGCCTAACTGAGCCAGGCCGAGCAGCACTGTGCTGGGAGACATCTGCTTTTCTATCATTGCCCATTTTCTAGCTGCCTTTGTTTAATCCAGTGCTGTTACTTCCTGTGTGAGGAGAGAGGGTGTCTGCAGTGAGGAGAAGCGAGTGAGAGCACTGCTATCTACAGCTGTTATCTACAGCTCACCCTATCCTGCCCAGCAGAGCTTGGGCCAGTGCCTGGGCTGTGGCCACACAGAGCTCCAGCCACAGCTCTCTCTGTGCCTTTCTCTCCACCTTGGAGGGCATTTCTGGCCAGTGCTCTGTGCTGGAGCTGCTCTCAGGATGTTTACCCCGTGCCACATCTCTGAAGGTACATGCTGGCTTCTAGGGTTCCTCTGTGGCAGCAGCCCAGAGCTGCTGTGCTTTCCAGAGACACCTTCAGGCACCTTCTCCTCAATGCCTTCTCCAGGGACTCTCCTTGGAGGGAAAACAGAGACATCAGTGCAACAACTTAGAGTGCCTCCTTCCAAGTAACATCCAAAAAATCCTTCTTCTAAAATGGGGATCAAAGCCCAGTCAGGACTGCAGCATGACATTGCCTTGCTTTTCAAGAGGGGAAGGGTAAAGCTGGCAGAATATTGCCATGTCCCCACTTGTCATCTGGCAGGAAGACTGAGCTTAGAGACATGGGTGGCTTTGTCTCTCTCCAGCTGGGTCTGATGCTGCAGGAGGTTTCAGAGGCTGGTTAGAAAAGGGGCTGCTTTTGGGACAGACCATGCACGTGCCAGGATCTCATGGGGAACTCCTGCTGCAGGTGAGTGGTGTGCCCTTTTTGCAGGTTTGGCTGTGCTTCTGGCTCTTGTTACTCAAAGTCTTGCAAGTGGATTTTGAGCATGTGCACCGAGTACTCGGGAATACCAAGGCTTGGTGTCACTTCTGTGAGTCCAGTGACCATGGGGCATCAGCCATTGAGCCCTCACCCTTCTCTCAAGTGCTTCTTCACTGCTCACAGTGAGCTCATTTTTGAACAGATGTTTTATATCCTTTACAAATGGGTCCTTGCTCCTGCCTACCTGTTGCTCCAACAGCAAGCAGGATGTTTGGTGAGCTGATGTGCTGGACCATAGGGACTTTTGACCCATTTCAGCTGTGAGTTTAGAAGATGGTGTGTGGCACCTGGGCATGCCAAACTGATTAACTGAAAGTAGTGGCCTTCATTATGGATACAGAGAATTTTTTCACACCTGGTTCTACCACTGTGGAGCTTTACCTGTCTTCTCTCTCTCACATTCACACACATACACACACACACACACACACACATACACATCTTTCCCTTTGCATTTCGTTTGTACCGTGACAATTCCCACCCCAGAGTGTTGGCAGGGTGACCAACAAACAGACAACCTGCAGGGGTACCTGAAAGCAGGCAGGGGCTTTGAGAGATATTTCCCTGAGGAAGAAGAAGGGAAACAAAGTTGAGCAGAGCATGGACAGTGGTTTCAGCATGCTGGATCTCCCTCTGCTCTGCTTGATGGACCTAGCAAAAAAACTTTAAAAAACAGAGGAGAAATCAGGGTTGCTGCCTTTACCCAAATTTCTTTAGGTGTTTGGGCTGGAAGCAGATGTGTCCAGGAGTTTGACACAGCTTGCTTGGCTGAGGAGATACCTGAGTGTGGCAACCCCTGCCCTCAGCTTGTTTCTTGCCACAGAGGGTGGAGGTCAGGCACAGAAATGTGGTCTTGCCGCTGTTGCTTCCTCTCTCATTTTGTGTATGCCTCCTTTGTGTGTTCTTTGGAAGGAAACAAGAGCAGAAAGAAGGAAGAAAAACTAGCTTTTCCTGCACTGAGTGGTTTTTTTAATCTCATTAATACCAGTAAAAAATGATTAAGCTGGAGAAGGGGAGGTGTCTTACAAGGAAGACCTAACTTCAAGGAAGAGGAATGACATGAACGAACAAGCAAGGTTTATCTACTCTTGTAGATATATAGATATAATGTAGATAAAATGTAGATAAAAATCTGGTGCCACAGATTTCCTTCTGTCTTCTTTCTTGGCCCACGCCTGTCACAAAAAGCTGGAACATTTCAGTGGCCACTGCAGCAGAGGAATTATGGTGGTGAGGATAAGACTCAAAATCCTCACCACTCCATCTGTTTCATACTGGAATCAGGGATAAGGACCTCATTAGCTTCTCTCATGTTTTTGGACCTAGCTCCTCACAGCTTCTTTTCTCTTTCCCACAGCAGCCAGCTCCAGGGCTGGATTGTGGCTGGATCAAGGCAGGGTTCTCACCCCCTTCCATGCCCATCCCTCTCTCAGCTGCCTGCAGGAAGCGTTTGTGCCTCTGGCCAGCCCCGCATAGCCCAGATGTTGATGCCAAGCTGGTCCTGCTGCTTTCCAAGGGAAGTGTGTCTCCTTTCCAAGCCCTGTCCAACAGCCACCTGCTCCTCACTGGGGGCCCTGGGCTTGCTCTCCTCTTGCTGCTGCTGAACCTGTGGGGGAGAATTAGGCTTCCCATCACTCCCCCATCCAAAAACTGCATCCCTCCCACTAGGATGATGGCATGTGGATTGTGAAAAGCCCAGAAAAAGGCACCCGGACGTCTGCAACTCTTTGTTTCTGTTGTCTCATATTGTCCTAATCCGAATTGTCCAAATTATTATTACTCTAATTATATTGCTATTTTTATAACCATTTTATTATCATTAAACTTTTAAAATTTTAAAAACCCCCAAGTGATTGGCGTTTTTCACATGGATGCTGGAGCTGGGCTCTCCAGGTGAGCACTGAGGAGGATGAGGGCCCCATCTGGCCCTCCAGCTGGGAGGACAAACCTCCAGGGCATTCCTGCATTTCAGTGCCCATTTTCTTTGTTGTCTCCATGTTGCCTCCATGCAGATCAAACACCCTGTCGAGGCTTATTTCCGCCCCTGCTAGAAATGAGAAGTGCTGGAGGAGAGGAGGAGGGCACAGAGGCTGCACCGACATGTCCCATCACTGCCTGCTCACAGCAGAAAACCCTTTCACCTGCCAGGAGCTATCACTAGACAAGGCAACACTGGATGTTTTTTGACCCTGAAAATGAACTTTAGGAGGATTTTCCTAGTCAAGTGCTTGATGCTTTTATTTCCCAGTGTAAAATGTGAGTTTTTCTTACAGTTTTTTGCTCTTTTGGGCTGATGTTAAAATTGCATTTTAAAGCATTTACAACTTGGTGGGCTGCTACTGATAAGGAACTTGTTCCACTTTTCCAATGAGTGAAGACATCTGGGTTATTGCTATTATTATTTGATTTAATTTTCAGCCAGGGGGAGGGCAGGACCTGAGTTTCCTATTCCAGTTATAATAATAAGTTGTAAAGAGTTTTGGTTTTAAGTTAATGAGCCTTAATTTGACACATGTGTAATGAGAAATGTCAGCATACAGTTTGCTTTCTGCCCTCGAGGCAGCTTGTACTACATTAGAGATCCAGTTCACTGTGCATTATCGCATGTAATTTCCTTTTCTTATCAAAGACGTGCAAATCTTTTGAAAGTGCAATTTATATTCTTCCATAAATATTAACAGAGTGATAGATTTCAGTGTCTTCAGTGGAGCTGAAGTTTAAGATGTGAAAACAGCAAGCAACTGCATATATTTTTTATATTTTACATATTATTGCTCTCATTATTTTTTAAAATATTAATCTAAAAACTTAATTAAGGTGTTAACTCATAGATTAGAGAAGGTTTTAAGAGATGGAGACAATACAAGCCTGCATAATTTTTTTCCCCCTCTGTTTCATTCCACTAAGTTTGTATGTATGGCTGTTTAATGTTTTGCTTTTCCTTCAGAACAAAATTAATAGATAAATAAGGATTTCTTCTCTTTATGTACACAATCTATAAAACATCTTCCCCAGCAGAAATAAGGATTATTCCCTTGAATAGAAAATTGTTTCAGAGACTTCCTTCCTTCTCTAAAATTACTATGGGAGCTTTTTCTTTTAACTCTTTCTTGTGATTGTGAGTGAGCTGTAGTCTCTCAGTTAAAACCTTTCTGCCCTTTGGAGCACATTTTAGTGGGCATTTTTATCAGGATTGTTGTTTCATTAGCTAAACAGATTTTTAGTGTCCTACATGTGGGATACTCAGATTTCCACTAGAAAGACAATGGAGATCAGATTAATATTTAGAAATGTCTCTGGGCCACAGAGATGCCATTGAATTATCCTTGGAAACTCAGATTACTTTTTTCCTTTACTTTCAGAGAGAAAATATAAGTAGTGTCTTAAAATATAAGAGAAAATATAAGTTATGAAAAGAAATCCTATTACTGGCTCTAAATACTTGTTCATGACTGAGCAGAAACAAGTATCAGAAATCAAATATTGGGGTATAATGTGTAGTGTCATCTGTGTGGGGCATAGCTGCTTCCAAGGCTGTTTTGTTGATAGCTTTATTTCAGGACATTTCATTAGATATGTCAAATACCTTACAAGAAAGGCAACACTGGAAAAACAACCTCTCTTTGGAGGTGGTGAATTGCCAGAAGCACTACAGCATTAGTGTTCTTGTTGCAGAGGCATGCTATTTTAGTTCTCTGATTATCTCTAATATTGTTAGTTTAATGAAATAGCCAGTGGGTTTCAGTTTCCCCTCTGTGGTGCCATTTATCATTATCCTAGATACAAGGAGTGAAGGACTGTAATAAAAATATGCATAAACACAGGTTTTTCTCTCTGTGGGGAAAAAATTACTTAAAATACATAAAATTAGGGCAGAATCAGCTCTGTGTGGTGATGGGAAGGGAAATCTCCTCCTGCTGATTGGCTTCACTGTGTAAATTGAGGAGGAATGAGCGCAAGAAAATGACAAACTAAATAAGCTGTGGCTTCGAGCTCGCGCCAGTGAGCTTATCCCACCTGACACTTGCACGCGGATTTCGCCCTCCTCCCACAGGTTTGTCCACCTGCCACGGGGGTGGGGACAGTTCCTCTCTTGGAATGACCTCCCAGGGAACTTTGCCAAGTGCTGGCTCACCAGAAGTGGAGCCTGCTGAGGCAGTGGCTGGAGGGGAGCAGGCAGAGCACCCGGGCACTGCTCTAGGAGTGCATCATCCCCACTGCTGGACACGTGGTGGATGTTTAGTGAACATCCCCTTTGGCAGCCCCATGCCCAGGTGCTTCCCAGTCCTGACACCACCTTGGGGAAGCTCCTACTCGTCACTGTCCTGGAGAAGGGACCTGGAATCAAAAGAAGAGATTTTTGGGGATTTTTTTTGGCAATTGCTTTTCTTGTAATGACTCCTGCAGCCCCTCAGATCTTGGTAGCTGTTTCTTCCTGCCTTACTTTCCCCATCAGGATCCTGTGCTAGAAAAATCAAGTGGATGCATTCCAGTGGGGCAGAGTAACTGGGATGGGAGAGGGGGGCACTGCTGTGGGTGTGCCTTCAGTTCAGTGCCTTACACTCACTCACAGCTTGACATGGGCTGTTATTATTATCATCATTGCTATCACTGGGGTCGCTGAAATGATTCTGCTGTCCAGGGATGTGACTGTTTTTGCTGTTTGCAGTTCTGGGTACCAGCCTGTGCCACATGCAAAACACAGGAGTGACCTTCTTTGAAGGAAGGGCTAAGTTCATGTTAAAGTGAATGGGAGGCCATGAATTTTGACATCCAGAGTCACTCCGAGTACAGCCAGGGTATAAATTTAGATTTTGAAAGCTGGGCTCTTAGCCTTCTTGCCCCTCAGAATTAAACTGGATGCTGGCATTTATCTAATGAACAATCAAGAAACATTTTGGAGCAGGGGAAGAAGATGGCATCAGTAAAGCAGAGAGGCTTAGGCAGCTCAGGAAGGGGGTGGCATAGCAAGTGACAGCCTTTTGGGTGACTGCTGTGGCTGCTGGAGACAACTGAGGGGCTGGCTGTGCTTCCTTCCACAGGCTCCAGCAGCAGCTGGATTTACAAGGCAGTGAATGAGACAGCTCTTCTCAGCATCACTGCTCCTGGGAGCATCTACGAGGCCACATGGAGGAGAGAGGGAGAAAGGCTGGTTCAGATCAGAGGCAACAAAGCCAAGCACTTTGTGAACCAGGAGCGGTGCAGGTGCGCCATACTCCGGAACGGGACTCTGCAAATCCAGCGCCTGGAGAAGGAGGACAGTGGCAACTACAAGGTGGAGGTTTATGAGAAGGATGGACAGCTGAAGGCAGAGGAAAATATAAAGTTATTCGTTCAGGGTGAGTTTTTGTCTTTGCCATACCATGCTCAGGACAGCTGGACAAGACTTGGCATTCTCTGCTCTCTCCCACAGCCTTTCCTACTCAGTGCCCTCCTTGCTGATTAGGAGTGGCAGGACCTCTGTAGGGCTGTACCTTTTCCTTCCTGCCACTGACAGCAGCCTGCCTCTCTCCTCCCTTCTCTTGCTCTGGCTGATGGCCTCAAATCCCCAGCTTCTTTCTGGCTGCCCTGTTTGTCAGCCAGCAGGTTCCCAGCTGTGCCCAAGAGAGCAGCTGTGAGCAGGTTCACACTGAGAGCAGGGTGAGGGTGGTCAGCCCCACTGCAGCACCACAAACAGTGCTGGGACCCTGAGCTGGGGTGGGATCCTGAGAGGGGCCTGGGCTCCCAGCAGCATCCTGCTTCTAGAAACCTCTGCCAAGACCACAGCAGCCCATGTGGGGTACAGCTGTGGCTGATGCATGGTATGGCTGATGTGGGTTTTGGGTATTTCTGGTGCCGTTTTATGGGTACTGAGTTATGACTTTTGTTCTCTGGCTGCTGGTCCAGCAAGCTGAGTAACTTGTGTTGCCAGTCCCTTGAGGAGAGCTCAGGAGTCCTGATGGCACTAAATGCCTTCATTCAGGCAATGGAATCCCACTCCATTTTTGCTCTAACATACAAAATACCCAGCAGTCACCTCCCCTGAGATAAACCACAGAAGGAGCTGAATTTGCAGTGGAAGAAGACCCCTGCACCCTTATCCTTGCACAACACAACAAATAGAAAGACTGTGCTCTTTGAAGCACAGTTAAGCACACACCTGGGGATTTCAGCTGCTTGGGTTCAAAGCATGAGGGCAGCCTCCATTCCTGTGCTGTGTCTTGTCCTCAGAGATCAGAGCAGTAGAGCCCAAAGGTTTTGGGGTGAGTAGGGACGATGGGGATGGCTATTCTGCTCCTTAAAAGCTGCTGTGTCCTCTCCAGACCTCTAAGCTGTAGGACAGCATGGGTTTTTTTCCCCAGTAAGGGGATAGCTTTGTTCTGTCCTTCTTCAGTCATCGTGCACAGCTTTGCCAACATCTTGAGTTTGTGGCACCAGCTGGGGTTGCAGAAATGATGCCTCATTCCAGCAATGACAGCTGGAATAGTTTTAGCAGGGTTCCTGTGCAATGGGAGGCCCCTTTGTGTCTAAGGGGCTGCTGAGTAGTGAGGGTGTCTCACTGCTTTGGGAGCTATTACTGTAAACAGATTGAGGAAGTTGTCAGGGCCTGATGGTTCTTGCTCATTTTTGAAGCCACTCTGCTGCCATTGGGGTGTCCTCATTTCAGGTCAAGGTTAATGCTCCAGCCCAGCTGTGTGCTGCATCATTTCCTCTGCTGTGCAGCAGAGAGGTTACATTACCTCTGACACATGGAAGTCCTGTAGTAACTGTTGGGTGCTAGAATAATTTGTCAGCCAGGCTGGCCCTTTGTTACTAGGGCTGAATAAACAGTTCTTAGAAAAAAAAAAAAATTGTCTCAATGATATCCTCACCCAACTCTAGCACCTGGACTCTAATGTTTCCCACTGGGATGTTTTCCTGAGGAATAGGTTCCAGTTTGCAGAGGAGGAGTGGGCTTACCAAGGAAAGGGTGGCTGAGGATGTTGTGGTGTGAGCCTTGAGCATGTGCTATGAGCAGTCCTTATGTGCTTTAGAATTTATTATCTCCATAATTTACTCAGCCTGTAACTAAAGGTGGCATTGGCATGTTTTTGTTTATCTGGTCCTAAAGGTAGAAATAATTATTTTTCATTTGTTGTCCCTGCCAGTTGAGGAAAATCCTGCAGGCTTTTCCATCTCTCAGTGCCACCAGTGATAGAGAAACTGGAACCAAAAGGGAGCAAGTTGTTTGCAGGGCATAGGAAGAGACAGAAATCAGTTTTTTCTGTCATAACCTCATTGAGAGCTGAAGTGTCTGTTTTGTGCTCTCCATTCTGGCTTGATGGCCTTCCATGCTGTGCTGTCGTGCCTGCTGAGTGCTGTTGGTAAGCACACAGAGCATCATGAGGAGCTTTTCATAGTTTTTCCTGCTTTAGAGAAAAATCTTTCCCTGATGGGCACAGCCAGAACAGGATCAACTTTCCTTGCACCAAAACACAGGGTCCAGAGGTGGAGGGGGCTGTGGCTCTCAGTCCCTTCCACCCACCTCAAGGAGACTCAGCTTCCTCCCCTCACCTGCCTGGTGTCCAGCTCTGCTTCACCAGGCCAACCACATAGGCTACTGCTCTGATTTTCTTTATTGTTCCCTTGTCACTTCTGCAGTAGAGGTCTAATTTGCTCTTCATTCTTCTGTGACCTCATTGGCTGCTGATTTGGGGTTAATTCTCTGTTCTGCTTAAAGCAGAGGCTTTCAGGAGGAGGAACTCTCTCAGATGTGCCTGTCCCTTCCCTTCTTTTTCAGAACCTGTCCCTCCGCCAATCCTCATGGCTGAATGCAGGAATAAAAGTGTGTCTGTCAAGTGTGGAGCCAAACAGAAGGCCAAGGATGAAACAAAAGGGAAGGCCAAGGATGAAGCATTTACAATCGAACTGACCCAACCCAATGGCAGAAAAATCCAAAAGAATGCAACACTGCTGGAATGGCACGGGTGGAGCTCTGGGATGTTCCGATGTGTTGTTAAGAACCAAGTCAGTGAAAAAATGGCTGAAAAAGTATTTAACTGCTCAGGTAAGAAATCTATTCTGTCAGAATGTGCTAGGGTGGACCACTGCCGAGGGCAATGGGGTGTGAGAGGGGCTTTGCTCCTCCCCTTCTCCTGTGGGGAGATCCATTGTGTTTTTCTCCTCTCCACAATCGTGTCTATCAATGTGGTGGTTGCCTGCTACCCATGGGTGTGGATGAGTTCTCTCACAAGGGGAAAAAATAAGCTGCTTGGACTCTTCAGCTTGGCCTAGAAACCAGGAGGGAAGTTCTGGAGGATTTTTCTTTGGGGTTACACAGGTCAGATAAGCACGGTTCAAATGTACCAAGGTTTTCCTATTCAGCTAACCACAGATGCAGCAAAAGGACTGAAAGGGTTGCATTTTAAATGGGAAGAGTCATGCTGAAAATGATTCAGTAGGCAAAAGAAGTCATCACAGTTGTCATCCTCCCACATAAAAATTCTGCAAGTTAAGGCACAAACAAAGGACAGATCACACTGGTGTGACACGGGGTGTGGTGTTCAAAATTCAGAATTCCAGCGCAGTGCTGGGAAAAAGTCCTTGAATTTTCCAGGCTTGGGTTCATCACACCCAACCACGAGTGCTCTGCTGGAAGCATTTTCTTACTCTAGATTCCTGCTGGAGGTGGTGGAGAGTAGGGGGGGCTCACAAGAGCTGGCTCAGTATTTCAAATTTTTACATATTTCTGCCACAGTGAATTTAGGCAAAGTCTGAATCTGAAGGACAGCCCATGGTGTGAGAAGGGAGGAGGGAGCAAGCCCGAAGGCATGAAGGCTTTACTGAAGTGATCCTAGGTCTGCTGATTGTGACTGATGGGCAAAGATCTGAGGGACAGGATGGCCACTGCTCTCCTGTGCAGCTGTTGCCTCCTGAATAATCCTGATTTCAAAAATAGCCAAGCAATGCATATTTTTGCTGCTGCCTGACCTGATGGACTGCACAGTCCCATTGATGGTTGATGTTAGCACTGGGAAGGGGCAAGCAGGATGTGGCATGGACTTTGGAGCCAGGTATGAAAGAGTGCTGCTGGATTGGGTCTGTTTAAGACAAGGCAAGCTATCCCAAACACCTTGTCTGGATGAGGAAATGCTGGCCAAAGCTGCCCATGCCAGGACACAAGCCAGGCAAGCCCAGGTCTGCCTGCACTGCTGCTATGGGCAGACATTGGCCATCATCTAGACAATTCTGATTTCACTTTTTCTCACCCTTGAGAAATACTCTTTTATCGCAGGGTGAATTCGGTTGGAGAGTTTGGGTTTTTTTCTCACATCATTAACAGAGAAATACCAATGATTTTAAGGTACAAACATAGCATTTCTCAGATACCAAAAACCCCCTAAGACCATGGAGCACTACTCTTCCTACACAAACTAAATACCTCTCAAATTTTCTATGTAGTGGTGGGACTCTGCCAGCTCCACAGTAGATTAAAAATCCCTCATCTTGCAGTCAAACCTCCTTCTAACCCTGCTGCCCTCTGTGAACACTTGGTCCTGCATTTGAGGCCAGTCACCTTGAATTTTGACCTTTAGAGGCAAGAAGGTACATTTCAGGTGAGCATTAGCTCAGCCAGCTTTTCATGGAAGTGTAATTATATGTGAATCTCTCTGGGCTCCTCTTGCACTCATCTGGGAGAAACAGGCACAGAAAAAGCAAAATACAACTTGGTGTAACACTAAAGTTGTACTAAAACAAGTGGCAATTTAAATACAGTGAGCTGGCACACACGAACACTCTGGTTTCAATTTTCTGCAGAACTTGAACCCATCAGGGAGCAATCAAAATTCTCAACAACGAGGAACAGCAACTTTCTGCTGTAAACAGGTAAAGGCAAAGGGTGGGGTGTCTGCTGGTCTGCCTTTACAGTCAATGGAAGAAAATACAGGATTCTAAGTAGATGTTGTGCAAGTGATTTCTTTCCATCTAACATCCTCTTTCATCCCCTTAATTAGGCAAGATGGACTTTTATCTCATCTTAAGCATAGCAGGAGGTGCAGTCTTCTTTGTCATCTTTGTGATTTGTCTTATTTATTGTATCAGAAGGAAGAAAGCAAAAAGGAATGAAGTTTATGGTAAGTATTTAAGAGACTTTGTTTTGCTATCCAGCCACCTAAAATATTAGAGCTTCCCACTGGCAGCAACCCTGTGGTCAGGAGCATTTTCTCTGCCCTGACATGAGCAATAACCTGGTTTTAGCGTATGGTGAATCTGTGTAGATCAGCTGGCATTGCCAGTCTCACTTTCTGATACGTGCTTTGAGAAAGCCACCTGAGTACTATTTTACATTGTGGCTGTTCTCTTTTGAGTGGTACAGATCACTGCTTCAGCTGTGCAGTGACACCATAGCCTCAGTTCTTGGGCCTGGATTCAGCAGGAATTGAGAAAATGAGTCTGAGAAAATGCAAGCTAATATTTTAGTGATTATTTCATGGTGACTAGCCTCTCTGAAACAGTTTGCTGTGAGTTTAAGGCCAACTCAGTGTCTCAAGAGGCAAATCCCTCAATCCTGAAGTTGAGTGATATTTCAGAAACGATGAGTCAGTGATCAGAAGTCAGTCTGTATGAATTTACTTCTTTGTGTGTGAAAATTAATGCTGGCAAAAGGGATCTCTGGCTGCCAGGAGTCTGGAAATCCCAGCACAGACAATGCAGGGCAGGGTGCTTTGATGTTGCTTCCTGGTGTTAAATCTCACTTTCCCTTTAGTAGCCTCCAAAACGGGACAGAGCAGTTCAGTCTGGGGGTGTCCATTGATGTTTCCCTGATAAAGCTGATTCCCTCAGCAGACAGGGCAGAGCTGCCCCAAATGCTCCAGGTACCTTGATCTCTGCCAGGCAGCCAAAAACTTCCATGTTGGCCTAGGAGGTGCAGGCAGAGGTGAATTTTGCTGTTCACTGCTGTTGTGGTGCTGGGTGGGTCCCCAGGATGAGGTGAGAGATGAGAAGCTGACTCCAAGTTCTTAGAAGGCTGATTTATTATTTTATGATGTTATATGGTATGATATGAAAATGATATGATATGAAAATGATATACTAAAACTATACTAAAAAGAATATATAAATAAAAAGAATATATAAATAATATATAAATAAATAAGATATAAATAATATATAAAATAATATATAAATAAAAAGAGAAAAGATACATCAGGAGGCTAAACAAGAATGATAATAAAAACCCATGACAGACTCAAAGTCCAACACAGCTGGCTGTGATTGGCCATTAATTAAAAACAATTCACATGCTGGGTAAACAATTCTCCAAATCACATTCCAAAGCAGCAAAACAGGGAGAAGCTGAAGCTTCCCAGGAGAAGAAATCCCAGCAAAGGGATTTTTCATAAAATATCACGGTGACACACTGGCACAGCAGGAACACCTGAGAGTGGCAGCTAAACCCCAACACTTGGCTTTTTCTTGCTTGGGCTGAGGACATTTCCGTGTCTTTCGGACTCCTTGGTGGATGTGTGACTGTGGGGCCCTTGTATTGTTGCAGGGGAGGAGCAAGCGATGCAGACCCTGCCCGTGGACCATGAGAGGAGGATGTGGGAGCTGTCCCAGGCTCCATCCAAGCCCACCCCGAGGCAGCAGCGAGTGCAGCAGCGGCCGCTGCCCCCGCAGCCCCCGCAGCCACAGCAGCCCCGGCCCCAGCCACGGCCCCGCACCCAGCCACGGACCCCAAACCCCCCCAGACACAGGCCCTGAGCACACAGCCTGGTGTGTAGCAGGCCCAGAGCCTGTAAGACTTCCCTGGCATTGAGAAGCCTAAGATAGGAAATGCCAGCTCACGGTGACTGGCCTGGAAGCCCCTCTCTTCTGCCTTTGGACCTCTGCTTATCCCTCTGTAAGACTACAGGTCACTTTCCTTTGACCCTTGCTATTGGACAATTTCCAAAACCCCTGAACCCTATATAAAGGGCTGCTTTTGCCCAGCTCAGGCAGAAGAGCTGTCACTGGGAGCCTTCATAGAAGAGCCTTCTGTCACTGGGAACCTTCGCAGAAGAATCAATGAAGACATCGCTGTGGAACCTCACACAGCCTTCTCCTCTCTCTCCGTGCCTCTGCTTGCCTCGGTGCCTAGCAAGATAAGAGCTGAAATCACCATGAGCTGATCATCACTAAAGAGCTGATATCGCTTCAGCTTGCAGAGGTTGCCTGTGGCCAAGAACTGCTTGGGAGCTTGGACAGCTGTGCTGAACAGGTCAGAGCTATCCAGACCCCGTTGCAGCCAGCTGGGAGCAGCCTGAACCCCAGAAAAGGCTGCATTACTGGCAGGAGGGATGTTGGTCTCTCTGCTCCACCATTCACTGGGAAAAGAAAGTTTGTGACAGCCAGGAGCCCCTTCTGCCCAGCCCTGTGTAATGCTCAGCTATGAAAAGGTGGCTTTCCTTGCAGAAAATCAGAGAGAGCATCAAGTGGAGACAAGGAGACTCAAGGTGATGGGCATTCATCCCTGTGGCCATTTTTGCATCATGTTAGGATATGGAACACTCAGCCCCTGTGTCTTTCTGTGCTTCACTTGCTTTCACTGCACCTTGTTGTCTTTGTGCTTCTTGGATGGTTTTCACCAAGAGGAAGCTAAAGCTCTACTTGGACCAAACAGACCTATGGATCTTACAGGGTTTAATCTCCTGCTACACATTAGGACAGCTCTCTGGCTTCAGCATCAAATACATGGCCTCCTGGACCAAAAATGAGTTGTATGTAATTAAATATTTGTCTGAAGTTGAAAGAATTTGTGTCATATAATGCAGAGAAGAAAATATTGAAAGGATGTGTGAGAAACTTGAAGGACCTGTGTGGGAAAAACACAAATGGGAAAGGGAGAACTTTTCCTCTTTCTTCCTTTCCCTTTCTCCACTGTGTTTAGAAAAGAAACTATGGGCTTGGATTGCAGCAAGGGAGAGTTAGGACAGTATTTTATTTTTCTTTTACATGAAACACTGAGAGAGATTTCTGGGAGAGGTCCTCCAGCACTGGGGCTTCAAAGGGTGGGTGAGACAACATTCTGTGAAGCCTTTCTGTTCTGACAAGGGCCAGGAGAATGTGCTACACAGCCTCTTCAGGGACAGTTTCAACTCAGTTTTCTGTCATTTTTAGGCAAATAAAACAAACCTTTATTCTCAGTATAATTCTGTGGGGCTATCCAGACAATTTTTGTTTTGCTTAGAAGAGGTCTGGTCTCCTTTGGCTTGTGAAATAAAGCACTATAAACTCCCAACCAGCAGGATTGCTGGTGGCACTGTCTGAATTCTCAGGGATTTGCATCCCAGGGCCTCCTGCTGAGGGTGAGGGACTGTGTTTTTTGATTTTGCTGGTAAAATCAAGAAACACAGTCCTCAGGTATAACCAGGGCATGATGGAGAGCTGGTGAGAGATCTGCATCCCCAAGGGAGAAGCTGGACTGCAAAAAGTGCACCTGCATCACCTTCCATGTACTGTTCCTCTGGGCCTTGGGGGAGGCCATAGCTGCCTCCACAGGACAGCTGAGGAGCTGGGAGCACAGGCCTGTTTTAGAGCAGAGTCTGCATGGGTACACTCAACAGTCTGGGGTAAAAGGCAGGGCAGGTGAAGGAGGAGAGAGCTACAAGATGTACAGAGCATGAGACATCCAGCCAGCTAGCTGATGTGCCAGGCAGAAGAACACCCAACACCTCTTCCAGGCTGGCCCATCCCACATGTGCCAGGGGAGATAAAACAGCCATGCTTTGTTTCTCCTGAGAAATATGAGTATTTTTATCTTCTGGTGTAAGGGCGAGGGGGCAACTTGTCAGGAAAAGGAAGCCTCTGCCTCCTCCAGAGCTCAGTCACTCCACTTGAACTCTGACAGCAGGAATAGCCCTGGGAGTGCCACTTGCTCTCTTGCCTTAGCTTTCTGCAGCTGATTTTTGGGCTTTTGCTATTTAAAATTGCATTTGGTAAATGTTTCATGGTTTACTTTGTAACATACCATATGCTCTATCCCTGTACTGAATAAATAAAGAGAAGACTGGGTGCAGAGGATCTTAGTTCACAGCTGTGCTGGTACTTCAGTATCTCACTTTGTATCAAAGGAGGCAAAACCCCCCATTTTGGTCCCTGAGCCACAGAGGCAGGGTGCAGGAGGTGTCACACCATCCCTGGGAGGTGCTGGGGTGCCAGGAGCTGGTGTGGGTGAACACAGCTGCTCTGCCTGTCCTGTGCTGCCAGAGCTTTACTGGTGCTGCTCTGTTGTGGTTACAGGTGTGGGGGTCCTTTCTGGGAGAGAGGGAGGGTTACTGGGGCCTGAAAAAGAAGATTTATCCCAGTTGGGTTGATTTACCCCAAAACACAGTCCTTGGCAGGCAAGAAAATACTACTAGCACAGAGCATGCCTGTGCAATGGAAAGCTCACCAGAACAAAACTTATTTTTTATTTGCTCCTTTTCTTTTGATAGTCACCATTGTTTTTGTGATGTCTCCTTATACAAGTATTGTCCATTGCAGCACATCAGGAACAAACGTGAGACATCACAAAAACAATGATGACTGCCAATGGTCCATGACACATTCAGAAAAAATGCTGACTTATCAAACAAGCACCCAGCAGAACTTCATTTTTCAGAATGTGCGTCGTGGGGCATTCAAATCTCGGGTTTTTATGCTGTAGTGGATGTTTCAGTTCTGGAAAATGAGCTGACATTGGGACCTAAGACATAACAGGATGTGCTTGGCTCTGGTGGTTCTTGCTGTAACATTTCTTGGTTCTTCTTTTATAGATGCATCTACCACTGAGTCATGAGGTGAAGTGTTTTTTCCTACTCTTCTTAAGGGGGATGAGATGAGATGATCAATGCTGGTCTTGTCCTTTTCTGTCTGCTGCCTCATCCCCCTGTTTGAGAGCTGCAGTTTCTGCTGCCTGGGTATTAGCAGGGATCAGTTTTATTGGTGGTGTGCTCCAGAGCCAGTGCTGAAGGAATGGGATGGAGGGAGGCTCAGCCCATGGTCAAAGCAGGTCTGTGGTTGTGCTGTGGTCCTGTAGCACTCACCGGATGGGCAGACTGAGCAGGCACCCAAAAGGGCAATGGTTGGTTCTGTAGAACATACAAATCTTCTATCCCACCATTAACCCCTGTGAAAACAGCAGCACTTGCTGCCCAAACTTGGCCTTTCTAATAAAGTAGCCAGAACCTGCCTGTACCTCTGTTGGCCTGTCCAGAGGGAGGTTCTCAGGCTTCTGGCACAGGCCAGATAATAATTTAATTCCTAAACTAAAACTCTGAGTAAAAAGTCAAGTAGGAAACCATCGCTAGTACAAGCCTTTCTTGAGCTGTTTACCAAAATGATGCCATGGGGAAAAGACACTGATTTTGTCCTTATTCTGCTACAGATATTCAGGTGCTGCAGCTGATAATGTAAGAGGTCTGGCCTCAGGATTTTGAATAAGATTAGTTTGTAGTAGCTATCAAGCTTGTGAAATACTGCTGCTGGGCAATCCTATCTCGTGCTGTGGGAAGAAAGATAAGGGTTAATTGAAGGGGAGCACAGTAAGAGGCCCTGTGCCTGTGGTTGGAAGGGGAGCACAGTAAGAGGCCCTGTGCCTTGTGGAATTGGCCTCCTGGTTCCTCTGCCAGCCTCAGCTCACAAGAGGAGTGCCAAACCCAACCTTCTCACTCTCCCCCACCAAAGTGCTCCTTCCCTCCCTGCAGAAGGGAGTTTACCACAGGACTTTTCCTCATCCTTCCAGCCTGCCTGCCTTGAGCCATAGATCAGCTGAACCATGGGAGCCTTTCCCTCCCTCAGAGGTGCAGCTTCAGCCTTTACCCTTTCAAAGAGGTGCCAGACCAGCTGCTTGAGGGCCTCTGAAATTCCCCTTGGCTCTGCTACAGCCCTTTCACTCTTCCTTTGTGAGTGGGAGTTGCTTTCTCCCTAGGAATAGCAGGGACACAGGTGAAGGAGCTTTCCCAAAGCATGACATGGCTGCTGCTCCCCTGGACCTTCTGGTGGAGCTGGGGAGGTGTGAAAAGGAGCTGTGAGCAGAAAAGGGCAGGCATGTGAGGACCTACCTCACACAGTGATCAGTAAAGCATCTGCCAGCTACTGCCCAGGGCCTCCAGGCTGGGGTTCAGGGCAGGGATCAGCTGAGCTGGCCCAGTGAATAAGCCAGGCTTTCTGCATGGGGCACACAGGACAACAGGGCAGGCACAGAAATGGCTGCTGAGAAGATGAGCTGGATGGTCAGGAAGCAGGATTTGAGTCACATAACTTTGTCACATTCTCAGTCCTGGGGTGTGGCTTTTCTTTCTGTGCAGAGCTCCCATCTGAAGTGTGATTTACCCTTTGGGCAGGGGCATGAGCTGCCTGCCTTGCTGGGCCTCCTGCTACCCCCTCCTTTTTTCATCTGAGGACCAGCTGCCTTGTTCTCACCTCCTGTGACACTTCCCACCATTACTGTCTATTCTAGTTTTCCTTTGCTACAAAATGCCCACTCAGGCTGGTTTATTCTTCCTCTTTGAATGACACCTCAGGACTCCACCTATGCACATGTCAGCCTAAGGGAGGAAAGGGGACTTCCAAGGTGTCCTCATGGCTTCAGAACATGGTTCCTCATGATCATACCTACCCTGAGAAGCCCTCTCTAGGTTGCTTTGCTGTTGGCTGCCTTTGCCAGTGCTGTCAGGAACAATTCCTGGCTCTGGAAGGAACCTCTTGGCTGCCTTCTGCCACGGGAAGTGCACAACCTGGGCCGACTCACCTTCCTGAGTCTCACTGGGCCTGCGGTGAACCCTGGGCATGGAGCCCATGGTGCTGTGAGGCCCTGCTAGGGCAGTGTTTGATCCTGCCCACCTGCCTGCCACCAGCACTGGCCCCAGTGAGGTGCCAGAGCCTCGCCTGCCTCTGCTTTGGGTGCTATTGTTCGACAGTTTCTGCCTGGGGTGCATCTGAAGCGCAGTTTTGAGATAACAGGAAGAGATAATGCCACAGCTGAGATGCTCATTGGTTGTGTTTCCCACACACTCTTTCTGCCTACCTAAAAACAGCAGGCTAGTGTTTCTGGCTGCTGCCTGGCCTCCCACACAAATGCCTGGTATCATTTCCAGCCCTTTGGTGTGGGGCACGGGGCAGGCGAGCGAGCAGGGTGCGGAGGCAGAGGGGTGCGAGGAGAGATGCGCTTGGTGCTGTCACTGCTGTCCACTGAGGGGAGCAGCTCTGAAACAACACTGCCTGCAGGCATCCCCAGGCTGATTTCCCTGTTTGCCACTCCCTGCCTCGACAGCAGTGACATGGGGACAGGCAGAGAGGCATTTGGACAGCCGGCCCTGGCAGAGCCCCAGGATGAAATGTCTGGGACCGCTGCTCTAAGCAGCCGGAATTAGGCAAACCCCTCTTCCTCTGCTAAAGCCAAAGTGAGCTTTCCCATAATTAATGGCAGTGAAATAAAGGCATGTTTGTTTGCCAACAAGTTCCTATGGAAGGGTGCCCTGGTCTCCAGGTTTTCTTTCATAAAACGTGCATGCACATCACGTTCTTCCATGATGGGCTCTTTGCAAAGCCTGCGTCAGTCCCTTCCCCTTTGGCTGGGCGCCCCAGAGCCCCCTTTGCTTGTTGGAAGGTGTTCTGGAGGATCCTGCTGGGCAGTTCCTAGAAAGGAACTCTGTGCCAGGGCACTGGGGGCTTGCCCTGCTCTGCCTTGGCTCTGCTCTTACTCCTGACTCATCTCACAGTGACTGGTGTGTCCTGTCCTGTCCCTTGTGACTTGCCCTGTGCTGAGCAATAGGCACAATGGCAAACCAGGGACAGCAAGGGCAGTCTGTAGGCTTAGGATGCTCCTGGGATGCTCCTACTTGTATTGCTGCTGGGAATGAGATTTCTCCTCTTGCATGAGAAGGGAGTAACTATCAGTTTGTGCTGGCGCAGCTGTTTTCCTCCATCTCTGCTTTCCTGGAAGTTTTACAGCTGTTAAAGGCACCACCTGAGGGAGCTGTGTCTCCGGGAATGGAATGGCTGTTCTGAGGGATCTGTGTCTCTAGGAATGGCTGTACAGCACCAGGCTGCACCAACAGCAAGGGGGACTGCGAGGCCCGTGTCCTGCAGACACACAGGTCACTGTAGTGACCAATTCTAGCTGGCTTCAGTGATTTCAGCAGCCAGGGCCCCTGGAGTACATGGCAGAATGAGGATGTGGTTCCTGCTGCTAGTAGGAAGTTCTGGTATTTCAAACCCAAAATTCAACCAGGAAAACCTCCAATGCTCTCCTGCTGACCTTACAGTTTCTACAGACTCTATTTTTCTTTTAGCCATTTATAAATTACAAAGAAGACAAGCTTAGTCTAAAGCTATCCACTGCAAAAGAGGAACCAAGCAACATGGAGATATTTAAAAGCACTGTCAAGAAGGAAACTTATCTGCACAGCAAGTGACTCGTAGGAGCCTTTAGGCCCTGTAGTGGAAATTAAGTACCAAATGTTGAAGGAGTTGATCAGAATCCACAGTTTTCCAAAGTGTTTAATAAGGAAGAAGGAGTGAAAATAAAGGGTGTCCCCACCCTGTTTCTTTCAGATGTCTTGCCTAGAAATTCAGGTCACAGGTGGGCTGCCTTGTGTGATGCTGCAGAAAACAGCAAATATGTCCCTGACTGTTGCTGCCAAAGTACACTCTCTTATCAGGTTCATTCTTGTCTTTTCACCCCTCTTCCTTGGCACAGGTACAGTTTGGCTGGGGTCTGTTCTAGAGAAAAGAGGCTGGACATGTATATCTCTGAAATATTACCTGAGGTGGGCCTCCCTGTTGTTCCTGATGGGAACATTACATCAGGAAAACTGGATTTCCCTTAAACTGGAAAACCTCCAAACGGCAGCCCTGAAGAGCCACAGGTGCCAGGGTTAGAGGCAACGCCAACAACGGGAGGAAAGGCATTTCAAGATGGCAACCATAGAAGAATCAGCTGTGAATCTGCTTTGTCTCAAAGCATCTGTGCTAGGGAAGAGCATCTGTGGCAGAGCACCTTAGGCAAACGCAGGAGTGATGTCTTCTCTGGAGATGAAAAAGTGCACCACGACCGGTGGGCACCAGAGCAGCTGTCTCAACTGACTCAACACATGTACACACACATGTTGAGCAGCAGGAACTGCTGGTCCCCTCCCTCTCCTGGAGTTTTGAGGGACATGTGTTTCTGTAGGCCTCATGAGAAATAGTACAGAAGAAAGATTTACAGGCCTAGATTGACCAGAAGAGAAGCAAAAGCTCTGCTTGTCCAAGGTGTGAAAGGAAGATGCTGCATCCTTTTGGGAAAAATCTGCTGCAGGAGGCTGGGATGGAAGAAATGGTGCAGATGATCCTTCTCTGTGGGACAGGTGAGGCTTAGCCCAGCTCTGCAGACTGCACTGCAGGTGCTGAACCTCTGTGGGCTGAGTCTGGGGATGGGCACAGATGCCTGGGCTGGGACACTTGGCCCGTGTCCCACGTGAGACCTGGCTGCTGTGCTCCCTCTCCCAGCTCCCAGTGTCATGTGGCTGCCTGAAGAGCAAGTGGTGGTGTCATGGGACAGTCGTGTCTCGGAAGCAGAAACTTGTCTGCAGATGGTGTGGTGGCACCCAGCCAGGAGCCCAGGCTGTGGATCTGTGCCATGGGTCTCTTGGCAGCTTTGGCAGGATGAACACCTACCTGCTGCCACTTTAGGGTCAGCCTTTTGCTCAGGGACAGCCCAGAGTGGGCCAGGATGGATGCCCTACCTCAAATGCACCGCTGAAAACATTCCCTGGGGAGAATTGTATGCACAAAGAATGGGAATTTCATGCTATGCCCATTTAACACCCAGAGCTGTGGGTTCTGGGCTAAAGTCTCTTTCTTTGTTGGTGAACAACATGGCTGGAGGGGGGGACACAAGGCTGGACTCATGCTCAAGGGGCAGCTGGACCAGGGAGTTGCTCAGGGAGCTGCTTGGACTCTCTGGAGGAGAAGGGGAATTTGTGGGCTGGCCATACAACGAAGACAAGAGTTTAGGGATGCAGCAGTTGTTAGCAATTTGTGGTGCTCACCTCTAGGCAGGGAGGGCAGTTTACAACACAGAACTATCCAGCTGGTGTGAGCGTGGGGTGCACAAGAACATGTTGGTGCTGTCATCTAGTGGGACCCATGAGCACAGCTCTGTGCCCATGCCTTCTACTCCTCCCTTGCACTAATTCACATCCTGATGATCAGGCCTGTATTTTGTAGCCACAAAGCTTTTCCTTGAAACAGGCAGTGTGAAAGCTGTTATTGTCACAGGCTTCACACACAGTTTATGTCAGGCTTGTTTATCACAGGCCAGGATTAAAGGGAGCTCATCCAAACTCTTGAACTCTGATGGCCCTCACATACTAACCCTCAGTAGAGTGCATTTTGTGCCTGTAGAAGAGATTCACAAACAATAATGCTTAACTGCCCATCTAATTTAGACCTCATTTTGCACCCAAAGAGATACAAATAAGCAAGACTAGAGACTTCTCTTAAGCCCTTGACTCCTGTTATTAGTATTTGAGACACAAATCGCTATTTTCTGCTTGTGATCTTCACTACAATCAGTTTCAGGTTTTGGTTCCTCTGGTAGCTGCTCAGACATGTCCTAACCACTTCCACAACACATGGCAAACCTCCCTGTCTGTTGCCTCGAAATTTCCCAGAGGGTGCATTGAGAAAACTTGTTTGCCAGAAGACAAAAACCAGTGTCAGAAACTCAGTGTTTGGGATGTGCTCAAGGCTGAGTGGCAATGGAGGGGCAGAGGTGAAATCAGGGCCATGCAGCTCATTTTGGGTCTTTCCTGGCCTGTTATGTGTCTCCTTGTTCCTCACAAAGCAGAAGGAATCCTGTAACATCTGACACTGCTAATTCTGGTGGAGGAACTGGAACGGGGAGCACAGCTGAGCAAGGGGCAACAAGGAAGTGAAAGCACTCTCCCCAAATGAGCAGCACTGTCATGTTTTTGCTTTTTAGAGATGCAGGGATTTCTTAACCTTATTTTAAATAGAGCTGTAGAACAACCCACGTGCTATTCTTCTCTACCCTTCCTTCTTACCCTTCTTTTTTGGGAAGCACATCACAAGTCTGCAGGTTATGTCTGTGTAAATACAGAGTTTATTTTCTGAATGATTCCTAACTTTATGTCTTTATTACTTTATTCTGCTGCATAAATCACTCCTTGCCCCCTGGTTAATTATTTCAGCTCATGGTGTCTAGTGTGGAGGCTGCAGAGACTCAGTGGTGCAAGCTGATGGTGAGTAGAGGAAGGTCTTGATAGGATTCTGTTTCCATGCAGGGGGGTGGTGTGGAGGTCATGCAAAAGACAAAAAAAAAAAAAAAAAAAAAAGAGCCACAAATCTTTGGAATCCTAGAATCACTTAGCTTGGGAAAGACCTCTAAGGCCACTGAGTCCAACCACTAATCCAGCTCTGCCAAATCAGCCACTAAACGATGTCCCTAAGTGCCACACCTACACATCTTTACAATACCTCCAGGGATGGTGACTCCACCACATCTCTGGGCAGCCTGTTCCAGTGCCTGACCACCCTTTCCATGACGAAATTGCTCGTAATATCCAATCTAAGCCTCGGCTGGCACAACTGGGGGTGGTTCTTTCAGGCAGTTATAGAGGACGAGGAGCCCCGAGGAAAAAGCCCCGCAAGGCCAGGAGAGGGCACCTGGAAACAACTGTTCCGTGCACGGCTCTGCTGCTGAGCTCTTCCCTTGCCCCTTTTATTTTATTTTCGCCTCCCCCTCGCCCCACCTTTTTTTTTTTTTTTTTTGCACAAACCCTGTGAGCCCTTTTCATCTTCGTGGGAGCTCGCAGCTTTGTGCCATCAAAGAGGAGCACAAAGCTCCGCTCGGTGCGCGGGGAGCAGCCGGCTGCGCCTCTCCCGCCTGCATCCCCTCTCTCTCCTCCTGCCCCGAGTTCTCTCCCCGGCTCCAGGCACACGCCCGTGCTCTCCCCCATGTAAAACATAGGGGAACATGAAGTGTATTGTCACCACGCAGCAATTCGGGGGTCAAAACTTGATCCTTTCCCCCCTGCCTCCCGAAAAGCTCTTCCCTAAAACATGCGGACTTCAGTAAGAGAGCACCTGTGCTCAAACCACTGTAGTGTTTCGAGGAAGGAGGAAAAAGCCCCACCTCACTAAGCAAGAACATCAGGCTGGAAGCAGTGCCGAGCTTGGATGTCTTTTTGAGCCGGCACTACACCCTGGCTTTTGGAAAACTCGTTGGAACAGGCTGCCCGGGGAAGGGGTTGAATCATCATCCCTGGAGGCATTTAAAAGACCTATAGATGTGGAGCTTAGGGAGCTGATTTAGTGGTGGGCTTGGCAGTGCTGAGCTAATGGTTGGACTCGATGATTTCAGAGGTCTTTTCCAACCTAGATGATTCTGTGACTCTTATTCTTTGTGTTCATAATGGTTGAATGTTGCTCCCTGAAAATCCAGGTTTTCTGAAGGCTGAAAACATGGAGCCATCTGACTTCAAATCAAAGGTGTCAGGCTGGAGAAATGGTCAGAGCCCTGCTGCACTCTGGGGTGGCTGGGAGCAACACCAATTTCAGCCAGATTATAAAGCTCCTGGCCATTTGTTTGGAGTGAATTTTGACACATGCAGCATCCCCACCTTGCTTCCCTTCTGGGATTATGAGCATCCCATGGTCTTTCCCTCTCTCACGTGTGCAGAGAAGGACTCTTCTCATCCCCAGTCCCCAAATGTGAGCTGTTTCCTCCTCACTTCTCATGGGTGCTTGCAGATTCAGGCATGAAATCTCTACCAACAAATGCTTTTCACAGGCTCTGCTGTGTGGCTTTGCTGTGTACATTACGCCCTAATTGCGTCACTTCCATGCAGCTCCCTTCCTCAGGTGAGCACCCCCTCTCTTAGTCAAAGCATGACACAATAAACACTTCATGTGCCCAGATAGTGCTCACAGAACTCACATTACATGCACATCTTCACTTATTAAGCACAAAGGCACTGCTTGCTCTGTAAAAATTCATGCTACAGATTGTGTGTATACAGGCACCTTTTCCTGTGCCTGTATACAACTTCAAGTAAAAAAAAATTGTTTTCTTTGCACAGGCACACACATACTTTCCTCTCTCTGGAAAAGACAAGCCTTTGTTGTTAGGCTGTCTTTGCTCCTCTGGTCTTTCTTTCCCCCCTTGTTTCTGATTCTGTTTTCTCTAATGCCTGTCTCTCCTGCTTGTTCAGGCTGTCAACTAAAGCTGCAAGGTGCTGCAGATGTGCCACTCGAAATCACGTTTGTCCAAGGCGTTTTCCTGGGGCGACGTGGCTTGTTAAAATGGGCTCCGTGTGTGCTCCCTCACTGAATCCCCCTGCCCTGTTTTAAGGGTACAAATGCAGCATTTTGACAAAAATGCTTCCCTCTTGAGGGATGCTCTGTTCTGTGCTCTCTGGTGGGAGCTCCCCTCGGGGAGGTGTATTATCTATCCTTGTAAGAGCTAAAGCCTGGCAACTGCTTTTGCAGACCCCTGCTGCTGTACCCAGCCTGCCTAAGCACACCTGTGCCCTGAGTGAGGTGCTGGATGGGTGAGGGGTGTTGCTCATATGCAGGAGCTGAGGGAGAAGCAGAAAGCTGGGGTGGAACAAGCGGCAGTGACGATGGTGAGTGATGTGCGTAGCTTGAGTGGCCAGGAGGGGATTTGGGGTGGCTTGCTGGCATCAGCAAAGGTTTGTGGCTTTTAGGAGGGCACAGATTGTGGTAGGGGCTCCCTGTTGATGGAATGGGAGCAGGCAGCCAGGCTGTGCTGTGCTGCAGCACCAGGGAAGGGGAGGTCATGGGGGTATCCCCTCACTCCCATGCTGAGTGCTCAGCACCAGCCATTCCTGGTGTGCAGGAATTGTCCCCATTCTTGCATCTTGCTGCTGCCTGGTTTGCCCAGGGCTCTCAAGGACCAGATTTCTGGGGCTTTTGCAAGTGATGGAGTGTCCCTGCCCAGAGCTGCCAGTCTCTGCAGAGGGGCAGGGCCTGAGCCCTGGGCAAAGGGCATCAGCTCCACCCAGAGCTCAGCTACTCCCCCAGCTGTGCTCTGCATTTAAACAACAGCTTCCTGCTGCTCAGAGTGAATTGCCTCTGACTGAGAGACCAGACCTGTGAGGAGGTATGTGGAGGACACTGAGAAGTGCTGGCTTTATGGATTTGACTTGTGCAAAGCCAGCTTATGGCTTTGCATACATGAACAGCAGTGGTGACCTGTCCCAATGCTAAGGCAACATGAAGCAAAAAGAGCTGTGCCAAGTGTCTCTATCACTCTTTCCAGTCTGTGCTGACCCCAAATGCATCCATGTGTCATGAGAGGCTCCACCGAAGCAGATGAACAGATATTAACTGACCTGAAAGGGATGTGGTGCAATGTGATGTGGTGTGGGAGGGAGTTCTGAGTCTGAGGATGTCTCTGACTCCTCTGGGGAAGGCACAGCCAGGCTCTGTGCTGCCCCTAAGGGTGGTAGCATCTTGTGCTAAGCAACATTTTCACCATGAGAGTGATACTGGGGAAGAGCCTTTGAGTAAAATGCATTCAAAGGTACTGGCTTGTCCCTGCAGTGCTGTGCCAGCAGCACCCTTGGTGCTCAACCCAATTTCCTCCCCTACTGGTCTCAGCCTGCTGGGTGTCTCACTGGGGTTAAGGTCCTGAATTGGTCATGTGCTCTTCACCTTTTTCTGCCTTTTTATATTTATTCTTTTCTCTTCATAACAGACATGAAGCAAGAAGCAAGATGTACTGTGCATCCTTCATGATCTCCTCAGGACAGCTTCCTCAGAGAAGTGACACCAGTGCAACTTCCAGTTCTATCCCTCTTTTCATGCCTTTGTCCCAACCTAATGGTGAGTCACAACAGTTGTATTTATGTCTAACAGAGCCAGGTTTTGCATAAGCTGTTTTATTTTTTAGTGAGCTCTCTCATCTGCTCAGTCAGGCGATGGCAGCTGGTGCTACCACGATGGGGAGACTCTTCAGCTGGCTTTGCTCTGCCTCTCCTTTCTTGTGTACACTAAAACAATGGCTCTGGCTCCCCACCCCCTGCAGCTTGCTGACCTGGAGACCTCTGGGCATAAACAAAGAGCAGCGTTAGTGGAAAATTGGTGCAGCCCCCAGAAGGTCCTTAGGACACACATGAGCCTGCATGGAGCCAGCTGTTCTGTGTGGGAAGGCCAGAGGCTAGCCCAGATGATGCAGAGCAGAAAGCCAAGCCAGAGCTGGAGCACTTTATTTGTCTTGTGGCCAAGGAGATGAGTGCCTTGGGCTGGATGGGCGTCAGTGGTGCTCGGCTGTGTTTTGTGGAGGGACCTTCAAGGCAAGCTGAAAGAGCTGTAGATGTCAGGTCTTGGCAAAAGGATGTTGCAAAGCCCACAGGAGGCCCATGAGGCAGCATGTTGCTGTTTTAACCATTAGCTGAGTCTTTGCACGGGTTTCCTGTCACCTGCACTTTTTAGTTCAGGGGGAAAGATACAAACCCAGTACCTGGGCAGCTGCAATTGCTGTCTGGTGTACAGCTCCTCCCTTTGCCTCTGGACTGGCATTGTGGGACAGAAAAGCATTCAGCTACCCAAGGAGAGAAAATCTCTTCTGTACAGCCCCTTGCATCCTCAGATTTGAAAGGTTGTTTCTAACATAATCTTTCTTCTAGGGTCCTGGTTGCATGTGACTGTGGGTGCTGTGAAACACATATGTTAAACAGGGTGATTTTCTGGGCTAAAGGGGAGGCCGTAGCTTTTTAGCCTCCTTAGGAAATCCAGTTAGGCTCTGCATGTGTGTTTTGGGGGTAATCTGGTTCACACACTGAAAGCCTCCCTCATACCACTGCCATGGCTCTGAGGCTCAAAGCAGAGGGTGAGGCAGCATCCTCTTTGTGAAGTGAGTTGAAATGGTTCAGCTTCCCTTCAGAAGTTTCTGGGTGACCAGCCATGTTAACACAGCTGCAGCTGTGTCTCCACAGGGATGTTGTTTTTACAAGCTGAAACCAAGAACAATTCCCTCAAAGATGCACTGAGGATAAAAGTGACTATGCGGTAAAGACCAGTGCTGTCGCTTGAGCGGTGCTTTGGCTCAGACCTCTTCCCTCAAAATTGGAGAGCTGTAGGATCAAAGATTAATTTAGGCTGAAAGAGACCCCCTGGAGGTGATTTAGTCCAATCCCCAATGAACCCCAAATGCAGGGGGTAGACTGTAAGGCATCATCATATTTCTGAGTAGAGAAACTTTGAAAATAAATCCTGGCTAATTGGGGTTAAGTGCGACTTACGTAGTAATATAAGAGGGGCCAGAGGTTTGGCTGGCTGAGGATCACATCCAGACTCTTGTAGGTCCAAGTCACCCTCCAGAACTGTGGTGATGCTGGTCCAAGCATAATCCCTCAGTTTGTTATCAATAATTCTGCTGCCTGCACCCCTCTCAGCTATGTCTGTCTGGGACAGTGTGCTCTGTGCCATCAGCCAGGCTGTGCTTTCCTGGCTTGGGCTGGATAAATAATGGCCTCTTTGCCCCTCTGTGGTGGTTACTGTGTGGCAGTGCAGTGCAGGAGGCACAAGAGCTGCATCCATCACCTGCTGCTTTGACCTCCTGATGAAAGGATGGTAGGAAGGTGGTGTGTGGGGCAGGCACGTCTGGACATGGAAGCTGTGCGGAGGCCACCACTGATGTTCTGTGGCTTTGCATGGGTGGTGGTTTTGCTTTGCTGTTGCTGCTCCCTTCTCCTGGTGGTGTCCTGGCACCTCTCCTCCCAGGGAGAGGAAAGGAGAGTGCTTAGAAACCTTCCTCTTTGCAAAGCAAATGCTCCAGCTAGCTAGAAGCAGTTGTGTCCTGTCTGGCCCTTGGTAGGAGGTGCATCTCATTGCAGAGAAGGTTAATGCATCCAGCATTTCTGCTCTCTGGATCCCAGAGCACATAGGCTTGGAGCCCAAACCCTTCCCCAGACCTCCCAGGTTTCCATGAGTTTGCAACTGTGCTTCCTGCTACTGGTTGGTGTGGACTTATGAAAGGAACAAATGTTGGCTGTTATTTAGCGCTTCAGTCAGGTCGTGCTGCAGCCAGGAAGCGCCATGGCCTGTAATGGAGAACATATGGGATCTCACACAAACACCCTCACTCTCTCCATCCTTGTTTCCCTGCCTGCAAAATGGAAATATTAATTCAGTACCTCAAGGAAGGGCAGCAGGCCTTGCTTAACAAGTTGGTTTGTGTAACGCTCACAGACATTCTTGCAGGAGGGGTGGCAGGGGAGTGTTTTAGTGAGTTTTAGAGGCAGGAGCATTGCCAGTCTGTCTTCTTCCCTTGCTCCCAGTGGGAAGGAGAAGCTGGGTGGCCTGTTGGGATGGCAGGCATTGGAGCACAGTGGCCCCTGACCACACAGGGACCTCTGGGGGCCCTGCTGTACCAGATGGGGACATTGCAGCAGAGTCACCCGTCTGTGTCCATCTGCACAGTGGCTGCCCCAGAGCCCTTGTGGTGACACTACTTGGGGCAAGATCAGTCCCACCCAGGGAGCTGTTGGATGGTTTCTCTATCCCTGTAGCCATCTGTGTCTGTTTCTCAGTGGTTGTGAGGAAAACTGGATCCTTCCCATGCAGCCATCCTTGCACATGCGTGGTCTACATCAAATGCTTGCTCCAAGAGAAATGAGTAGTATGGAAAAAAGGCATCTTGGAAGATAGGAAATTTCCACAGATAGTAACATAAAGTGAAAGCCAAGAATCTCTTTGTTTATTTTTTCCTCTTGCTCCTCCTTATTTTTTTTATGTGTGAGTTTTTATTTTGCCGAACTTATCTTTATCTTAGAGCTGGCTTTAAAAAATGATTTTCCTTTTCCACACTGACCTTTCTGAGGCAGATGAAAGGAACAGCCTTTAGAGAAGAGAGCTGTTTAAGCCAGAAACCCTTTCTGCCTTCTCTTCTTCCTCCTCAGCCAGGCCACTGTGTCTTCATTCCCTCCATCCTTCACTCTTGGTGTTGATTTCTATAGAAGAAGGAGATGGGCTCCTGTCTGCTTCCTAGTTGGCAGGCTCTAACACACACACAGAGTCCCTCCCTGTGTTGGTTGATGTTTTCTTGGTCTCTTTATTTCTGCTGAGCCAAACACACTGATGAGATCAGCTTGAGGTTCAAGACGGTTCAGGAATGAAAGTCTGGGCTCCTGTAACACAGGAAGTCATCTCCAGTCTTCAGTGGTAGGGGTTGTAAGAAGCTCTCCTGGTGCCCAAACCCACCTGAAAAGCAGAGTGGCTGAGCTGGACTGTGACCAGTGGTGTGTGCATTTGGTCAGAGACTGTGTCTCCCCCCATTTCAGCATGGCCTGAAAAGCTGGAAGTGTGAGCACTCCACACAGAAATTTCCATAAAACCCCAGCTACTGCTGCTACCTGGCCTGGGAAAATAAATGTCTGGGAGAGGTTCTGGGGCCAAGAGAGCAAAAGAGGGTCCCTGGCACCCCCTGAGGGGTCAGCACTGTGGCTGAACTCATCCTGCAATCCTGTGCTGTAGCTGGTGAAAATCTGTCAAAGCTGAGATGTGCTGAGCAAACCAGCTCACCAGTAAATGAAGTGGCATTTTGCCAGAGAAATTTTTGCTCAGCAGAAACCGTGTGGCTGCATCTGATATGGACTCTGTAAATGGCCATTAGACTGTTGCAGATGAGAGTGATATAATTGAATTTAAGGAAAAGGTTTAGGAGGGAGTAAAATTTTTTTTTTGCATAGTTTCCCAGAATGACTTTTTTTCCCCCTCCCCCTTCAGTTGGTAGCTGAAAATGTCAATAGGATGTAGTTAATACCTGGAGACAAAAATAAGAACTAAGGGAGGGCAAATGAGAAGGAAAACTAGAGATGTCCATCTTCACTAGAGCTGGGCGTATGTAGCAATAAACGTTCACAAAATGTGCTTGTGAATAAAACATGCAGCCTGTCTTCCTTAGCGATTGTGACCCATTTTATTCCCAAACACTGTGCTGCAAAAGAATTTTCTACCCGCAAAGATGTTCACGAAAGCAAGCTATCTTTTGGAGTAATGTGAATAAATATAATTGAATTCTCAGGCTGGTGTTTATTCTCAAAGCCAGGCTGAAGAGCCCTATCAGTGGCATAATAGGCTCGTGGAACAATCCGGCGTGATTGCAAATAACTCGCGACGAGGAGGGGATGTCACCTAACCAGAGGCGACTTAGGATGAATTACATGACCAATGGCACAACATAAATGCTGAGTGAGGAGTAGGATATTTTCAGCAGAAGGGTCTCAGCTCAGCCATATGTTAAAATGCCTTCACACAAAGCACTTGTCACAGCCACTGGAGAAGCGAGCCCGCCCGTGAGCAGCCAGGCTGCCGGCTGATAACGCGGGGACAGATAGCGGCGCTGCGTTTGTCACAGGATTTATCTGCAGTGAGCAACTTGATCAGCTTTAATCATATGTGACAGCAATGTGAGGTCTGGAGTTGTGGTCAATCAGTTTGAATTAATCCCTCCATCAATGTCACTGAACCGAAGATCAGGGCAAGTTGGTGTTGTTTTCTCACTTAGCCCATCACCAGCAGGAATGGCTCTCCCTGGCCGCAGGTGATCCCACCTTTCCTGCATGGCCTACATTTCTCTCTGTGAGCCTTCCCTGGCCATGGTATCAGGGGTGGAGATGAAAATGAGCTATTGGTTCACACAGAGTTTGTTCACCCCTGGCTATTGCAAAGTCCTCTTCAGTGGGTTTTTCATTTTTTTTCCATGCGTAGCAGCAAGTTGTATTTCCATACGCCCAAAATGCCTGGGCTTTCCCAGCATCTCCCAGATGGCTATTACACATTAAACTATAATTGCACTGTCAGGGAGTTTTCCTTTCTGATGGTCTGCCAATGCGTTCCTTTTCAAAAAATTATATCTATTGAGGTTAGCAGCTCGGGCAGGAAACAATCCAGACAAATGCAGGCTGCCCCATCTTCAGGCCAATTAATCTGAACCAGATATCCAGTGAGAGGGTGACGGCGGAAATGCTGAATGAGAACTGTGGGGAGCACAGGGCAATTTAGCTGGGCTGTAAACTTGCAATTGAGATGCTTGGCAGCATCACTCGGTGATTATGGGCTCTGGAGAGGGCACAGGAGGACTCTGCTGCAGTGGGCAAGCGAGGATGGCGTTTACGGGCAGCGACTACAACGCTGTTGCCCTTCAGGCATGCCAAGGCCAGCTCTGTATTGACAAACTGCTGAGCATTTCTGGAGGGAAGGCCAGCAAAGTGCTAGGCTGGAAGAGCATTCCAGTGGGAATAACCTGTTGGCAAAGTGCAGGAGAGGAGCCTGCCTTGCTCAGACCCAGGAAGCAGTTTGCTGTGCAGCACAGCACTGGTCAAAGGTGCTTGGTGATGCAGAGAGCACCTGCATGGAGATATTAACAGAATATTAAGAATACCTCTCTTAAGGCAGAAACATTTCTAGGAAGCTGGGTGGCTGCCTGGATGGGGCAGTGGGGACTGCAGCAGAGTCCATGGGTGGGGAAGCTGTGAGCAATTCATTCCTCTGCTCTGGAAACTCAGCAATCTGTAGTGACTGGCAATTCCTGGCAACTCCATGGCAGGACAATAAATTAAGAAAACACAGTCTAACTTTAAACATGGCAAAGCAAAGAGGCAAAGCCATGTATTTCATTTTCTTTATTCCATCTATGAGGATTTAAGACCTTCTGGCTTAGAAAGAAATGAAAAATTGTTCTGAATGTTTCATTTTGACAATACTGAAATGAAATCTTTTGGCTGCCTGAAGAGTTGCTTGGTCATCCCTCTCCTCCTTTTTCTTTATTTCCTTTTTTTTTTTTTTAAATATCAACCTATCCAGGCTGTGACAAGTCATGAAGATTTTGGTGCCATCAGCTCTGCATATGTGTCAGAAAAAAGCATTGCCAGTTGTATTCAAGTGCAGAGTCAAGTGATCAAGGAGACGTCATGGGATGAGGGCATGAATTTCTTCAAGGAGCACCATGAAGTCTGTGATCAGGCTCATAGTAATGAATACTAACCAAATGAGGAGGAATGTGTATAGGAAAAGTTTGATGGAGAGGTCTGAGAGAAGGAGACTACCCTGAAATAATAATTGCCTTTTCAATACAGGCTGATATGGAAAAAAAAAAGAGTTTTTACTCATTCTCTCTCCCTCTATCCTCCTCTCCTCTGTTTGATTTGTAGTATAATACAAATAGCACAATATCTATAAACCCTCTCTCAGTACTGCCATTCCTGACCCTACATGAGAAAAAAAACCTCAAAGTAACAGAAAGCCTTAGGCAAAAACGTTCAGGAATGGATAGCATGTGATATTTTGTATAGATTTTAGTCCTTCTAGATGAGTTATATGAAAATGAATTGGATGCAGCAGAGAGGTCAGCAAAAGCTGTTGTTAAAAGCTACTCTCTTTCAAGATACATATAAAACCCCCCATACAGATTCCCTTTGTGAAACATACAGCTGAAATGGTAGGAGCTGCTATCCAAATTGCCAGCGGTGCACACAGTGGGTCAGGAGAGGTGTGACCAGAGGAGAGAGTGACTGAGTGCAAGCACAGGAGGCCACTGCAGAGCAGGGAGGGAACTGCATCGCTTCGTGCAGAAAAGCCACAAAAGTGTCACAGAAGCAGATAAAGGAGGATGTAAGCAAACATCAAAGAAGGGCTTGCAGCACTGCTTTAGAGAGTTTTAGGGGAAGCAATCCTGAAAGAGTGGCTGGGAAATCTCTCTTTTGTTTCCTTCTGTGTTTAGGGAAAACAGGCTTTGCCACTGCAGGCATCCACAGCTCTGCCAAGGAGGGAGGGAAGTGCCCTGCTGCAGGACAGGCAGGCTGTGAGGACACAGCACCAGACCATGGGGGTTGCTGAGGGGCAGCCAGGGCACTCGTTTTCTCTTCAATCCCCTGTTCCCCAGTTGCTCAAAATGCTTGTCTTTCAAGCAGTGGTGATTATTCCAGCCTGGGTCTGTGAGGGAAGGAGGCTTTCTCTGGAAAAGAAATGTGGTTTTACCAATTAGGAAGAAAGTAGTGATGTTCTTAGCAGATTTTTGGCCAAAACCCCAGAGAATGGAAGGCTGAAATTAGGCAGGGAAGTAACCTCTGCAATGAAGATCTCTCTCAGCTTATGTCTTTAAAGTTGACTTTTTCTTGAGCACATTTTGATTGCTTTAAAGTCATGTACTGTGCATGCACTGTACTTTTTTTGGTGGCTAAGCTCTCAAAGTGAGCATCTGAACAAGGCTTTGCAGTCTGCATGAGTGGCTGATTTCCCTGCACAGTGACAAGTCTGGTTAAATGTATCGTGGGCTGAGCAAAATGCAGACAGAGCCCCAGCCTGACCCAAGGTTGGAGAGGGGCAGAAGACCCTGCACTGCAGCTCCTTGGTGGAGCTCCCAGGGATGAGATCACTTCTTCTCTGGGTGACCTGTTCTAGTCCTTCACCACCCTCACAGTAAAAAATTTCTTTCTAATATCTAATGTAAACCTGCTCTTTTTCAGTTTGAATCCATTCCTCCTTCTTCTGTCACTACATGCTCTTGTACAAAGTTCCCTTACATCTTTCTTGTGGGCTCCCTTTAGGTATTGGAAGGAAGGATGTGAGGTGGACAAGACATACAAAAGCCAAAGCTCTGGGATGTGGTGAAATATTAGGGATATCCTTGGGCAAACAGACGTGATGTCCACAGCTACTTCTAGTATGCAGCAGTGCTTTAGAGACATGCAGACCAAAGTTCCTCCTTTCCCTATGTTTTTCTTTAAAATAGATAATCAACAAAATTAAAACAAGCCGTCCCTTCCTTTCAAACTAGAGATGAAATATTGGATGCAGCTCCCCAGAGACAGCAGCTTTGTGCAGGTGGCCATCACCAGCCCCTGGGCAAGAGGGACGAGAGTCTCAAGCCCCACAAAGGGATTTTTTGGGTATGACAAGGGGGGGGACTGTCACAATCTCTTGGGCTGTATGCAGAGGTGTGTGGGGAGGGAAGGTGGGTGCCCTCAGTGACGTTTTTGCCAGTTTCACATTTTTCCTGCCCAATAAGTCAGCAGAGAAATCCCTACTAGAGCCAGTCTTTCTGGATCTCTTGACTGCTTCCCTTCCACAGCCCACTGCGTGCTCCTTCCCCCATGGGCAGGGGTGCAGCATCCTCAGAGGGCTGAGCAGCACCTCAGGGCCTGTGGGAGGTCAGCCTGGGGGCCTCTGTAGGTGCTGCTCTGGCTGCAGGACAGAGAGGGTAACAGGAGCTGGCGGTGCCGTGTCTGTCATCCCCTGGGATGGGAAGCTCAGCCTGAACCAAAGGGGCCATTTAGCATTGTGAATTATTGAGTGCTTTGCAATGTGGAGGAGCCGAGTGAGTCAGCTGAGGTCGGGCAACCTGTGCTCCATTTTTAGAAACAGGGGCTGACCAGGGATAAAAACACCCCTGCAGGCCACCAAAGCTGCTCTGTGTGGGCTGGAGCCCCTTGCAGCCAGGTGGGGACGATGGGGGGGTAGATGGGAGGGAATGCTGGGGGTCTCACTGGTGGCAAAGGGGGAAGGGATGCACTCTCCCTCCAGGGATGGAGACTGGGCAGTGAGCTGTGAGCACACTGCTGGTGCTTAATATTTATTAACGACTTGGAGAAGTGGGGGAAGCAGTGAAGCAGCAAGTTTTGCAGATGGCATGGAATAATTTAGGCTAGGGAAGACTGTGCAGGCACCCAGTGGGACTTACCCAAGGTAAGGGGCAGGTGACCCTTGCTGCTGACACACACGGTGGGGAAGGCTGCCTCGATGGCACTGCCACCTCTCTGGTTCCTCAATCCACCACAGCTGCCTGGGTGATGGTGGGGGGAGGCTGGGTGTCACCACACACAGCTCACTGGGAACATCTGCTCAGTCTGCAGCAGCTGGCTCAGGAGAGAACAAAATGGCTGGCTATATAAAGAACAGCATTAAAAAAAAAAAAAAGGCAGAAAAAAAAAAAAAAAGCCATGCTGAAAATACCACCTTTCTGCTGTCTAGGCAGAGCAGGTGAATTATGGACTGGAGACATTCTCTTGTTGCATGAGTAACAGATGAAGGATGTGGAGAAAAATTGAGCAGAGAAAGTGATGGATGCAGAGAAGCTGGAAATAGCGACTGTCTTGTTCCCACCTGTATCAGGAGGATTGAGGTGAAGTGTTTGAAAAACAAAGACAAATCAGTTTATCCCCCTAAATGAGGCACAATCAAAGAGACATCCATGGACACTGATGGCCAAAATGGCTAATGTGGGCAAAAGGATGGATTCTTCTCAGCTGTGTAGCTACACCTGGGGGATGAGAGTGCAGGATACACTGTGCACACCAAGAGTCCAGCATGATTCAGGGTAGGGCTGTACATGCAGGTGAATCACAATCATTCCTGTTTTGTGCTGGGGTTAGGATTTTGGCAGGGCAGGTTGACTGGGCTGTAGCTCCAGAGGGCTGCCCTTGAGGCTCCCTGCAGCTCTTCCCTGAGGCATGGCAGTGGTCACAGTGCCAAGGTGATGCTGAGCTGGGAGGGAAGGTGAGGGGTCCCCCCAGCAGGGTGAAACAATCAGCCAACATGTGGGACCTATCTGATTTCTTCACAAAAGAGGGCTGAGGTGCTGGGCACCCACAGCAGCGGGGGAAAGAGGCAGAGGAGATTGGGGTTTACATTGAAATGTCTGCCAATTCTTGCCTCTCCTTACCTATTCATTGGCACCCAGGGCTGAGGTTTGGTCTTCCAGCTGCACCAGGGGTACAGAATCTCTTTGCCCCATAGCTTTCACTGCTTAGTGCCATTGTCTGCAGGATAAACACAGCGTACAAAAGTTGTGCCTTGGCACCTAATGGGGTAAAAATGCAAGTTGGAAATAGCTTGTCCCAGAGACCATCTATTCATACTGCTGAAAAGGAGCTGCTTCTCACCCAGGATCTTAAAGCAGTGGGGCTGTAAACAGCATTTAGTCCCTTGAACAGGTTGTCTTCACTCCTCCAGAGCAAGGCAGGGGGAGTCATCTCTCATCATGGACACTCGTGGCACCTCTCAGTAAAATTCTTCCAGGGTGGTTAGTTAAATCACTCAAGCAAGAGAAGCCTCTGCCTCTGATACAGTTAGGAAATGTGACCTAGTTAAGCCCAGACGTTTTTGAGTGCGATGAAATGGAAGCGACTCGCACTCGCTGAAAATTGACACCAGAAATAGATTGTTTGCTGCTCGTCCGGCCCACACTGTGTTTGGTGGGTTCTGCACGGGGCAGGACCCTGTCCCAGCAGCCCTGTCCCAACCCTGTCCTTCTCTGCACTGTCACTGTCCCACCAGGCACCAGGGACCCCCGCAGCCCCGGCCGTTCCCCCTCCGCGCCTCGCTCTCCTCCATGAAATCCAATTAAAGGGTGAAATGAATTTTGGAGTGACTGCTACAGGCTGTGCATGTCTGTGCATGGAGGAGGGGGTGGAAAAGGCCTGTCTGCTGGTGCTGGAGCAGCAGAGAACCGGCTCTGGTCTCGTTTTAAGCCCAGCCCCACTGAAAAGCTGCTGCCGCAGCTGCAAGGGAACTATAAACGTACCATGCAATAACGTTATCGCTTTGATGGATGCTGGAGAGGGTTTGAATGCCTTTTCTTTTTTTTTCTTTTACAGTGTGGCCTTGTACCTTGCAGCTTCCCTTGCTGTAATGTGCTGGTTTCTTTTGTAACTCAAATCCTGCCCCCTCCCCTCTTTTAATCGGCATAATACCTTCGTTTTCTGCCCCTTTCCTGGAGGAAAAAAGAAATGCTCTACTATTTGGGGGGGAAAAAAGCCTTTGTCCTATCCTCTTGCTGTGCCCAGAGCAAGTTTGTCTCTCCAACAGATTGGCACAGAGGTGTCCAGGAAGGAGAACCAATGCAGGCTGTCCAAGTACCTGGAGCTCTTCTCTTGAAGAGGAACTGGCCTCGTGGGGACTGCAGTCTCCTTGGGAGGGAAAACAAACTTCTTGGTGCTGAAGTCATTGGTTTTGGCATTTTCTTTCTCAGAAACAGTTTCCCTTTTGACAGAGCTACGCTTGGGGCAGTCCACTCAAATGCACTGCTGATGTCTTGGACCCTCCAAGGGGCTGACACAAGAGCTTTAGGAGTGCGCCACAATGATGTGACCTCAATTTGCCATTTTAGGAGGGTTCTGCAAATGGCTGGACAGGCTGATGCAATGGGTCCTTTCCCAGAAGGTTCCCCTCCATCCTCCCTCACTTAGCAGCTTTCCTCCATCCCTCCCTCTCTCCCTCCCCTGTGCACCCTCAGGCTGTGGAGCTCGCTCCTGCCAATTCGGACAGAGGCCAAGAGCACAGAGGGGATTGCAAAGCAATCAGGTTCAGAGGAGAAAACTCCCTGAAGGCTATGAACATTGCAGGCACAGCCTCTGGCTCGGGGAGTTGCTACTCTGTGGAGTGCCAGAGGCTGGGAGGGTCCTCTGGGGAAAGTCACACTCCACGCCTGTTGTGGCTTTTCTGCACTTTTTCCTTGGACATCTGCTCCTGGCCCCTGCTGCAGACAGTGTACCAAGCTGGATGCTCACCAGTCTGGTGAAGGGTGCTCCTTATTACACCCCGCACTTCCGTGGTTCTCTGATTTTCTTCATCCTCCTTATTCCATCTCTCTGGCTGTTTCCCTGATGGGAAGACTTCTTCTCTTTCCCACTTGGCTCTGGCCCTGTTCTCATCTTAGACAATTTGTCTCAACGCTCAGGCCTTGCTTGGCTTCAGCTGTGGGTGACTCATTCCCTGTGCCTTGCCTCAGTCCCACCTCTTGGCTGTCTCTGGGACATCTGCTGTGCACTGCATCACTCAAACACAGCCTGCCTGCCGACACAGCTCTGTGCCCTCGCACAGCCCCTTGGCAGCAGAAACTTGCCTTCCCTGGAGAGCTGAGGCCTGTCCAAGGGCACAGGGGGCTCTCCAGGGGATAGCATCAACAGCTAGGCATTAGTACAGTCCTCTCCTCAGCCTAAAGATAACTTTATTTCCCAACCAGCCTGGAGTCATAAGTGCAGGAGAGGGATGGAGCAGCACAAGCTCCTGCTCTGCTCACCAGGCTGTCCCTGGCTACCCCCTTAAAGGATTTTTGGGCTCATTGGGTGTAAAAAGCCATGTGCAGTCAGAGAGCTGCTTGCATTGCTGCCCCATGGCTCCCTCCCTACTCCTGCACCCATGTCCAGAACATGACTCACTCAGCATGCTCTGCCTGCCTCCTTCCTCATCTCCTGCCCTGCTGCAGGGCAGCACAACTCTTGTGATGAATTCCCTTCTCATGGGAGAAGAAGGAGGAGAGCTGTTTGCGCAACCTGAGGCCCTGTGGAGAAGGGCTGTCTCATCCCAGTTTTTGTGTCACAAACTGGGCTCCCCAGAGACCACAGTTCCTCAGGGGCACAGAGAGCTCATTGTAGAGGGATGCATTTGTGCCCAAAAAGATGGAGTAAGAGCATTATTCCTTTTAGTCTTGCTCCCAAGATTGCTTCCCTGTAGGGTTTCAGAGTAAGATGTTGCTGGTTGTCAAGGCTATAAAATCTAACAGAAGTAGAAGGTTGAATTTCAGTCCAGTATCATTAGCCTAGACAAAATTTGATGAATGTGTTCTCTTTGTTCCCTCCTCTCCTAAAATGAATTCAGACCAGGCCAGTGCTTCCTTCTTGGTGAGGGATTTCTGAGGTTCTGACTCCGTGGAAAGTTTGACTGGCGTGGGTGTGTGGCCAGTTTTTGAAGTCAGCATTTGTTGAGGGTTTACTCAGTGCTTGGAATATCAAACTGAACAAAGCATATACATTCAGTTGCTGTGGTAAGAGTAAGGCTTTATGTGTGTGCTGCTCAAACACACAGGAGGTTCTCTGCTGCTGCAAACCCAAACCAGCTGGCTGAGTCAAATACAAAGATATGCACTTAAGAAACTCCTGTGCAGGTTTGCAGTTGAATAACAACTGTGCTGAGAAGGGACAAAACCCAGGTGCATTTCCAAGTGAAAATTTCCTCAGCTACTTAATGTCAACAATAGTAATTCCTGTTATAGGTGCCTTTCACCTTGAAGCCTCTACAAAGGCTTTGTGTGTCTGTGTGTGCATTTGATCGTTTGCCCAGCAATGAAGGGGAGGCTCTGGTGTGGGATGCAGCAGCCATACTCTGTTATCTACAGTGCCCTTGGGCTCCTGCTCATTTCTGGGCACACAACAGCAGTGTTAGCTCTCTAATTGTTTCCTCCAAGCTCCTTCCTCTGCATTTCTCCTCCACATCCCTCCTTGCATCCCTTGCTCCCACTCTTGCCCTTCTGTGCTGCGTTTCCTGTTCCTGGGCAGCCCTCCCTCCTCTCATCTGTGAGTGCACTATCGCTCTGCCTTGGCAGCCCTCTGCAAAGCTGTCCTCCTAAAGCACTCCCCCTTCTTTCCTCTCCTCCAGACTCCTCTGAACTTGAACTCCTGAATTTTGGTTGGATTTGCATGCCATGCCTGTTCTAACTTGCACGCAGCCTGGGACAGCAAAGATGTTTTATCTATGGTGACAAATTGCTGTGTAAAGTTACAGTGTGACATGGAGAGAACAACCACCCTGATGGGACTGCAATCTGAGAGACATAATATGCCAGGGAGAAGAGGTAAAGAAAACAAAGGTCAGTAGTGTTTTATTAAGTCTGAAAGCAAAGAAATGTACATAAAAGGTGTCTTTATATAATGCTTTGCATCCAGATGCTTTCTGAGATCATCTGCCCAGAGTCTCCTGTTACAGGCAGAGGAAGGACAAACTTCCTTGTCCCTCAGGGGTGCTCAGAGCATACTGATGGTAAGAACCACCTAGCAAACTTCCTCCAGGCTGAGGCTGAGGCTCCCACCTGCCAATTCCACCCATGGTTCCATTTAAGCTGCTTTAAGTGAGGACTTCAATGTCACGTGCCTAACCTCATCCAGCTGATCCTCTGCCGTACCTGCTCACTTGAATTTTTGCTTCTGGGCTGGGCTTCTTCATATTTCAGGTGACCTTACAAAAGTGAGTGCTGCAGGAAGTGCTGAGCAGTTAGCAAGCAAGCTGCCCCGAGCTGCTGCTCATCACCTACCCGACGCTTGCACATCATGGCTTTCCACCCTTCTCCAAGCCCAAGCTTCACCTCTATCTCTTTAACACAGAGAAGAGTCACAAAAAGACACCAAAAAAGGAATTTATGATGTGCCCATGCAGCTCTTTGCATTGCAGTAGTGAAATCTTTGTGTGCAATGCCTCACTTCTGCATTAAAACATTTGGATAATGTGTGATCTCTCTCCACCCCAGGCAGGAGCAGAGCAGATCTCAGTGCAAAGGGCAGCTTGGAGCCTTTGGCCCATTTCTCCACAGACATGCTGGATGGTCTGACTCATGTGGCATGTGTCCATTAGAAACAGGCTTGGGATTGTCCTCACCAATTTCTTCAACAAAATGGGCCAGAAAATACCCAGAGGGACAGAACCAGGCCTTGGCTGTGAGTTCTTCTAGTCAGCAAAATAAGAAAGACCAATTTTTTTGGTTATTCAGCTACTCAAAGGTAGCTGAATACCATCAGTGTGAAACCTGAGGTTGTTGAACAAGATAGGCACCTGAGGACAGTGGAAAATAGGGACCAAAAGGGACCTTTTGGACCATATTGTCCAATCCCCTGCTGCTTGGTGTAGCTGTGGTAAAGAGCTGCCTCACTTCTGCATTAAAACAAGTTGGGTTTTTTTGTCCCCATAAAATCTCCTGCAAGTCAATCCCAGAGATGCACTTCTTGGACAGTCAGGTCCTTCTTCTAATTTCCAGCTGAAATGTATTCCTGGCAAATTTATAGGCACTTGTTCTTCTGCCAGCACTGCCCTTTCACTCAAATAGCTCTTCTCTCTTCCTGGTACTTCCCCCCAGGGTATTTGTAAGCAACAAATATATCTTTTTCCAGCCTGCATTTTGCTAGACTCAAGAAACCAAGCTCATTTAGTCTCTTCTTGTGGAAGAAAGCTCTCTCCTCCCAGGTCATGACAAGAGAGAAAGGCACAAAAAAAGGCAATTTGAAATTAATTCATCTTTTATATGGACATACAATATTCTGTACTTCTGTGATGGCATTAAAATCTTGCTATTTCTATTAGAAATCCCTCATCTGACATGTCTTAGGCTCACATTTGTCTTTCTCACATCTGCATGCTGCTGCCAGCTTACAGACATTTGATCAGCTCGTGCGCTCAGGTCTTTCTCCTCCTCTGTCACTTCCAACTGATGAGCTCCCAGCTGGTAGCAGAAATTCTCATTATTACTCCCTCGGGGCACGACCTTGCATTTTCTACTATTAAATCTGATGCCATCTCTATTGCTTCTGTCCCTTTTTCATAGGAAAACTGCTCTGATTAGTCACCATATAATGCCTTAGAGACCTAAAGACATATTCACTATATTTTTATTTTTAGAAACTGTTTGCTGTTTCAGTATTTTCATTCAATGAATGATGCTGATGTCTCTCTGTATTACCACTTCTCTCTAACAGAAACTCCAGGCTGATCTGCAGAAGGGCAGGAAAAAATTGCCTTCCAGATGAAATATGTGGCAAGAAGAGCTATATTTCCAAACAATTTCAGGGAAATAATTTTGTAAGTTATTTGTCACTCTGCTGCACAAAATGATCAGACACACTGTCCAATCAACAGCAAACCAGAGACTAACAGGTATGAAAATGTTCTGTTTTATCTAACTATTTTTCCAGTGATCCAGATTTACTGTGAGTAAATTTACTGCATCTTGCTGCTGGGATGCAGCTCGCATCTACAGAGCTGTCACAGTGATGGCTCCCAGCACTTTGGGTTTTAACCATTAAAACTATTTTTATGATGTTCAAAATACTTCAGAAACAACTGCTGTTATTGCCTAATTTTTGTGCCTAATTACTGTGGCAGTGGGCAGCTTATGAAGATCTGTGATGGTGATGAGAATTCATTTACTCTAACCTCTCATTTTCAATTACAAATAATGCTGTGTGGAGATCATTTTGCCCAGAGAAGGTCTGGTGTAATTCAAAACACCCCCCACATCCTTAGGATGCTGCAGCCACTCTGAAGTGTCTGACACTGCTGGTGCTTTATGGAAAAATGTATTTCAGAAAATAGCTGGGGAGAGGTGCCCAAGAGGTGCTGCAGAATTTTATTTCCCACGTCTAGGTTGTCTGGTGGATGTTTGTGAGGTGTTTCACAGGGCTGTGAGCCCTTTAATGGCTTTGGAGGTGTTTGAGCAGCACCCAAAGCCATGGGGCTTCCTGGCCTGAGAGGACCTCTGTAAAGTCCATCTCTGCAAGTGAGTATTGAGAATACTTTGATTGCTTGTAAACCAGAGTCTGGTGTGTGTAGGGAGCTGTAGTCCTGACAGGGTATCAAAATCAAAGGCATTTTCAAGTTGGTCTTGCTCACACAAATGAGGCGCATGATGATTTGCCATGGAGGTCTTCAGATGGCCAAAATTAATTTTTCTTGAAAGAACCAAATCTCCTTTCCACACTGTGTTATGCGTGTGCTCTGGGGATGCCTCCTGTGTTGGGATGCTGTGGGGAAGAGGAGTCTGGGGGGGACACTCTCGCTGTGTGCCCATGGTGCAGGCTTTGGTGGCATCTGCATGACCTGCTCAAAGCATCAGGACCTCTGTGCACCCTTTCAAGCTGTGCATCATGGGCTTGTGCCAGCAAAGATTGTATTTCTTGCCTCGTCCAGACATGCTAATGAGGCACTCTGACAGGGCTTACCTTTGGAGATGAGAAAGAAAACAGCAGAGAGAGATGGAAGGCAAAGCATCGTTTTGGAAGCACGAGAACTTCTGAAACATTAATCTGGTGAATAACTCCCTGCCAACAGAATTTCACTGAACCACTGATCTGAATCATGTCGCAGATGGCATCGTCTTCCAAAGTGTTAGCAAAACACAGGGCTCAACCTTCAGTGCCCCTGCATCGCTATTTCTGATCCAGCACAACAACGCGCCTGCAAAAGACAGAGCTTTTAATAACTGCAAGTCAGGAAAAAAATAACCAGCCCTGTTTGGGATCTGAATAGCTGCCTTGCAGAAGGAGAATTGCCCATTTTGCTCAGTGCAGCAGTGAAGATGGGCTCGCAGCATACAGAGTACCACATGCTCTGATAGACTGCGAGATCCGCTACGATGCGTTTTTATAAATGTAAAATCTCGACTGGCATTTCCCAGTGGAAGGTGCTAGGCTTGATAAAGTATGACCAGCCATGGCACAAATGAAAGAGGAGGAAGGGATTGCATGTCAGCCAGCAGCCTCAATTTATGGCATTTCATGGCTGCAAGAAGAATTTAGGCTTGAAACATTGTTTTAAATACCGAAACCAGCCTGATCTGATGCCAGGATGGATAAATAGTAGTGCTCCTGGGCATGTAATCTCTGGTGTCAGACACTACATCTGTATGATGTCAGCCAATGACCTTTTTGGCACCTGAATTTAGTGCCCATCCTGGCTGTGTATCACCTGCTCAGTCAGAAGTAATCAGTGGTCTCCACCTCCTTACACCTGATTTCCATGCAGGAGGACATGCCAGCATCAGGTCAGATCCACTCATTTGGGTGGCCAGGACCCTGAGGAGAACCACAGCACACATCCAAGGCGTGCAGCACCTCTCCCAGGCACCTGGGGCCTGGCAGCCTGACCTCAGCTGGAGTTTCACAGGCAGAAGAGCTGAGATTTCCTCACCCTGCTTTCCCAAGGAGGGACAGGCCTCCCAAGGGACTGGTACATGTCACTGGGGCTTTGCCCTGTCATCTCCTGAGCTACCACTGAGAAATCTTTCCAAAAGATGGTCAGCTTCTGTTAGACATCTTTCTAACCACCACCACCACCACCACCCCTCCAAGGAAAATGATGTTAAAAGCACAATGCTAAAGATTGTGAAAGCAAGCCCTCCACAAAGCAGGAAGGTGGTGGAGGAGAGCCAGAATGATGGTGGCCTTGTGCAATCTGATTTTGGGCCCCATGAGTGTCCAACTTGCTCCTTTAGCCCCTGCCTGTCTCAGTGCACAGACTGCAGCTGTGGAGGGGCTGAACAGCAAAGCATGAGGACAGAGGAGGCTGCTGCCTGCTGACCTCTGCTCCTTTCTTGGAGAAGATGGAAAGTGAGTAACAGTTGATGTGGAGGCTGAAAGAAGGCCCTGTCTCACTGAGAAGACACCAGAGTTCTGTCCCAGAGAACTGGACTTTCTCCCTGCCTGTGGTGCCGTGTACCTGTGGGATATCATGGACATCACTTCATCAAGCATTTGTAGGTAATCACTGCCTCTGTGTGCTCTCATTGCCCAGTGCCCTTCTTGAAATCACAGGGGTGCAGTGAGAGAAATCAGTGAGAGTCCTGCTCAACCTCCATGCACTGTGCCAGCAGGCTGGTCCCTGGGCAGGCAGACCCTGGGTAGCTCAAAGGGGCTGTCAGAAATAGCTGCTGTTTCTCACCAGGTGAGTTGAGCTGGTGATTATAAATGCAGGAGTTGCTGTAAGCACTTCAGCGTTACAATGGTATTCTAGAAGAACCTAAGAGGAAATTAACAGGACCAGAGTAACCAGATTTGAATAGCATGTCTTACAAAAGGCTGAGGAATCCATCAGCCCTAGGCAAGACCTCTCACAGAAGATGTCAGCCCAGCCAGTTAAAGTCAGGCAGCGTTAGAAGAGACTGAAGATCATGCCAACCTGCATAACAGACACTGCTGCCACCTATCACAGTAATGAGATTTCATAAAGAAAAGCCCATCTCAGTGGCTTCCAGAAGGATTTCCTTTAGCAGACAGCTGGGCACCTGGGCTGATTAAACACAGATACAAGTTTGAACAACTGGAACAGCCTGTCATGTTTTGTTGCACCCAGGCAGTTCAAGATGCAGCAAACACATCCAGTCCATTTTTAGCTCAGCTCTGAATGTATGCACCCTGTGAGATAACTAAACATTTAGTCCCTGCAGAGGACACAGTGCAGCACACAACACATCAGAAGTCCTTCCACGGGAATGGGCGCCCTGCTCAGACCCCAGGGGTGGGAACAGTATCCTGAAGCCTCTGCCATGAGACAGCAAGAGGCAGTAGGCATAGATTGGCTGTCACCCCATCCTGCAGGCTGATGGAGGAAAGCAGGACAGTGTCACTTGCTCTTGGTTAGAAGAAAGGAGCTGCCACAGGGTTTGCTCTGTACTGAAGGAGTACCTGAAAGCAGGACTTGGTCATGAGTCTGTCTACACTTGGATCTGCATTGCAGTACAGCTGTGATGCTTCCTGGCTGCCCAGAGCCTCAGGCACAGCCCTGTCCTTCCCAGCAATACATTGGTGAGGTTCTTATACCTTTTCACTGGTTTGAAAATCAGCCACTGCCAGTCTCAGTTAAGGCACTGCCAACTGGAGTTGGGGCTGAGCTTGTGATTTTGATCTGCAATTGCCTGGTGACTTGTCAAAAGCAGTAAGGGTCACCAGGAAAAGAGCTGGAGTGAAACCTTGCAGACACTGGGCTTGTAGGTAGGGAGCTCTTCAGACCTCTCTTCTGCCCACAGAAAGATTTTGTCTGGCTCTCAGAGTGTTCTGGGTCCCAGTTCCCTCCCTCAGGACCCCACTGCCACCCTGACTAATCATGTCAATCTCAGCAAAACTGGCTTCTAGCACCAAGCTTTTTGCAATGCCCTACTTTACAGGGCTCAAGCAGCAGCGGGACAACCTAGAGAAAAGAAAGGGACAGGGCAATTAAGTGAAGGGATGCCAGAGGCAGGGAAGGTTTAAACTCCTCTCCTTGTGAATCTTTGTGAAGCTGGAACTGAAGCAAAGCCCTGATTCCTCAAGTCACCCAACACCTGGGAGCCACTGGCAGGCTCACAGCACAAGCAGAATGATTCCACTTTTACTGGTATTATCATCACCAGTCCTACCAACCAAGCAGTGAAGAAAGAAAAGCATCATCCAAGGAACGGTGTCCTCCATGCATTTGTACACAATATGGCTTTAATTGCACTCAAAGGCTGACAAAAAAAGGCCAAGTAAATTTCCTTTGAAGTCAACAAAAGTTTCTGTTGACTTGAGTGGGCATTGGCTGAGGACCACAAGCTGCAGGAGGAAGTCTAAATGACTGTGGCTGCCAAATCAGAGGTATGGATTTAGCAAAACCCCTATGCTGTGGTGTTCCCATTAATTTCTGATCTGCAGAGGACTTGCATGCTAGTCCATAACCCTCACTACTTACCCACACCATCCTGTCCTATTTGTAGGGAGTCACCCTTCTAGAACTACTATTTTCCTACTTGTAAAATGGGACCAGCTCATCAACTGGGGCACCAGCTCAGAATCTGGCCTCTTTTAGGTTTTTTCCCCTCCTTCATCTAGAAGAAATGGCAATCCACAAAACTGGAAAAACTATCAGATCAGATTCAATTAGCCTCTTTCCACCCCTTGCACATGCCTGAAATAAGGCTTCTGTTATTGGGGTTTAGCTGACGATGCTTTTGTGCAAGGAAGGAAAGGCTCTAGTTAGTTATTCTGTAACTGAAGCCATATGGAATTGAAACTTGTTGAATCAATAATGAAACATGTCTGTGTCACAGAGCAGTTTTGATTCCAAGACATACAATGGACTGTTTGCAAAGTCACATTGCTGGTTAAAACTACATTTTTTTTTTAAATGGACAAATAATATAGGGACTCAACTGCTTAGGAGGATATGATCTAGTTGACTGCCTGAGAAAGTTAAAAAATTTCCCAACCAGCCTGAGGTTCTCTGTTGACTCATTTTCATAAGATATGTAAGTACTGTGGCAAATGCTTGCCAGTCATTTAGGCAAGTAAGGTAAGACACATCAAGAAACACACAGCAAAAATTATTTCAATGTCCTAATTTCCCATCCATCCTTCCCAACATGTGCAGAGGAGCTGCACTGAGAAACAGGTGAGTTGCTAATGCAGATTAAGTTGTCCTTTGAGAAGCCACTGCAATTAATCCACCCAGTAACCCCTGAACAAAGAAATACTTCCGTGACACATCAGTGTTTCCAGATTTGGAAAGGATTTGACAAATGCCAAACCGAACTTGCACAGCAAGTGAACTGTAGTGGAGAAAAGAGTGTGCAGCCTCCAGAGGAGGGCATGGAGTACCTAAGAGGGTAAATAACCTACTTGCTCAATGGTAGCATTTATTTTATTTTATTTTATTTTATTTTATTTTATTTTATTTTATTTTATTTTATTTTATTTTATTTTATTTTATTTTATTTTGATGCTTGGCAGTAAAGAAGGGTGTTGGAGGATGTCAGAGGTGCTTCAGAAAAGCCTGCTGGTGACTAGAAATATCTTCACCTTCTGTTAGCATGCAGGTAGCATGCCCACAGCCACCTGAATTCTGACTATGTTACAATATGAGGTATTCCCCCTCGTTTTGGTTCTTGGCCTCGGTGTCACGCAGTTTTGTAATGTGAATGTAAAGTAGTATTTTGTGGAACTCAAAAAGCTTTGGTGATTCTTTTCAAAATGCTGAGCTCTTCTAAATGTCCTTTCTTGGCAGTGCTGGGCTGAGTCTGCCCTGACAACATCACATTTCCTAATCTCTTGCTTCCTACCAGTTCTGGGTATAAGGCAAACACAGGACCCCCGTGCTCTCTGAGCAGGAGGAATGTTGCATGGTGGTGACTCTGGGCTGGCAGCTCAGGTTTCCTCCTCAGGGACTGAGGGAGCAGATGCCTGGAGCTGGTTTTCTTTCTTTCCTCTCTGATTCAGTGTTGGGTAATTAAGGACTGAAAGGTTGCCTTAAGTGCAGCTTTGGGAATTGTATTTTTCTGCAGATGGTGTTCCCTCTTATCAGTTATTGCATTGCAATAGGGGCAAAAAATCTGATGAAGATATGATCCTTTCTTGGAAAGGTTTAGTATTGGAACGCAATAACCATGGAGGCAGATAAGAAGATAATTGGGATTGTGGTGCACTGTGAATGGAAGAAACCTGAGCCAGAGTGCACTGGAAAGAGGCAGGCACTGGTGGCAAATCATTCAAATCCCAGCCCAGTGCCTCCAGCGCAGAATTTGAGTCCTGTAGGAAGGGAATCAAAGCACCACAGGGGACGAAGTCATTACTAACCAAAATAGCTGACATCATCCGTGGCTGTATGGGAACCTGCCTGTTGGTAGGCGTATATGTATATATGTATATATAAAAATTTCCTGGTGTGGATTTTCCCTAGCAATTTATCACTTCGGCAAAAATAAAAACCTCAACAAAACCCAAACAAACGAAGTGAAAAAACAAAAGAGCGCAATGTCTCATAATAAGCTCTTTCTGTTGTGGCAGCAGCTGCAGTTTCTCCTCTCAGATTTCTTTTCTGTTATTACCCAGAAAGAATCAGCAGCTGCTTAGGAAATATTCCAGAAAGATTCATTGAGAAGTTCCTGGCTGTTTTTCACATATTAATCTGACAGAAGTAACATCTTCAAGGAAGAGACTAACTCTCCTGGTCTTTCTCTGTTCCCCATAAATTAGTGGGTTCTGATAACATGGTTATCTAAAAGGAAATAACAGGAGGAAAAATAAAGAAATCACGTCTTGGTGATGGGAGACAAGTATGTTTTTTATGTCACAGAGGGGGTGTGGGAATTGCTTCGGTTATTTTAATGGTCGTGTTTGCATCTCTTCAAAAACTTCTGCACAACCAAACTGCTTCCCAAATGGGCGTATCTGGGGGCAACACCCATAAGAGGGATCATTTGGAAGAGACATTACACATGCTCCTGTGAAAGTAGGAGACCTTCAGGACATGTTAACTCTGCAGTTATTTCGGTGCTGTCGTGCTCTGTGCTTTAGGACTGGAGTGTGCAGCCAGCAGAGTCTGGGTGGGGAAGCTGCTGGGGTGGAGCTCAGTGGCACAGTCCAGATCAGGGGCTCTGAGCAGGTACTCCCAGGGCTGAACTTCCCTTTTCTTTCTTGTGTGGCTTCTTTTAGCTGGGATGTCTCCTCAATAAGAATGCTCCTCCCTGTAATGTGGATGCCTCAGGAGAGGCAGAGCTGGTGCCTGACCCCATTCAGGGATCTGGCAACTGGTGCTTATTAAACAGGTCAAGGGGTAGAGATGGGCAATCGTGTCAAGGCTCAGCATTCCCTCAAAATTTGTCTGGAAGCTGTCACCCTGAGCCTTTTCCCTGCCATTGCCCAGGACAAATGACATTCCCATTCCCTGGTCTCTGGTGCATGAGGGCACAATTCAAATGTCATATTTTGAATTATGTTTGCCCATCATTCAACATCAAAGCGTCTTTGCCCTTCCCCTGTCCTTCTGTGTCACAGGCAGTTCTGCCTCTGAGCTCACTCCTGGCAAAAATCCAAACCTCCTGTCAGCATCCAGAAGTGGAGATGTGGATCTTCACAGAGCATTATGGAGCCTCCAAAGAGCATGGATCTTGCTTCATGGAAAACTCAATGAAAAAGTTGCTCCTTCTTCTTCTGCTGTCATTAGCGACTAGGGGGAAAAAAAGCCCCTACAAACCCCAAAAAGTAGCATGTGATTTTTCCCACAGAAGGACTGAGTAAAAGCAGTTTGGATCTGTAATGTCCAGCACTGCAAAACACTGTCCACTGAAGTATACAAGCTCTTGGGAATGTGGGAGAGATAATTGGAGGTTAATAGAGATTTTACTGCTGGCTGCCTGGCCGATTATTTCTATGAAAAAATCCTGACATTTTTCCCTTTATTAAAGTGAGTTCATGATCATCTATATAAAAGAAAGCTGTATTCTGAGAACACATATGCATTTGCATATGGATGGTGTTCTCTTGGAAATTATTTGAATAAAAATAAAAGAAGAATGAAAACAGGAGTTTTCACTCAAGGGAAAAGTTAATGAACTCACTTCTCTTTCTTTCACTCCCTGATTAAATATTATGTTACCATTTTATCTTTGTGCATGAAGAGTAAAGCCCAATTCTGTATTTTGCCAGCTTCATTCATGAAGCTTTGTATTATTTTTACTGCAATAAAAAACTAAAAATTACTCTCTCCACATGAGAAGCAGAATGGAGAAGAGCAGTAATTCCCCACAGTATGGAGGAAGGAGAAAGACAAGACATTCTCTTTTGTTTGTTTGAATAGGCATGAGATGTGCTCCAACATGTGCTGGCAGGAGCAGTCGGAGAAGACTGGCTACAGAAGCTCATCAAGAAATGCAAAAGGCATGACCTGCTATCTAAGGTATCAGTGAGAGCTTCCTTTCTGAAGAGGTTTTTTTCCTTTAATGCTCATTATTTCACAGAGCCTGTGGGCTCGGTAGCAGATAGTACTGATGTTTTAAAGTTGACTACTTGATCATTCTAATTAGGATCCTGTGGATTTTCAGTGTTGCTAGCTAAGTGAATTTCAGTGCATTTGCAGTCAGACCAGATGAGTGCCACTGGATTTCTTGTGCAGTGGCCAGGTCGCTCAGCTGAGCCAGTGTTACTCACAGGGGGCACCACCTTCTTTTAGCTGGCAGCAGAAGCATCACAACATTCGATACACAAGCCCACATTCGTATGCCAGAGTATGATTCCAGAATTGGCTTGGCATTTTATTAGCACTTCAGAAGGCTATTGCCATGGATTTGCCAGTCTCTGGATTCATGAAATTTGCTAGGAATTCCTGTCTGAGACAGGAGAGCCCCTGAAAACCAGCGCTATGTCAAAGCAACTTCGTGGGGAGTGCCCATCACCTGCTAAACATGGCTGGTTTTCAAACGTTCTTGAGAATAAACAGTGTTGATTCTAATCTAGAAAGGGATGCTTTATGGAAGCTTAGTGCCTGATTGCCTTGCAGTCTTGTTTGATTGGTGCTGAGATGTAAGCAGAGGCAAGGTGAAATCTCAGAAGCGATATTCACATGCAAACCTTGTAATACACAGTGTTCTCAGGGCAGGGTGGGGAAATGTAAATTCCAAGTACGTGTAAATGAAAAACAAACAAACATGAGAATGGGGAAAGGAGATTTAAAATTTAGAAGTGGACTCCTCTGTCCAAGGATTTCTCCTGTGCTGCTGCTACTGGCCCATTGCTCTAGGTAGCAGGAGCAAGGCTTCTAGCTGCCAGTCGACCATTTTCTTTTTGATAATTATTCACATTGCTGTAGAAACGGAAATTATCTCTATTTTCTCACTTCCCAATTGAAAACTGTAATTGCAGCTGCTCCCTCCTCCTTGTTTGGAAGTTTTGCATGCAGAGAGTCATCAGCCAGGCTTGCCTTAAATCAAATCTTCCCATGCAGCCTGGGTTATAATCTAGTGAGCACAGCAGCTGCCTATTCGCAGCAAGGAGAAAAGCAGCACATTTCTCCAGCCACTGGCTAGGAAATTCTTCCTAAAAGAAAAGGGCTATGCCTTGTCTGATTCCTTTATGGAAACGTAAAGGAGTCAGCTTCCTGAGGGCTTTCACAGATATTGCTAATCATCTTAAATTGAAACAGGACTTCCAAAACCAGCATGTAAATCCCCGTAACACACCTTCAATTTCTGTCTCCAAGGCTACCCAGCTGTCCTGATCCTCCGTGACAAGCTCTGGAAATGCAGTGATACTTCCTTTTGCACTAGTCCTTCCCTGCTCCTCAATCCCCCCTGCTCTGAAGTCATCTTGCTTGCATGAAACACCACTCCACAGCATGGTGGTGGGTGAGGAGCTGACCTCAAAGCCCATGGGAAGTCTGAGGGGCAGGGAATGTACAGGCTCTCACCCCTTCCACCAACAGAGAAATGCTGTTTCCCTCAGGGATACAAGAAAATGGCCAGAGCCCCCGTGCAGACTTGCCCAGCTTTGCTCACTCATCTGTGCGAGGGCTGGAGTGGAAGTCTCCTTAAAACAATGCTAATAGGATTTATTCATGCTGTTTTTATCAACCCTTCTTATTCTGCTATAAGACATGCAGTTCATGAATAACAGCCACTGCTCCCCCGTCACAGAAGTGTATTTTGAGGGACACAGTATGTGTAGCCTCATTGAACATTTTCCAGTGACTTTATATGCACACACTGTGCTCTCACAGAGAGCCAAAATCTGCCCTCTTCTGAAGTCCCTTGGGTCTAAATTAGTGAGAGTTTCATATATCGTGATTTGAATCTGAATGTGTTTCCTTGCTTGCAGTCCCTGCGGTCACAGAGTAGGCAAGGGGACTTTGTGCTGTGCTTTACCTTGTGACTTCTGGGGCTTTTGGGGAGTCCTGAAGAACCACATGATCAGCAGACATATTCCCTGTTCTGCCAACACAGGGGCACCTTCTAACAGTGCCCATCTCCCAGGATGCAAGATTTGCCAAGGCACAGGTGTATGGAGTGTCCCAGCAGAGAACAGGAGCCCTCAGCTGCCAGGTCAGCTGAAGGTCTGGGGTGAGACACAGCTTCTCTGAGTTACTTCTCTGACCATTATCCAAGACTCACAGAAGATGTGCTGGATGAGCTGATGAGCCTTTTGTACTGCAGATCTCCTCAAAACGCTGCAGGGTCAACAGGACAGTGCCAAACTAGAATCAATGAGGCCTTACGCAGACACTCAAGAATAACAAGTCAACCAGTGGATTTGCAGGCAGACTGTAACAGCTTGTTATCTGATGTCCCCTGGGCACAAACACTGAGACATCTGCAGTTTTTGACCTTTTTTTTTTTTGTCTCTGCTGGCTCAATAGCTAGTTAGCTGGTCATTCAATGTGAAAACAAAACAGAGGAAAGGAGAGCAAATTGCAATAGGCAGGAGATGTTGGACTATTAGGATGCCAAAAGAACTGGAAATATATAAGTACAGAGGTTGCTTTGCTCTCCTTTATTATTTGTGCATTAAGCTCTCTGAGTTGGTTTTTGGAACTCTGTTAAAAGCAGGGTTTTCAATATGCCAGTTGTCACTGAACTTTTATGTTGGTTTTATTTTGCATGTATTTTGCATCTCTATTCTCTTTGCTTGGCACTGCAAGTTAGAAATTAACCTGAAAAACACACGTTGAGACTTCACTGACTTTCCCAGACTTTTTTTTGGTCTGAGAACACAAAGCTCTCTTCATAGCATCTCCTCTAGTCCCATCAAGGGGAGGGAAGATCCCCAGAAGACTGACTTCTGGATCATCCTTTGTACTGAGATCTCAGTTCCTTGGAATGCAGTGACTGCACTAGCTTATATGCACGGGGGGTGTGGAGCCTCCTTCCTGTTTCTAGGCTCTTGTTAATAAAGAGTGTGCCCACATTCTCAGACAGGGCCCTAATCACCAGTCTTAGCCTAATCTCTTAATTAATTCCTGTTAATGTAAATGGACTGGAAAAGATTCTTTTAGCCATAGTGTTCAAGAAATTAGAAGTCCTTTTTTGAAGAGACGGTGTGTTTCTTCTTTCATGGTCTGGTATAATGACAGCACTGTCATGCTGTATGAGAAGGATTTCCCACATCCTATGGCGCTCACTTCTCATCCCTGGATTATAGATTATTTTAAATCAACTCAGGATAATAGGTGACAGCTCAGTGTATATTATGTGTAGCATTTCAGTCTAGCACAGGCAGAGACCTCCTGGCCTCTTGTTTCCACAATTTCTGTGCCTCAGAATGGCCTAAAGTTAAGGTTGGGTTACACACCTTGTGTAATAGAAGGCAACAATATGTGAAGTTCAAGGACCTGCCAAAGAAATGCAGTGTTCCTGCTTCTGATTTAATCTGATTTATTCTTATCACATGGATGTCCTGCAATCAAGGTCAGAGAAGGATTTGAGCCTGTTTCTGATGTGGGAAGACAGCAGTCCCACAGGTAAAAAACACAATGAAGAGCTAAGTTCAGATTGACCTTACTGAAAAAAAAGCAAGCTCCCAAAATGGACTGTAACTGGTCAGTTACACTCATGAGAGTGAATCTGGAGCAGGGTAAGAATTGTGGAATTGTACCTGCCCACGTTATAAACAGAGACTCCCCTCTCTCGTGACTTCAATTTTGCCTAGGAGAATTCATATAAAAACAAATAAATGACAAGAGAAATGTTTCTATTGTTTTCCTTCTCTGTATCTAATGAAATCTGTTCCTTTAAAACAGAGCAATATCCTCCCCTATGATTTTTTGCAGTCACATCGCAGAAAGAGAGAAAACCTGAAAGCAAAATTGAGTCCTTTTGATTTTTCCTAGTTCAAGAGAGGAGACATGCCAGTGGGAAGGAGAATAAAAATCACACTGAGTAAATCGGATTTTAAACTGCCTCTAATGATCAACAGCAATTATACAAATATTTATTTCTGGTTTTACAGTTTATTTGTGTTAAGGCCGACAGCAGATTTTTAATTTGATATTCAGTCTTCCTTATTAAAAAAATTGTATCCTTTAGATTGGTTATTTAATTATTTACTTCTGTAGGAGTTCAGAGTGCAAGTTGTTCCGGGGATAATTTTGTCATATACTGCTTTAGAATGTATTTTATCCTCCCTAATTCTTTGGTTGCTTAGGTACTACAGATCAAATCCTGTCTGCACTCAAGTTGACAAGAAAATGTCCAGTAGTTTGAATAGGGTGTTGATTTTATCCTTACTGTTCCTGCCCTAGTGGGAACTGCCATAACATCTAACATCAGATCTTTAGCATCTCTCCAGTACTTTGAAGTGCAGCCCCTCATATTTCATTCACCATCTCAACCAAGAAGCAACAGAGGGATTGCAGCCCTGCTGCTGGAAGTGCAAGAGGGAGGCAGGAGGTAGGAGGATGTGTCATTTATTGCTTAACAGGTTGGATAACCTTTCTGCATGTGGTTTGCTCATGTGGCGACAGCAACATGATGTGCAACCCACAGCCACAGGCAGCTTTTTGCAACCTGCCTGTTTTGCAGCTGTGATGGCTCTAACCTGTGAGACCATCAGTTATCTAGAGATATGCTGGTAAATCTGTATGCATGGAAATATCACGACACATGGGGGTTTTCCTTGTGTGTTTTGTGCTCAAAAGCTCCAACAAATTTCAACACATAGAGTGTTTATGAGTGCTTAAGTAGTCAGGAACCCAAGCTCAGGAAGTCAGATTTGAAAATCTTAGAAATTTTGTCAGTCTTAGAAAGATGTGCTCTGTTGAAAGGAATCTAGTCTAAAGATGTTCATGAAGCTGGAGTTTATGTTGTAAAGAAACCTGTAGCTGTGGTGTGCTTTCTATTTTCCTGGATTTCATTATGCCTTCCTGCTTCACAGAACAGCTGTAACATTAAACCCATTGAAATTTGTAAAGTGCTCAGAAATCCACTGAAGGGAGGCTGTAGAGGAGTAAAAGGTACTCAATTTTCATTGCTGTTCTATCAAGCAAGAGAGTTTCCAGAGTGTCTTAATAATAAATAAGAGTAAATAACTGCAAACTGTAGAATCTGGTCTATGCTCATTAATAGGTACCTTTGGGTCTGTGGTTGAGGAGAATCTCTTTTGAGGAGAAGGTGAGTATAGATTTGAAGATTTGAATTCAGATTTCAATATCTGCTTTACCACCATGGCTTGAAGCATTAGAGTGTGCTTTAGTAGCGTGTGAACATTATCCAGGTCTACCGGAATTTGAATAATTGTGGCAGATTGTTTGACCATTTTCTTCTGTCAGATTTCAACTAGATTTTCAAATAAATCATTCACCAATATTTTTTCCTCATGGTTTGGTTAGCTCAAGAGCCAGCTGAACAATATTCATCAAATAAATTACTCACTTTTTCCTCATCAATCTGCAAATAATTTATTCACAAATACTTTTACATGAGGCAGCCAGCTCTAGCCAGGACAAATCAAGGTAATTTCCTACGCTTTTGATCACATGCCAGTAGGACTTTATCTTGGACAGCTCAATAGAGACAGGTTTTAATGCATAATACATAAATGGCTAAGCTGAGTTTTTCACAGTTCTTTGTGAGCTCTCTACTATTGCCCATATTTCTGTTCAACTGCTAAAGGGGAATGACAGGGGGGCATACATTTTCCATCCAGGTACGCTCAGAAACATTTCACAAAACCGAGCGTGGGGCTCACGTCAGCCACAGCCGTGATGGGGCAGCCCGTTGGCTGGAACACGCACTCTGTTCACTGGAGCAAGGTGAAATTTAACAAGAGTTGAGAAGAGGAAATGAAGACAAGTATTGTGCCTGCTTGGAGACACAAAGGGAACCTAGGGGCGGAATGAAATCAAGCAACGTGGAATTTCGCCAGCATGCTGGGGATGAAGTCCCTAGCTCTTGAGAAAAAGGTCCTTAAATGAGATGGCACATCCCTGCACAAGATGTCTCCAGGACAACGTTTGTGCTGTGGCTGCCTTTCCCCAGGCTTCTCATGCAAACAGCTTAGAAGCCACTGAGAGCCCTCTTCCTGCCTTAGAGGCTGCTGTGCTGCTGACGGGGCAGTGGAGCATGGCCTTACCTGTCTGTCTGCCCACGCCTCTCGTTTGTTGTGGAGAGCTCCTGGCTGCCACACGCCGGGCAATGGCACCAAAAGGTTTCTCCCCTGCTTAAGGTTTGCATCCTGCAGTCTGCACTGCATGAGAGGAGCACTTTTGCATCTCTGCTCCTAAGCAGGTGCTGGGTCCTCATCAGTCCAGGTCCTCCTGCTGTTGGTCATCCCTTCTAAATGTTCTTTATTCTTGCACTCCGTGTTGGATGTGGGCCTCATACACAGACATTTCACCCGATCCTCTGCTGCTCAGGCAACAAGGTGGGGAGAACAAGAGTTGTTTATCCATGTTTGCCAAGAGAGAAACTGCAAAGGCTAGCAAGTGTATGTTGGGGGAGTGGTGCAAGCAGGGAGTGGTTGCGTGTGGGCTTCTTTAGGATCAGGGTGTGTTCATGTTTCATGAACATGTGCATGCATAATAGTGTGTTTAATATAACACTCCAATCTTGATCCTTCCCCGAAATTCTGCTGGCTAACCTAGTTACCCCCAAATGAGAGACACTTTCAGCCTATACATTATGCAGAAATGTAGGTATGAAGAAACGTAAGCAAGCATTTTTACAGCATCATCAATAAATAAGTACGTGCTATCTACTCAAATCAACAGCATGCTAAACACTGAAAGTCAAATGGGATGCCTTCCTGAGAAACAAACAACTGACCATGTATTTACTCTGCAGCTCATGAATAAACATTGAAAATGCACAAAAACAGAGGAAGATATTTGTTTCAACTTGGAGAAAGCTTCTGGCTCAGACTGGCTCTCATAGCTGAACGATACAAAATGGAATTGGCAAGGGGGAAAAATGACATAATCACATACATGTAACAATCCATTGAAAGTAGGACACACAAAAAGGAGAAGAAAACAGGCTTTGAAGGAGAAGGTAGACTAACACAGCGGTCAACTTCAGACCTGCTCTTTCTGGCATCTGTGCTGGCGATTTACCAGCCTTGGAGAAACGGCTCTCAAATTGAAAGACAATCTCAGACACCTGCTTAAATTGTCACAATGTTACAGAATGTATTTTAACACACCCTGCTGCAAGGCCATGTGCTGAGGAGGGAAGAGCATAGTGATGAATGGCAGGATAAAGATGCTTTCAGGAAAAACACAGATGCAGAAAGAGATTTGGGGACTCAACATGGGTAATGAACTCCACAAGCTTTTTGTACAGCACAGGAAATGGTCTACTTCCATTTTTAGTTATGAGAGAAGGGGGAAAACAATGACTGAGAAATTACTTTTACTCTGAGCACAGCATGTGTGTATAGACCGCAATGACATTGTACCCACGCTGGGTGCCTGCAAGTCAAAAAAACACTTAGAAACACTGGAGTCCAAAAAATCTGCAGTGACCAAAACTAAATCCTACAATGTGAGGCTTCAAAGGAAACAATCTATTCAGTTAAACAAGAAGTTATTAGAAGCACCATGTATGGTTACTTATCCATGAAAATGGGATGGGTATGCAGTTTTGTAGGCAAAGGCATAACAAGTTCTGATGTCTCAAAGTTGAAGTTAGACAAATTCAACCTTGAAAGAAGCAATTTCCTAGCAGCAAGGATAATTAAACATTGGAATAAATTAGTAGGTGGAAGAAGGCAGTTGCCACTGAAGAAGACTCCATTACTTGGAGACTTTAAGACGTGTTGTCTTTCTAACTCACTTTGATCCAGCTGCTGAAGAAAAAATCTATGGTTTTTGTATATGGGTCAGATTAATGGGTTATAGTGGCCCTTCTGTCTGGAAGTCTGACTATATGTAGGGGGAAAATGGTTCTTACTGAAGTAAAAGAGTGAGAGGTGCTTGTTGAGAACACAACCCAGGGCTCAGGACAGCAGGGTTTCAGGACTAAAGCTTGATGAAGGATCAGGAGTTTACCCAGTGCGGTGGAAGCTGACTGGTAAGAGTGAGACATCTAACTTGCTTTCTGAATTTGATGTAAGGGACACGTCTTGGTTTATGGAAGTGACATATTCCAGTGAAGAAAAAATGTGTTTAAATGCTGGCTAAAGGAGGAGAGCAGAATGACTGGGAACAGGCAGCAAGAACAAGCAGGGATATGAGGGCATTTTGAATATATTTGAAGACAGCCTTGTTTTTTTCATACAACTTTTCCTCAGTCATGTTTGTGGATTCAGCCTCATTTGCTGTCTGGGAGCTGTGAGAACTTCAGTTCTGCACAGGACCAAGTGTCCTCCAGAGAGCTCGTGGCTGCAGCTCTGCAAAGAGGTCGATCTACTCCTTGCAGGAGCTCAGGTAACTGTGGTTGGAGGGTGAAAGTTCTTCTCATCAGTTTTAGGAGGGTCTCATTTCATTCCTATCAGGCAACACCCTCCTTCCTGTAAAGCATAACAGAATAACAAAGTCCAGCCTAAAATCCAGTCTGATAATCATGCTCAGTCAAGAACACAGCGCACACTTCCTGAACCTCGCCCAAGCCAAGTCATGCTCAAGAGCAAGGTGCACTGGAGACGCTAGAATAAAACCTAAACCAGCCATTTTGAGCAGGAGCAGCTGCCCCACGCCATGCATAGGCTCCAGAGATTCCCCACAGGAAAATGTATAACACAGATCCTTCTCTACCACAGAGCCTGGACAACAGACAGCAAGGTGTGCCCAAGGAGAGCACAGATTTCCCAGAGAATGTGGCAAGGGGTCTGAAAGAGCAGACAACTGTCCGAGTTACTAGAGAGCCGCCCAGTGCCTCCGCTCTTTGTTTTTACAAACAAACAGGAAATTAAATCCCCGAGCAAACAAAAATCTCTGAGCAGGCTGGGAAGGAAGGTGGTGGAGTTGGTGGCATGAATGCCATGCTGCAGCAGCCCCTTATTAAGTAAACTGGGATCTCAGGCAGGGGGAAAGAAACCGAGTCTCAAAAAAGGGCGATGCCGCTTGTGGGGCTGCCTGGCACCAGTGGGCGAGGGAGCCGTGGCCTTGTCCACGAAGTGCTTGGGGTACAGACACACTTGGGAGGGTCTGTGCTCTCCTGCTCCTAACTCAGGCCTCAGGAGAGCAGGACAGAATCGCTGGAGCACAGGCAGGCCAATGCTGCCCGTGGAAGGGTAGGGCAGACGATGGGCACAGCCGGCACTGGTTTTTGAGGTCACACAGGCATGGAATGGGGCACGAGTGCCCGCCGTGCCTGGAGCAGCCCAGGATGGGCACAGGGCCAGCAGTGACTCCACACGTGTGCGGTGGCTCCGTGCGCGGGATGTGAGCACCGGCGGCACAGCCGAGCCCCGGACACGGGGGGACCCCACCCCGTGAGGCGGGGCCGGACGGGCTCCGCAGCCGGGGCAGGAACGAGAGGCCAAACAGCGTCCCGGCCCCACGCTGCCCAAGGGCCGCTCCCGGGGCTCCAGGGGACGCTCCCGGCCGGGCCAGCCCGCCCTCCCCGCACCGGGGCTTCCCCAAGCCACGTGTGCGCGGCGGCGGCGGCCCCGGGAGGGAAGAAGGGAGGGAGGCGGTGAGGGCAGCGCCGTTCTCCACTGGGCCCTTCTCGGCGAGGCGCTCCCCCGCGGCCCCGCTCTCCGCCCTCCCTCTCCCGCCTGAGGGGAAGGGGCCGGGCCGGGCCGGACCCCGCGCCGCCCCCGCTACCTGCGGGCGGGGGCGGGCGCTGGGAAAGTTTGTCTCTGTGGTTGGCTGCGCCGCGCGGCGCGGCCGGTCGGGGCGGGCGGGCGGCTCCGTGCGCTCGCAGGGCAGCGAGCGGCCGGCCGAGGAGCGCTGCCGCCGCCGGTGCCCCCGGGCCAGCCCAGCCTGCGAGCCCGCGGTCCCGTTCGCCTAGGGAGAGGCGCCGCGCAGCCCTGCCAGCATGGGGCACCGCGGGAAGAGGGCGTCCTGCCTGCCTCTCCTCCTCCTCGTCCTGCTGCTGCTCGGTGAGCCGGGGGTGCGCGGCCGGGGGCGGCGGGGAGGGCGGCCGGGGGTGCTCAGCCACCTTGCCCGCAGGTAGCGCGGCGGGGCCGGGAGGGAGGGAGCGGCCCGCGGGGCCGTGCCCGCCCGGGGCGCGGCGGAGCCCGGCCGGGCGCTGCCCTCGGCGGGGCCGGGCTGTACCGCCTGCCCGCCGGGCTGTGCCGGCCCCCGGAGCGGGCGGAATCGGCCGGCCCGGATCCCCCGGTCCCCGCTGCTCCCTCCGGGGGATCGCTGCCGGGCATTTCCCCGAAACTTTAGGGGGCCTCCCCGGAGCGGGGGTGGGTTGCGGGGTGGTGCCCGGGGGCTCCCGCAGGCTCCGGGGTCCCGCGGCGCCCCGGCCGCGGAACGTGGCGGTGGAGCCGTAGTTGCTGGTAAAGGAGCCGGAGCGGGGGCTGTGTTGGCGGTGAGGTGGGAGCGCTCTTTCGCTCCGAGAGCTCACCTGGCGGAGGTGAAGCCGCTGGCTGAGGTGGGACCCTCCTTGTGCCTGTCCCCCGGGGCCCGCATCCTGCTCGGGTTCTCCGGGCGCACGGGGTGCGGGGGAAGCAGCGCTTCCCGGAGCCCTCCTGCCGGGCTCCCGGGGTTTGCTGCCTCTGCCGGGAAGTTCTCCCGCTAGGAGATAGCGTGTAATTGTGTAGGTGATGGTTTACGCTGCGTTCAGGTAATTGTGTAGCTGTCGTTAGCGTGACATGTGGCATTGTTCCTTCCTGGTGTCAGTGCCAGCCAGGCAGCGTGCAGGAATAAAGACAAGCAAGCTCTACACAAAAGGGTGGGTGGTAGGTTGTCGTGGGATTTTTTTTTCTTTTATTTTTCCTTTTTTTCCCTTGTTTTCCCCCCAACGTTGTACTTGTAGCGTTGTTGCTAACCCTGTTACAGATGTAGCAGTGAATGTAAAAGTAGAGAACCAGAAGACCATTCGGGTTAGATAGCTCTATCTTGTAGTATTTTAGTGGCTTTTTGTCGGCTCTGGGCAGCCAGAAGGACATCAGGTACAGGTGAGCAAGCATGTCCCACAGGTTACTCTATGTAGTTCATGATTCAGAACACTTGATTAATTGTAGGTAGTAAGTGGGAACCTTTTCCAGATTTCAGGTGGAAAGGAGTAACTAAACAGTGCCCCAGCCCCACAATGCCAACACTCTTCTTTAAACAAAACTCTATTCACTGACTTAGTTTGTGTTTGTACTTTTGACTTTGCTGTGACTTTTTTTTCCCCCTAAATCTGCCAGAGCACTTTCCTCATTGTTTAGATGTTGAATCTTTCATAGCCAGGTCTGCAGAGCTGAGAGTTGCAGTTGAAAAATCAGTTTCCTAAACCTGGTCTTGTCCTGGTCTTTTTCCTGTGGCTGCTTGCAGGCTGTTGGGGCAGAGGGTGTTCTGTCTCCAAGATCCTACCAGACAAAAGTGTCCACTGTGCTTTCTCTTACTTGCAGCTGACGTTAGTCATCTCATTTATCTTTACAATATAGGCATGCTGCCAGCTGGGGAAACAGTCATGAGCTGGAGAGCTCACCTTCAGTATTTTTGTTTAGAAACAGAAAGGGAATAAGATTTTTCAAGAGGATGGTTTAATAGGACAAGCGGAAAATCAAGACTCTCAGATGCTCAAGGTCACGCGGCAAAAAGTAAAAACTATTAAGGATGACGCACAACAGGAAAGTTGTTTTCTTCTTAAATCAAGATGAAATAATTTGAAGAACTTAAAGTGTGCATGCAGAGATATGTGGCCATTGTTCATGATCTGGTTTGTCTAGATGTTCTGAGTTGTCTCTTGGGGATTTCTTTTTGGTAATTAGAATGGTGCTTTTAAGACTGAAAGTGTTTTTGTGTGCAGAAAAATCTCTGAACTGTAGTCTTATTTGTAGTGTGCGTTGTAGAGTGCCTATCTTTTGATACCATTACTTGGTCACTTCTATGAAATATTCCAAAGGTTAAGAGGTTTGGAAAGTAGTCATTTTCTCACTCTGGATGGGAGAAGTACACTTCTGTGAACCATTTCTAGCAGCTCTTTAATGGAGCGATGGCTTGGAGCTTTTGCTGCAAGTGTTGAAGAATTCTTGTGTAAGGGAGGTGGAGGGAAGGAGCTGAAGCATACACAAGTTTATCCCTTGTGAGTACTTAGACTTGACTGTTTTCTTCAGATATTTACAAAATAATCCAGCAAAAGGATGCAAATGGCTGAAGTATTTGGCTGTGACAAATGAGAATGTTTTAATCATTCCTTCTTTTTGATCCAGTACAGTTATAATCTGTTTGGTAAGGAGATTGTGGGATCCTGATACTAAGGCTTCATCTAGTCTCTCTTTTCTTCCTTCCTCTGGTGTGGTTAGATCCTGAGAAAGGAGGGCACTATAAGAGCGTTGTGCTCTGTCTGTTTCATGTGTGATTTCACTCTGCAGCCAATCTACCTAATCAACCTGTGAAATGCTCTGGAAACCAAAACATCTCTCCTAGGACAAGACGGCCAAAAACCAAACAAGCATCTGATTGTTACCAGGCCTCAGACAGTAAAGTAAACAATAAGCATTCAACCTCCTGGATTTTTTTCCAGGTTCTTGTTTGAGGTCCAAGGTAATAATTTCAGTGGATCTGAAAAAAAAAAAAAAGGTTTTTCTTTAAATGCTATGGGGCATGAGGAGGGCATGTACTCAGTAGATCCTGGGGGAAAACCACTGATAATGGGTTTTCCAGAGATGGCCTTTTTCTTACTCACCTTTCAGACCTGTGTGGCACTCGCTGTCTGCTATGATGAAAGTCAGTTCCAGCGTGCCAGAACCCCAGGAGCTGTGTGTTTAGATGGATGGAGTTGTTTCCTGCATCTCGTGTCTGAAATTATTTTTTGTTTCTTTTCCTCAGAAGCTACAACAATTAGTCATTTGAATCAAGGTTTAATTCAAGCTCTGCAATAGAAGGCTTTTGGTAATTAGTGTAAGTTATTGTGATCATGCACTTCAAGGAAAAGCATGCTTTAATCTTTTCTTGCATTTGCAGCTGAAGGGGGAGCATTAGAGAAAGGGAGAGCCTCAAGGTTTAGGGCAGGGAGGCAATGAAAGGATGATTGCCTATGGAGTGTTCAAGGTATGTTAAAGTGGAATCTGCTCCCTCTTCCCTTTCTGGTGCCTGCTCACCTGCAGGTGAGCCCAGGGCTGGCCCTGGAGGCTTTTGCCTGCCTGTTCTTGGAAGGAGGCAGGCTCAGATCCTTACTGGTACTCAGAGAAGGCTTACAGCTAGACCTGCCTATCTCCTGTGACTTAGGAGGTGGCTAAAAAGGCTTCCAAAAAGGAATTACAGACTGCTAATGCACTAGAAGCATGTAGTGAACTGGAACTGGGTTGGTGAGGCACTGAAGGGCAGGTGGTGTTGCTGAGGAGGAAGCTCTTTCCCTGTGGCTTTGTCATGCTGATGTATTTTCTTGCTGTGTAGGCTGCGGGAACATGTGGGAATCGAGGGGTGAGCACTGTAGTGAGTGTTTGTTCCTTTACATCCTGTGTTCTTTAGGGGTGGCAGATGATAGCTTAGTCACCTTCTCTGGCTCTCTTGCATCTTTGTAGGTGCCTGTCTGGGGCTGCTTTTTAGGGAGTCTAGGTGCTTTTTCTGAAATTCTTTGACCTTGTTCCCCAGGTTTCTCGATGGCTACATTTCAGTGTAGCAACAGCTTGCTCTCTTTAGGTAGCCTCTGTTGTGTTTGGCTCTAATCCCCGAACTGAGGTATAAACCTGCCTGAACAAGATTTGAAGTAAGCAGTAGGGGTCATTTAAAAATGCAGCCACATGCTTGATTAGAAGGGAATGTGCTTAAGAAAGAATATATATCCATCCCTCTAGTTATATAAACAAACATTCAGGAACATTTGAGATTTCAGCTTTCACATCTAATGTATTCATGGGTTGATTTGTTTCTATGTGGTTGTTTCTTGTTGTTGTGGGTTGGGGGTTTTTTGTTCCCATCTCCATAATCCTTGTCAAACACTAACCTGCAAAACAGAAATGTATGGTTTTTTTTTTTAGAAGGGAAATGGCTACATATCTGAATAAGGTATTTTTAGAAAGTGAGCATTTCAGTTGTCTGGTTTTAGATGCCTTTCAGTGATATATTTTATGGTGTGTGAAGTTCTGTGTTTTAGAAGGAAGGGAAAGGGGACACATTGTCTGACAATGTGAATTCTTTCAGATTATGTATAGAAGTCGATTGAAAGTTAAGTTGGAAAGAACTTAAGGAAGACAAGGAGCTAGGTCAAAGTAGTGGTTATGTCAGTGTCTATAAAAGTCTCTAGTACTTTCAAAAGAAAGGTATTAGATGGAGTATAGAGTCAGTCTGTATATTGGAATGCAAATAAAAATATCTGTTTAATACTTTGCTTTTGACTTTTATTGGAGATGTTACCAGGCCTCTGATATTTGTTCTGCTTTCTCAGATCTGTGATAGTAAGTGATAAAGTCTTATAGACTTTAAAGTTTTATAGAGACCTGTGAGGTGAAATTGTCTAGGCATGTTTCCATTTCTGTCCAAGAATAATAAGCAGTTTCCAGCTTGACCCCAGTTCCTAACCTGCACAAGGTACCTCAAAACTGTATTGAACAAGGCAGGGAGAGACTGTCATAAGCAGGTTTGAAGTTGTTAGAATTTCCTGTTCTAAAGACGAAATGAGCTTACTGGGAGATACCAGTTTCTCAATGGTTCTCAATTTTCCCCTTTTTTTTTGTCAGTTGATTCTATAGAAAGCCTCAAATTTCAGTTGCCTTTCAAGATTCAAATATCTATTGAGAAGAGACTTTAAAAATAATGAGAAACTTTTAATACACCTTGTGTCTTGCAAGGGGCAAAGGTGTAAAATCAGTTTCAGACCAAACTGCTTTTGGATAAATTGACAGGTAGCTGCTAAGGTGCCAAAAGTCTTCAATAATGTCTTTCCAGATGATCAGCATATATAAAATAGGATAAGAAGCAAGAGAGAAATTAAGGAACTTAAAGTTTCTTAGGTCTTTTGAGTTTCATATCAGAAGCTGGTTTATTCATATACACGTAAGATTTCATAAATGTAAAGCATAACTGATTTCTTCTTAATGAAGTCTGAGACAGAAAAAAAGGATGGGTTTTTTTGGTTTTGATGTTTTTCCCCATTCTTTCCAGAGTTGGAAGTAGTTTCAAAGCTGGGTTTCCAGTGGAAACTGTAATCAACTGTGGCATTCTGACCAAATTTAAAGTGAGCTAGGTAGAAGGTAGAACTGCTAAATGCCTTTGTTGAGTCTTGAAAAAGTTATAAAGCAATGTGGTAATGCTTGTAGATTTGAGTCCATGTGTCTGCCACGGGGACTGCTTGAAACTGGCGCTGGAGTGTTGGACTTGGTGCTCCTGTTCATTACCCTGGAGGAGGCAAGTTGTGGGGAAAGAGGGGCTGAAGAAGCAGCCTGGGGAGCAGTATCTGTTGTGTGCAGCAGAGGCAAAATCCTGCTGCAGAAATATGAAGAATTGCTGAAGCAAGCTGAAGTATTTGACTAGTGATAATCTCCACGGCCAGATGGAATTTGCATGGATGCTCTAAAGGATCTGTTAGCTGAGCTATGGGAAGAAGAGGTAAGAAAGGCAGAGAATCTTGGACAGGATTTCCTTTAAAAAAGAATCTGAGGGTGGTTTTTAGAATTAATTGACTTGTGAACTTCAGGAATGAGAACTAATTAAAGACTGGAGCTCCCAGGCAATCTGTCACAGCTGCCAATAAGCAGGGCTGGCAGCAATGCCTGTAGTATATCTGCTTGTTACTGTTTTTTATGAGTGCCATCTCTTAAATTGTTTATTATTCTGCAGGACTTCAGGCATTCATGCTGAAATTTCCTGGATGTCTACCACAGGTTGACTTCCCCCCCTCCCCCAGGAAACACTGCTCCCCTTGCTTTCTCATTTCTCTTAAAATGCTCCAGTATTTCCAGTAGTTACACTTGGGAAGGCAGCAGGGTGAATTCTTTTTTTCCTTTTTTGATTCTTGCAGGTTCTAGCTATTTCTTCCTTGTCACTCTTGAACCAATAATAATCTCAGCTGCCAAGTTTGGAAGTTCTAGCACAACCCTGCTGTGGTTTAGAACAAGAACTGGAAATTTGGCTGGAGTGTTGACTCTGCATCAAGAATGTGGCTTTTGCTGTTCTTAGGAAAATGTCCAAATTTGGCCACATTATAGACTTGGAAAAGCATCAGTTTGTAAAAGCTTAATAGGGAATTAGTCTCAGGTCCCTAGAGAAAGCATTCTGTCATTGCTTGTAAGGTGTCAAAGGATTACAACTGCAGTTGGGGGTGGAGAAATGGAGCCCTCCTTTTTATTCCAGTTTCAGACTTCTGTAAATGTGTGTGAAGGCCTTTCCCCCCACTCCCCTGCCCCCCACTTCTGTTCTTTTTTTCTCTGCTTTTGCCAAATTGGCCAGTGCTGGATTGATGTACTGCTCTGTGTGGATCGCTGATCAGAGCTGCTGTGAGAGTCTGCTGCTTGTAGCACACAAAGTATATATATCATCTTTCCTATGTGTCGCTTGGAAAAAAAAATCAATGTAAACTTTGTGTTGCTTTTAACTTTTGTTCTCTGGCTTCAGTTTTCCTCTCAGGCTTTTTTCCCAGATATCCATCACCATTCTTTACTTCACACTGGCTGTAAAACAACTCCTGCTGCTGTAGCTGCTCTTATTCCACTCTTTCTGTTTAACAGGCTTGATTAGTCTGGACTTGCCTTTCTGCCTTTCTTAAAGACGTGGTTTAGCTGTGCTGCTCGGTGCTTGCTTTGTGACTGCAGTTTGTGTGTTCTCATGCTCTCTGAGTCACTCTCTCCTTGCCATATCGGTAGCCTCTGAAAAGAGTTTGGCAGAACCATTGCCGGGGGTCGCGTTGGTTAGCAAGAGTCCAGTTCCGACAGAAAGCTGGCTCTGCTCAGGTTTGCCAGTGTTAACAAGAACAATTGCCAGTGTAAAGGACTTTGTTTCCGTGCATGTTGCACGGCTGGCTCCGAGAGCAGAGCTTTAGCGCGGTGTTTGAGCCGGCCTTTGATGCAGTGTGGCTGTGGGGAATCTTTGAGCGGGCTGTAACGCATTGTTCTCCTACACGCATTGGAACGATTGTTGCAAGAGAGGCATCCGCGGGGACCTCTGCCAGCTCCTTATTGATGTGTGCAGTTTCATCTATTGACACGCTACCCTTCATTATTACACACTGAATCCTGTAGCAGTGGAATTCGCTATTAAATCTGCCCCGCGAAAGGGAATTGGCAGAGGCTGCTTTAAAAGCAGTGTGACCCCTGCATTTGCAAAGAATAGCTTCTAAATATGAAACAGATGCTGAACTGATGGAGGATGCTTCCTAGGTTTTCAGGGTACCAAATGTATTTATTTGGAGCAAAAATTCAGAATTTGCTTGGTTTGTGAATGGTAATGTAAGTCTCAATGCCCATTTTCCCCCTCAGAAATGCATGTCTAATCAGTACATGTATTTGTGCTTGAATGCAGCTAGTAATACTGAGGTGAAAATAGGCAATTATTTGTTAATGGAAACTGTTAGAATAAGCAGCGAGGCGTTAGTCTTTCTGTCTGCGCTCTAATCCTCTTCCTAGAGGGTAGGAGGGGTGATGTATCTTCCTTTGCCTTTTGCCTTTGCCACAGACTTTTTTTGTGCTTTCACAGCACCACCCATAATACTTACCCAGATAACATCCACCTTCCCCCAAAAGACATGTTATGTTCTTTAGAAGCCCAGCAATATGCTGTGTGTTGGGGAGGTGATGTCTGTGGATGGTGTTTGTCTGTGTAAAGAGCCTTTATGGTGTGTGTGTGCAGTGTTCTTGTTCCCATCCAGTTTATACAGAGCTTTAAGTTAATGTGGAGTAAGAAATGTATCACATCAGCCTTGTTCCTGTTTGATCTCGGGGCTTGGTTCTAGACAAGGCATGCTGTACCTTTTGGCAAGCAGAGCTTAAGTGCTTGGAGGTGGCCTCATCAGTGAGAAAATAAAGAACATGACAGCTTATTAGAGACAAAATCACTTGGTGTTTGGAAGTGGGAAGTAAAACAAGGCTGGGTCTTCCCTGTCTTATCACAAGCGGGGTTGAATGGTCACTAAAGCTATTGACTGAGCCCTGTCTGCTGGAAACTCTATTGATAGGCACCTGTCAATAGTTGCAAAGCTGCTGACATCCCTAGGTCTGTAGGTTTATCTATTAAAACAAAAAGTTGAGAAAATAGCATGTATACCCCCAGGGTCACTGGGCACAGAAGTATGGCTGTTGCTTGAAATTAGAAGTGGGAGAAGGAAAGGAGGAGAGATAACCGGAGCAGGGCATGCTTTCCACAGAGAAAGGGAAATGAGGGAATAGCTTGTTTAAAATGGAAGAATTAGTTAAAGGTATGTCTGCATGAGATGGTGGTGCTGGGGCAGTTATCACCACAAAACAGCATTGGTAAAAAACTGCTGGTTTTTCAAAGCTCTGCAGTTGAATCTTGAAATACCCTGGTTTCCTAAGCAAAGTTTTCTGCTCACCACTGGCAGGTAAATGGAATATCTAATTGTAGACTCCTGCAGAGTTTAAAACAAGGACTGAAGTGTGATGCATGTGGCTGCAGGGTATGCTGTGGCCTCTGAGTTGTTGCTGGTGTCTGCCTTTAAAGTCTGAAAGGGCGGGTTGAGGGGGAGGCTGCAGTACTGTGAATAGAGTTACTGGGTGGGGATGTCCTTCCAAAATAGCTGAAGAACAAATGAGACTTCACATGGTAGCCTTGTTCCTGCTTAGGACCAGAGGCTGCAGGGCGTGTGCCTGTTCTGGACTTTGCCTTATGAACCTCTAAGGATCAACAGAGATAGGCCAAAGCTTCTTGGAAGGAGCTGTTAAAGGCAGTTTGAAGTATTTTTCACTGATCCCCCTCTTGATGTGAGCTGTCAGCGTTTAGTTTGTATGTATATGGAGAGATTTTTCACCCTGGCTGATGCTGTAGAGGCACTTAAACCTCTTTGTGTATCTGGGCAAGGGTAGTAACCTACAGGTGGATGCAGGGCAGTGCACAGGGCACTTCTGTACTCAAACTTGTAAGGTGGGTCTTTTCATTGCTTTAACAATTCCCAGCCCAGAATAAGAAATGAGTCCCCTTACCTGGACTTTGACAGAACATGCATTTGTCATCAAAGTAGTGTGCTGGCTTTCCTTCTGTGTTTTCTTCTTTTGGTTGCCCTTCTGGTATTGGTGCACTGGGGTGAGAGCACGCTTTGCATATGTGGGTTTGGCCCAAGTCCAGCGTGAGTTCTGCTTTCACACGAGTGGCAGTCTGGGCTCAGCACTAATCCTCCAGTGTCAGGGTTGCCTTGTTGCTGTGGGATCTTGACTGCAGTCCAAGGCAGAGCTTTGGTCAGGTGACTCTCACGAGTCCACAGATGTTTCTTGGAATTAAAACTCTGCAGCTGAGGTTGGCTCCTGAGTGAGCTCAGAACCCAGTTTCTGATACAAAACAGCCAGATGTGTGTTGGCTGTGGCTGACACATGCACAAGGAGGGACAGCCCTGTCTGCCCTGGTTTTCACTGTTTTGTTTGCATGGGTGAGTGAAGAGCTTCGACCTTCGAAGTTATTTGAATGCTTCTTGGCACTAGTTAACACCACCACTTCCTTCTGCAGCTCCCCAGCATTTGCTGGTTTTGTATGCATTAGAAACTTGAAAAGCTCATGAAGTGACAATTGTTTTCAATACATGAAGCCAAGAAGATTTTTAACTTGTGGTAATTAATGCCCTACCTGTAAGACTTCTATATTGTCCTGGATGTATGGCACCAGATGATGACAGGAAATGGTCTGATGATTGTTTCTGTGTCTTTGCAGGATCTCTAAGTTCCTCACAGGCAATTTCATGTACCCTTTTCTTGTAATTTGATATAAAATTTCCTCTTGATACATTTACCACGTTTCAGGCAGATCTTCAGAGGCAGGGATGCGTCTGGGTAAGTCAGGCTGGGTTTGGACACTCTTTAAAGGTGTGCAGAGGGGAGGAAGCATGGCTTGCCTTTGTTCTTGTTCTGCTGTGGCATTCCTTGGATAAGCCTGATTCATGCAGTAAGCATAGCTTGGAAGGCTGGTGGGAGCTTTAGGGCACCTGTGGGTCTGCTTCAGCAGCCTCTGCCAGAGGAGCCCCAGACTGTCTCCTAACTAGCCTGCCTGTGCTGAGGAGGGTCTGCTTTTCCTTGGAAAAGATGGCATGTGTGCTTTGTGTTGAAGTAGGTGAAGAGCAGTGAGTACCTGCTGGGAAACCTGAATAGCACTTGGACAGAATTCTGCTCATCTGGTGGTATATTGTTGGCATTCTTAGGAGAGTGGAATCTCTTTCTTGCCCTCTTTCAGAACATCTGTTTCTGTGCATGAAGTCACCTTTTGCCTTTTTTTCTTCCATTTGAATCCACTTCTACCTAAATAGTCTTCTTTGCAGCATCAGAAGTGTGAATGCCAGCAAGGATTTTGTCAGGTCATCTTGGGTGTTTTGTTCTGCAGGGAAGTCACTGTGAGTAGAAGCACTGGAGTGTGCACTTGTGATGGGCAGAACTGTGAGAGGCTGTGGGACGTGAGCTGAGCTGTGTTTGAGCTCATTGAGGCAGAATGATAGGCAAGGTATAGCAGTAGAGAGATTTTTTTTCTCTAGGACCTTGGTGCTTTTGAAACTTTACAGAAGTTTCTTATTGTATCTGTTTCAGAAAAAGGACATGTATGCCATCTTTTCTTACTGTGAGCTGGTCTAATGAAAGATCTCTAAAGAATATTGCCTTATATTACTGTGGTTACATAAATACTGCTACTCTTCTACACAGTTATTCTGTGACTTGTAATTTTGATGATTTTTGCCATATGAATGCTGAGTTATGCATTGCATGGAAGCTCCTGTCACAAGTCCCAAGTAATAACAAAGCTGGAGTTTAAAACCAAATGAGCTCTAAAAATGAATTAGTTGGCAGAACATTATTTGAATTTATGGTGGGGGTCATACAGAAATTCCACTGTCCATTTCTGTATACCCCCTCCTTAGCACCATCTACCTCTGATTGTTGCAGAAATGTTTTATGTTGAGATAGAAACTAATTGGAATTAGGGCTATGAGGATGATGAAGGGACTGGTGGGGAAGCTGTACAAGGGCAGCTGAGGTCACTTGTTTTGTTCAGTCTGTAGAAGAGGAGACTGAGGGGAGACCTCATTGTGGTCTTCAACATCCTGATGAGGGGAAGAGGAGAGGCAGGCACGGCTCTCTGCTCTGTGGTGACAGTGACAGGACCCATGGGAATGGCAGGAAGATGAGTCAGGGGAGGTTTAGGTGGGATATCAGGAAAATGTTTTTCACCCAGAGGGTGGTTGGGCACTGGGACAGCTCCCCAGGGCAGTGGTCACAGCACCAAGACTCACAGAGTTCAAGAAGTGTTTGGACACTGCTCTCAGGCACATGGTGTGACCCTTGGGGTGTCCTGCCTAGGGCCAGGAGTTGGACTTGGTGATCCTCATGTGTCCCTTCCAACCTGGGATACTCTGTGGTTCTCTGAATGTTTTCTTTCCTTTTCCTTTAACATTTCTGGCATTTAAGGATGAAATAGGAACAAACATTTAACTGACTGACATCCAGGCTTAGCAGGAGCTTGTGAAGTTAGGTTGTTAAAGTCTGTTCTCTTTTACTGACAGAAACTAGGGAGCCTCATTTTAAGCTTTTCCTGCAGGATGTTTCTTGTAACCCCAGTACTGCCTCATGGACTTAACCCGACTGTGATAATGGCAATTGAACATTCAACTCTTGTGCATTTCCATAAAAATACATAAATCCGGAAACAATCCACAGTAGCGATGTTAAATTTGTTATTGGCTTCTAGTGTTGACATTCAAGGATGCAGCTTTTGCCTCTGCTGTTGTTTCAGGCTCTCTGCAGATAACTTAACAGCCTTGGCTTACAATACTCTGGGTAGGTTTCACTCAAAGTTTGAGCTGCCCTGTATAAATGTGTGTCCTTCCTGCAGAAAATATTCTGATTATTGAGTAGTGCTGCTTAACAAATGCTTGTTTCAGGGATAGCCAGTTGACTGACTGTGCCTGTGACTCTTCCCTAGCAGTCAGCTGTGTACATACCTTTTCTTAAAGTGGGTATCAGCTAGGAGTAAGAAGTGGTTTTGATGATTTACAGCACCATGCCCACGAGCTTTCTTTTCCCAGAGAATTTGTAATCTGAATAATGTGATGTGAGTACAGCTTTGTTAGATTTGTAAACTCACATAATGATTAGAAGGGAAGAATGCATCTGCCAGGTGGATTAATGAAGATGGTTCTTTTCATCAGTAGAGAGATTTTTTCAATAGGATCTCAGAGAATTCTGGGAGAACTCACTGATTGTACTGAGCAATTGTAGGTGATGGACAGGTAGTGAATTTCTTGCATTGAATTGTTAAGAGATGAGAGTGAAGTTTGAGCGGGGTAGGCAGAACTATGAATACCTTAAAACTGCCCAGGGAAGATAATTACTCAAATATTAAACAGATTTTTTTTAAACACAATTCTCTCTGCTAAAGAGGATATCCTTTTACAATAAAGGCAAAGATTGCTACTTTTCCATCTAGGGACAGACTGGACTTCTGTACTTTAAGACTTGCTGGCAATCCCTTGTCCAAGGCTTGCTTATTCTTTGTGAAAGGAATAAAGATGTTGAAATAATCTGTGTTTTGTCTGGGGAAAGGCAAAACATGATGTAGCTGTGTGCTTTGTGCCCTGCATTTTGACTGCAGGTAGGCTTAGGCTATAAAACTACAAACAGTGGAGGCATTTGTAGGCTGCTCTTACATTCCATTAAGGCAGGTGCTCTTCTGCTTGAATACTTTGAAATGTCATAATTTGGTGTTGTGGATTCGAACAGGTTTAAGCTCCTGGGAAATGCTCTTCAGATTATTAATATCTAAAAACCTGTTATTTTTTCTGAAAAATTAAGTGGGGAGGCAGGAGGTGAGAGCAGAATTGTATAGTTAACTAGAGCCCTGTAAATTCTGTGTGTACCTTCATTTAGATCTTCACTAGCAACAGGAGTGCCTTTTAGCCACTTTATTATTTTCTTGTAACAGTAGTAATACTGATTGCTCTCTAATAATAAACAAGTTTTCTATAGGACAGTGGTGCTGTTAGCATGACTTATGACTGTCATTCCAGCAAGACAGCAACCCAGTTGGTTATGTGGTGTAGTAAAATAAAAATTGAGCAGGGCGTGTAAGTAGTACTTAGAAGGTTTAAAGTGTGAATTTATAAACAGTGAAGAAATTAAAAGGGAAATAAACAGTTTTGTTGTATTTATTTATGAAAGGCTTGTCAGGCTTATTGGTATGTATTGCTGACATTGGACATGGCTAGGTGCAGACCTGGGAGGAGGATACTTTATTTTTAAACCATCCATTGAGAAATCTGAGTACATGTATACCATGCTTCTTTCTGAACATTACCGAAGGCATAACTCTTTTTCTTTTGCCCAAGGGGGCTTAGATATAGCACTGACTTTTTAAACAATGCTATCTTTTCAGATGTTATCATGAGGCATGTGAGCAAGGAGAACTTCTCAGTGCTGCACAGAATTCAGTCTCTTACTTTATCTTTTTATTTGGGTTTTTTGTTTGCTTGTTTGTCATTTTGGGTTTTTTTTTTAAGTTGGGGTTTTTTGTTTGTTTGTTTGGGTTTTTTTTTTGTTGTTGTTGTTAATGCTTATGAGATCAAGCTTTCAGTTAAATTTTTTTTTTTACAGTCTGAGTTAAGGGCTTAGGTGCCAAATGAACACCTCTCCAGTTTAGGTTGGTGTGGTAGAAATGCATGTCACATTTCTGTTTTCTTACATATGGGTCTGTGTTTTGTGCTTGCACTGGGAGGGATATGTCAGTTCCTGGGGTCTCTAGTGCTAAGGCTGGTGAGCAGGTCTGTGGCTTGGCATGGCATCCAGGATGTGCTCAGGGGTCGGGGCTTGCTCTGCTCGTTGGACAGGAGTGTTTGATGCTTTGATTTTCTGGGCCCAGTCAGAAGCACCTCTGGGCAATATGGGCTCTCTGTGCAGTGAGTGCATCCCTTGTTACCCGAGGGCTCTTTGCCCTCAAGTGAAGGGGACAATTCAGAGACACACCTGTTCACTAGAAATCCCAAAGGTACTTAAAAGCTGCTACCAAGGCTCTTCCCTCATGCTTTAGAAGCATGGACTGCTAATGCCAGTGTTGGTGGACAAATCCATCTACAGCTCTCCAGGTGAATTTTAGCATCCTTGACTTTTCTAAATCAGTGGTGTACTTTCCCCTTCTGTTCTTATGGTGTTAGACAGCTACTGTGTTTGCACTAGACATAATTTCAAGTTACATTAAAATTTTGTTTGCATGAACGCAGGGGTTGGTGGAGACTTCTGTGGCTTGGTCAGCACTGCACTTTGCTTTTGCAATGTGTACTGGAGGTGTTGTCTGTTGTTGATGTGCTACACGTGTGCACCAGTGCAGGACCCACAAAATGGCTGGTGTGCTGTCCATTGGGATGCAGAGTCTTTTGTTCTGCTGAACAATGTACTGTGGGACATAACTCTTCTTTCCAATGCAGCAAATATGAGGATGCCTGGGGTGCATGCAATCTGCTGTCTGTTTCAATGTGAGCTGATTATAAGTGTTAGTTACAGAATAATTTCAGCATATCCCAAGCTTCACCCAAATATTAACAGCTACTTATTCTGTGCATAGGTTGTCTTGTTAAATAGTGTAACCTAGAATAGTTCTGCATTGAGACTGGAGCAGAAAAGAAACAATTAAGCGTTTTCCCTCTGGGTGTCTTTCAAAAATTGTATTCTCCTCCTCCTGCTATTTTAATGTCATGTTGGTTCTCTACACGCCTCTCACTCTTGTTTCATGCTCAAAAGGATTCCCTCACTTCTGATTTTGGAGTTACTTGAAAATTCTGTGTTCTTTCACTCCTTTTTTTGTCTCTGTTCTCACTGCTGGGCCCAGCCTAGTCACCAGCCTGGGTTCCACTGAGGAGCAGCAGTGATGAAAGGGCAGTGCCTCCAAGCTCCTGCTTCCTGAGGCTGTGGAAGAGAGGGGAAGGCTGACACCAAAGACCTATTTAGCCTCAGGTCTTGCCTCTGACAGTGGCCATGAGTGGCAGCCTAGGGTAGAGTGAAGACATTACTATCCTAGTGTACCATTTCATGATCATATGTAGCTTGGAAGCTTCCTAAATTAGAGGTGGTATCCTCATAGAACCATAGGATGGTTTAGGTTGGAAGGGACCTTACAGATTATCTAGTTCCAACCCCCCTGCTGTTGTGGTTTTGGTCCCATGCAAAATCAAGACACCTGCCATGGAGAGGAACACTTGCCACTGAACCAGGTTGCTCAGAGCTCCATCCAACCTCATCTTAATGTGCTTAACCTTGGCTAATTCCCCCAAATATTTGCTGGCTCATGGGTGTTGCATTTGGCTACCTCTGAAGCTGGTTTCTGAAATGTTCTGGGTGTTGGCACCTATTAGATAATCTTATTGTGTTACCTTTCTCTTTCATCACCTCTGGTGTTGACTTGACTGTCCAATGCATAGCATGCCAATGACAGCAGCAAAGTATCTGCTTTGGAGAGAAATAACAGGAAGCGTTTTAAGATGTATATTTGGGCATGCTTAAGTGAAAGTGGTAGCTAAAGGCTGAACCCCAGACTTTGCTAAGGCTCCAAATGATGCTATGCTGTGATAGTCTTTTATTACATGTGGGTTTTCTCATGTCTAATGGCATCAAATTCTCCCCAGAAGCTTAAATGTGTGTGACATTCTGCAGTGCTACCTGTTCCTGTGTGTACCAGGGAGGCTGTTCAGGATTGATTGTTGAGGCAAAAGTAGATACTGCAGCAAATGCTGCAAGTTAATCAAAGCAGATAACAGAGATAACTTACTGGCATATAATCTAAAGGGAGAAAAGACTTTAAATTTGTGATGGGGAACATGAAATGACTGCTGGTCTTCTTTGGCCAGGTGCTGAATTGATGAACCTTGCTGTTCTGCTACTGGAGGTAACAAAGTGCCTGCATTGAATTCAGGGCAGGGTTTTCACAGGTGATGGAAGGCTTGGGACTGTGAGCCTGGAACTTTAGAAAGGAGGTTTGGTTCCCCAGGAGATTAATGCTCAGGCATTTTTGATAATTGAACCTCTTCATATCAAGAACTACCTAGCTTTGGTCACACAAGAGCAGAGTGCTTCTTTTTTCTTTTCTTTTCTTTTCTTTTTTTTTTCTTTTCTTTTTTTTTTTTTTTTTGCTTACTCTATAAGTCACAAGTAGAAATGTTTGTTTTTCTCCAGGATTGGGTAATTTGGAGTGGAATTTCACCAGGTGCTTGCTCAATGCTTTGCTGGTTTCTGGATCTCTTTTGAGTTGCCCACATGCACATACCTGCCCGCCTGTTCCAGAAAGCCTCTTCTTCTGTCCAGTAAAATTAATCTTCCAGGAAATTAAACAGCAGCCACATGCAATACTGTTTCCTTTCACGTGTGAGAACAGCTTTCTAGAGGTAGGATTCAGGGCCACAGACAGCTAATTACACAGCTAATTTGCCTTCAAGCCCTTGGAGGCACTGAATGCCAGGAAATTTTTGAGTCTTGCATGCTTTTTTTGGAAGTTTTGGCTGTTAAATTTGTTGAGCAGGCATAAGTGATGCTGCGAAGTGTGGGTGGATTTCAAATCCTGGCCACACATGTGTTTATGGCTTTAGCTCACACTTGTGATTTAGGGAAGATTGAAGTTCAAATGTGAGCAGTCCTTTAAGCATCTTTTATGAGCACACAGATTGCACCTTCATTATCATTTTGGTTGTCGAGGACTGAATTTCTGAGGTGAGTTCCCGTTTCTGCACTTTGCTTTTTCCTGGGAAGCAGTCTGAGTATTCCTTGGGATGTAACTGACCCAGAAGTGTCACTCCAGGAGCATATCTGCTGTGCTTCAGGTGTCTTGGATTTTTGGTACACTGCCACCCCCCAAAGACGCAGTATGATTTTTGGGGACTTAGCACCAGCTGCCCTCTGCAGCCTTTTCTGTTTTTTAAGACTGTGCTAGTGCCAAAGTAGATAGTTGTGGTAGTCTTATTTTTCTTTGTAATGCAGATTTTTTTGTTTCTGTTTAAATATTAGTGAAGTAAATAAGGAGGCCATCTTGAGTTCCATCTACTAACCTAAAACTTTATTCTGAATTTTCAGGAGTCTTAATGAAACAAGCAATATTGATTTGAATGCTGTTTGTGAGGCTTTTTCCTGTGTTTCCAGAAGTGTCTTGTGTTGGTATTTGTCCCTTTCAAATAATGAAGAGTGCTGTGGCATGCCTGTTTTCAAAGCCAGCTGTTTTGCAGACCCATCTGGGGGTAATTTTATTTAACAGTCTGCGTGGGGGTTGCACAGAGACCTTGACTGGAATCCCTGTGTGCCTTCTAGATGTTGTTTTATGTCCCTGACCTCTCATCTTTTTTCTTATCCAGACCTCTTTTCTTCCCTTGTTCCCACTGAACCACTGACCCTCTGCTTTGGAAGAGAGAAATGATTCTGTAATGGAAAATATCTCTTCCTGAAATGGGTAATTTCATGTGTCTCCTTTTTTTTTTTTAATGCTACAGATGAGACTACCTATCTTTTCTGGGGCAAGAGAATCTCTTACTGTCTCTCCCATAGCAAATAATAAAAGCTCAGCAGCATCAAGCAGTGTAAATACCTTCCAGTCCTGTTCTCAATTACAGAATTAGTTATGTAAATCTTGTCTTAAAGGAGGAAGAGCCCTGATGTCTCTCAAATCATACTCTGTGTGCACGCATGCGTGCAATTCCTTGTTGTCCAGGAGAAAAACACCATGCAGGCTCCACAGAGATTAACATACTAAACACTGTTGCTCTGCATGACCTGAAATTGGCTTTTGGGTGCTAATTGGATCTGTAGGCTTTGAGAGAAGGGCTTGGAAAACACTGGCCTCCAGTTTTCCAGGTTCCAGGCAGCAGTATGGATGCGGTGGCTGTGTAGGGGCCCAGGTGAAGTCCTCTGGGGGCACCAGCTGCTAGAGCACAAGTTAGGTAACTGTTCTCTGTTGGCTTATGTCATCTTTGCCTGGCTCTTTGCATTCATCTTTATGTAAAGAAACTGTGATGCAGTGAGCACTGAGCCTGAAACCAGGAATGCCTGTAATCTGTTCCTAGCTTTTTAATTTGGTCTAGTTGGTTAATCTGTCCAAGAAGATCTGCTGCAAAAGGACCTGGCAAAAGCTGTGCTACTGCACTTACCTCCACAGTCCTACAAGGCACAGGAACTGATTTCCATGCCATAACACTCATTCTGCGTGCATCTGCTGTTGGCATTTTTAATGTGGCTGCTTGCTTGGAGATTATTTACGGTGAAGATGAGACCGTTAGAAAATTAAATTACAGGCAAAAAGGATTGCTCTAAAACACTGAGCTCCATCCCCCCACTGGCTCCTGTGGCTGCAAATCAGTTGTCAAGCGTGGAGCCAAGGTGGGCCAGTGCCATATGCTGCCTTGCTCAGCCGTTCCAGCAGCCTGGCTGCCCAGCCACCGCGTGCCATAATCTCTCACAACAGCAGATGCAGGCAGAGTGAAGCTGCCCTTCAGCATCCCAGGTGGAGAGTCTGGGAGCCCAAGTGTGTGTGTGTGTGTTGTGTCATTTGGTGGTGTGGCTGCTGACTTCTGTGATGGGCCTCTGTTGCTGCTTTTGCTGAAGCCTCCAGGATGCCTTTGTTCATCCAGTGAAATGCGTGTTAGGAAACGAGTGCCTGGTGTGGAGATTTGAAGTGAACCCCTAAATAATTCTTGGGGAGGTGAAGATAAGTAATATCTGGATTATGAAAGTATCTGACTTTTTAAATTTCATTTCCACATCCCCTTTGGATTTAACTTGGCTTTAGACAGGACTTTGTCTGGTGTGAGTGGGGTGTTGGGTTAAATTGCAGTGGACAAATGCCATGAAATTTAACCAGGTAAAGAACATAAAAAACCAACAACAAAAACCTCCTGCAGCCTGCCCCCCCCTTCATCCCAAACACAAAATAAAAAGCTCACATCTAAAAACAAGGCAAAACAATCACTCAAGAACCCGCCCCCCCCTCCCCCCAAAAAAAATAAAAACCAAAAAACCTCCAAACATCTGTTTGTGCTTTTTCTTGCTTTGCTTTTTTGGTTTTAGTGTAATTGTTAATGAATAGTAAGAGACTTTCCATTGGTTTCAGCGTTTCTTGTATTTGTTAGCATTTTTAAAGGGTTTTTTTTTTTTGTATATTACCTAGCATTAAAGATGACTTGGAAAACAAATGATTACTTCATGCTAATAAAAATCAATGCTTTCTGCTTTAGGAGAAAAAGAGAGTGATGATAATGGAAATTATTTTAAGGAGAGAAGGGAGTGTTTCAGGATTTCCTTTGTAATTCATATAATATATATATTTTAGAGACTTGTGAAACACGTGGATATTGCTATTCATGCAGCTTTTTAAAAAGTCTTTTGACAAATGCTTTTTCTTAGCTTTCCAGCTTTATCAGCTCTGTTATGAGCTATGTCCTGTTGAAAGATATGTTGGTAAAAAACATAGTAGCTTATAGAGTTTTAATGTGATCTTTCTAGGATTTAGATTTTTTTTGTCTTGGATTTTCACTCAATGTATGATTTTTAGTTAATGTAGATGCAGATTTAGAAATTATCTATTTCGATTGTTTACTCCAGTTAAATCTCCCAAAAGTTCTGTTTAATCCTAGTGGTGTGCTGCATTCCACACAGAGCAAAGAAAATAGTTTGTCTCTGCCCAGAGGAAATTGCAGTATAGAACAAATGGATTTGGACTGCTCTGCTCAGTTCCAACTGCTTTGGGAAAGATTTAAGATAAGAGATAAGTGCAAGTTAATGATGTTGCGGAGCAGCACTGATTTTAATTCTGTATATTCCAGTTTGGGGACTTTTTAAAAATACTTCTCTTGTTCAAGTTGCCATTAGTAGTAGGTATTTGTTAACCTGTGTCTTTCCTCCCCACTAAAGGAAATGTGAAGATACAGCATTTCTGGAAATATTTGCAGCCTGGTTTCCAACTATGCTCTTAAGCCTTGACTTGTGGGCTTTACTGCTTTGTCAACTGTTTTCTTTAGAATGCAACATATTGAACTTTTCCTCTGCAACACAAATTGCTTCTGAGGAAGAACAACAGAAAATCACCTGTCTTGTGTGGCAGTCTAAATACCACTTCCAGAATCCCTGGACTTTTTGGGTCAGATGTCACCAGGTAACCTAAATGGGCTGCTCTGTCAGAGCAGGATAGAAACGGAGACAATTTGGAGGACAGTAAGTGAAGGCCATTAGCAGGGACAGGTTTGTCAGGTGAGACCCAGGAATAAGTGGCATGTTAATTCTGGCATTTCATGGGGTTTTTTTCCTATCCCCTTTCTTTTTCACTCCCAGATGCATTTTAGAGAGTTGTCAGAAGTAGTTCTTAGATACAGCTTTTTATCTTTAACTGTCAGTCAGTGGTAGGGAAAGGGAATAGAGATTATTTGTGATGAAGTTGTTTGACATCCAGGGAAGCTAAAACATGATCTTTAGTGTTATCTTTGCCTGCTAGATGGTTTGGTGGTGGGTTTTTGGGGCTTTTTTGGTTTTTTAGGGTTTTTCTTGCGTTTTTTGGTTTTTTTTTTTTTTTTGGACCAATGGTACCACAGTTCTCTGCCTGCCAAGAGCTGCTCTGTTTTACAAGGTAGCCTCCTGTTTTGCACACTTGGGAAAGGTTTGTATGGCTTCTGCTTTCTCTTCTGCCTGCCATATGCCTTGGTCTACCTTCCAGTAGCAAACCTCTCCCCATGGCCAGGAATTAGTGGCATACAGAGGGATCTGTGCTGTCTGCAGCCAGTGATAGTGTTTTAAACTCTACCTGCACATGCACCTGGTTTCTGCCTTACAGTTTCCACTGCAGTTTACTGGTCTCTTCTCCTTGTACTGTAGCATGGGTAATCCACAGAAACACTTGCAGCAAATTCCTGTAGCTTGTTTTGGCCCAGGATTGAGATGGGTGATGTGCTGGAGTGAAAGATGCTAGTCTGCTTGTCTTCAGAGGAGAGGAACTGGTACAGGTGACCAGTGCTTCATTCCCAAAAGTCTGAGATGGCAGGAGAGACAATGCTGCCTGTTGCAGCTGCCTTGGGAGAGAGACAGAAGGTGGCTTTCATTTTTGTGAGACAGAAGGTGGCTTTCATTTTTGTGAGATGGTTCAGTGATGTTTTTCCAAAGTGAATCTTTTTGGGCAGCGAGCAGATGAACTGCTGACTATGTGCAATGACACAGTGTGTTTCATATGGTGAAGTGTTGTTCTCTTACCGTCCCTGTTTTTTTGGACAGTAAGATCTTCTGACTGCTCTCAGGGCTGAACTTCTTTCCTATGGAGAAAGGCTGATGTTAAGTCTGGAGAAGAGAAGACTCCAGGGAGATCATATTACGGCCTTTCAGTACTTCAAGGGGCTTATAAAAAGGATGGAGAGAGACATTTGGCCAAGGCATGTAGTGACAGGACAAGGGATAATGGCTTTAAACTGAAAGAGGGCGGGTTTTTGTTGGATATTAAGAAGAAATTCTTTATGATGAGGGTGGAAAGACACTGGAGCAGGTTGCCCAGAAAAGCTGTGGATGCCCCATTATTTGAAGTGTTCAAGGTCAGGTTGGCTGAAACTTGCAGCACCTTGGTCTAGTGTAACACATCCCTGCCCATGGCAGGGTGTTGGAACTAGATGATCTTTAAAAGTCCATTCCAATGCAAACCATTCTGTGTTTCTGTGATAACTGAGAACTGTGCCCTAGTGAAAGCCTCATGGTTTTTTCAGGTGCTTTTGTAATCCCATGGCTTGGGGTGGCAGTGGGTGAGGGGATGGATGAGTGGTGAAGAAAGCAGGTTGTTCCTGTGCTGCAAAATTAACACTTGTGCTTTCACGTTAGTCCACATGGTGTACATGGAGTTCAGCTGGGAAGGTACTTGCTTTTTCACCCTGTGCTGGAGATGTGGTTTTTCTGAGATCTCAGATGGTATGGAGATAACAGCAATCCAGCAGCCTTGCAGTTTGATAGCATTTCTGAGGCTCCACTTAAGATGCAGTATGCGTTTCTTCATCCTGATAGAGATAATGGGTTTTAAGCAATTACACCCAGGCTAATTCCTTTTGATAAGAGCTCTACATTATCTAAAAAAAGAATCCTAGCCGCCTGGGAAAGAACAATGTAAATGTCTCTCTCACGGACTCTTTCATTTGCTCTTCTCTGATATCTTCAGATGATAGGCTGCAGATCTTTCAAGCCATAAAAATCCATCAGACTTTTTTTAGGTAAGGCAGTTCTACAGTCAGAGAGGTGTAACATGACTGTTTTCTTGCAAGGTTTGGAGGGAGCTCTGTGTGCCTCCAATGATCCCAGGCTACTGTGGTGATTACAGCTTTGACATAAAGAACCAAATTTGTTTTTTTTTTTAAAGGAGCCCCTTGTTTCTTCCCTGTGAAGGCTGGCCAGTTGTAAAGTCTGGGTTGCTTCTGCTGGTTAAGGCAATCTGAATTTGGTAATTTGGAAAGAATAGGAATAGCCTACCACATAATTTAGCATACATCCCAATCCCTCCTGTGTGTGCGTCTGCACTGGAAAAAAGGGTATGATAATGTCATGTGTTAAGCAGGAATGGTAAGGGATCTCACTTACTTAGTTTTGTTTTTTTCCTTCTCTTTTTGAAACTAATATGGAAATTTTGATAGCTGCCTTTCTGGTTCTTCAAGAACTTTCCTTTTCTGCTTAATCTCTGATTTTTCCTCTCAGACTACACAGTGTAGCGTAGAAAATTTAATTGACTGCATTTAAAAAGTGGAGGAAATACCACAGTAAAATGTTTGTTTAAATGTGCCTCTTCTAGGAAAATCATGTTAATTATATACTAAAAAAAAAATAATTGCTGTAACGATTATTGAAATTTTTGAAAGATTTTCAGGCATTGTATGCGTGTTTGGTATAACTTGTTCTTTCTCTCCCGGGTAGTCACTGATGACATTCTTGATGTGTAGCTGCCTGATTGTAATTGAAGCTGGGAGGATAGGCAAGGGGAAGAGGGGCAGATTGGAGATAAGGATTATCATCTCCTGTGTTGATATGCTTTGGCTCTCCTTCCCAAGAGGAGAGGCTGTGAATGTGTGGCATGCTGCCTGTCCCTTCACCTGCCTGCTCGCTAGGGAAAGTTGCTGAATGCTTTCCATCAGGAGCCTGATAATTTCTTTTTTGAAAATGTAGGAAGAGTATTTGAGTGGACGTGACTCTGGTGGGCTAAAAAAAAAAAATTAGCAAAAATAACTTTTTTTCTTCAGTTTGGAAAATGGCTTTACACATCCCGAATGCTGTAGTTAAGCAGTTGAGTACAGAAGTGAGAGGTTTGGGATTTTGCTAGAAATAGCTTTAATGGTAGGAGCTCCATTGCTCACACTCCAGTGTGGCACAAGAGGGGCTGCCCCTGCTCAGTTCACTCACTCCCCCAGTGCTGCAGCAAGTGTTGCTTCGACTGGAAATAGATGGAGGAGTTCAGGGAGGGAGGATCGTTACCACCATTTGCAAAGTTGGCTGCAGTATTTTTTTCCCTGTCATAAACTGTTGTGAATTTGAAAGGGCTGCTGGGTATTTCCTTCCCAGACATGGTAATGTTCAGTTGGCAAATGAAACAACCTTTTGTTCGGAAAGCTCTTTTGAGATGAAAGGCGTCAGCAAAGTTGTCGCTGTGTCTCCTGTGACTGCCTTGGTTGAGGAGCTGGACTGTGTGTTCCAAGTCTTTCTGATGCAGAGGCTCGAGTGCTTAGTCTGAGCCAATTTACTCATTCGTTAGCTCTTACTTTTTTGACTTTAATTGGCTTCCTACTGCATGTCAGATTGTATTTTCCTTCAGCTGGCGGATGTGGAGGCGACCTCCTTCTCCAGGCTGCTACGAGAACATGTTTTCTTATTAGAGAGAGCTGTCTAGTGCAGGCTGGAGGAAGCACCTTGTGAAAGAGAGTGCTGAAGCACAAGTGTGCTCTTTGCAACAATAATACGTTCTCAGCCTTGTGGATGGCTCCACAGATTACTTTTCATCTTGCCCTTTCGTAAGTGATACGTAGATGCAAAATGTATATGAAAATGAAGCTCCTAGAAGACTTTCCAAATGTCCCCAATGCAAGGGGAAATCCTTAACCAGCCCTTTCCTTGAGTTTTGTAGCTTGTTGAGAGTTTAAACATCTACCTGTTCTGTAGGTCCTGCACAATTTTGCTGCCTTGTTTTCTCGGTTATCCTAAAAATGACAGGTTACTATTTATACTTGGATTAACTTCACAACCCATCTATTCAATCATCTGCTTTTCTTGTTCTCCTTTTGGAAGGATTTCATTTAATGCCAACAGGGTGATGGTGCATCTGAGTGGTGGGTCAAATTTATAAACCATTGCTAGGGAAAAAATACTATCTCAAAGCTGCCTTGGCTATGTCTGAACTGTCTTGCCCCTGTCTTACTAATATGGTAGACCCCTCTGTATTATTATTCTACCTTGAGCCACACTTTGTCCATGTTTCTGGTGAAGTATTTAATGCATTCCTGTGGGAGAATCCTCTAATCAAGTGCTTGACAAATACCCACGAGGGCTCTGTGGTTGTCTTACATTTGCGTATTTCTGGCCCAGCCCTGCAAAAGGACCAGTGTTGCCTGGTAGTGCTGTCACCTGTTTCACAAACCCAAGGAATATGTCCCATGCCTTGTGTTTGTGTGCTGTCCTCCTTGCAGGGGCTCCATTACCTTTTGTTTTGGAAAACAGTTCTTTGCAATTTTGTCTGGTGGACAGGTAACTCAATAAAAATAAAATTTTGTATTTAATAGTTAACCTTGGGCTTTAGAAAATTTAATGTCCAACACCAACTCAGATCCAATTACTGAGTTCTCACTAAATTCACATCTTTGGTGGGATCAGTGATACTGAGAAATACAGATTTGTCAACGTTCTGTTGTTTTCTGTCACTAGCGTATACATTGTTTTGTCTTCCTCCATCTGTTTCTATAGTTAAATGGGATTCAGATGAATTCATCAAGAACCTGTCACTTTATATTAACAGTGAAATATATTTGGTGTCATGAAAAATAAATGTTTCCAACAAATTTACGTAGTTTTGAGCTCTTGTATCATGATTGCTCTGGGAAGGTGAGGGGGTGTATGTAATTAACACAAGACTCTGTAAGAATAAAATATTTGCAAAAGCTCCTCACTTATCTGCCAGAGTAATATGGAGCTCACCTTTTGCCAAGATCAGTGTTTGTAGCTACTTCTGCCACAGTTACATGAAATGTTAATCCCTAATGCACGGCAAAGGACAGCTTGTTTAGTCTCTAGGCATAGCCTTGCTGCAGGACCAAAGGCAGAACCTTGAATTCACAGCCTGCTGGGTCACTTAGAAATGCAGCTTACCCTTGGAGTGCCTGTCCTGTGCACACTCCTCCTCACTGTGGGAAGGGCAGAGCAGCTGCTCTGCAGGAAGTTCTCAATCTTGGTGATGTTGCCTCTGCTCCTGCCTTACCAGAATCCTGATTTATCTTGGCAATAATAAATACTATTGTTTGGAAAGTATAAAATTCTGTTACACCTCATTCCTCTTCTCTCCTGCAGTCTGTTCCACTGCCTTCCTTCCAGCCCTGGGTTAAGCAGGAATTGCTTGTGAGACTGTGCTGTGGGGAGGGGGATAGTCGTGGCTTTAGAGATCTGGTGAGGACTCCCTGTGCTCCTGTCTTTCACTTTGGTTTGCCTTTTCGTAGGAAGGTGCTAATCACCCCCTACCTTCATTTAGTGTCAAAGGGTCTTTAGTGACCTTGGAAGAAGAGAAACTGAGCTGTCGGTGCTAATCTCAAACACAAATGCGCAGCCCTTGCCACATTAGTCATGCCTTTGTCACCTCTAGATTGGATTAGTGCAGTGCAGGGTATGTGGGTCTGCAGCTGAAGACACATGCAGAACAGTGTTGTCTGCTTGTTTTAGTGTCACCAGAGAGTACTTTCTAGAGAGATGTCAGTGCTTGAAGAGTGCCCTCAGTCGGGATCCTGAGCTGACTTCTCACAGTGGTTTGCTGGAAGCTGGTTTGGCTGTCAGGCTTTAAAGCTTACCTGCTGCTGTTACTGCTTTCTGTAAGAGGATAAGTTGAAGGATTGAATGCAACTTAAGACTTTGTGAGGAAGTATATCAGAGCCCTGTAGCTTGCTTTATTTTTTGTTGATTGTTTTTCTCTGTGGATGATTTTAGGATTTTAGCATGGTGCTTGGGTTAGGAGATGTGTCCTTGAAGACATCTGTCTGTGGAACAGTACATTGTCAGTGGAGGTTTTCCTCTCCAATGCACATGTGAATGGTGCAGCAAAGTCCAGCTTCCTTATTAGGACTAGTCAATCACTTGATCAGGTATATAAAAACAGTCTTCTGGGAGGGATAGAAGGGGTAGGAGATTAACCCCAGTCTGCATTACAAATAAGTTTAATGAAGTACTAATGTTGAATACAGAAGGTCATGGCAGTGAGGAAATTGGACTATTATGACTGAGCCGGTACACGTGAACAGCCTGCAAAGCAAAGAGCATGGTTAGAGTTCTGAACGGGGCAGTTTTAGTCTTTGGTTCAACTGTTTGCTGAACTATAACTGCAAATAAAATCACACTTTTTCTCTTGCAGTCATGCTAAGTGTGTACAGCTGCTTGTGTAGTTTTTAAACGCCCACAGAAATGTTACTCTTTAACACATCCTTCTCCACACTGCTCTGGAGTGGGCAAGCTGTGCTTTATAGCAGGTTCCCCAGTGGGGGTTTCTGTTCACAAGACTCTTTTGCCCACACTTGGACACCCATTGGCATGATGAGCCTAAGCCAGCAAGTGGAGTCCTAATCTACAGCAAGAAGATGTGCAGAGTGATAGGAGGGAAAGGCTCAGCAAATATATTGGTGTTCGTGTCACTAGCTGGTGGCTTTCCCCATGGACTTGGTGAATTGTAGCAGATGTGGAATGCTGTACTCTGTGTGTTAGGGGGTTGTTTGTTTAAATTTGTCTTTTCCTCTGCAGTATCTCAGAGCAATTTTTTGGTCCAATTTCTTTTGTTGTTGTTAGATGTCTTCTTGGTTGTATCAAGAGCTGTCTTTCAGTGTTCTGGCTTCTGTTCTACCTGGCTGTTAAAATATTTTGCTATGGATATGGATGTGGTGGGATGCAGTAAGCTGTTTGTGTTTGGAGGCTGAGTTTAGTAGTACTCATCTTTTAAGAGATTTCTCTGGTTGGAACTATGAATCAAAGCAGTTTGCTCTTTGGAGAAGTAAGGACCTGCCAAAATCCATGTGCAGCTGCTGGGGTTATTCTCCGGACTACAGAGCCAAATCAACCAGAAGAGTCTCTTGCTGTGTCTCTGCCAGGTCCTCTGGCTTGTTTAAGTGGTTCACACTTCTGCCTGGAGCATAAAATTCTGCTTTGCCAGCTTCTGCAGAAAACTGCTGTTGTCCTTTCCTTCTGGTGAGACGGTCCCAGAAAACACAGTCTGGGCACTGTGTGTTCCTCTGCTTTGGAGGCAGCCTGCTCTGCTCATGCTCCCAGCTTCTGGGCCTTCACCAGAGAGCAAACTTGTGGTTGCAGAAATCCACTCAAGCAAACTGTGTCCGTTATAATCAGTTCTTCCTTTTGAATCAATTTGGAGGGCAAGGAATCTCACCTGTGTTTGAGAAGCCATGACCCTTTAGGGCAGCTGTGACTATACTCATTTTGGGAGAACGTCACCTTAAAATTCTCATAGCCCTCAATCTAGGGGAGAATTAATTTCCTACTTCAGACTCTCTAGTGGTATCAGCAGAAGTCTTATAAAAATTCCTGATTAGATTATGCCCTCATTGTAGTAATGAAAACCACTTATTAGTGTTGTATAGACATCTTATGTACCACTTGCCTTGTAGAGAAACAGAGAAACTGTTATCGATTGGATCTATGGCTAATTCTCTTTTTTTTTTTCTCTTTACAGTTTTCTCTCAGTTAGTATTTTGTTGCCTCATGTGGTATTAGATAAGCAGCAAAAAAAAAATTGCCCACACTAAAAATGGTGTGTTTAGAGGCTCCTTCTTCAGTGAGTTGAAATGTTAATGGGAATATTGCTCTTACTAGCTCTTGCTTTCTGCAGAGTGGGATGCCCAACCTTGGCATGTTTAATTTTTGGTGTTTTCCTGGTTGAAGCCTACCCTTAACTGTGCCCTATTCTCCATTCTCCTGGCCAGCTTTCTGCAGAGGGCGCATTGTGAGAGTGCCCAAAGGTCCCCTCATTCGAGTGGTGGGCACGGAGGTGGCGATCCCGTGCAGCGTTAGCGACTATGACGGCCCCAGCGAGCAGAACTTTGACTGGGAGTTCTCCCGGGACACTGACTTCGTGCGGATAGTGAGTACCTGGGATTCTACCTTCACCTCTGAGGAGTACCAAAAACGCGTGGGCCGCGGGGATATCAAACTGAGACGGAGCAGCAACGATGCTGTGGAACTTGTGATTAGGAACATCCAGCCAGCTGACCAAGGGAGATACAAATGTTCCACGCCCAGCACTGATGCCACCGTTCAGGGAAATTATGATGCAGAGGTCCAAGTGAAAGGTATTTCTGAAGAGTGAGGTGTGCTTTAAATTTGTTTTTGATATTGATTATAGATGTACCCTTAAGAATGTTGATTTTCTGTTGTTTATGATCATTGTGATTTTTCGTTTCTTTTCTTCTTCTTCTTATTGCTCTGTAATTCTCCTAAAGCCAGAATTTAAAATTGGGAAATATGATAGCAAAGGCAAGTGAGGTGAAGAAGTGAAGAGAGGCTGTTTACTATAAACACCACTTTTTTTTTCTGTCTAGTAAATATGTAAATAAAACACTAAGTGGTGGGTTTTCTGAAGATGTCTGCAAATATTTCATGTCCCTAATCCTCTTGGTAGAGAAGCTACATTCAGGTAAAAACCACAGGCTGCCTTCTCTCTCAGTTTTAGTGTCATTTAGGGATCTCTCTGTATGGAGGTAATCTTCCTTTTCTCTTTTATAGCATGTTGATACTACAGTCTTGTCCTAGCTTTGCTCTATCACTTAGCATTTTTCAGTATTAAATTTGGACACTGTTTCTTTTCCCATATCTTATTTTTTATTCACATGAATATCAAGATTAGTTTTGTATGGGAATAGTCAAAAAGATGATGTTTGGATGAGAAACTAAAGTGAGTGGAAGGATAAATGAATTCTTGTCTTGTCTTGTTTAAAGCAGAGCACTTCCTTTAGTGCTTTTTCAGCTGAATTTCCTTCTTCCTGGAATATATTTATGTGTGGGAGAAGGAATGATTGGCAAGGTGTTGCTCTGTGGTGGTTTTATTGCCTCACATCTGAACAGCTCACCGTGGGTGTTCTCTACTTGATTGTTTTGTGATGCTTGTATCGTTTGGGGTTTTTTTTTCCCCCTAATAGTGATTTCCGACGGCTTGTCCGTGAGCGGTTCCAAAGCTCGTTCCTCGACATCTCTCCGGCTGTCTGAGGGTGACTCCTTCAAGCTGCGCTGCTCAGCCACCACCACCTCCCCGGAGCACACTCACCTGCACGTCACCTGGCAGGTCAGGAGCGGCTCCTCTTGGCGGGACGTCCTGTCTTTGACTCACGAGGGCAAGTTCCAGCCGGGCCCCGGCTACGAGGAGCGCTACCGCAGCGGGGACATCCGCCTGGACACGGGAGCCAACGACACGTACCGGCTCTCCGTGTCCCAGGCCTCCTCCGCGGACGGCGGGGCCTACCGCTGCCTCGTGAGCGAGTGGGTGAGAGGGGCGGACGGCTCGTGGCAGAAGATCCAGGAGAAGAGCGTGGAGATCGCCACTGTGTCCATCCAGAGGACCGGTGAGTGCTCCTGGTGGGCTGCGGTCACGGTGCTGTGTCCAGGCTGTTGGGAAGGATGAAAGCTTGACAAGAAAGTCTCACAGATACGTATGCTTAGCAGAAAGATTTTTAAATGTAGAGTCTGATGAAGGAATAGAGATGGAAGCAAGTTTTGATACAGAAGAAAAGAATTGCTGAGCCAGTCTGACTGGCTAACCAAGGAGGCAAAGGGTGTGTTAGTTAGAAGGGGTTTTTATGACTTAGAGCAAAGGATAAACCCACCTCAAACAAGATAATGTTTTTACCAAGCAGAAAGATAGCACAGGCAAACAAGTCAGCAAAGTTGCAAGTAGAAAAAAGGTCTCAGAATTTTCCACTGCAAGAAAACTGAAAAACATCTTCTAGCTTAAACTGTAATGTACTAACTTTTAGTGATTGGAGAATAGTAACATGAATATGGTAATTATAGTAGTTATGATAGGCTATAGATAATAGTTAAGCTATAGATTGGTTCTACTGTATTAAGATGCTCAGCAAAGAAAAGTATATAATCCATTGTAACCTAAACCAAAGGGTCTCCAGGCCTGCCTGCAGCTGGAGCTGACAGCTTAGGCACAGGCTCTGTCACCCACCACCCTGGACTGCTGTAACCTCTTGGATGGAATAAACTGCATTTTGGAGAGCTGCCTGGAGTCCCGCATCTCTCATTTAGGCTCTTACACCAGGCTCTGGTGCTTTGGGGTCACTGAACGAAGTGAGGGTGCATTCCAGCAGAATCTGGAGTGCTGTTTGGATAGCTGGCCTGTTGTGAAAAACGCCAGTCACTTGTTTTTAAAATTTTAAAAGTTTAATAGTAATAAAATGGTTATTAAAAATAGTAATACAATTAGAGTAATAACAATTTGGACAAATTGAATTAGGACAGTATGAGATAATAAATACAAAGAGTTACGGACGTCCGGGTACCTTTTTCTGGGCAGCACGAGCCATGAAAGGGACACACGCATAAACAAAGAATTAACCCTTAAAAACAATAGCCTGTTGCATATTCATACACCTCATACATGATGCATAAATTCCATTCAAACACAGGATTCTGTCTGGTCAGGGTCAGCTTCTTCCTCCGAATCCTAACAGCGCCTTCGAGGTGGAAGAAGTTCGTTTCTCCTGATAAGAGGGAAATAAATTCTCTTTCTCTGAAAGATTGGGGTGTCCTGTGGCTGCTATCTTGCTGCGAGTCCTTTCTTTAAAAAAAGTCTCCTACATAGCATGGTTTCTATTTTAACATTTTTTATAAGCTAAAACTATATTTAACACAATACTTAAGAGAATTAATACAGCATTACTTTCTAGCACAACACATATAACATTCATTTTAATATTTGCGAAAAGCCAATCATAAAATACATACATTTTTCACGCCTGTTAAATCTGTGACATAATTTTTCTAGCTTTATTTTGGAGAAAAGGGCATGGAATGATATCCTGGAACCTCTTAGAAGCCTAGATGCAGATTTTATCTCATCCTTCATTCACTTCAGAGGGCTCATGGTTTTTTATATTTTTTTTAATATTTCTTAAATAAACATTATATTTAACACCTGGTCCCCCAAAGCCTTCCCTCTGCTCTGTTATTAACACAGGGTTCCATAGCACTAAACAGCTGCACTTCCCCTGTGAAAATGGCTTGTGATTCAGTGATAGATGTGGAGCTCTTCTGTATGCTGTTTATTAAAATAGTGTGGAAAGATCAAGAGAAAAGAGGAAGGCAGTGATAATTTAACAGGGCAAATTACCCAATGATTTTTTATCACTGGTCTGATTGCTCTGTTGGCAGGGGTCTAGGACAGTAATGGTTCTGTTAAACATATCATTGCATGCTTGGCTAAGGAGACAAAAATACATGCAGAGCTGTGCTGAGCATATCCAGATATCCCTGCCCATAGAGATTTCAGGACTAGATGCACTAAGCACTTGACTGCATCAGCATTCTCACTGCTGGTTGGAGGAGGGAGAGCGGGGGTGATACACCTTATCACTCAATAGGTGGAAAAACAGGCAGTGATGGTCCCTCAGAAATATGAGATTATCACAGTATTTTAGAACTGTTCAGACAGGAAGGGTACCTTTTTATTTTTGTAATCCTTTAATCACTATAGGGAGAACTCAAAAGTCTGTGTTTTTTTGATTGGCTCATCTGGATGTAGTTTTAGTGTCTTTAGTGGTACTTAGCCTGTGAAATTTTACTGGATCAACCTGCACCCTCTTTTTGAGGGTGTCTGTTGCACCCCTAAGCTTGGAGGTGCTCTCTGCTGACACAGGACTTGCCTAATTAAGAGCTGTAATTGTCGATTTTGTCACACTTTTGCAGTGTTTGGTTTAAGTAGGTGGGGTTTAATCAGTGGCTGAAAACAGCATGTGGCTGGCCAAGACCAGCAGTGGTACAGTTTTTTGATGTGGTTTGGGTGTGTGGTTTGTTTCTTGTGGGGGATTTTGTTTGTTTTTCTTTGGGTTTTTTTGCCTTCATTTTAAACTCAGTCATTAGCAGCACTGGCACTTTGTCAGGGGCATGAAGGCTTTTTAAAGTTATGCTAAAGGGGATAGGTTATTCTCCAGCAAAATGCAGAATACACATCCTGTAGAAGGACTTGAAGAGCATCTTGTGCTGACATCTGAAATCTCTGCACTTGCATGCTAAAAGAACTTGAGATGTAAATGGTTATATGCCTATGGGTAAACTTTCTCCAAGTCCCTCTAGGTGCATATATTGCCAGATTGTGAATGCCCATCACTTTCATGAAGACAGAAATGTTGCTTGGAGAATTGCTGCTCTTAACCTTGCAGATGAGTCTTAGTTTGTATTCTGATATTAGTCTGTTAAATTAGCTAGGTTTTCCTACTGATTTTAATCCCATAATAAGACAGTGAGGCAAGTCCCAGTGAGAGATTCATCTGGACTTGATTTCAGCACTCAGGTGGGGCTTGCTACCCTCTGCCCAGTTTGACTGCTCTGTGTTATCAGGTGGTGAGGGGTGAGAATGAGCCTTGCTTGGTTTCATTGGCAATAGTTCTGACTACTCAGTTTGGCTCTAGCCTTCATGTGTTGTCTCATTCCAGATGATAGTCCAAGGAAGTTTATGCAGATGGGGAACTATTATATAGTAGAACATGGTTTTACATAGAAGTCACTAATCTCAGCAGAGACACAGCTGCTGGTTTAAAGCAGGTATTTCTATTCTTGCTTGTGCTGAGAAGAGCCACTGCTGTAGCAGCCCTGTCCACTGGCCTCAGTGGAGACTTTGGGAGCAGCTGCATTACACACTGTGGGAATGGTGCTGCATTGAGACCCAGATCTAATCTTCAGGCAGTGTAGAATGAGTGAATGAGCAAGTGAAGACACGTGGTAGCCTGGTCTTGACACTGTGCTTCCATGGTTTTCTTTTTAATATTCTGTATCTAGTCCTATTTGAATGCTGGCCGTGACCATATGTGATATGTATATTAGAAGTACTCACAGGCCAGTGGTTGCTGAGTGTGTTTGGAGTGGCTGTTGGTGTTGCTTTGAAGTCCCCAATGTGTGTTGGAGTTACTGCTGCCTTCTGTTTGCCTCCATTTCATGTTTTTGCAGCACACCTGAGGTCAGTCAGGACTCCAGTATGTGGCCATGGCTGCTTCTCATCTAAATCTGCCCTGTTTGAGGAGCTCAGAAATGTCAGCAGAAGCCATGTTGAGTTCCAATGTAGTTCCTAGTGATTTCTGTAGATGCTTGGTCTTCTGAGGCATAGTCCCAAAACATTTTGACCCTCCTGTGAGACTGAAAAATTCTGTACACATTTTCCTGCTGTGGAAAGGTGATGTGCAGTCTGTGGATGAGACAAAGCCTTCATGGACCAGTTGCTGTTGGGTTATAAAAATGCTGTTCTCCCTCCCTTTCTCCCCTCTGCCCTCATCTCACATCCCTTGCTTGACTGATAATGTGTATTGCCCTTGTAATAGATCACTCGGCTCAATATCCAATAGGCATATGAAGGTTGGGCTACTGAGCCTCTTCAGAAGCTCCTGTTATAGAATGTGAGAGTGAACTATGTTTATTAAAAGTAACAAATAAAAAAAAATACTTTTTGTTTGAATTTTTGTGTCTCTCTTTCCAAGCTCTAGATGTGGTCATCTCAACCAGCAATGTGTCTGTGACCGAAAGAGACTCCCTGGATCTTACATGCAACATCACAACAGATAGAAGTGGTATTTTCCAAGCAGAGGTGATGTGGTATTTTTCTGCATCACCTGATGACACCTTGTCAGATGCTCAGCTGTTGCTGAGCATGGACCACGATTCTGTTGTCAGTGATTCAACTCTCATCAGCCTCAGCCATGTGGACAGGAACTCCTATCGCCTCTTGGTGCGTGACGTGGATGTGGAGGACTCTGGCTACTACTTCTGTGAAGCTGCTATCTGGGTGCCCCTGCACAATGGGAGCTGGCATAAGGTGGTGGAGAGGACCTCTGCACCAGTCAGTGTGGTGGTGACAGCGCTGGGTGAGTGATTGTGCTGTCAGACTTCATGGGTAATGTATCCCTCAATCCTTGGCCCCGTCAGAAAAGGGAGAGGACCTTGCAGAATCTCTTCTGCACAAATGTTTCTCTTGTTTGCATCTATTATCTATATGTAGGCATCTCTCTCACATATATTTCTCTTTATGCAAATATCCTTAGAAGCAAAGTTACCTGGGAGAATTACTAAAAATTAAACTCCAGTAAAACTTCTTAAAAAGCCTGTTGTTTTACAGATAGGCCTAGATATGTCAGCCTACCCAATCTGTTCTCTAGTTTATTCTTGAGGAGATAATAGCTTCAATTTAGAGCCAGTGAAACTCAGGATGTTGTTGCAGAATGGTGTAGGTAAGGTATGTGCACCTGCTAAATTGTGCAAGGTATTGGTGATATTGGAAGCATGAATGAAGCTGGATGTGAACTGGCAGAGCTGTAGTGCTTGGTGCTCGTTCCCAGCTCTGACTGGAAGCAAGCATCCAGGCCCAAACCCTTTCAATGTACCCTTTCAGATCCTCTTGTCATGAGAAACTGGTGGTACTATCCAGTTACAAAGGCAGAACTCCCCCAACATGAAAGTGCTGAATGAGGCTAGCATATAGAGAGCCTGTTTTTCAGCAATAAATAGCTGTGCCATAAGGTTAAATCCCATCAACAATGACTTTAAATGTTGCATTTTAGCATTGTGCAGAGCAGCTGAGCCGTGGCAGTCCCCAAGTACACTTGTAATGTGTACTAAAGTGCACAAGTGATTAATGTCTTCATTTCCTGTCCTCATTCAGCCATTCACATTGCACATTTAACTTGTCAGTGTTCCCTCCTTTCCCCACTTGTGTGCATGTGCAGTCATGTACATGTGTCCATGTGTGTACAGATGCACTTGCACATGTGTGTGCTTTCTTTTTGTGCCTCTACCTGTAGGACTTCTCTTTACTCTTTCCATTCTAATTTAGCATTATTTGGGAACTGGAGAAAATAAAATCTGCTTTTCAGCAGATGCAGATGCTTGGTTGCTAAGGAGAGGGAAAGCAGAATAAATTTTCAGTGTTTGAGGTTTTCAACTGCATCCAGAATTTACCAACTCTTCCTCCTTAATGGAAGTTAAGAGCTCCTGGAGTATTAAGTCGTTGAATTGTCAGTGAGGCTATTCTTTGACAGCTGACAGAGTGGAGGAATGAGGTTTATCCAGCCAGCCTTTTATTCTTTCTAAATCCTCTGTTAGAGTGTCTGTCAGGGTGAAGCGCCTATCTGGAGTGGTGCTATCAAAGAGAAACTCTCTTCTTAGGATCCTTCCCCTGCCCACAAATAAAACAAACCTCAAGCGATTTTCTGAGAACTTGGGATTCTTGTGGCTTTCTCCTTCTTATGCCCCTGTCTAGAGAAGTGCATCTGCTTTCTCTTTGTTGCTATGAAGATATTAGTTGGTCTTGAATGCCTTCTTTTTAAGGGGAAGGCGTGGCAAAGGGGGAATGGTAAGAGAGTTGTAGAGTGTGAGCAATACATCATGAGGCCCTGGAGTAAACTACTCTTTTGTGAATGAGAAAAGAAGAGCAGTATAGCTATAGGGTCTAAGAGGCCTTACACCAAAACTGGGGTTTGGCCATCTTTAATAATCTGTGCTTTGGTTGTAGCAAAATTCTGTGCATTTTCTTTTTATTTTGTCTTGCCCTGAAAAAGTGCAGAAATCTCCACATGCTCACTGGTAGTAGGTACCACAGTCTTTGTAAGCAGTGCTTTTATGATTTTATGTTGCCTAGTGTCACAGAAACTCCCCACCAGTATTACCAGATTCTCTGGGGTCTGGTGTGTATTGCTGCCCTTGTTCTTGCTGGATGCAAGGACACTGGTGAGAGATCTTTTCTGCAGGCTGACATAGAAGCAGCAGAGTTGTAGCTACAATTGTTTTTATCCTTTGCATCTCAAGTCCAAAAGTGCACATGCACACAGAGTTTCCACAGCAGTTCTATTAAGATGCTTTATTATCATGGCTTGTTGGTGAGCTAAGCCTAAGTTTTAGCCTTGGATTGCCTTCTTTGTCCCAATTATAGCTTCAGTTAATTGTTTCTAGGAGGGCAAAATGCCAAGTAAAACATAAAGCAGGAAATAAATACGGAGTGCTGAATACGGTTAGGCTGTAAAAGCCGTGTGATGAGTATTGGCCGAACAGTTGGGAAGCTGGTCATTTTTCTGAATTATAGTAGACAGTAAGACAAAAAAATTCTAATACTAGTAAATAAATATGTATTTCCTTTGTGGTGTGAGGTTCTTGCTGTAATCTTTTTCCTTTACTATCTATGTAGTCTGAGAGAAAATAGTCATGCGGCTCCCTTATCGCTTTTAGGCTTTGGGCAGCCAGCTATTTCAGATTTAAATACAACAGCCCCATTCTTAACCCGTGAAACTCAGGCACTGATTTTCCAGCCTGAGGTATTCCAGCCTCACAGCTGCACAGCACATACTTCTCTATTCAGACTGTGAAGCTTTTTTCTGATCTACACATCTTCAACTCTCATCCTACCTAGTATTTATTGACCTAGGTAGTATTTAAACCGCTGACCTCTGAAATTTACTGTGCTCAGCTCTTGGTGCTGCCTCTGGCCAGTGCCAGTGGTGTTCTGTGTCCCCTGGTTTGGGTGAACTGTTTGGCTGTTTCTTACCATTCTTAAACTGTTGTAGAGACACAATGGGATGGTTAAGTGTGGAAAATAAGGCCTTTCAAGATGGGAGATGGCCTCTTGTTCTGGAGAGATATTGGGAAAATGGGACAGCTCTGGTCAGTCCAAAGCTAGAGGATAACCAGTGTCCTGCTGCAGGCTGCCCCAGGCATTTGACAGATGCAAAAGTGTCTGGCTGTGTTGAAATTGAACCCACAGGTGGGTTCTTGGGGGCAGGCCTAAAGGAGGGAATTATTTTGCTCAACAAGATCTATTAGTCCTGATTTTTCTGAAATGGTCCGACTAGACCTATGAAATGGAGTGTCTTGTTTGGAAATGCAGGCTTAGGGGTACCTGTGTCGGAGAGGTGCAAGTCTGATAACCAAAGTTCCAAGGTCTTGTAAGAAAAATGCATATCGTGGCACTCAGCTTGGATGCTAAAACTGGATGTTAGAAGTTAGTATATCTTTTGATTAAGTCTGACGTTTTCTCCCTTCTTGTAGCTCCTAACCTGTTTCTTCTGCGTTTCCTCTCCTGCAGAGCCAGACTATGACGTGTACCTGAATGCCTCTAAAACACCCAAGTTTTCAGATGACCCCACAGAGCTCAACTGCAGGATCACAAACGTCCAGGACACCGAGGCAAACATCCGCTTCACCGTGTCCTGGTACTACAGGCAGCGTCTGCCCGGTGACGACGTGGTGCCAGAGGAGCTCCTGGCTTCCATGGATGCAGACTGGGCTCTGCTGCCTGGGGACAGGGGCAGAGAGCGGATTCAGAATGGGGAAATCATCTTGTCTAAAAAGTCTGCTGACACCTTCAGTTTGAGAATCCAGTGGACTTCAGAGAGTGACAGAGGGGATTATTTCTGTGTCATCTCGGCGTGGAGTAGGCACCGTAACAACAGCTGGGTGAAGAGCAAAGATGTGGCTTCTGCATCTGTCAACATTTTCTGGGCTACACAAGGTAGGAACTTTACACCTGGATGGCTGAGAGTAGGCTTGTCAGCCAGAAGGCCTGCTAATGGGCTTTGGAAATGGGGTTCTGTGTTGATGAAGGTTTAAAAGCACTGTCAACTTGTGTAAAGGCCTCTTATCTGTGGAGGGGAACTGCTTTACATTACTCCTTTATTTTTCATCACTACCGCTGTTACGCAACAGTTTGGAGTGGAAGTACAAAGGAAGAGACACCATCAAAGGAGAATTTCCATCAAGCTGCTGAGACTTCCAGGAGCTGGGCTGGAAGTGGCAGGGGTGGCATCCAGCAGTGTTGCTGCTATGGTCATTGCCCACTTTTGTGGCTTGGAGTGTTTTGGTCTCTTTAGGGTGCATCTTGCTGCTAACAATAGGGTAGTACTGAGGTGAAAAGAGGAATGTCACTTTGTCTTCCCTGTCTGACAGTTTGGGAGCTGTGGTTTTATTTTTCTCTTGTACAAGCCCATGTTTAAAAGGCATATCTGAGGAAGTTCATGGGCATAGTACTACCAGAGTATCAAAAATAAATGGGTAGCTGAACAAAGTAATTCCGTGGTTTGCTTGGATCTTGACCTTTTTTCTATGGAAAAGTAAACTAGCTCTGGTCAGTATTTAACTTCTTCTGGGAGCATTTTTAGAAGCTTAATAGTTACCTGAAGTTGCTTAACTCTGGTTTAAAATGGGATCTGTGTTTCCTGGATGTGCTGTAGAGTGGTACTGTTTTTGGCTCAGAGTGAAGTCGTGCAAGAGGGGTCTGTTGGAGAGCATCAGAAAGGGCTGCAATGTCTTTGTCAAAAATCTGTGCTTAGCTAAGCTGCATTTATCTTGATAGACTAGTTTAACAGTATAGCTTAGGCATCCACAGGCAGAGAACTATATTTCAGAGACAAGCAATTTGAAATAATTTTGAAGTTGTTTAGGGATAATCCCTGAACAGCAAATTGGAAATCTTCTGCTGTGATTCTGCTTCAGTGGAGACAGAAGTGGTGCTCAATACTACACATGTGTGGTCCAGGGAAAGGTTTGCGGGGTTTTTTTGTGTTTTTTCATTTGTATTTTTTTTTTACCCCTGAAGCTGACTTCTCCAGCAGGACTGAGAATTCTCATTAATGCTGGATGTTGGTCACAATTAGTTCAGTGTTATGCCACAACACGGAGTGTGTGCATGTGCATGCCAGTGTAATGGATCGTCGCCTTCAGAGCAGCTACAGAGACCAGCTGGAGTTGAAAAGTCTCAGCCTGTGTTGACATTTCTGAGGGAAAACAAACCGTGACAGGTGTGAACATTCCCTTGGTTCTGGTTTTGTTCCAGAAACTCTGCTAATTTTGCAGCACAAATGTAAATGTTGTAGTCCCTGTGCTGAAAAGTACGTTCTGTTGGCAAAGCTCGGGGTTGGGGGATTTATTATGTGAAAGTGAGCTCTCCTCTGAAACCTTCCCCTCCTGAAAAAGAATGTTGTATGTATATGAGGTGGGGAGGGTGAAATACAGGTTTGATTTCCCCTTCTCTACCCCCCTCAACTCCCCCTTCAGCAGTGCAGCCCCAGATGCCTCTCCCTGTGTGCCCTGTCCCCTGCCACATCCTATTCCTGTGAGCTGCACACTTGGCTGCTGGGAGCCCAGTGCTGTAGCCAGCAGCTATGAAGGAGTTAATCTGCTGCTGCCTGTGCTCTCTGACAGTTGTTTTGACAAGTATCTCTGGTGATTTGAGTCCCTAACTGCTCCCAGTGCTTATAAAAGCCAGCAGCCAGGCTCCCACGTGTTTGCCTAAGGAGAGAACAGAAATTTGCCTCTTCCTTGCATAGCTTATGCCTATACAGAGACTTTTCTTCCATCAATTTCATTGCTTGCATCTTCTTTGTTGATTTTAGAGCACTGCTTTGGGGGAGGATGTTGGAGAAATCTCACTTTGAAAACAATTGTTCTGAGTTCTTGAGAAAGGAGAAATGGGTTTATATTGTGTCTGTGGGTCTCTCAGCAAAGATGGGTGTTCAGAGCCTTTATTCAAAATGTAAACATCGTGTAAACATGTAAAAAACCCCTTTTTGTGCAGTGTATAATAAGTTGTGTGTTTGCCCATTTGAACTTGGGGTTTTATTGTCTCTGTTTTCTGTTTTATTCTATGGGGGCCAATAATGCTCACATCTTTCTGCTTACTCAGCTTTGCAAGTGCAGCCAATTGCTATCATAGATCACCATTGTTTTTGACATAGTCTGCCTGATATGTTTCTTCCCCCCTTCTACTTCCTCCCCTGCCAAGGTGACAAAGAAGGCATCTCTGTCTCATCTCAGAAACTAAAAATACCAGTTGTATTATGTTTTGCTTATTTAGAGTACAAATTCCAGTCAGTGAAAAGGGGTGAAACCTTTTTTAGCTCTGTAAATGATTTTCAACCCAGAAAAAAGTTTGATATTCTAAAGGATAATTTTATTTATTTTTTTGAATATGAGTTACATTTAGAACACAGATACTGCTAACATTGAAAAAAAAAATCAATGCTTTTTTCGTAAACCAGTGTTGTCAACTTTGGATCTGCATGGAGTACTTAGCAGAAGAAAACATTATCTTTTAATTGAAATTCCAAATCCCAAAGGTAGTATTATTTGGGGTTTTGTTAATACTTCTGTCTTTAATTTACAAAATAATTATATTTAACATAATGTTACTTGTCCTAAATGTTTGCCTAGGCCCTCCCATCACACTTAATTGGGAGCAAGGGTGCCTTAATCTTTCAGACAGTCCTGCAAATAGAGAACAAATAATATTTCTGCCAGCTACTTTTATATATCATTGCTGATGTATACAGGCACACAGTTCCCCCAAGGCACAGAGATGCCCATGGCACTAAGCTGGAGTGTGTGTGTGCCAGTTTGGCTGTAGGGACAGGGGTTCCTGCAGCCAGGTGTGTTCAGGTGCAGGCTGCAGTGCAGGCTTTGGTGTGCCTGCTGTGCTTCCAGAGCTGCTGGGGCTGCAGTTGTACCTCGGGGTGTTGTACAGCCACCTCCTGCCATGGCAGAGCTCTCACTGCCCTAATGTCTGCTGCATTCCCTGCACTTGCAGCCTCATCAGTGCACGGGGGGATGGAGGGGCCTCTATGAACACCAAAATTCTTGTCAGCAGCCTCGAGCAGCGCTGTGAGGCTCCAGCATTGCTGTCAGCCCTGGCCAACGTGCTGCTTGTCCAGCTGGAGTCAAAGCAGTGCAGGGAAGGTGTTTGCTGTTTATTCTAAAGTCTTCTTGCCCTTTTAGCTGTTGGGCTTCTCTAGAAATTTGCCTGGTGCAGATTAGGTGAAAACTGGTTTTGGTCACTATTCTGGAAGTGCTCTTAAAGCTGAGCACACATTTTGTGGTGGAAGAGCAACAGGAGAATTACAGTGTGGCTTAACCACTTGGACTGGCCAGTGATGGAAGGCAGAAGCTTGCACTGCCAGGCTCCAAAGTACAGTTTACTCAAATTTTATTTGAGTCATTTGGCTAGGTTTTCTTCTGTTGCTAGCCCTCTGTCTTGGAGTAGTGCCCAAGCTTTGGGTATGGTTTACTTAGGAACTCTTCCCCTACTGCTTTCCAGAATAAACTGCAGATTGCAGCCTCCTGTATATGACCAAGCAGGGTGTGTTTTATTGTGCTTTTCATTCATGGAGCTTTACAAGAAGGAGATTAGACTCCGCATGGGACTGCAGACATGTATGCAGACAGGCAAGTGTGTGGAGTAGTGGTCAAGACAGACATTGCTTCCTTGGCAATTCCCAAAAGATTAGAAATGAGACCTTAGGCTGCAGTTCTTGGAAGAAAACATTCATTTAACCTCTCTGGCTCATCTTATGCTGCAAGATCTGATGAGTAATTTCTGCTAACATAGGAAACATGAAGAGACTTTCCTTTCCCTCTTATTTTTCTGTGCAGATTACTGTTATTTCTAAGATAAGTGCCAGATCTTTGGGCTGCCCTCTATTTCATAATGTGGACTCACACACACAGACAGCTACATGCTTTTCTAGGAGGGGTTGAAGGAGTGCTAATTACATTTCATCTGCTGCTGCTGAAGGAGAACAATATTGGCACAGAACCAGCATATTAAGAATGGTTTTTCTAGTTGATAGGCTATGGAGCCTTTTTGTTGTTGTTGTTTTACCTTGCTACATATGCAGGTCTCTAATATTATGGCACATACAGAAACATCCCTTTGATCTTTTTTTGACTCTGTTGCAAAAAGAAATATTCAGCACCTGTATGTGATGGGTTGTGTGTCCCCTTCTCTATTCTGTTCTAAATTTCTTATGGTCTAACACAAGAGGGGGTGCCTCTGCTTTGTGTGTTCATCCAAACTAATGATCTCAGGGGTTTTTAAAGGTAGAAAAATGTTTTGAGAGAACTTTCACAAGAACGTATCTCCTTGTTCTCTGTTCAGGATCCTAATTTCTAACCCTTCTGAACTCTATCACTGTTCTCCAGCTGCATCTCTGGGCCTCAGTTGTTCTCTTCCACAAGCTCTACCAGTGGAATTTCTGCTGTTGTCCCATGCTGCCACCACTCCTTTCTCCTTTTCCTTTAGCAGAAATACTTAGGGAAAGGCATTTGCTATTGCCCTCAAATGGAAAACCAACAAAGGATGTCGAGGGACAAAATTTGCTCTGTCCTTTTTGGGGACAACACACGGCCCTTTCTGCTGCTGTCTGACCTGTGGCTCAGGGAGTAGTGGAAGTTAAGGTGTTTGAAACTCAGGTAATAGGGAGAGTTATCTCAGCTGTAGCTGAACTGCTCTGGGCATGTGAGGGTGTTTAATCTTAAGCACATATACCAGAGACCAAAAGTAAGATTTCCTTTCTGGTGTCTAGGACCCAGTGTTCTTATGTGAAGATCAACAACATAAAGAACATTTAACTAAGGAGGGATTTTTGCCCAGAGCCTCCTCATATGGCCTAGAAAGCAACAATATGTGCCAGAAAAGTATAACTAGCTGTTTGTGCTTCTGCTTTTGGGACAAAATATAATTGCCTACTATGTTCCTAAAAGTATGTGAAAAGCTGATCTGTGCTGGGCTCCTAAATACTGCAGGCATATGAAGAAGGAAATATCAGAGTCTCACAGACACAGAATGAGGACAAAAAAATGGATTTGAAGTCTGGAATCTGGTATCTAATGAGTCTTTTCACAAGGGAGAGTAGAATGACTCTGATGCTATACAACTTCATTTGTGATTGTACCCTGAGTGCCTAAATGTGCAACTCTTGTATTGTCACTTGCTTAGTGGGTGGAAGTGTGAGGGGGTTTGGTGTGGAGTATCAAATAATTCTGTGCTCAGCTAGACCACTAGAAGCATCTCAGCCTTCACTGCTCCTGCTGTTTCTTTATATAGCTTTGTACTGTGATCTGCTTTATACAGTACTGATTTAAAGTTGTCATACCGGGCTTCTCATCTTGTGGGCTGTGTTTACTCATTGTGAAAACTGCTGCTTGAAGGCAAAACACTGCAAAATGTAATCTTGACAAGTATCTTGTTGCTCTTGTGGGGAGGACATAAATATTACTGCATTTAAGTTCAGTTTTGGGAAATATGTTTCAATCTCACCATTGCTTATTTCCATGTTCCTGAGAAGTTTTGTCTTGCATAAAACAGTTCTGTGGAGTTCTTTAACAGGTCTACACTTTTTTTTTTTTTTTTAATAAAGGAGGGAAGGGAGAATATGGTGCAGCAAAGTAAGTCCAGAGAGTTGGATTGGCTATTTTTTGCAAGATGGTTACTTCTATGTATTCTGCCCCAGCCCCCCCTTCCTTAAGAAGAACCACGATGTACAGGGTGTCTTTTCATCACAATGCCAGGAAACTAGCAACTCCCTTTCCTTTTATCTGATTCTGATTTCAGTCACTCCTCATTTTCTCTGTTTCTCACTGTGAGCTTGTATTTTGTGTGTCTTGGAGCTGTGCTCTGACATGTATAATTTTCCCAAACCCTGTAATTAAGGGATTCTTGGGATTGAGGAGACAGTAGAGAATGGAAGGAAACTAAGCAGTAAGTGTTGCTGGAATTCTTGATGTCGAATAGGAAATGTCAAGACTTCTGGTAGGCTTGTATGCAAGTAAATGTATGAGAAGCAAGGGGAGGAAAGACTGACACGGAGGCAGAGGTGTGTGTAAATCTGTTTGGGGGTGCCTGGGGTGGAGACGTCTGTTACACCAACTTTTGTCACGTGTTTTCAGCTGAATGTGTCTGGATTGCCGTTAGGAATGCCGTTAGGGTGGATTTTCAAGGGAAATAAAAGATGCTACGCTAAGTGCTGCCAATTTAGCAAGTGGCAGCTTTTGTCATTAGTCATGAGTATTTCAGCAGTGCCCTTATTACCCCGTCACTGAGGGTGCTCTTCCAGCGCCAGTATAAAACTGGGACTGAATCTGTCACAGACATCTTTTATGAAAAATCCTTTCCTTAGGATTTTTCCTCCTCAGAAGCTGAGAGGCCTCAGGAACAAAATGTAAACATTGGTTATCTGCTGCTGTGGAATGCAACAGCTGGATCTTTGATTGGCCCATGTTGGTTGTTTCTGATTAATGGCCAGTCACAGCCCAGCTGGCTCGGACACAGAGTCTGAGCCACAAGCCTTTGTTATCATTCTTTCTTATTCTATTCTTAGCCAGCCTTCTGATGAAATCCTTTCTTCTATTCTTTTAGTATAGTTTTAATATAATATATATCATAAAATAATAAATCAAGCCTTCTGAAACATGGAGTCAGATCCTCGTCTCTTCCCTCATCCTAAGACCCCTTTGAACACAGTCACATGAATCTTGTCTAATATCTTTATTCTTGAATAAAGCAATCCTGGAGATCCTGTCTTGTGGCAAGCTGTGTATTCTATCTGTTCAGTATTTGGTGTTTGTTTGAATTTGTGCATCTTGACCCAAACTGTTGTGTACTTGTGTGTGTGTGCACTGTTGAGTAGCGTTCTGGGCTGTCCACGTGTTCAGATAAATGCGCTGAGATTTGTTCCTCCAAAAAAGAAACTTTGCCTGTCTGTGACCTTGTAGGTTGAAGTGGTGCTGCAGAAATACCCGAGCCTGTTTGTTAACCCTCTCTTGCCACTTTATTTCCTTCCCTCTTCAGATTACACGCTCACAGTGGAGGCGGTGAAATTGAAGCCATTCTTTGTAGCAGGCCACACCTTTGAGATGACGTGCAAAGTGTCCTCCAAGAACATCAAGACGCCGCGCTACTCCGTCCTCATCACGGCCGAGAAGCCCCTGACGGACCAGTCGAGTCCCAACGGGACCACTCGCATCATCTCCTTGAACCAGGACTCGGTGGTGCGGCTGGAGGACTGGACGGACCAGACCCGCGTGGACGGGGTGGTCCTGGAGAAGGTGCAGGAGAACGAGTTCCGCTACAGGATGTACCAGACCCAGATCTCGGATGCCGGGCTGTACCGCTGCGTGGTGACCGCCTGGTCTCCGGGTGGCGGGGGCATGTGGCGTGAAGCGGTCAATGGCTTGTCCAACCCTATCCAGATAGACTTCCAGACATCAGGTTGGTACAGAACCTGGCAGCCGTGTGTCTAAGCCAGAGAGAGAGGGAATTCTGTGACGCCTTCCCATTGATTTCCCTGTGTCTCAGAAATATCTACTCTTTGGAACAAATGGTATGATGGCTGAGAGCTGTGCTTGTCTTCTTTGGTGGTACTTGTGTCCTTTGTGCTATTGATTGTTTACAGAAAAATGTTTAATGAATTGGCTGTAATCATAACCCCTGGGTTTTTCTCTACTAATGCAGCTTTTATGGTCCTGCAGGCTCAGAGCTCATTCTCAGTATGGAGCAACTGCTGCTGCATTTGCCAGCTGTATCACTAGATTGTTAGTAGCGGCTGCTCTGGAAGAGCATTAATATAAACTGGATTTCTGTTCCAAAACAGACTCTATTAGCATAGCATTAAATTTCCTGAGCACACCTCACTGTTGATGTAATTGCAGAAAATGGCCAGGTCAGGGTAACATTTCAGCCATCTCAGTAAGTGTATCCTGCCGCTGCAAAACCTTAGAGGTCCCTCGCGGCTGAGCTACAGAGCTCCACAAATTGGGAGGGATTTCAGTACCCAGAAGGACATCCTGCTCCTCAATTGCTTGCTGAAACCCTTACCTTCAGCTGTAACTAAGCCTGCCTGTTGAGACTTTTCTATAGAAACGTGCCTGTCCTGATAATATGTTGGAGGGAGGGAGAGATGGATGGCATTGATTTGGATCATCAGAGATGCATATTAACTCTGACTTCTGTCATGTTATATTGTTGGGAAGTGCAGTGGGAGCTGTTTTTATAACACTGGTGCACATATGAGTGAAGGGCTCCTCTCATGACTTGATAAACCAAGCTGGTGGGGTTTTGAGCTGATGGGGCTTTCATGCTCATATTCTGCTGGTAGTAACAGGCTGTAGCCTATTTAGGAGATGTGTCTGTGTCTAGGCAAGAGCAGCCTGACTTCTCAGCTGCATCCACAGCTAAGGTAATTATTCTAGATGATGTGGTTCCTAAGATCTGAACTTGCTTGTATGGCACACTGGGAAAAGGACAAGGGCTGATCGTAGGAGGACAGCCTGGCAACGAAGACATCGCTTCGTAGGAAGCTTTGAGATGTAGATTTGATCTAAGCTGGCCAGACAGAGGACATTGACTCAGCTTCTTTCAGTTTTAGGTAATTTCTCAAGATGGTTTAGTGGGCTGCAGTTTTAGCCTTATTACTCTTCATATCTGGGTCAGACACAGTGGGAGAGTAGTATTTGCAAAGGGAGTGATAAAAGAAACCAGCAAGAATGAAATCTGCACAAAACCCCACCCTGCCCCTCCAAGCTCCTATGCGGAGGCTTTCCTGCACAAAAGTGGTGGTTTGTGCCTCTCCCAATATTGCTGGTCCTGTGTCACTTTGAACTCCCATCCAGAGAGTTTGTTGGGATGCTTTGACACCCAGGGTTCAGAGGGAAACCTGCGAGCAATGCGAGGGAGGGAAGCGTGCGTGTTGTAGTCTTGACTTCTCTTTGCTGCCAGCCTCTCCTCCCAGCCCCTCCACCCAGATAGGATTTCTGGAGCGTGGAGTGAAGAAAGGGAGGCAGCGTGTAGAAGTGCCCTGGGAATGTGTGAATTCCAGTAGCAGGGCTGGAGCAGGGGGAGGCATGGTCCTGAAGCCCTGTCAGCCTTTCATTCTTTACAAAAGAATGAAGAAAGAAATGAGATCCCAGGCACAATTTGCTGCAGTGCTATTTCCCAAAATAATCTTGGCATGTAGCAAAATCTGTTTTGAAATACCTGCAATTTTCTTTAATTGGTGGATGAACTTTGTGTCCTTCAGTTGTTACTCAGATATCCCTGCTGGATATTCACCTCTGGGCACAAGGAGAACATGTGATGAGCACAGTTAGAATGGACTAACTGTGGAATTATTATTTGGGAAATCATCTGGAATTAAGTATACAAGACAGAAGATGTTTTGTGGGTGTGTTACTTTGGTTTTGTGTGCTGAAACCTCCTGTCTTTGATGCAGACTGAGTCAGGGAGCCAGAGGTAAATGGCAAAGCTGTGGAGCAGCTATGAAAGCACAGCTCAGATATCACACCCTTCTCTTGCATCCTGTGGCACAAGCAGCTGTCAAACTTGTTCTTCAGAAAAAATAAGTTGGTGCCAGAATTTCCCTAATGGGCATGGTGAAAGGCAGAACTGCTGAGGGAGCTAGTTATTTGTTGGGAAAATTTCCTCAAAATTGGAGGGAAGATACTAACAGGAAAAGTGCAGGAAAAAAGAGGGGCATGCAGCTTTCCAGGCAACTGGGAAAGCAAAACAAAACAAAACCTGGGGAGCACCAGTGTGCTAAATCCTGAGTTGTAGGGAGGGTGGGGTGTGGTATCTTTTATGAGTGTTTGTCCCTGGTAGGAAAACTGTTAAGGAGTCAATTGCACTGATTTCTCAAAGTGTAACAGAAAGACAACTTATCTATAACTGCTGGAGGGAATATATACAGCAGTGTAATTTTGAAAAATAGGATGTATTGCAGTCTCCTCCAAACTTTGAAATCTTGGGCTTGGGCAGCATTTTCAGCTTCCATCATGGCTGTTGGAGTGGGGAGGGGATCAATAAGGAAGCAGCATTTTCAGCAAAAGGAAGCCCTTAAAGGGTTTTACGTGAAGCTTTTAGTCCTAGGGGGAATTTCTTTCTCAGTTGTTTTTATTGATTCCCCTTTGATGGGGGATGGTGAGGCTTGCTGGGACTGGAAATCCTTCTCTCTCATTTGACTCACTCCCAGATCTCTCCGAGCTGAGTGATGTTTCAAAGAGGAGTTTTTAAGCGTGCATACACATTGTGCCATGTGATCTCTCTGAGGGGCAGAGGCCTGTGAGCTTTTCATATGTGAGCTGGGGACTGCACATGTGAAACTTCAGTGTTTCCTGCCACAATGGGCTTGAAATGTGGCAGTGCTCTGAAATGTTGTTCCATGAACATCTGTGGAAAATGTCTTGCTCAGATTCTTTCCATTCAGGGCAGAACTTGCTGGCTGCAGACAGAGATCTCCTCTCTCCTTTCTCCACTTGCTGTTGCAGAGGGGCGTATTTATTCAATTTGGTAATGATCTGAAATGTTAATGTAAAGGCATTTGTTTGAAACACCCTGAACTAAAAAAAAAGGAAATGTGGATTTTTTTCCACTGGGCCGTATGAACTGGAGGTGAGGGTGGGGGAGTGTGGTGGTAAGGAGGAGCCTACTAGGCCATTAGTTTTCAAATATTCAGTCAATGGCAGATTGTTCTCCGCTGGATATATTTTAAGACCAGAGAGGATCTTGTGAATCTTCTGGTATGACCTCATGGATAACATGGATCACTAGACCAGTTTCATAAAACGAATGCCTTCTGTATGTCCAGCTGCTGTAAGCAAAATAAGCTTATCTGGTGGGCAGGGAAAGCTGTCCCATGTGAAGAATTTAATATTCCTCAGTGCTTTTTGTTTATCTTCCCAGTGTAGGACAGAGAGGTTCTGCCATGTCTTTTTTAAAAGGTTGCCCAGTGATGTGATGAACAAGAGCAGCTGCCAGTGCCTGTCTTGAAATGTTCTCTTAATTTCATTGCACATTTTCTACTCCAGTGCATCCTCTCTCCTCCTGAGCTATTTGTTGGTGCATGTGTAGAGATCCTTCCTTTCAGCCTGGAACACACCAGTCTTCTGTCCTTGTGTTCTTCTCAAGCCAGTGTATGAAGACAGCTTCATAAACTCTGTTTTGGCATCTGTCCTTTAATCAAACCCTTTCACCATGAAACCCAGGTTGGTGTTTAGAATGTGTTTGCCCACTACACACTCTCAAGGATTTCCACACAAGTGACTTATTTTCCTTTCCCTTGAAGGAAGCAGGGAGAAGGAAGCTTTTAATCTCATGTTGAGAAGTGTGTTATGTGAGAGATCCATTTGGAGCTTGGCTGTGCTCTGAGCTGTCTCTGCTCTGTGCCATTCAGCAGAGGGTAGAAAGTTCTGGAGAGGCAAAAATAAAAGAGAACTTGTAAGGGAAATATCTCAATGAAATCTTCAACTCTGGATTACATCTGCATGTGAGCTCATTGCACAGCAATGTATTATCGTTCACTTTGGAAGAAGCTGAGATAAACCAAGAGCTGCTGAAATATGAGCTGAGTATTGATGTTGAGCTTGCAATTAAAATGAAATGATGCCCTGCAATGACCCCGAGAGATACTCAATTTCAAGAAGGGCGAATAGAAAGATTCTTAGAGGAAAGAAAGCTTAATCACGGAAATGAATGAAAAGCAGCGCAGCAGAAACTCTTTGGCAAGAAAGGCTGGTATTTTCCAGCCACTCTTAATGGGCAGGAACGTGCTTTGTCATTGTGTGCCTTTGTGCCTGTGTGCATTAATTTGTAGCTGGAAGTAGAAACCACAGACTTAACTACTGAGGGCTTCTTCCAGTAACAGCCATTATGAGGCTTGGGGCAAAGCTTGTTAGGGAACGGCTTCACGAAGAAACTGGGAAAGGGCAAGGGTCTGGAAAAGTGAAGGTGAAGAAACTTATTATCTGGAGAAAAGCAGGTCATGGAATTCTCAGTTGAAGAGTGAAGGATTTGGTGCCAGGGCAGAGATGAGTAATATTTTGGACGATGCAGAGCTCGTGGGTTGCATCAGTTGTTTTCCTCGTTGTGGTCTGTGGTGCTGTCTGATTAGAAGCAGGGTAACTGTGTGCTGGAATTCCAGTCTCTGGTCAGTAATAGCCTGGGCATGGGCTTCTTGAGGGGAGCAGCCTGCCCCAGGTCTCTGTTGTCATCAGATTACTTGACCTTTCTCTTCTCTACTTGGCTGGGAAATGAAGGTAGCTCGTGTCTGGGGGGAGACTGTACCTTGTTTCTGCAGAGAAGTACAGAGTAAAATGATAATCAAAGAAGACAAAACATCACCTAGGACCCTAGATAATTAGGGCCTCTTCTGTTACAGACTGGATTTTAACTGGCTCTTGGCTATTCTCTTTCCTTTTCCCATTTTTCTTGCAGATTTGAAGTGTTTGGATTACTGAGCAGGGAAGGAAAGCAGGGAGAAAGTGGGGTGACATCAGGTAAAGAGGGCTCAGAATTTGTCTCAGTCCTTAAGTTGAGTAAATTACCTCGATCAACTTGAACTTCTCGTTTCCACCCTGCAGCCCCTTCAGTATGAATCTGATTGAGCACAAAATATTAAACAATACTTTTTCCTTTCATTTTTATGTGTAGAAGAATGAGCATAGCACTTTCTAGCTGAAAACTGTATCAATATAGTGTCTGGCTCCTGGAGTTACCTTCCTGGTGACATGAAATCAACAGTATGAGCATTGAGATCTATTATAAAAGGGAGCATTCAGAGAAAAGTACACTGAAGAAATCCTGATTCTGGAACCTGGTTTCTCTTAAGCACTTCTGGATTTGTACTAGTAAACTTCTGACCTCAATTTCTTCACTTTCTGTTTAAAGTTGTGTAGTGTTTTTCAAGTGTTCAAGAGTCAAGAAATGCTCTGAAAACTCTTTACCATCCTGACTGCAGATGCTTTTTAATATAAAATTGTTATTACTTTATAAAGAAGAAAACTTCTTTTAGGTGTTTTATCTAAGCTTACATAAGGCCTTATTTATAGTGAGGAGCAGATATTTTGGCTTATTTTAAATCAAAGTTCTCAGCAGAACATGGCAATTTATGATGCTTACCTCTTAGAACTGGGAGTGCTGGTTTGTTTTGTAAATCTGTGCTCTTTAGCTTCCAAATTATCTGAAGGAATGACACTTATCTTCAAATCTGAAGTTATTAAAATCCAGTTATTTCTCAGCTTTCAAGCTCATGAACAGCTTTTCAGCATTTAACTTTGCCTTGTTCTTGATGAGTTTTACAGGTCATGCTTGATCTGTCAGCCCTGCAATTGAAACTAAACTCTGGTTTGTTTATTCTCCCAAGTGACCAGTAGGTGCCAATTACAGTATTTCAAACTGTTAAATGCAGGTGGCAAAGATGGCCAAAGCCACATCATCTGTTATCTGCAGAGTTCTGTTTTTCTCGGCGTTAATGTAGCATGAACTCATATCTCACTGAAGGAGAGAGTTGCTGTCACCTCCCCAACCCTCCCAGTGACACTGCAAGTGCTTGAGCGTGACGGAGCTGAGACCCTGAGCCAGTGTCATCAGTGTCTGCTGCTGGGAGCTGCCTGTTTTACCAATGCCTGTATCTGTAACCTTGGCACTGAGATGTTTGGCCTCTTTTTTGGGTGGTTTTTTGTTTGGTTTTTTTGGGTTTTCTTTTTTTTGGGTTTTTTTTTTTTGTTTTTTTGTTTTGGGGGTTTTTGTTTTATTTGTTTGTTTTATCTTTGAGGGCAAAAACGAGAGAAGTGTACTTGAGTTTTGTGTTCTGAGCCTTGCTTGGCATGGTCCAGACCCAGAGCCTCTTCAACACTGGGTTGGGGGAATGGGGCACTCAGTGCCCCATTTTTTTAAGGGAGGCAATAAATCTCTGAAGGTGATTTATTCTGTCCTTTCATGCCTGAGGGCAGCCTGGGGCCCAGGGCATGGGTTATGTGGGCAGAAGACCTGAGATACAACCAAAGAATATATAACCCTAGGAAGTTGCAGCCACACAGTTTTCAAGACTGAACTGATGAACTTTCACTGCAATTAATCTTGCTTAGGTTTTAATAAATAATTAAATGTTGTTTTCCGTCTTCAGCTGAAGAGGGAAGAACACAACCCCCAACACACCTCTTGAGTATTGATATCCAGTTCTAGCACAGGACAGTGATTTCTCCCTGGAGGTAGAAAAGGCAATTTGCAAGAGATGTTACCTGCTAGGGAAATACCTGAAGGGAAAGAACTGTTTGTGCCTTACCAAGGGAAAGCACAATCCTGAAATGCCAATGCAGCTGATGCCTTGGAGCCTTCATGCCTGAGAAGCTTTGGCTCTCCCAGCGGAGAAGTGCTTGGTGACCCAAACTGAGGAGTGTTTTGGGAGTGCTGCATTTCCATGATCCACAGCCTTTCCTGGCTGAGTGACCAGCCAAGCTCAGCTTTTACCCTTGTGACATCCAGTGGCCAGGAATGCTCTGATTCTGCTCCAACTCTGCTCCATATCAGTGGTTTGTTGGTTTGACTCTGCTCCACATCAGTGGAGTTTGAAGGCAGTGTCTGTTCAATGCAGAAGGTACCTGGACTTTCAGCCTAGAAATAAGGCCTGAAAAGTCCCATGTGCCCTCTTGTTTACCTGCCAGGGCAGGGGTAAGGTGGCCCATCCTTGGCCTGACAGAGTTGGAAGCATGCAGTTCATCTCTCTTGCTCAGCTCCTCCCAGCATCCAGCCTGTCTGCTGGAGCAGGGCATGTCCTGCATTCCTGATGTGATGTTACCTCACCTGCTGCAGGATGGACTGAGGATAGACTCTGAGCTATGGACAGTACCAGGATTATTATGGTGCTGTTCTGCCTTTGATCAGTGCAGCAGAGGGACTGTGCTGGGAATGCAGGGACATTCCCAGCAGATTTTGACAGTCTCTTTATTTCTTTTCTCTGACAGTTCACACACAGCTTGAGATTTTTCTGCTTTTAGTTGGCTGGAGTGCCCTGATCCATGCTGCCTTTAATCCCCAGGACCTGGAACTTCTGTCTGCCCAACTCTGAGCAAGAGGATGGAAATGTCTTGATTTATCAAATAATCAAATAGGCTGCAAGGGGAATATAGTTTGGTGTGCACGTGTGAATGTCAGGAAACAAATTGAATTCACACAAAACCAGTTGAGACAGATGCTGAGGAAGCATTCAGAGTAATCTCTGTTCATCTCCTAGGAAAAGGATCCCATCATGCTGAGCTTAAGTTAGGGCTGCAGCCTGCTTGTGCAGTCACTACCTGAGCAGCTGATCTCAGTATATTGGGTCTCTTGTTTCCTTAAATGTGTTCTAGCATAAACACGTAGGAGTCTTGGTTGGTAATCCATGTATAACCTCTATTGCATCTCTACCACCCTTTTATCCTTGTTTGGGGGGGTAATTTGCAGTGTTAATTTTAAGAAAGATCTTCTAGTTTCAAAATGGGTGTCAAACTCTCAGATTGTATGTCTGCATACTACCCTTGTGTGCAAAAGTGCAGCTGCTTCTGGGGCAGAGGAGAGGGCTGGTGGAAACTGGGGGAGAGGGGATTTTGAAAGCTGGAGAAGTAATTATTGCACTGTAGTTGGAATTAATTTCTTAGCGTGCTCTGTGTTTTCTGTTGACCAAAACAAGCCAGGCCCTTGTACTCTAGAAAAGTTGCACCAAAAATTATAGCTCTAGCTTCACGATACATCCAAGTTTCTTTCCAGAACCTCAGTTTGGGAATCATGTTGTCTGTGCCATGTGGTGAGCTATCAGTGTAGAAACATGTTGAGAGGGCAAGGCACAAGTGGTTTTTTTGGATGATTTCCTGCAGTGTTCTTCATTAAAAGCATTGTTTGCCACTGATCTTCAGGGGATTTGAAATTTAGGGTTCTTGTACTAAAAGAGTAGCAGCTAAGAGTGGAGGAGAGGAAATAAACAGCTTTTTCTTTCCTCCCAAGCCACCCTTCTCTGCTTGTTGTTGCTGCTGCTGTGCCAGAAGTAGGTGAGCCAGGTAATCATGGCAGTCTAGGGAGTGTCAAAAGGGTTACTTCTTAAACTGAGTCCCAGGTTTCTTCTTTGCTTCCCTGGCTCTGTCCCCCAAAGTCATCCTGGGGGTCACTGTTGGGATCAGCTTTCCTTCTGTTCACTCCTTGGTTAGTAAGAGAAGTCACAGAGGTATTTTGTTACATTCTTCAGTTTCTGCCCTGTGAAATAGAGAGCATTAACAGTGCTTGCATATCTGAGGAATTGTGATTTTGTTACTTTTGCACTAGAAGATGCAGCTGTTGTCAAAATTTGGAGAAGTTTTGGGGATTTTAACCTATGTATGTCAGAAGTCTTTTAAAACATCACAGTGTTGTCATGGTATCTGAGTATTTCAAAACAGCCTAATGGTTTTCATTGATATCATCACCACTTTGCAGCTGAAGGAGTTACTGTACCCTTGGGCTTTGAGACATCTTCAGAAGAAGCTATCTGTGGCAGAGCCTGAAGGAAAACCCACAGAAAAGTATTATCAGATGCACTTCTTGTATTGTCTGTTCCAGTGTAGAACCATTGGTATTGTTAAGATACTGTTTTGCTTTAACTGGAATTCTTATTGACAGCCTCAACAAAGAGATCCATTCTGGATTAGCCTGAAGATCTGAACTCCCATGCTTTTAAAGGAGTCACTAGTGGAAGACCAGCTGCTTTTGTGCTGGAGAGCAGAAGGCAGATTTGGGCAGCAGCCTCTGTGTTGGGAGAAAGGTCTGATGGTTTAGGTACTTTGTCTTAGTACAGAATTAAATGGCTAAAAATGAAAAAGTATTTTACAACAAACTTTAATGGCTGCTTGTCCCTACTTCAGAGCTCTGTCTCCACAAACTAGGGGAGGATACTTCAAAAATGTGCAAGAAAGGTGTTGGACAGTGCAGTAAAGCTTGTCATGAATAATTGCATGAATAATTGTGGTTACTCTTTTCTAGGTCCTGTGTTCAATGTCTCGGTGCACTCTGACAGCCCAACGATTTACCAGGGTGAGGTGGCAGATTTGCTGTGCATCGTCACAATGGAAGGAATGCCACTCGAGCCAGGTATTTCAGCAAAATTATTTCACCCGTAACTCATTTGCCTTCAGAAGTGACAGCCCTATGTCCTTGGAGTGAGGCTGGAGAGCTGAGAACCAACAGTTCTGTAGAACTAGATAAAAGCAGGACAGTATGCTTGCTTTTACACAGCTCAATTTAAAGCAAGTGTTTTTTTCCCCTCCTGAGGGGAGAGGGAAAAAGTGTTCTTACCATCAAATCCCCCTCTGCTGTCCCCACCAACTGACCCCATTGCAGGTAATCTCAACCTGCAACCATCAGATGGGCCATGAAAACTATTCCTATTCCCTTTAAATGCAAAGGAGTTCCATTGGCTAAACCATTTAGAAGAAAATGGTCATCTGTAAAGAAATCCTAGACTCCTGGCCAGTCAGCTTCTCACTTCAGAGTGAATTTAAGGCTTAAAGTAAATCTAAAAATCATAATAATTGACTGCTGCAGCCTAAATGCCAAAATGAATGTTCATTGCCTTCAGAGTTGAGCATCCTTTTTTTATGTGGAAGAAAGAAATACAGTACCTAGTTCCTGTGGGAAGAGTAGCAGACACAAAAGCAAATTTTTATGGAGAGCTGAAAAGTTCAGAGAATTGCTCAAAACCTAGCTGCTTGCCAAGCATTGTCTGAGCTGCTTTTCATCAAAATGCTGTGAGAGTAGCTCTCTTTCTTATACCCAAAATTTGGGTTTGGAGTCAGTTGAGTCATTATGTATATGGATATAAGCATCTCTTTAAAATAAATCTACTAATATATATGTAAATATAAATATATGTGAATATATCTAAATATAAAGTTGTCATGATTTATGCCAAACTTAAAAGCCTACACATAAACCACTACAAAAGAGGTGCTGTGCAGAAAATATTACTTATGATGTAGTGGCTGATGAGATGAGGTACCAGGCTTAGTAAAGGCCCATCACTTTGAAATTACAAGATGTCTGTTCTACATTAAATCTGAGCGTGGCAGGGAAGCAATTTGCCAGATTACAGTCGTGTGCTGCCTGTGAAAAAATGATAGAAGTCTGTAGATTGTATTATTGAAATGCTTGGTAGGGAGGAAAAGCTGAGTAAACTTTATTGCTGTCAAAAGACTCACAGCCTGGGATATTGGGCACAGCAAGCAGCAACGTGTGCCTGTGCATCTACCTCAGCCTGTGCTGTGGCTTCTGCTCAGCAGGAAGCCTCTTGCACGTTGAGGTGTGCTCAAGCTCTTAGAGGTATTGTTGTGAGGCAGTACTCAGAGCAGCTGCCTTCCTTTCCAAAGCAATAATTGCTGACAGGGAGCAGCTGCTGCTTCTGCTGGTGCTCGACAGCCTAAATGAGCTCAGCGTAGCCTTGTGAAAGAGGCCTCAGCATCCCTGACTCACTTAAAACTTGAAAACTGGAACACAACAAGTTCCACCTGAATATGAGGAGGAGCTTCTTTACTGTAAGGGTGACCACACACTGGAACAGGGTGCCCAAAGATGTTGTGGAGGCTCCTTCTCTGGAGAGATTCAAAAGCCCTCAGGACAGAATCCCGTGTCGTGTGCTCGAGGATAACTCCTGAGCAGGGAGGTTGGACCAGATGACCTCCAGTGGTCCCTTCCAGCCTCAACCATGCTGTGAAAAGAGGCCACTTAGTAGCAGTGGGGCTCTCCTGTAAGAGCTTCACAGTTGGGTTTGGGATGGTTTTATGTGTATTTGGTACCTCAAGATTGGGAGGAACACGGACAGTATAAGGATAATCAAAAAGGTTGAAGTAAAAAGGTGTTGCCTTTTAGGGAGCTGCTCATAGCAGCACAGTTAAGTTTTAACTTGGCAACTTCACAAGGGTTTGTGGGTGTCTGTTGAATTGATAGATGATCCCTGGAGCTGGAGATGATGCTGTTTCCAGCAGTCATGGGCAACCAGAGCAGAGTCTTAAATGTCAGCACTGTAATCTGTTCCATAGCTGGGTAATGTCGTCTTGGACATGGCAGACCTCTGTGGTGTTTTTTTATCTTCTTTCTTTCATGTTAGTGGTTTGTTTGGTTTCTTTCTTTTTCAATCTGTAGTGGGGCAGATGAGGCCCAGACGAGTAAACCTAGAGTGGAGTAAAATGTGGCATTGTGGCAGGCTTTGAGGGGACTTTTCAGTCCATGCTCTGAGCCTCCAGTTGCAGGATGAGCAGGATTTGGGGCCTAACCAGTCATGCTGTGTGATGAAACACAGTCCTTGCTGGTCCTCTGGATGAGGCTGGCAGAAGAACTGTAGGGAACAGCTGGAATTAATGCAGGGTGTGCAGACTTTCCTCATCCATCTCCCTTCCTGGCCTTGGGAGCTGGAGGGGGCTAATGGAGCAGGTTAGAGGAAGGGATTGAGGGCTTGTATGGTAGCAAACATGTAGTTCCTTACTGGTAGCCTTATTCCTCTGTGTCCCATTTCTGATCTGTCTTTATGCTGTGTCAGTATCACAATTTAATTCACAATTGGAATGGAGGACTTGCTTTTTAAATTAGTGCCAAATGTTAGACAGACTGTGAAAATACAGGGCTGTCTCATCCCACTGGGGACATGAGGCACGCTGTTAGGGAAAGCCTACACCTGGCATTTAGAGAAACAAGGCAAGAGTTATCAGCATCTTCTGGAAGAAAACAGATGACTGCAGTACAGACATGGTCATTCCATTTGGGAATGTGATGAGAAAGGAGAAAAGAGCAAATGCATTTGACTCCCTTCTGAGGGGTGTGGCGGCTTTCAAGGCCATCTGTGCTTCTTGTGTCAGACCTGCTGCAGGGCTGTGGTGTGGGATCCCCTGTGAGCAGAGGAGGAGCAGGATGTTTCCTAAGATATCCTGTTAGATGCACATCCTTTGGATGTATTTGGTATGGCAGCCAGCTCTGCTCTTGTGCACACTCAACTTTGCAGGCATGCATGTGCATTAGTATGTATGCCTCCTGTAGTACATTGGTGTCAGGGGCCACCTCTTCTCCCTCTCTGTATGCACAGTTAGAAAAATAAAGTACTTCCAAGGAGCTGAAGAAAAGCTAAATGACCAGTTGTTTGTCAGTGCCATTTGTTAGTTAGATTGATCCTTTTTTTTTATTTTTTATTCTAGAGGCATCACTTATGGTTTGAACCTTTTTCTGGTGGAGGCAGCTCACAATGCTTTCAGTGTGTGTTTGTGTGTATCCACCCTGTGGGAAATTTTCAAAGGGTAGAAAAGGTTTTGGCGTGACTGCTACATGCTTTAATTTCCTCTGCTTCTTTGAGACCCTGCTGAAATCGAGTGTGTGTTACTAAGCCCAGTACATGGCAGCAACTGCTCCTCTAAAGAAGTGCTCCTTTGCTTTGGCAGCAGTGGTTGGTGTTTTGAATTGGTACGAGGGGAATATGTGTGTGTGTCAGTGGGGAATAGTAGTTCTTCTGTGCCCTGAAGATATAAAAGCTGCTTCTGATACTTCTGTTGAATACACATTTTCACAAATGATCTCTCTAGACTTCCCAGATCACCCATTCTTGGGCTGTGTGCTTAGGGATTTAAAAGTATTACTTACTGTGTCTGAAAGGAGATGTGGGGTTTTTTTATCTGCTCCAGCCAGACCCAATGGGCACTCTGGAGAATTTAACAAAACCAGCTTGTTTACCCCTTATATGGCTTGAAGTGGTTTGCTCAGCTCTCTAGGAAGCCCTATTCAACCTCATTTAAATGTAGTAAACAAAAAGGGTCTCAAAATTGTGATTCAACACTGTAACAGGATGTTGAGAGAGCTCCATTCTAAGCAGTGGAAGTGTATGGTTCCTAAGAAGCTGGTCTAGAAATAGGATTCCCTCTTTTGAGGGGTGATTGGTCAGGGAAGTAGCTAAGACCCAGACAGCTTAGCCCTGTGTGTCAAATCGAAATGTGCCTAAAGATGTGCTTTACATGTTGATGATCCTCACTGGCTGAGGAGGGGAGGAAGCACAGCAGCACTGCTAACTCTGCTCCCAGAGCTCTCAAGGGCAGCTCCCAGTGCTCTCTGTTCCTTTAGAAGGGTGCATGTCCTGGTGGCACTGAGGTCCTTGATGGCCTTGTGGGCACTGGGGTGTGACGCTTCACTGTGGGGCAGCTTGGCCAGGTGTTCCACACTACTAACTGTGGCACAGACAGAGCCAGGAAAAGAAACCTTTGGTGAGTGGGAGCGTGGTTCTTGAAGTGGAGTTTTTGTACATTTGGGTCAAAAATTGAGAATGGCTCGTCAACATCAATGCAAGGTGTGTGGAATGAGGCAGATGCCTAGTGTGTGACCTGTTTTATGTCAGTGAATCTACATATTTATTAGCACTTGGGAGCTGGTAGGTATGTTCATCTCTGATATTTAGAGAGCACCTGATTTATGTCCTGGCTTTGCTATATTTGTCTGTGTTTTTATTGCATGAAACCCAGAGATAGAGAGAAATGAATCAGATGACTTTGCTGTATTAAGCTATTTCAAGGAGGATAGTGACAGAGTGCTCGGAGCCAAAGCCTCCCTCTGACTGTCTGTAGTGAGTCACTAATTGCAAACTGTATACTGGCTAATAAAATATGTTGGCATAATAATGTTGTCCCACGTTGTAATTACAGAAGATAGATTCAAATATTTCAAAATGACAGCAAGTGCCTGTACTCATGTGAAGGGACAGGAACCTCAAATTATCTGAGATGCAAAAGAAGGAATTCTTCAAAGCTGCCTGAGGATCTGAAGATTAGATTATTATTATTATCTTTTAATATCTAAATTTATTGCTTGAGGAAGGTCAGTGGTGTGTTCACTTAGCCTGAAAGGTGTCCATATGCTCCTACAGCACCTGGAAACACAAAAGCAAGCGTCAGTCTTGGATCTTTGGAAGGAATTGGTCATTCCCAACGTGCTGCCTGTGGACCAGTGCTATTACTATATTTGGCATAAACAGACAGCAGGGATGAAGAGTGGTTTCTATAAACAGAGCTCTCTCCAGCAGAGGCCCTGTGTCCCATAGACATTTGGATGAGTGCACAAAGCAGAGGTCAAAGTTTGGTCTCTTTGACTGAACATGTGTTTATGGTAATTTTTATTAACTTTGGTTTCAAGGGAAGTGGTCCAAGTGCTTTGCCAAGTAACTCCTGTAGCATTTGCAGGATGAGAGGCAAGAGGGATTGCTCTGAGGGCTGCTGGTCCGTGTGACCTGTGCTGAACCCCCCTGTGTAGGGCTGGGACACTTGCTCCAGCTGCAGAGCAGGCCAGGTGCTCTCCTGAGGGTCTGTGCATTGCCCAGAGCACCAGGCTGGGGCAGGAAACTGGCTGGTGTCCCAAAACACTTTGGTCAGACACTGTCTCTCCTAGGAACATGTGCTTTCTCATATTTTTGTTTTGTTTCTGTAGGTATGTGTAAAACCAGTGCACCTTAGGAAGGAATTAATTATACCTCAAACACTGGTTTGTTTGGCTTTTTTTCTGCAGTGAGGAGGAATGTCCCACATGGCCAGCTGATAATATACTTTAGGTAAAAGAGCTGAGACTCTCTTTTCTTCCTTTTACTTTAAAATATGGAAGTTCCCTTCTTTTCCAAAGTGCTAGCTTGCCTGATAGACTTAAAAATCATCTTCACTTAGATCTGTAAACAATTTCAGTACAACAGCAGGCTTAGGGCTTCCATTAGCCTGAAGGTCAAATGTAAAAGTTTAAGAGAAAAAAAACTCATTTAGCCAAAAGATCAGTTTCAAATTTCAGATTGCTGGTACTGTATTTTTCAGAGCTCTCAATACTAGAAAATGGAGGTTTGCTACATTGCCAAGAATCACTGGGACTGCCTTAGGTGTGCACACACTGTATCAGTACTCCAAACTCAGGACAGAAATAGTAACTTCTGTTTCCACTTTGTGTCCATTGGTTTGCTGATGTGCCAGGGAGGAGGACCTGTGAGGAAACAGGTGAGCAGGCTTTCCTGCCTGTGCTGTGGGTCATGCCAGGTTTCAGACTCTGACAGGTGTTGCTGGGCTCGTGATAGCAAAGAATAGTGGTGATTTTGAAAGTAGATACTCAGCTACATCTGCCTAATAGGCTTAGGACTGAGATTTGCTAATGAGATCAATAGGACCTTGCATGAACGCACAGCGAGCTGGGTGTGCTGATGGACTCTGACTGCGGGGCAGCTGTGTCAAAAGTGTGAGTTCCTGCAAATCCATATTATAGACTGTGTCTTTGGGTGGTGAAACTTGCACAAGGCATCATGTCTGATGTGTCACAGTAACCCACAACTCTGGGAAAAGTGTATAAAAGCAGCACAGTCAGGCTTTGCTCCTGAATGTTTTGTACTGTTACAGGTAATTTTTTGTGCACTGTGCAGAATATGTATTCATTTAGGCAAAATCTAAATGTAAGGAAGGGGCCTTCAGGATAGAGCCTTCTGATCTTGAGTGCTTGTGTAAGGCCCTCATGAAGACAGTGACTGCAAATCACTCTCTGCTAGCAAATATCTAGCACTCCCACTCCCTTTCGCTATAGATGCAGTATAACTGTAGAACTTCTTATGATGCTAAGCCTGCTTGGTAAAAACTTAGATCAGAGTTTAATACAAATATCAGAATAGCAGGCAGAAAGGCAAGAAATCACTTTAGTGTCATCCCTGTGGTAAGTCACCCTTTCTGTACAACTCCATTCTTCCTGTCAATGCATTTCATTGCAGTTCACTGCTTGAATCTTCCTAGAAAGGACATGTTCAGGGGACTGTCTCTTTTTCTTTCTGGTTTCTTTTTTTTTTTTTTCCCCTCTGCTGTCAGACCAGTGCTGGCCATGCTGCTTACAAATTAACCTTTCTGCTGAGAAATGGCACTGTGGATGCTTTTCAGGACTCACCAGCACACCTGAACTCTTCTTTGTCCCCCCCACACAGATGACATGTCCTTTGATGTCTCCTGGTTTGCCGTGCGCTCCTTTGCCCTGGACAGAGAGCCCATCTTGCTGGCCTCTCTGGACAGGAGGGGGATTGTGACCCAGGGCAGGAGGAACGGGAGCAGCGAGCTGAGCCTGGAGCGGATCAGCCCTCTGGAATTCCGGCTGCGCGTGCACGGCTGCGAGGACCACGACTTCGGGAACCACTACTGCCTGGTGACCCCCTGGGTGCGGTCTGCCACGGGCGTGTGGCAGCGGGAGCCCGACATCAGAGCCAAACCCATCTTCCTCTCTGTGAAAATGGATGGTGAGACACTGAAACACTTAGGTTTTAACACCTTATTATGTCCTTTTGTGGCAAACATCCCCCATAACTGCTTTTAAAGGTGCCTCAGTAGATTTTGTCTTTTTTTTTTTTTTGATGGTCAGCAATTTCTGATTCAAGATTCTTCAGAGGAGAAGAATCTGTTCTGCCTAAACAGTTGATAGATACAAGACTGGAGCATTTTCTTTCCTGATCACCTCCTGGTGATGTTTTCCATAGCTGAGGCATCTTCTAGTCAAGGGCACAGCATTCTCTCCAGGTGTTAACCCTTCTGCTGCCTGCTGGAGGAGGCCTTGGTTTGCAGATGGGCTGTGTGAATTAGTCACATTGTGGTTAGTGTCAAAGCTGAGAAGAGAAAAATCAGACCTCTGCCTCTTTCCTCCCTCTCTGATGACAAGACATGTTGCTCCCTGCACTTTATGCCTTGTCTGCTTTCCACCCAGAGTTGCAAGTGTTGCTAGACTTCATGAGCAGGAAGTTGCACACTAGATACTGCACTCAGAATTCAGCTAAGGAGTAAAATGAATACAGGAGGGGTTTTGAACTAGTTGCTTTCTTGATATTTCTAGGAGAGGTCATTTTTGGAAGTTCCATGAACTTGAAATGAACAAGAAGCTTTTGTTCTCCCCACTGTGCTGATAACTATTATAACTGTGCTTTCCAAACCCCTTTCAGTTCTTACTGCCTTTTAACTGAACAGTAGGTACTTCAAAATCTGTCTTTTTTTTTTTTTTTTTGTTTAGGCACTAGCTTTGAAGGTTGATTAGATAGGGTAAATATATAGTAATTCTAATAATTCAAAGCACAGAGGAGTCCACTCCTTGCTTTTTGGAAATTACAAAGAATGCAGCCACACTCTTCCTCTGATGGGGAAACAATCCAATATTTTGTTTGGAGAAATGCGTGAGAGGATAATTTTTGAAATAAACTCTACTTGGCTGTCTTACTCCAGGGCTCTTCTGGTGCTTCCAGCCTCTTCAAGGCTTTGAAATTATAGAGGAAGAATTAGGGTGAAGAGGAAAGGGAGAGACTAAAAGACCAATTTTTCAAACCTGGGAAGATGAAAATCAAGAAGGAAAATTAGCGTAATTTCTTTCTGAAATAATTAATCTGTCCCTGACTGAATAATGTGGAATTCTCTCCTTTTTCAGTCAAGCAGAAATAAAGGGGATGTCTGAGTTTCTCAGCGATATCTAATGGCTCTGCCTTCCTTTTTTCAGTTCTGAATGCTTTCAAGTACCCCCTGTTGATCGGCGTCGGCCTGGCCACGGCCATTGGACTCCTATCCTGCCTTATTGGCTACTGCAGCTCCCGCTGGTGCTGCAAGAAGGAGGTGCAGGAAACGCGGCGCGAGCGGCGCCGGCTCATGTCGATGGAGATGGACTGAGCACCCAGCTGGGCACACTGCATTTCAGGAGAGACTCACAGGGCTCCTGGACTGTGCTGAGACACTTGCTCACAGGCCCAGACAAGACAGTGCGTTTGCTCTCTGGTTTCAGCCTGGACCTCAGCTTCTCCTTGTTACACATCATGTCCTGAGAACAATCAGGCCATATTTAGCAACTTGGGAGTTCTCCTTTTCCAGCAGCACTTTCTGCATAGGGATCATGTCCTTCTAATGTGCAAACTGTTGAGCCTTCTTTCAGCAGGGCCCTGTGACAAAATTCATTAATGTTTTGTTTGTTGGTTCATTGGTTTTTCCCCCCCTCGTGGTTTTGGAAAGATGTCCCTGTATGAAGGCAAGGTGGGCAGGATGATGAATGGGAAAGAGGCTGGTAAGTGTTAGACTTTCACTGTATTAACCAATCTACCTTTCCCCTCTGTCCCCATCACACCATCCTGTTCCCTTTCTCTTTCCACCTTGGTATCTCAGAGACTTCTCTGTGTTGGGTTGAAGGCTGGGGAAGGTTCCTGTACTGGAGCCATCATAAGGCTGTTCCAGCAAAGAATTGTTTTATGGTTGTCAGCATGCCTTCTCTTCCTTGGCTTTCCAAGAGATTGCAGTTAATCCTGACATGTACCTTGCCTGGTGGAGGTCTTTGAAGCACTTTTTTTAAACCTTTTATTTTCAGTGCTCAAATCTCTTAGCTATGGTGAGTAGGAACTAACTTGAAGAGTCGATTCTCAGACAAGCATTTGTTGGATGTCTGCCTAGGGCCACCTTCTCCCACACCCTTCCACCTTCTCTTCTCCCCACTACAGCTGCTCACATCGTGCCTGAGACCCTGTTCTGCTTGTGGCAGGGGGGCACGTGGTATCTAGGGACAGGGCTCAGCCTTCTGCTGGCCTCAGCAGGGAGGTTGGAGACCTTGCTCCCCAGGTGATGGTGTGACCTATGAAAATAGGGGTCTTCATCTGCAGTTGGCCAACTGATCATGTTTAGAGACTCCTAAACTATGTATTACCAAATGCACAGACCAGACTTCAGTGCTGCTTCTGCCAGTCACTCACTGGTAACCCTCAAACCTGTGAGCAGAATCTGAGATCTGCAGTAGCTGCAGTGCAGCTCAGGATAGGAATAAGAGCAAGCCCAAGAGGGCAGCAAGAATCCTTCAGGCTCCAAGGGCCCTGGTCTTGAGCATGAGCCTTTCAGCAGGGCTTTCCCCCTGGGCTTGAGACCTATGCCTCGGTGCTATAGTATGGAACTCCTGCTTTGGTCTTCCAAATACACTGACCTGGCTCCTGAGAGGGAGCAGCATCTTTGCCAGGCAGTTCTGTCTTCCCAGCACGGCTGGTGTTCTAAGCAATAAGGGTCAGAATAAAGATACTGTGTACAAACCAACGAGGAAGTAGGACTTCACCACAGTCTGATGTCACAGCCGTGGTTTGGCTTGCATCAAGAAGGGTGAGAAATGCAGAGGTGAGGCCAGGGCTCAATCCTTACCATGGCTTTTAAAAGGTGGTAAAGAAGAACATCCACGGAAGGTAGTGGCTGTGGTGTGCTGTTGCCTGATTAGACATTAGTTATGTCTTAGACAATCTGCTTCTCTAATAGCTCATCCCACTGCATATTCCAGGGGAGCTGCAGGTCTGGTATCTGGCCTATGAAGGCTTTTTGTGCTAAGTTTTCTTAGTGTGGGTTGTTTTTTTCTGTCTTGCATTGTGACCTTTGTTCTGAGGCCGATGTGAAGGGATTTTCCAGAAGGCTGCTCTGTGTCCTGTGTGTGAACATGCATGCAGTCACATCTGTATGCTTAGAGGTGTCCAGGGAGTTTTGAAAGATGAGTATGAAACATCTTCAAAATGGCCTTAATTTGCAGAGTTGGGGCTTGCAAGTTGTTATTTAAGACATTTCATGTAGTATTCCAAAACTGGGACCCCCAGACCTATGAACCTCTGAAAGGTTTTGTCCTGAAGGTACATAGCAAGTTTTCTTTCTGGCCTGATGTTTTTCTTTCTGGAAGAGCTCTGAAAAGACCTCTGTTGCAGGCAGACTTAGCTGCCTTTCCTAAAGAACAGGGCAGAAGCAGTCTCCAGCTTCCACTGTGAAAGCCCAGAAATCTGTAGCAATGCTTTCCAAAGGAAGGGAGTTGAGGAAAGGATTCACTCAGATACTACTTTGACAGCAAGAATTTTTCTTCCTCTCCTGTCTCTACTGTTGTGAAATCTTGCTTTTTCCTGGGATGTTATGAAACACTATTCTGATGTTTGGGATGCTGGCTGATCTAGCAGATTCTTTCCTGCATTAACATCTGCTTTCTTCTCAGAAGGTTGTGGCATTGGGGCATCTTGGGAGGGGTGGAAGTGGTGGTGAAGTTCTAAGCACAGCATCAGTCACTTTTTGTCCTGGCAGACTGACTCCTTGTCTATCTATGCCCTTGGTTAAGTTTTAGGGGGAGAGGATCGTGACCGTAATGCAATAATTAGGGAATGGATGAGCAGGGCAATAATTAGGGAATGGATGAGCCAGCTCTTCCCAAACACACAATATAGCACACTTCCTCCCTGCTGGAAAAAAACTCAGGGTTATTTTGGTCAGGGCTCCCTTCTTCTCTAGTGAAAGGTCCCCGTGTCCTTAGCTAATGCTGACCTTCCTCCACAGCCCACAAAAAACAACTTTGTCACTCCAAGTGAAGGAAGCTTTGCCACTAGCTTGTACTGCTGACAGCCCCTTGGAAGGCAATGCTGCATCCCATCCCACCCTGTATTTGCTGTAGTTGGAAGGCTAGAAGCTGATGGGCTAGACCTAGCCCCCAGGTTTCCTTCTACTTGTGCCAATTTTGTATTATCCCCTTTTTTAAAAATAGAGTGTGAATCTTCTCTCTAAGGGAAAAAAAAATCTAGGTCACTTTTCATGTTTTTTATTGTTATTATTATTATTATTATTTTGTGTGTGACCAGGGTTTGTGTGAGTGGAGGTGTGTGTGCATCTGGTTGTGTATTAAACCTGCAGAGTGTCAGAAGAGTAAGCTGCCTGTGGTGCAGTACAAGCATCCATATCCTCCCTGCTGCAACCTGTGGTATTGTCAAAGTATCCTAAGGGCTCACATTGATCTTCCTCTGTTTGCATTGCCGTGTCTCCTGGTTAAGCTGGTAAATTCCTCCAGGCACTTGGAATTTCGATCCAGGGCAACCTTGAACATCATACAGCAGAAGGGCAAGATATTTTCTTTCTTTTGTTTTAATTTCAAAATTATAAAATAAAGTTTTGGGCACAATTCTGGAATGCAGGTACCGAATAGTTCTAACAATGCCGTGTAAAATGTTTCTTTTTATGTTTAAAATAAAGATTATGTCCTTTTTGATTATGTCTGTGCTGTGGGTCTGGATGTTTGAGCTAGGGGGCAGTTCTTTCCTTGTTCCCTGCATGTATGCAGACACTATTGTTGAAGGTATAAAATGTAAACCTCACAGTCCTGTTTCCAGCAGTGTTTACCCTGTAAAATAAGCAGGAACCTATTTTTACAGTAAGTTTTAAATATTTGCCTACATTTCTGGGATGAATTGGGAAGCATAATTATTTTCTGAGTCTATTGTGTTTCTACCCCACTGTAAGTCACCCTTTTTGTTGGAAGAGTTTTATTTTGATTAGCTAAGGACAAGAGTCACAGTTGGGAGTGTATATTTAATATCTGCTGTAAAACCTGGTGTTAGATGTTGAGTCTTCCTTGACCCCTTCATGAGGCTTCTCATTTCCAGAATACCAGGAGGAAAATCAATAGTGTTGGAAGAAAACTTCATGCTTTCTTTGCCAGTGGCTGAGTTTGGGATGTTTTTTTACCCCCAGCAACCATGCAAAGACACTGAAATCATACAGCAAGGAGGTGACTTGCTGTCATGGTTTGATCCCAGCTGGCAGCCAAGCCCCACACAGCCCCCCACTTGCTCACTCCCCCACTAGTGGGATGGAGGAGAGAATTGGAATGGTGAAAGTGAGAAAAATACATGTGTTGAGATAGAGACAGTTTAATAGGGAAAGAAAAAGCCATAGATGGAAACAAAGGAATTCATTCCCTGTTTCCCCTGGGCAGGCAGGTGCTCAGCCATCCCCAGGAGAGCAGGGCTCTGTCACACGTAGCAGTGACTTGGGAAGGCAAACACCTGTGTTCTGCATGTTCCCCCTTCCTCCTCCTCCCACCACTTTTATATGCCCAGCATGGCACTGTCTGCTCTGGGATATCCCTGGGGTAACTTGGGGTCACCTGTCCTGGCTGTGTCCCCTCCCACCTTCTTGTGCTCCCACTCGCTGCTGGGGTGGGGAGAGAGGCAGAAAAGGCCTTGGCTCTGTGCAGGCTCTGCCCAGCAGTAAGGAAAATATCCCTGCATTATCAGCACTGCTTCCAGCACAAATCCAAAACACTGCCCCATGCTGGATACTGTGAAGAAAATGAACTTTATTCCAGCCAAAAGCAGCACATGTCCTTTCCAGCAGGAAGTTGTTTGAGGCAGCAGTGGTTTTGGGAGGCCAAGGCAGGCTTTGGCAAGGTGAGTTTGTGTTCAGAGTGGTGTGTGCTGTGTCTGACAGGCTGCAGTGCCGGCCAGGTGACAGCAAAGTGTGTACCTTTGTACCTTTGGCTTCTTTCTAGATGGAAAGGTGTGCTCTGCAGAGTCTGCTTGCAGGAAGCTGGGAGGTGGCACCAAGCTCTAAATCCTTAAGGAGCAGCAGGAGCCATCAGCCGAGATGTAGGAATGTCACAAATGGTCCCTCAGCAGAGCCTCTGACACAGGGCCAGCAGGAAGGAGTGGTGTGCTCGTGGGACAGCAGTCCTTGGCCTCGAGCTGTGCAGGTTACAGCTCACAGGTAAGTTTGGATGAGCTTTTATGGAATTCACTTGCCTCCCCCACCCCCTGGGATGACCTGGGTCTTAATACCATTGTTGTAAACGTGCTTGGATTTTGTTATAAGAAGGAAAGCTGAAAAATATAAGTCTGGAAATGCAAGGGGGTACTGGTAAGTAAGTGCCTGGGTGTTGCAGTGAGTGATGGGAGGTGTCAGGTCTCTAACACTGCCTTGTACCTGCCATGGACTCAGCTCTCCCAGCTGCTGATGGGGGTATGGCCTGCTGCCATGGGGGCAGTCTGAAAAGCACTTTTGTGCCAGAGCCTGAGAGTTTAGTTGCTTTCATAACAGCAGGCTCAGGCAACATGCTTGGCTGTCCTTTTTCTCTGACAGACCCTATTGGTGCTGCTGTGGCTCTGGCTGACTGCCCTGCTCAGGTCAGGGCCAGTCCAAAAACCCTCTCTGGGCTGGAACTGACTGGTGTCAAGCAGGATGCATGAGGAGACCTGCCTCCTCTTTGTCATGTGAAGCTGAAGCCCTGCCATGCAAATCTTCCAAGGAAATGTGTGGCTTTAGCCTTTCCTGTGGGACTTCCCACACTTCTGTGGCTGCAGGGGGCTGAGGTCTGCACAGCAGGTATCAGGACAAATGGTGTTTCAAGAGAGAGTCTTTAGTGACTGATTGAAGCTGTGGGATGTGCTAACTGAAGGAAAAACCACTTCTCATCCTTGTGCCAAATACACCTCAAATGCCACGTGTAGCTTTCAGTCAGACAGCCTTTTGCCAGGGGTCTCCTTCTGCTACTGAGGAAAATGGCATTGTGCTGTAGCCAGCAGATGACTGATCCTGGGTTATGGAGGAAAGCAGGCCCTGTGGATTTCCAGGTCCCTCAGGAGAGCTGCCATAGACACAAGCTGTTCTCCTCTCCCTGGCAGCAGAGTTGCATTCCATCAAGTGCCAGAAGCGTAAGAGCTTCCACCTCTGCCAAGGGGGTAGAGAGGCAGGACTTTGCAATACAGGCTTTGGGAAAGCAAGTTAGCAATATATTACATTTTATTCCTTAGACTAGACCACAGACTCAGTCTGTTGTCATCAGAGGTGAGTGATGAAGCTGCAGAACAAATGGGCACAAAGTTCTGTTTCTTCTTAGCAACTTAAACCTGGCTTATGCCCTCTAGTTCCTTGCTTCTATGATCCTGGCAATAGTTTGACATACTTAATGGATGGTAAGGAGTGCCAAAGACACTAAGTTCCTAAAAGTTTCCTAAAGGGTGGAGCTAGGAGAGAAGGGAGGATGTGCTTCCAGAGCTCCTGCAGCAGAGCTGGCAATATGAACATACCTGGGCACCTGAGAACCCAGAGATGCCTGAGAGGACAGGACTGGTGTTGCCTCTGTAGCTCTTGTTGCCTCTGTGCTGACTTAGCTCTACAAAGGCCCTGGGATAATGTGCAATTGTTGGGATGCTAGGACTGTGGTAAAAAGAGAAAATATCCATGCTGCTTAGCATCTGCCTGGATGTGTGAAAGCTGTGTGTGGTTACAGCCAAATGCATGTTCTGAATGCAAGTGCAGTAGTTGTAACCTCCCCTTTGGTGTTCAGGTACATCCTTTTAGTGTGCTGAAACTTGTTTGCTGATTTAATCTGTGTTTTCTTCCTTCTGCCTTATCTCTTCTGTTTTTCATGCTTCATTTCAGGGGCCTTTTCTTGCCTTTGTCTCTCTGCATCTCAAGGACGATGGCCTTTTGTGCTTCACTCTCTGGAGGAGAGCAGGGGTACGTTGTCACAGTGTTCTTGAATCCATTGTTATAGTGTGATCTTGAATCATCTGCTGAGAGCTCAGGCTGCAGAACTGCAGCCCAGTGCCCACTGCAGAATCACCTGCAAGGCTGGCACCCTGTGCACATACACACAAATGTTTTGTAGCCACTTCCCTCATGAGGACTCCAGGCAATATGCAAGGAAAGTAAGGATTTCTGATGTGACTCCAAAGAGACATTTATATTCCCTTTGCCAAAGCAGAAGGGACAGTTTTTCTTTCTAAGAAAGATGGTTTAGCCTTTTTTCTCCATCTGCTTGCTATCATAACACAAATTCTGCTCGGTGTCTAGGAGCTCCAGACAAGCGACCACTGTGCTGAACATTTTCATTTTTCAGAATAACAACAACATGATTCATTGTTAACACCCAGGATAGCTACCCTGGACTTGAGAAACAGGTAATTAAAGAATGTAATTTATCTGAGATACACATCTCAGAATAAGAACTGTAGACACTTGTTTCTCACTATTGCTGTAGAGGAAATCACAGCTCTCCCAAGACATGAGAATTAGGCAAGATACCTGTATAAAAGTATTGGGCAGACAGGTAGGGGCTGAGAGAAATGAGGTAATGGCAGCTCCATCAAGTGATGGACTGGGAAGGAGGGAAGAAGTCCCAGCAGGGAGCAGTGGTCATTGTTCAACCCACAGACAGGTGACGGGTCCTCAGGTTCTCTCCAAACATAGCTTATATATCCATGAAAACATTTCCAGGATGGATTCTGATCTCCATTTTGTTACTTGTATAACACCTCTGTGCAACAGCCCTTGGATGATGGTTATCAGGATGAATGCAGTCTACTCTGTGTTTTTTATCCTTTTGCAGGTTCCTGGGCTTCAGCCAGGCAGCTTTTCTGCTCTGTGGCTACTGGAGCCAACCCTGCCTCATACTGAAGTCCCTGGTGTGTTATCCACAGTGTCCAGTCCCTCTGAAGGTGTTTTTCCTAGTGGCTGTGTCAACAGTGAGTAACCAAGCTTCTTGGAGCATTTAGAGGAAAATCATTGCCTTAAGGTGAGTCTTCCAGTAAAAAAAAAAAAAAAAAAAAAAAAGTATTTTTCTACTTTATTGTGGTTTTGGCTTCTGCAGGGACAGACCTTACTAGCTGGTTTTTGGCACTGTCCACTCTCTCCCCTGCCCCCATCACTGTAGGCTGACAAAAGCATGGCCCCTTCCTCTAGCTCAGAAATGTCCGTCTCAGGTTTTTCAGGGAGAGCCCTTCAGCTCAGAGAGCTCGGACTGGTAGAATAATCCATTTCATTAGAAATAAGATGTTAAGGTCCTTTTGAAGTTGATGGCTTTTCCTGTGGCCTTTCAGGTCCGTGCTGAGATGTCTTTGCCTTGTGCCATTATCTTTTTTTTGCCCCTCTCTTCTTTCTGTCTCCTACAGTTCCCTGCATGGATGAATGCAGAAAAGGTCTTTTCAGAAAAGGTCTATAAAGGTCTTTTGTGAGTTGCTATTCATTAAATTCCCTTTCCTCGACCCGACTGTGTACAGTGTTAACAAGACAGCTCTCAGGACCCTTGGGCATGGCGCTGCTGTCTTTAAACCCTCCTTTACCTCGTGTCACTGGTGGCAGCAGCATGTTCCCAGAGTGTCACCTCTTCCCAGCTTGGCTGAGACACACATTTTGGTGGTGAGAGGTGTTCTCCAAGTCCCTGTGAGGAGCAGGGGAGTTCTGCAGGCTGTCTTGTGTGGAAGGTGTCAGGCAAAAGGAAGATAGCTGCTGCTGCTGCTGTGTTGCAGTCCTGAGCACATCCTTTATCAAGCCCTTCAGTGGCAACGTTGAAGGGGGAGTTGCTTTCACACTGAGACTGGCAACCCGAGCACAAACAAGTGAGATGTACTGTGTACATTTGCAACTCTTCCTGCCATCTCTGTTTAATCAAAGCAGTGTACCCTGCAGGCTTTCCCTGGAGTTCACTGCAGCTCCTGCCTTTTGTTTGAAGGGAATTTGTTTGGCTCAGAGTAAACACAACTTAGCCTTTCTGTGACGATAGCCAAGATGCCAGTTCTGTAGTGCAAATGGGGGAGAGCAGCAGCAGCAGCCTCAGTATTGCCTACAATGTGCTCTGCCTTGTGGTGCTGGTGTGACAGTGTGGGATGATGCTGTCCAGAGTGCTCTACCCAAACCTAAGGAGGGTGAAAAGGTGACATATAGGAAACAGAGCATCTACTGCATGGCCAGGTAGCTAAACACACCCAGCCCATCCTACACTGGGAGGCAAAGTTCCCCTGGCAGCCCCTCAGGCCCCAAGCTGACTTTCTTTGGACACCTGCATGTGGATGCTTGAAGAAAAGAGAGAAAATATGCTTTTGGAGCTTCAAGAGGAACTGAAGCTGGCAGTTCTGGGATTTTAAAAAAGGCCACTCTGGCTCTGCTGTTGGGCCTTAAAAGCCACTGCTATTCCTGTGATCTCAGAGGAGTGGGAAAGAGGGAGTTCTTTCAGGCAGATGAGCAAAGCTTTTGATGGTAGGTGAGGTGTAAGTGTAGCTCTGCCATTGCTCCCTTGCTTTGTCATTTCAGGAGCACAGCTGTGAGATGGTCCCATGTTGTTGGCAGTGCTGGGCCAGCCCCACTCTTCTGGTGCAGAAAACACTTTGGTGTCCTGGCTAGTAAGGATGGGACTTTCTGTCTATGTAGGTGGTCGGGTTTTATGTGGTGAGGTTTCCCCTGCAAGCCCTAGTGCTGCTCCGTGGGACCTCCAGCTCCTCCCTCTTCAGCCCCAGTCCTGCAGTTGCCCGCCTACAGCTCCTGGATGCTCTGCTCGCTGCAGTAGCCTCAGGGCGGGGAAAAATTCACACACTGCCACTGGAGAGGCATGTGCTTCCTGAAGTGCCTTGGGACCCTCTGCCTACCTCTAGGACTGGGAAACATGGTTTTGTCCATATTCCACTTGGGTTTGTTAGGAGGGCACCTCCCTGCTGCAGCCACTGGTGCAGTGGGTTTTGGGAATAGGAGTTGTCATTTTCCCAGCCTAGATGCATTTAACAATTGGTTGCAGCAATGGGTGTTTAATTCTCTTGCAAGCATTTCCAGGCTAGCTATTTAATTTGATTTTTTTCAAACCCTCTTGCTTCTGGAAATCCTGTAATCGAATCCAAGCTCTGTCAATCTAATTAGTTTTGAAGTGCAGAATCTCCATAACTTAGAGACCTAAATAAGCAGCTTAATATGAAAACCTAGTTTCTCTCCCAACACGTAACACCACCGTCCTGTGCTCCCCCCCAGAAACTCCAATGCAACTGCTCTCCTATCCCTCTGTTAACCTCCCTCCTCTCTTCCCCGGCCTCTGCCCAGGCTCTTGTCCATGGGGAACTGAAACAACCAGGCTCATCCCACTGCTGCTGTGCTTCAAAGAGCCTTTCATGATGCTGCTTGTGTAAAAGATGCTGATGCTGCTTCAGATGCCAGCGCAGAGCGGGCCGGGGGCGGCTCCTGGTGCTGCGCAGAAGCCGGGCTGGGCAGGGGGGCTGCACTTGGAGACTTCACTGTGACGTGATCAGGCCCTGTGTGTGCTGCAGAGGGGATCACCAGGATTCATGGAGGGCAGGCTGCTCTCTTCTTCTCTTCTTTGATTTGTTGGGTTGGTTTTTTTTTTTGGTTTTGGTTTTTTTTTTGTTTTTTTTTTGTTTTTTTTTTTGTTTCCCAGTAGAAATGATGGTGCAAATAAGAGCAAACACCGGTTCATTGAAGAAGAGTTGTGTGTGTTCTTGGCTGTTTGCTACTCAGCGTGGCCAGACTCCTTAGAAGCTGCAGCTGGTACAAGACAGGTTTTTCTCTGCTTCTCAGCCACTTCTGCTCTTAGATTTCAATTTCTCTTGTTTTGTTTGTGGTTTTAATTATTTGCTTTCACTTGCTGTACTGTGTTGTGTTTTTTCAGTGCAAACTGACCCCAACAGCCTCTCTGTGTTGCTGGAGTGTTTTGCTCATGAAGACCCTGACCTTGCCCTGCATTGGAGCCATGTCCCACGAGGGCCACGCAAGATTTGACTGAAGGCAGCAACTTTCCCACCACAATGAGAAAAGGTTGTTATTTTCTTCTCTTTTGTTAGTCTTCCCCTTTTTTTGTGGCTGTCTGGTTTTCCTGGGACTGAGAGGCCCCACAGCACATCAGTGGGCAGATCTGTATCCACCGAGATCTCACTTGGCTCCCACAGCCCAAGGTGAAAGCCACGTGGCAGCCAGGCGAGCTCCCAGCAAAGTGAGCCTGGCTCCAGCAGGAGCTGCAGGGAATTTGGGCATTTCTGCTTTGTCAGGAGGTTTCTGGCCGTGAGCGCGTGCCCGGGGGAGCGCGGCTGAGCCGCCGGCCTTGGGGAAGGCAGGCAGCAGGCCGGCTCGCTCTGTAATTGGGGGCAGCAACCAGCTGCCTTTGATGTCTGAGCCGGGCTGAGAAAACCTGATGGCAGACTTCAAAGTCTGTTGCACCAGCTCCCCTGATTATCTGTAGGCTTCTGGCGCGTCCCCCAAGACTGCCAGATTATCCCGGCTAATGCTGTGCTCTTCCCTCTGTCTCTCCAACCCTGCCTGGCGCCAGCCTCCTGCTTTCAAAGGTGCAGCTTCCATCCCTCCCTGTCCTCCTGCCTCTCCACATCACTGTGGGCAGACAGCAGTGGCATTTCTGGGTGGGAGACAGAGCTCCAGAGACCTGTCAATCTAATTAGTTTTGAGGCAGAGGCAGCGTTTTTGGAGAGCTTGCCTACAGCCTGTACCTGGCCGTATTCCCCCACCCCATTTGGTCACAAGAGCAGCCTGAAATGTGGGGAGCTCTCTGCAGCTGCTCTTTGCAAGGCACAGAGGTGTTTACAACCACACAGGCTGAAAACCCCTCCTGTGCAAAGCTGGACTTGCCTGCAACATGGTTTGAGGTCTGATTTCCTTTGGATGGTGGTGTTTGTTGTGACTTTTCAGTGGATGGCTGCAGGCGCAGGAAACCACAGCTTCCCTAACCCCAGGCGCCCAAATGGGGTGAGGGATCATACAGCCAGACTGGGATCTGGGTTACAGCCTTTCCCCTGTGCTTGCCTAACCACTTCTGGGTCTCAACAGACTCCTCCCCCTAAAAATAAACACTGATTACTGAGTCACCTCCTTCACCCTCAACAGCTTCCTCCACAGCCTTTCTGCCCTGATGTGGGGCTGAGCCTGCCTTATTTCCATCTCTCCCCAGGCTCACTGCAGTGTGTAAGGTGAATGTCAGCACTTGTCTAGCCAAGAGGTTTCCGAGTCACTGCGGATGTTGCTGATGGCTGCTCTGCTCTTTTAGCAGAGCCTCCACCTTGCTTGGTAACTTTCCATGGTAGCTTGGTAACCTTCCATGCTGTGCTTTTGGTGGCGTTTTTCTGTAAAGCTTGGACCCAAAATGGCTGAGCAACATCCAGTGAGGGCACCTTCGAAGGGATCCAGGGAGAGGCAGGAGAATGAAGGCATGCAATTGAAGATGGTCATCACCAGTGTGAAAGACAAAGCCAGTGGTCTGGGCAACCCAATTTCCAACTTTATGCTCTGGTACATAGCTGTACCCTGCTGAAGTGCACTGAGAGGTGGCCCTGCTGTGGTGCTGGCAGTAGCCAGGCTGTCCCAGGAGCCAGAGGCCAAGAGTGTTTAATCCCTATGGGACTGTGCAGCACTTCAGTTCACCAGGTGGGGCCCTGGGCACATGCAGCACCTGGCTCAGAGGAGAAAAGTCCTCTGCTCTGTGTAGGCACAGGCAGGGACCCTCTGCTATCCAAGGATCATATTTCCTGTCTGGTGTCATGCCTGGGAAAATAGGGCAAGGGAATCTTTCTCCCCATGGATTTGGACTCCCTGATGTGGCTTCTAATGGCAGTGCTGTCTTTGTAAAGAATTCTCTGATCCCCTCCTTTCACCCTGCCCTGCTGTATGTCTGGTTGCTCTGATTTCCCAGAGAGGAAGAGAGTGAGTTTTAGACTGTGCAGCCCCAGGAAGAAGGAACTGTTGGTTTTGTCCACAGAGCATCATTATTGCCAGGGATACAGTTTGGCCAGGCAGTCCTATTCTCCCCAGTTTCTCTACTGCAAATGTGAACTGCGACTCATGCATCATTAGAGCTGCAAGCTTGGAGTTAAACTGTCCCCAAGCGTGTGTTTATCTGCACACTGGCTGTCGGAAGCTCACTGAGGTTGAACTCCAAGTTTCCTTTCCATTTACTCTGTCACTGTAGCAGAGATGCTTTTGATGCTTTTCCCTCCTCCAAAGTGGTAAGTGGGTTGGCTTACTGTCAACAGGATGATCCCCCAGGGCAGTGCTGGCAGTAGGTTGCTCTTGGAAAGCAAACCTCTCCATCCCTTTCCTTCTGAAATGGGGAGGTTTAATCCTGCAGCACGGAATGTAAGCCTACCACAGAGTTATGGCTCTGTCCTGCTGCCACAGGGCACAGACCCTCCTCAGGGTACAGGTGGGATCCTGCAGGGACCTCTGCCTGCTGACACAGCCTGTCCCCTGCTCTGGATATGGTTTTCTGAGGAGCTGGTGAGGAGCTGGCTGATGGAGGGTTGAGCCTTGCAGCAAGAGGCCTCTGCCTCCACCTCCCAGCCTGTCATATGAGTTGGTTTTATAAATGGGGAAAGGAGGGACCTGGTGTTTGTTTTGGGTTGTTACATGAATCTCATTCCTTCTGGAAGCCCCCTGGGATCTAGCAAGAGGAGCTGTTTTATGGTTGGATTTTGCTTGTGAATCCCTGAGCTAATTAAGTCATTCAGTCAATCCCTCTGGCAGCAGCAGGAGCAGCATGGCTCAGGGATAAATGCTTTGTGCCACCTGGGGAAAAAAAGCCCAACAACCCCAAAACAAAGAAAACAACCCCACCCCCAAAAATCCCCAAAACCAAAAAACCCTCACCAAACAAAAACCACCAAACAAATAATTTCAGCAGTGCCTCTGAGCCCATCTCTAGTGTTTTGGCTACATGCCTCAGAGACTGGGTTTTCCCTGCCCAGGATGTGGCCCTGGATGACCCACCATGTCCCAGGACTCCCCTGGCACCTGCCAGCAGGAGCCAGCAGCATGTCCCAGGCAATGCAGCCACAGCACCTGTCTCTGGGAATGTGCCAGAGCCCCTGGGACTGCACTGGAGCCTCCTGACCTCAGCCCTCCAGTGCAGCTCCCCATGGTCCCATTGCTGCTGCCAGAAGTGTTGGGCCAGGATCTCCCACATCCATGGGATCTGCATACAGGATAGAGTTCCTGGCCAATTCCTGGCTCTGTGGTGGTCCTTCAAGAACCAACGAGCTGGCTGGACTGGCTGCTATGATCCTCCTGACCATGTGGTGGATGGACTGGTGGGAAGGACGCCCCACTGGGGACACTGGAGTGGGGAGAGCTTGATCAGCCATCTGCAAGGAACACTGTGCCACTCTAGCCCCTACCTAAGGCATCATGCTGCTGGCTGCAGCCATGGGAAATAAATAGCTGGAGGAGCCTTCATCCATCCCTAGAAATCTGCTTCCATCCCTCCCTGGAATCCAGCCCCTTGTCCCCTCCTCACTGTCAGCAGGGAGCAAGCTACTCCATGCAATAAAAGGGAAGGAGTGAGACAGAGGTTTAGCCCATGAGCTGCTGTTGGACAGCAAAGCCACAGCCAGTGGTGCCCACAGGTGGGCATCTGGCATGGATGCAGTGGCAGAAGGGGCTTTGGGCATTGTCACACTTGCCCAGGTGGCCTGGGGACAGGGTGCAGGCTGTCACCTCCCAGAGGGTGTTGCTTTGCTGATGCACCCCGTTCCGTGACTTCTCCCTGCCTTTCTGAGCAGAGGAAACCACCACTGAGAGACAGTTTCCTCCCAGCCTCTCTCTAAATAGCGGCGTGGCTGCCGCCATCGCCCATGAGAACCCACCAGCGCCCCTCTGGGAGAGGATCCAAGCAGAGAGGATTCCCATGGGGCTGGCACAGTGCCTGGCAGCTGCCTTCCTCTTCCTCCTCCTCTTCCTGGGTGAGTGCCCTGCCCAGTGGCTGGAGCTTTCTGGGAAGTGTTGTGGGGAAAGCAGGGCCTGGGGGGCTCAGCCAGTGCTGCTCTGGCTCCGTTGCCATGGGAAGAGGTGCATCAGCACGTGCTCCTTTTGCTTTGTGTTTTCACTCCAAAATGAGAGCCCAAACCCTAAGAGGGTTTCAGTGAGGGGACATGCACGTCCCTGTTGAGTGGCTGATTGCAGTGTGCGGAGGGTGTTACCTCACTCCCTCTTCCAGGAAATTTCTGAAGGTTTCCTAGGCAGCCCTGTCACCAGCTCTCTTCCCTGGCCACCACAGTTGTTTTTTTGACTCAGGACCCATGTCTTGTGGGCATTCTGCTTGGTGTGCATGCTGAGCTCCAGAGTGAATGTCACTGCTGGGTGCTATATGGAAGGGGAGGGTCTGTGGGTGGCAATCCCCAGACCCTCTGCAAGCAGAAATGGAGGGAGCTCTTGATGCTTCCTTGTGCCCCCTGCCTTCAGAGGAGAGTTCTTTCTGACCCCCTCTCCTGTGCTCTCCTCCATTTCTGCCTATGGAGCATCTCTGCAGCATCCAGCCTGCTGCTGACCTCCACTGTCCCGTGTGCCTCAGCTTCTGTGTTGCATCTCCTCCTCTGACAGTGACCAGCTCTGCACCCCTGCTCCCTGTCCCCCATGCTCCCTGTCCCCCACACTTTGTGCAGGACCCGAGAGCTTGGCCCTCTTCATTTTAACGCACCACAAGCTTCCTCCAGTGCTCTCAGCCTGATTGCTGCTTCCCCTGCAGTGCTGCCTGAGACAGGCTCTTCAGGCAAGAACAGGCTTGGCAGCCCTCTGGCCATGATGCTCTGGCCTCTGTTGTGTGACCCCCCTAGTGTAAGAGAGAGAAGAGACAGGAAACAAGTGTGACAGGAGACAAATTTCAGGGCTCTGTTGTAACAGGGCTTGTTCCTGTAACTGCCCCCCTGCAAACACCGTGTGTGCTGACAGGTCTGACCAGTGCCCAGCGGCAAGTGACAGTGCAGGAGGGCCCCCTGTACCGCACGGAGGGCTCCCACGTCACCCTGTGGTGCAAGGTGAGCGGCTACCAGGGCCCGGCGGAGCAGAACTTCCAGTGGTCCATCTACCTGCCCTCGGCCCCCGAGCGGGAGGTGCAGATCGTCAGCACCGTGGACCCCTCGTTCCCCTACGCCATCTACACACAGCGCGTGCGCGGCCGCGGCATCTTCGTGGAGCGGCTGCAGGGGGACGCCGTGCTGCTGCACATCACCGAGCTGCAGGAGCGCGACGCCGGCCAGTACGAGTGCCACACGCCCAACACCGACGAGAGGTACTTGGGCAGCTACAGCGCCAAGACCAACCTCACAGGTGGGCCCAGAGTGAGAGCCCTGCTCCCGCTGGGACAGGTCACTGCTGTCCCCACAGGGACATCTCATCTGTCAGAGGGACACTGGGGAAAGGGGTGATGAGTGGGGCTGAGGTAGCTATGTCAAGATATCCATCACCTTGCGTGTTCTCTGGTTTGAGGAACGTTTGAAGGAGCTGGGGCTGTTTAGCCTGGAGAAGAGGAGGCTTAGAGGTGACCTTATTGCTCTCTACAACTTCCTGAAGGGAGGTTGTAGACAGGTCAGTTCTCGGGGCTTTAGCTGGTCAGAGTGACCCTGAGATGCATTAGAAAGTCTCTTTTCCCAGCCCAGCGGTTGAAGAAGGAGTCAGAACTCTTCAGTTCTCGGTCTCAAGGTTGTTTTTTGTTTCTTATCTATAAAATTCTTTCTCCTGGCCTGCCAAGATCTGCTCAGAGACAGAGGCACTCTGCCTGCCCCCGGGGCGGTGTTATCTTTTTATACTAAAAACAACATGTACAATATTTACAATTACTTTCCAATACCTATCCCCTATGTTAGACAGTGAGCTTCTACTCTAAACCAATCTAAAAGTGCCAACATCACAGCAGAACATGGAGGCCAAGAAGAAGGAGAAAGGCTGGACACGCCCAGATCCCTCCATCTTGCCCCCTGAACCCCCATTCTAAAAACCCCAAAAAAATCTATTTTTCCACCCTGTGACAAACTAATTATTATTCTACTTATACTTTCTTGGCTTGTAGATCTTCATATAAGGTTGGTAATTTGCTCCATGAGTCATAATCAAAGACACAGGCGTCTTGGGCTCTGTACCAGGGTGTCTGAGCCCCCTGGCAGGGATCCTGGCAATCCAGGACAGCCAGAGGGATGTCCTGAATTCTGACAGTCGGTCTATCCCACCGGGCAGCAACTGAGAGAACCAGAGGACACAGTCTCAAGCTGCGTCAGGGAAGGTATAGGTTGGGTATTAGGAAAAAATTTTCACTGAAAGAATAATAAAGTACCGGAATGCTCTCCCCAGGGAGGTGGTAGAATCACCATCTCTGGATGTGTTTAAAAAAAGACTGGATATGGCTCTTGGTGCTATAGTCTAGTTGAGGTGTTAGGGCATAGGTTGGACTCAATGATCTTAGAGGTCTCTTCCGACCTCATTATTCTGTGATTCTGTGGTTATTGCCTCCCAGCCAGAGCAAGGGGAGGAAAAGGAAGCCTCTGCTCTCCCATGGCCTGACTTCAGCTCCTGACACAGACACAGCGTCTTGCAGCTGAGTGCTTGGGAAGGCAGGAGTTCCCAGGCTCTGTGGGTATGGGAATTGACCCAAGTAGGATACTCACAGGTGGAGGGAAGTAGCAGCTCCTGCAGAGCACTGGGGAGGGAAGGCAATGGGGTGGAGATACAGAGGGAAAGGCCCAGCTGTGAGCCCACTGAGTCTACACGGTGGTATGGTGCTTCCACTTGGTGTTCAGCCCTGTTTTCTCCTTCATCTTGGTGTTGCACCAGTCTGCATTTGGGACAATGAGGGGATGGGTTCTAATCTCCTTGGGGTTGCCTAATGAAGAGGGCACTGTAAAGAGATTGACTGTTTCTTTCTTGTTTGCTGAGGTTTTAGTCCCTTCACACCTCAACACAAGGTGATGGAAGCCTTGTCAGTCAGCTACAGATTCTTCTCCTGTGCTGTCACATCCCTTAGGCCCTGGTTGCAGATTCTTGGGAGTTGTCCTATGCAGGGACAGGAGCTGGACTCAGTGATTCTCATGGGTTCCTTTCAGCTCAGGATATTCTGTGATTCTGTGTTTCTCCCCATGCTCAGTGATTCCAGACACACTCTCGGCTTCCATGGCACCCCAGGCCCTCAGTCACATGGAAGGGGATGTGGTGGAGCTGACCTGTGAGGTGTCCAAGGCCACTGCCCAGCACACCCATCTCTCAGTTGGCTGGTACCTTCTTCAGGGAGCAGGAGAGCAGCCTGCCAAGGAGATCCTCACCCTCTCCAAGGACTTCATCCTGAAGCCAGGGCCCTCTTATGAGCAGAGGTTTCTGGAGGGGAATGTGCAGCTGAACAAGGTTGGGAACACCACGTACAAGCTCATCATCAGGGGAGTGAAGCCATCTGACCAGGGGCAGCTGTACTGTGAGGCAGCTGAGTGGATTGAGGATCCTGACAAGACATGGAAGGACATCTCCCGCAACCAAACTCAGAGGACTTGGCTGGCAGTTTTGAGCCGGGGTAAGACCTTTTACAAACTAACTCACCTGTTGGCTCCAGCTCCCCTGTGCATTCCAGGCTCTACAGCAGCAGATTTCAGTGCCCCTTCACCTGCCCGTGCCGCAGCCCAGGGACACACTGGTGGGTCTGGCTGGGCACTGAGGGGGTGGGCTGGGCTGAGCTCAGGGCCATGGCAGCCCTGACTCAGGAGCTGCTGGTGTTTTGGCTCCTCATGCAGCCGAATCCCCGATGCCAGCAGCAAGGCCACAGCCTCACAGACCCGTGTGAGGTGTTAGCAGAGGGCACAGCGTGTGCCCACAGCAGCCTGGATGGATCCTTGGCAGTCCTAACTCCAGAGTGTGGAAAACAGGGTTGTTACACTGCCTCGAGGCTCTTGTGGCCTTAAAAAAGTCAGCTGCTTGTCACTGTGCCTCAGCAGAGGCATGGAGGGACCCAGGGATGGGCTGTGTGTGCTGCACAGCTCTTGTTGGGGGTGGCTTGTCTGTCCCTGCTGCCACAGCCTCTGCTGGCTGTGCTCCCTCACCCTGCTCTTCCCCCAGATGTGTGTGAGTAGCCATGCCCAGGGGAAGGGAGAATCTCTCTCTCTCTCTCTCTCACCAGTAAGCTTTAGCTCAAAGCTGCCAAGACAAGGCTGTGGCTAGTTGGTGCCCTTTAACACAGGGTGCAGTAAAATGGGAGCAAGTCTCCCACTGAAGCCCTGCCTGTGGAGGTGGTGTACCCTGTCCCCACTGCTCACGGTGGGTGGAGGAGGCCTCAGAGCAGAGCTGGGGCAGTGAGGGGAACTGATGTCCTGTGGGAGGGCAGTGAGTCAGATCAGGAAACCAAAGAACAGACGGGTGAGAACTCAGCACTCTGAATGTGCCTCAGGGGAGCAAGGTATCAGGAGGAGGGGGAGGGAAGTGTGCTCTCTTGTCACTTTGTCTCCTGAAACCTGAGTGGGTAAGCTTTATTCCCCTCATTGTGCACTGTTTGCAGCAAAGGTTTCCAAGCCTGCTGCTGCCTGGGGAGCAATGGCAGTCAGTGCACTTCTGTGCATCCTCTTGTTGAGGAGGGCTTGTCATGACTGGTAGTGTGTGGATTCAGGCATGAGTGCCATGGGATTATTTAGAAACCCTGTCAGAGTTTGATATTTGTCCTGTGGTAAGTGTTAAAGGGTGGTGAGAGGACCTCATGGTGGCAGAGTTGGTGCTCCTGGTATTGCCATGGTGGGACAGCAGTGGGTGTGCAAGCCCTCCATCAAATTTGCAGGGCTGCTTTCCTCCTCCAGCACCCAGTGGGGGAACCCAGGGCTGAGCACCCCATCACTCTGAGAGCCATCAGCCACTCTGACCATGGCTAGCTGCTCCAGGGGCTTCTATAAACTCTGCAGCAAATGTTTAGGAATGCCAAACATATCTGCAGCAGCTGGGATTCCTGTTCCCAAACTGTTTATGAACCAGTGTTTAAATTCACAGGGTGCTGTGCTTTAGGTAAATTATTTGAGCCCTTCCAGTTGTGGTTTGGGAGCTGCTCTGTTTTCCTTCCAAACTACAGCACATAACCTTTCCCGTGTTTTGAGACTCATGGGGCACCACAGTGACCCAGGGACACAGTGGTGTGAGCCAGGGAACGGGGGCTCAGTCCTTCCTCCAGGTTTTTGGCCAAGCCAGTGCTTTGTGGGGTCATGGTTTTGGGGTATTCAGTGGGTCTCCTGCTTGCAGCCACTGTCCAGCCAGGTTGGTGCCAGGAGTGCCTGGGGAGGAAGGTGAATGCCCAGTGAGGAAGGTGAATGCTACCATAGGACCCAGAGATGGGGTCCCTACCTCAGACACAGCTGACTGACTGCCCAAGAAGGTCTGCCAAGGGGAAGATGACTTCAGGTTCCCCCTGTCACTGCCTTCTTGGCTCAGCACCTACTGCTAATTGGTATGGGGAGCAGGATCCGCCTTCTCTTTTTTCCTTCCTGCCTCCCCATGATGTGATAAGTCTTGAAATTTCTGCTTTCTGTAGGAACTTAAGTCCTCTCCAGCTTGGAGAGCATCTCTTGCCCACAATCCACAGTAGCCACTGGGGGTTTCAGCATGCAGGAAGAGCCACAGTAGATTCGGACAAGCCACTTGAAAGCCAGCCCTTCATATACCTTTTTCTATCACAAGCAGCATAGTTAAAACCACCACTGTGATAAAAGCCCTTTGTGCCCCTTTCTGGCTTACAGGATAGGTGTTCCATGAGGTAAAACAGCTCCAGGAGGTGAGGCAGAGCAGCACCTGCAAAAGCTGATGCCTCTGAGTTAGGGCAGCCCTCAGTTTGGATGTCTGAGCTGAGCAGCGGGAGGCTGTGGCCAAAGGCTGTCCCAGTGAGTGCTCTGTTGGGTTTATCTGCTCTTAAGGGGGGAGCTCAGCTCCCCAGGGCTCTGGCTCTTCCTCCACCTGCAACTGCTGCTTAGTGCCCAGAGCTGGCAACCCTCTCCCCAGGGTCCAAGTTTTCCATCCTGATCACTTTTCTTATGAAAAAAACCCCCACATTTTAACAGAGAATTCCCTCCTGCTGCCCTCTGCAAGGCCACTGGCGCTGCCAGGCAGGAGGGAAGCATGGGCAGGGCCACCCACCACCCTCCTTGTTTTTTGGTTGCCCACAGGCACAGACCTCTCCGTGGACCTCACTGCCGCTGAACCCTCCCTTTCTGAAGGGGACAGCTTGCAGCTCAGTTGTGTGGTGGAAGCCCCAAAGAGCAGCAACTTCAAAGTGGTCTGGCTCCTCAACAACAAGGAAGTGGCCAGGGTTGACCCCCACGGGGTGTTGACCTGGGAGGAAGAATACCAGGAGAGAGCCAGGCTGGGGCAGCTCCGAGCATTCAAGCCAAGCAACACAGTTTATGTCCTCACCATCTCTGAGGTGGGGCTGGAGGACAAGGGTACCTACCAGTGCTCTGTGTCAGAAATGAAGACTCCTGGGGACTTGCAGAGCATCCAGACTGTTGTGTCATCAGGCATCCAAGTCGACGTGAAGCCAGTAGGTTAGTAAAGCCTAACAGCTGCTCTGCTGGGTGAAGTCTGCAGGATCCTTGACTGGGAAATGCTTTAGGTCTGGCCTCATCTTGACAAGGGCAGCAAGAGTGTAAATATGCCATAGTTTTTGATAGATAATGGGAAAAGCATTTGCTTTAGCACATATTAGCATGACAGACACATTAGCTGTCAACAAAGTGTAAACCTTTAGTCCAATCTCTTCACAGTAAGTTCTGGGGCAAATGGGTAGAATTCTGAGGAGTCTGGGTCCTCTTGTACTGAAAACTGTGAGCAACATCTGCTGCTACTCCTGAAAATCACAGGAAAACCCAGCAGAACTGGCATGTCTGGGGAGGGGGGATCATTGCCATTTCCATCAGGGTACTCTCACTGTTTTGGATGGATGATTTGTGAGAAACCACTCTAAGGAAAGTGTGTAGGAGGCTCTTGGTTTCCTTGTCATAGCTAGATAATGGTTATTCTGATGTAGCAGGAGCTGCCTGCTGGGACTCTGTTTCTTAACTCATTCTTTATGTATCTGTGTCCCAAGACATAAAACAGAAAGAAAAAAAAAAAAAAAACAAAAAAAAACAAAAAAAAGAAAAACAAACAAAACAAAAACAAAACCAAAAAACTGCAACCACAATGCTTTCTCCAAATTTATATGAAAAGGCTGGTTGAAAATTTCAGGCAATTCTCCAATATCAGTGAAGGGGTATTGGGGACAGCTAAAGGTGATACAGAGACTCTATCATCAGAAGGCATGCAAAACCACTTTTTTATTAGAAATCTACAGTTCTTATAGAAACAATGGTGGACTTAAGACCTGATTGGCCTTTAGGAATCTTCTCTCACCCTATTGGTGAACTATGAATAGCACATTCTGGAGAACCATATCTATAAACAATGGTTACAGAAAGAGAGATAATAATTGTTTGAATTATTTCCTCTAAGTTTCTCACAGCTTCTACACAGCCTCCCAGGATTTTCCTGGGAGAAGCAAGTCTCTCTCTGTTCAGAGGATATGTAATTACTACACCCCAACTCCTCTTCTTTTCCAAAATCAAGATCTGGTCTTCCATGTAACGCTAGAGTATCTCTGGCTTTTCCTAAGGAGCACAGCATCCCAACGCGGTCACTGTCATTTGCAGAGATCCACCTGCGCCTGTCTGTGTCCACCAGCACCCCACGGGTGACAGCAGGAGACGCCCTGGTCCTGCACTGTGAGGTGCAGGGAGCCACCGGCCCCGTGTCCCTGCGCTGGTGGCACCTGCCACCGCAGCAGCCGGGGCACAGGGAGCTGGTGGCCGCCATGGAGCAGGATGGTGCCCTGAACCTGGGCAGCGCCTACCGGCATGGAGGGGCTCGGGGGAGCCTCAGGCTGCAGAAAGAGAGCTCTGGCACCTTCACCCTGGTGATCCCCAGCACGCTGGATGAGGATGATGGCGGGCAGTACCGGTGTGAAGCCACGCAGTGGTCCCGAGGCCGGAACTGGACAGGCAAGGGGGAGGCAGCGGTGATGGTCAGCTCCATAGGTGAGTTTGGCTGTCCCTGTTTCTGGGTGGGAGAAGTGGGTGGATCTCAGGTTCTCTGCTGGTCAGAGTGACTCTGAGTCAACTAAGGAGTCAGGATTCTTCTATTCTCATTCTCAAGGCTGTTTATTATTTCTTATCTCTAACATTCTTTCTCCGACCCACCAAGGTTTGTCTGGCAGGTTGGGTTAAGGCACACTGGCTGCCCTCAGAGGTGGTGTTATCTTCTTATACTAAAAACTACGTGTGCGTTATTTACAATAACTTCCCAATACCTATCACCTATGTTAGACAGTGAGTTTCTACCTTAAACCAATCCAAAAGTGCCACCATCACCCAGAACATGGAGGCTAAAAAGAAGAAGGAAGGAGGACAGGGTACGTCCAAATTCCTCCATCTTGGGACCTCGAGCCCCATTCTAAAACCCAAAAAAATCTATTTTTCACCCTGTGACAAACTATTATCCTACTTAAACTCTCTTTGGTAATTGTTTTTCCATGGGTCAAAATCAAAGGCACAGGGGTCTTGGGCTCTGTGACAAGGTCTCTGAGCCCCCGGGCAGGGGCTCGAGTCCTCCAGGGTAGTCAGAGGAATTTCCTGGGTTCCAACAGGTGGACACATCAGTGGAACATGGGCCTGCTTGCTCTGAGCTCTGCTGCTGAAGGGTGACCTAGGGCTGACCACTTGGCCCTGCAGTACTTCAATTTCCCCATTTCTACCAAGATGCCAGAGTCCTCCATGGTGTGTTTTGGGAGAGACCAGCAGGAGACAATGGCTAAAATGCTTAGAGACCTGAGGGGCAGTATCTTGCCCAGCAGGCATGTCTCCTCAAGCTGGAATACAAAATATCTGTTCTAGCAGCATAATTACTTGCAGTAATTAAGTTCCACAAAGCTACTTGCTGAATTGTCTGGTGGCATTTATCAGAGATACCCCCTGGTGCTGGCCTCTGATTGCTTCTCCTGCCCTCTGAGTGCAGAGCTGCTCATCTCCATGGTGTGCAGTGACCATGGCCTTCCTTCTTGGGAAGGGAAGGGTGGCAGTGGGGTGGCACAGGGCAGGACTTGGGTCCCCATGCCAAGGGCAGGATTTGTGTCCCCAAGCCAAGGGCTCTCTCCTCCCGAGCAGGTCTGGGTCTGCAGGCCACACTGAGAAGCCGAATTGCTACGGTCAGTTACGGGCAGAGTTTTGAGCTCTTCTGCCAGGTGGGTGCCAGCTACGCCCTGGAGGAGGTGCCGGTGTCTGTGCGGTGGCGTTTCCAGCCCAACCCGCCCACGAGTCCCTTAGAGGAGCTGGTCCAGGTCCTTCCCAATGGCACCGTGCTCTGGGGGGCAGCACAGCCACGCTTCCAGGGGAAAGCCCAGCTGGCGAAGACTGACAGCTCCTTCAGGCTGCACATCCACAGCGCCTTGCCTGCCAACGAGGGGACGTACCAGTGCGAGGTGGAGGTCTGGAGGAGGAACGTCCTGCCCCTGGGGCGGCCGGCAGCCAGCACCAGCTCCAATGCCGTGGGAATAAAAGTGGTGCTGCCAGGTAAGCAGACCCTTCAGCAGAGGTCTCTCCTGCAACTTTAAATCCAATAAATGTCACCAGGGGCAACCAGGGCCCCTGATGTCTGGGGCGACCCCAGGGCCGCAGGAGATGGTGCTGCCTGTTCTGGTGCTTCCTCGGCACCTGACAAAACCTTGGAGGCAAATTTGGTGTGGGCAAGTGGCAGTATCTCTTTGTTTGCAGATTACACCAAGCAAATAGGGATCAGCCTTGCCACTAGGATTTTGAGCCTGGTTTCTGGGAAGAAGCAGAGCCCCCCGAGAAGCCCAGCTGAATGTTTGGGGTGCAAGGTACACCCCCATAGTGTGGGTTTCTGGGAGGCAGTGGAGAGAGACCAGCCCCTGAAGCTGATGCTGGGGTATGCCTGTGTTCGCTGACCAGAATATTGAAGGCATGCTGAGAGAGCACCAGGCCTCTCGGCCGGGCTGGGAGCCAGCACTGAGCCTCAGGGTGCCGGGACTCCGTGGGGAGGCATCTCCTGCCAGGCACAGCTGGGCTGCACAGCCAGGGCCCTGCCCAGGCTTCCCTTTTATGGCCACCCCTGCAGGCCGGGGCTGCGCTGCCATCCCTCCTGCCAGCATCCCGCTGGGAGCCTCATCCTCTTATGGAAGAGAGATGTTGCAAGCAGACAGACCCCAGCCCCCAAGGCAGCACCACGGAGCCAGCGTGCCCTGCTCACAGCTGGGGCTGCTGCAGGAACTGCAGGGTTTGTCCTGGCCAAAGCCTCTGAGTGAGCCTCTGCAGGCAGGTGTGAGAACATGGGCTGGTTTGGTTTTTTGCCCTCGTGTCTGTTCTGCCAGCAAAGGAGAGCTCTTGCTCTTTTTTTTTTTTTTTCCTTGCATTAAGTGCTCCTTCCTCCAAAATCCTTGGATTTTTGGAATCACAGCCCAGTGAACTGAAATTATGCATTTTTCGTGTATTTTAACTGATGGGTTTACTGTGGCATAGGCTAATACATTCCCTACCCTGTCTGGGCTCTTTTCTCTGGTGCTCTCTCCTGTTCCACTGTTACTGATTCCTCACCCCTGTGGAGCTGACTGCTGGGATGCTCTGGAGCTACAACCAGCTGGGGCAGGGTGGCACTGAGGCAAAGGGGTGACAATAATCAGCGTCTTTGGGCACACATCTCTAGTGTAAATGGCAATGAGCAGGTGTAATTGCAGAGCATCTACACAGAGGAGATGGCAGCAGCATGAGACTACAACATTTGGCTCCAAATGTGTTGCAGCTGCTGCTGGAGACTGTGACTCCATAAAGAATGGTGGGAACTGGGAGAGGGTGATGCACAGTGGGAGGTTCCTGCTGCCTCTAGTGCCACCTCTCTTGGAAAGGCAGCACGAGCCAGTGGAGGATATTTGGGAAGGCTGGGAAGTCTGGGGAGGAAGCTGGCTCAGGCAGCAATAGGGTTGAGGGGAAGCGGCAGAAAATGAAGCTGCAAATCATGAAAATCACCAGCCTGCTTCTCCTCATATAAAACCTTATAGCTGGAGCCTGCAGAGATACTGGAGTGCTTGACTTTTTGCTTCAGCACTTTGTTTACTACTTGATGTCAGTTGGTGCTTTAGGAGTTTACATGTTGCTGTGGTCCAGAGACCATCTTCAGCCAGGAAGGACATCCATGAAAGATTATAGCAGACAGGGAAGGAGGACAGATCTTTTCAATTTTCAGTATCTAAGGTGGGATCTCATAATCAGTGCTCCATGATCCTCTCAGTGCAGCTGAGTGGGCTTTTTCGTTTTTCTCCAGTGGAGCTGGAGTGGGCATTTTCACCTCGTGTCCCCCAGGCCAGCAGCCCACGTGGGCTGTGTTCCTCTGCCTGCTCCATTGCTCCTGGGCTAGGAGCAAGCCAAGAGTCAGCAGGCAAGGTTCACAGGGAGATGGGTGCTGAGGTGCTCAGCTTGGTTAATTAAATTGAAAATGAAAGGGAGAACAGCATCATGGCTTTTATGTGAGAAAGGAAGAGGCAGGCAGTTCCTCTGCCCTTTTGGTAAATGATCTTTAGCAGCAGAGAGAGAGGAGACCTGGAGTTAAAACAAAGGGGCTTTGCAGCAAACGCTCTGCTTCCTCTTGAGGCGATCTCTGAAAGTGTAACAGCAATTTTCCTCCACAAAATCAAGCACTCAAGGCTTGGTTCCTGTGCCTCCTCTCTGAGATCTCGTAGCTTTTCCTTCTCTGGAGCATTCTCTGCCCATGAGTGGGTGCCAGGCTAGGCCATACTCAAGCAAGACCCTGCCTGCCCCTTTGTTCCCTGGCACTTCACTGACTGGCTGAGGGGTATCCTTGGTGCTGAGCAGATGAAGTTCAGAATTAAGTGTCTTATTTTTTCCAGTGCGGTCAGTTCACCTGTCACAGAAACACAGGATGGTGGAGATTGGCAGGGACTTTTGGAGGTGACCTGGTCCATCTCCCTGTGCAAGCAGGGCCCCCTAGAGCAGGCTGCCCAGAACCCTCTCTAGATGGCTTTGGGGTATCTTCAGCATCCCCCTCTGAACATTTGTGCTTCCAGAGAGCCAGCTCTGGGATAAGTGTGCTTTTAAATACTCAAGTGTAAGACATCAACTGGCATCTATTTCCCAGGTGTGCTCAAGTCAGTGTGGTTTTCGTGGTGGATCTGATAAATTTGCGCAGTGTCCTAATTAGGGTGACTGCTGTCCCCTCTCTTCTGCTTTTTGCCCACGCCTGTTTCTTCAGAGCAGCAAATGCACACTGTGAAATGCAGGACAGCACTGTGATCCCTTGGGAACATCCACCTCCCATTCATCCCAGTGAGTGTTGCTGTGGAAATCCTCATCACTGAATTGAGACAATAAGCAGATACTGGGACTTGTGCAAGTGCCTCTCTGGAGGAGACTGCCAACCTTTTGGTGAAAATGTGTTTGTCTGTAGAGAGAAGGAAGAGTAATGGGGTGCAAAGAGAAAAGAATAAGCAGGGAGGTTTTGTTGGCAGATTTCACAGAAGCAGAGGCTCTACAGGGATGTAAAGAGATACCAGTTGGGATATTTTGCTTTGACCAGTCTCAAGAGAGGTAGTCAAGGGCTCTGAAGTGGATTGCTTGAGTTTTGAGAAGAAATACTTGAAGGAAGGGGAAATGTGAAAGCTTTTTCCTGCAGTGTCCTCCTTCCCCCTCAGCCCCTGTGGGAGAAGCCACAGCTCCCTCCTGTCCCAAAGCCCTCTCCACCACCTGCTGCAATCACATCCCTTGGGACTGGGAGGGAGAGTGCCCTGCTGAGCCTGTGAACAAGGGCAGGGGTCTGAGACATTCTGAGGGACCATCTCAGTGTGAACTCTGCTGCCTGTCCCCAGACCAGCGCCCAGGGGCTGAGCCTTAAGGTTGCTCAGTTGTCCCCAGCCTCTGTGGCAGAGGGTGTCCTGCTGCTCAGCTCATAGGCAAGGAAAGTGCTAAGAATGGAAACTCAGCCTACAGTCCCTTAAAACCCTGATGGTGTCTCCTGGTGAGTAATTTCTCCCTACCCAAGGGTGGATACCTGTGTGTATTCCTTCCCCTGACTGCTGAGCATGGAGGGGAAATGCAGGTGGCTGGAGAACCTTTAAAGATATGGATTTGCAGCATTTTCATTGCTGGAGGAGAGGTTCCAGCAACAGGTGATGTGCTGTGGGAAGAGGTTCCCTCAGAGCAGCACAGACACATCAGGATCAGGATTTCCCTCTGCCCAAGGCAGCACCATCCCTCTGCTCTCCTCAAGTGCACAGCACTGAACAATCACTGGGTGTGATCACAGGGGTGTGCAGGACTCTGTTGTGTGGTTTTGGGTTAATAACCACAGCAAACACCTGACATGGCAACTGTTAGTGAAACCCACAGAGGCTCTGTAGTCACTCTGTGATAAAAGACACTTGTTCACAGTCTCCAAAGCTGTGGGCTGCTTTTGTCACATATGTGTGAGCCTGCTGATGGGAGCAGTGGTAGACAGACACATTGGCTTCAGACAGAGGCTTTGCCTCCCAGCTCCAACACAATGGCTGCCTCCATCCCCCATTCCTGCTCCGTGGTCTCCAAGGCACCTCCTCTGCTGCTCTCCTGCCCACTAACACCCAGCTGTGATTCCCTGCTATTGTGTGTACACACAAGGGTGTGTGGATTTGCTCTTTCCCTCCTCCCTCCACCCTCTGCTCCAGCATCCCCTAATGAGCCTTTGTCCTCTGTGTGCCCTCTTCCTTACTCCTCTTCCAGCGTGTTTCTCTCAGCTTTATTCCCCTCCTTGTCAGTATCCTGTACTGGCAGCTGCATCTGGCATGACTGTTTTGTTTCTCCATTTTAGGGAGCAAGCTTCAGGTTGATACGAAAGACAGCTCTGTGGAGATTGCCAGCGGTAACGCAGCCATTCAGTGCAGGATTGTGTTTGCCCAGGAAAATTCACAGTTTGCTGTTACCTGGTACCTCCTGCCTCCTCTGGCAGACACAAAACCCCTGCAAATCCTCAGGGCCAACTACACCAGCGTACTGGAGTACGGGTCTGAATTCAGCTCTCCTGCACTAAAGTCACGATTCCTGAGCCAGAGGGTGTCCAGCAGCCTATTCCAGCTGCAGATTCTCTCTGCAAACGTGGGGGACGAGGGCAGCTACTACTGTGTGGTGGAGGAATGGCTCTGGCTGGTGGATGGCTGGTACAAGCTCGGAGAGAGAACATCGGGAAGGACCACGCTGAAGTTCAAACTCTCAGGTGAGCAGGTGTTATCCCTTGTGTAGTGCTGCTGGAGGAGGTTGGGTCAACTTATGACAGGCCCCTGCCAGGCCTCTCCTAAGCTGGCAGGGCTTAGGAAAAGCAGCAGCTCTTGTGTTGGATCAGAGGCTTAGGGATGCAGGAGTTGTCAGTGCCTCTCAAAGGGAAATAGGGAATTAGGAAGATTTACCACATCCTCCCAAGCCAACCGAGCTGCTATTTTTATTACTGGCAGATGTAGTGGAATGCTTCATAACAAAGTGAATTTTGGCCTTTCTCTTTTCCCTCCAACACCTGGTGCACTTGGGTGGTTGTGCAATGCTGTGAATAGAGAAGCTGCCCTTACCTGGTGCTGCTGAGCATTCTGAAGGAAAACCCCAGGTTTTCCTTACCCTGCAGCACATTGCTGCTAAGGAACAAGACTGGAGGTTCAGCTGCTCTCACCTTAATCACTGCCCCTCTGGGGTGCATGGTGGATCTCTCTGGCTCAGTTCTTCCCTCAATCAGCCTCTCTCCAGCCCTAAATAAAGTGGATCAGAGAATACCAGCTTCCTAAATAGCTTTTGGTCCAAAAGATGCCTTTATCACTTATTTGGAGGGGGTAGGAAGTACTACTGCACAGGGGGCAGAGATGATGGGCAAGGTGGGGGACACAACACCCCAGGGAGAATGAGTCACAGCAGCAAGGGGCCTGTGGGAGGCCATTCCAATCCCTCACACTTTGCTCCAGAAGGTTCCTGTCAGCCTGTGGGTGCAGGCAGAAGTGTTTTTACAGCTGTACAACACCGCAACATCTCTTTCTGCTCTCCCTCTTCCCCCACAGAGCTCAAGCTGCAGATGGAGAAAACCAACGGCAGCATCTCCGCGCGGGAGGGCGAGGAGGCCACGCTGCCCTGCCGGCTGCAGAGCGCCCTCCCGCCCCGCTCACAGCTCTCAGCCACCTGGTTCCAGGCGAAGGGCAGCGGCCGTGACAGTGCCCTGCTGTCCCTGCAGCGCGATGGCACCGTGCAGTACCCCGAGGGGCGCCTGGCAGCGAGGCTGTTCCTGCGCCGCGCCTCCGCCCGCGACTTCAGCCTGACGCTGAGCGGCGTGGAGAGGGGAGATGCTGGGGCATATTACTGCCAGCTGCAGGAATGGCAGCAGCAGGGCGAGGGGAAGGACTGGGCTCTGCAGGCCTTGGCACGCTCAGGGCACACCCAGCTCATCACCATCCCGCCAGGTAACGCTGCTGGGTGCCAGGGGCTGATCACCTCCTCTCCCCAGAGCCGTGCTGCGGCCAGGACCTAAGTGTTTTGGGGGGAAAATTCTTGGTGTGACTTCTCTGGGAAGTCTGTCTAGACTGAGGTCTCTCTAAACTTCACTTTGGGGTGAGTGGGGGCACCTGCTGGGTGCAAAGGTGGTGTCACAGACATGTTTTATGAAAAATCCTTTCCTTAGGATTTTTTTCTCCTGAGAAGCTGAGAGGCCTCAGGAACAAAATGTAAACATTGATTATCTGCTGCTGTGGAATGCAACAGGTGGAACTGTGATTGGTCTCATGTGATTGTTTCTAATTAATGGCCAATCACAGCCCAGCTGTCTCGGTCAGTCACAAGCCTTTGTTATCATTCCTTTTCTATTCTTAGCTAGCCTTCTGATGAAATCCTTTCTTCTATTTTTTTAGTATAGTTTTAATATAAGATATATATCACAAGGTAGGACTGGATTCTGCATGCAGAAGTTTAAGTAAATAAAAGCACAGGTTTCAGTCAGGTGCACGCAGGGTTTTTAGGAAGGTAATAGGCAGGAGTTGTTGCTGCTTTGGGAAAATAGGAGGCTCAGATCACCCACATGGAGGAAAAAATCTAAACTGTGAAATCAATCATGAGGCACCCAGCTGAGAGGATCTTGCTCTTGTGCTTGCCTTCAGCTCTGGAGCTGCCATGCCTGAAGCCAGCCTGGGTGCCTACACGAGTTCTGGCTTCTGCAGCAATTCCCAGAACTGAGCAGCATGGAGAGAGTGACCCTGCAGAGCCCTTCCCTCTGCCTGCTGCTCCCACAGCCAGAAACAGGCCTGCTCTCATGACTTTGCACCTACAGCAGAGCTAATCTGGATTTAATTGCACAGAGAGGGACTGACAGCACTTCATCCCCCCTGCTGTCGTGTTGCTGCTGGTATCCATCACAGCTCTCTAGCACGCAAGATTTCTCCTTCATCAGCTCCCTCTATCTCTTGTTACCCATTACTGGTGGAAAAAGCATTGCTAAAATTGCTCAGTAACTGGTAGTAAATTCTCCTCCAATTTTTGAATAAGTGTTTTTGCCAAGTGGTTTTCATGGTTTTCACAAAAGGCAAAAATCTTAGCTGGGTATTTTTTCTTTCTCTCTCTCTTTTTAATTTTTTTTTTGGGTGGCCATGTGTGTGCATGTGTGTTCCTCCAGTGATGCAGGTATCTTTGAAGTACCCAGGAGCCTTCACCTCTGCTGGGGAGCTGTTCTGCAGGAGCTGCCAGGGATGAGGATGGTGCTCACAGCTGCCTGCAGCTCGCTGGGGATGAAATACGATAGCAGATCAGCAGTAACAAGGAGGGGCAGATGTCTGGGGGGGACAGGCACCTCCTGATTTGGTGTTCTTTGCTTTCCTCTTATCCCATCTTGCTCAGTGGTGCAGCCTCTGACAGACTTCTACCTCATCCCACGGTCACTGATGTCAGGCAGGGTGTGTTGCTTTTCCTCACTGAGCCCAGTCTGGAATGAGTTAGCAGAAGAACTGGGCTGTTTCTGTTGGGATGTTTCAGATGAACAAGCCAGGGCCTTATCTGACCTCCCCAGACAAGAAATTGAGGCAAATTACCTGGTTTCTCTCTCCCTTCTCCTCAGGTAGCCTGTATGAATTCTTAAAAATTTGTAGCTGTTGAAGATTGAGGGAAAAGTGTTAAGAAAATAGCACTTAGGAGTGAGAAACTCAAACTAGCTTGGGGCCTCACTTTTTCTTTCTTTTTTCCTTCAGAATCAACTGTTTTGTCTAGGATCTGCTCATCCCCACCACTGCTGAACTTCATCTTATACTTACCACTGGTTCTGATCCTTCTGCTGGCCCTTGCTGTCTTCTGCTGGTACTGCAAATTCAGGAAAAGCAAGAAGAGCAACATCACTGGATGGATGATGGAACTGGAAGGGAATGAAGAGGCCAAGAAAACTTAGCTGGTCTGTGGAGGCAGGTGTAACTTGGAGGAGCAGAGCTGGACAGCTGGGGAGGACTGAGTACTTGCAGAGGGGCTTTTTATTGTTTTGTAGTAGCTCTTGCAATAAATCCTTAAAATTGTGTGTTTGCTTTTGGTGGAATGAGGCAGCTTTGGAATTATTAAGCAAATAGGGTTTTCATAACGAGTGTTTCTGTCTTTTAGGTTAGGTACTCAGCCATTTCCTGCTCTGTTTGTTGTGGTACATTTGGAGGCCCTTGCAATATGCATCTCCCACAGTGGATGGAAGTGGTGTTATTCCTCTGCAGGAATAAGGGGAAAAACAGCTCTTTCTGTGCTGTGACACAAAAGTACCACATTTCTACTAATTTTAGGTGTCTTGACAAAATCTATGTGGTATCCAGGCTAAAAACCAGTGGTAGAACAGGAAGTGGAATATTGGTGTCCCATTTCAGTCATCACCCTTGCCTTTGCCCACTCTTTGCTGGGGAAGCTCTTGGACACTGCTCTTTTCACATCCTGAGAGTGCCTGCGTCCAAAGAGCATCACCTCTCCAAAATTACATGTGTCTTCATCCCAAAACCTGTCACAGGAACATGAGGACTGAGCAAGGCTAGCTGGGCATGAAGAAAGTCCAGAGCAGAGGCATCACAGCCATCCACAAAAAACCAAATCCTGTTGACCTAGTAAAGGACTGGAATGGAGTCTTGGATCCCAGAAGGAAGATGTAGACATCAAACCATCTCAGACGTGAGCCTACAAAGTTCCAGTTCCTTCCTTTGCTTCTGCTGCAGGAGAAGACAGCATCCAGCCCCTGGCACCTGGGCTATCTGTGGGTCAGGAAGTTGCACATCTGGGGTCTGGTATTAGACACATCCAGGTTGTCCCATATAATAAAAAAAGCCATGTGTGTGCTTGTGGGGCAGCTCCTCTATACCCTGTTATCCAGCTTGGGCTCACCTTTTCAAGGCTGAGGAACTCTGCTACCTGAAAAATATCTGGTATTGGGAATGGTCCCAGGGAGCTGTAAGGTCAGGTATCAGGGCAACACTCTGAGCACTGTCCTCAGACCAAAGTAGCTTTATAGAAACCACAGCAGACACAGACCTGCTTCCTGCGACCACAGAGGGATTTGGAGACACCACAGCCCCTCTAGATGACCCGTTCTTTCACTTTCTTTGCAATTAGGAAAGCTGCCTGACTTTATCCTGAAGAACTGGCAGGTGCTTCAGTCCTTTGAAGATGCAGTTTTTGCACACATCTGCTCCTGTTTCCCTGTTCAGCCACCTCTGTCAGTGCTGGCTGCTTCCAGCTCGCTCAGTCTTTCCCTGCAGGATGTTTTCTGGACCCCGTGCAGCTTTTCCCTTTGCTGCCCTGACCCCAGCTGCCTCTCCCACAGCGTGAGGGCTCAGAGCTGCATGTGGGGCTCTCTGCAGAGGTTTCCCCCCTGCCTTGTGGGTTATGTCCTGTTTACACATCCCAGTAGGATGTTTGATTTCCTCTTTGCGTGTGACGGCGCGGCGCTGTTTGCGCTTGGCTCGTGACTATCAGGCTCCTGTCCTGCAGATTTGCTGTCTAGCAGGTTGTGTCTCCACTGTGTGCTCAGGCTGTTGGCTTTTCCTGTCTAACTGCAGCCCCATTTTCATGGGGGTGTTGAACAGCTTTTGGCACCAGTTTGTGGAAGATCCTGCTGTCTGTCTTAGCCCTGCCTTGGTAAAGCTTTAACTCATAGGCCGGTTTCCGTCTGTTTGACAGAGAAGCAGATGCTCCTGGGATATTAAACTCCTACAGGTTTCATGGGAAGTGGTAGGTGGATGAAGGAGAGGAGGCAGGCCACCAAGGGAAGGCTGCAGTGTGAGCTGGCCACCTGGTGCCTAGTTTGTGTTTAGGGGATATGGAAAGGAGATGTAGATGTGTAAGGGCGCAGGGAAGGAAAGAAAGAACTGCTTTTCTCTATCAACTGTTAACAATAAATCTATGCACGTAGCTTATCTGCTAATTTTGTGCTGTTTATCCAGGTTTTCATTTGGATTGTTTCCTTAGTTTGCCCAAGAATACCTTGGGAGCCTACAAACCTTGGTGAAGTCAAGAATCTATGATGCCTGCTGCTTATCCCTTCCCACAAGGTTTTCAGTCTTATTGCAAGGGAGATAGGTAGGTCTGCTTTGGTTTTGTTCAAAACAAACAAAAAAGTAGTGGGTTCGTTTTTTTCTTGCATTCTTTTTAGTACTTTTAAGTACTTTGTCCCTGTGTCTCCCTGGGGATTATAGTTAAAAAGATGGTGCTCAGTTTCCACTTCTTTTTAAATATAATTTTGCCCTATTCGTTTAACTTGGTATCTCACACCTCCTTAGATATTACCACAGCAAACTACTAATAGATGGCTTGACAGCCCATTCTTTATGTGGCCTAGGATGAACCTCATAAAACCATCTTTCTAGTCAAAAATCTGAATTATTTAGGTTGCTACTCATTACCAGAGTGCTGGGGACAGCCCCTACCCTACTGTAGCAGTCAAATGTGTGGGTCAATCTCCAAAAGAGCTCTGTGTGAGCTGTCTGAGTGACCTGAGTTTGGTGCACCCCCCAGAATTGTGCTGTCCCCCTCACTCAGCCACCTCAGGAGCCCATGATGGGTCTGTGGAGGGATCTTTTCTGCCATCTGATTTGCACACAAAAAGCTGCAACACGAGATTGTCGTGTCTGGTGGACTGAGAGAAAAAGGTGGGCAGAGAGAGGGAGGTTTCTCCATCAAGAGGGCGCTTTCTTCTTCTGTGCCATTTTTGCTCAGTTAACCAGAGCATGTAGACATCAAACCAGAGCTCAGTTAACCAGAGCTCCACAAGTAGCAGCTTCCCATTCATCCAGGTGTTAATTTAAGTTTGTAAGTGTGCCTAGGGCTTCGATGAAAGGGTCTGCAAGGAGAATGTGTGTTTTTGCAGCAGTGGGCTTTTCCCCCTATTTTTTCTTCTGGCTTTGCTGGGTCACTGCCAAACCTTTCAGCTAAATGTTTAAGATGTCTTTTTTTTTCCATGAGGGAACTTAGAATTGTAACTTATCACAGTAAAACTCCAAAACTGTCCTGTTTTTAAAGACAACAATTCTTTTTAAAGACAACAATTCTTTCAGCTGTGGTAAATGCATGAGAAGGGAGAGAGATGTGGGACAGGGGGAGGATGTTGATTTTGCTGCTGAGGCTCTTGACAATCTTCACCCACCCCCATCAACACCTTTTGTTCAAATTCAGCTTGTGATATAAATTAGAACAGCTGATAAAATATATATTTAGCTGTTACATTCCCCACCTGAAGGGGAGGAAATGGTGCAGCAGCACAGCAGTGCCTGTCCCCCACATGTGCCCTTGCCCAGGGAATGAATGTTCTGTGTGAGGGCAACATGTGGCAGGGAGATGCAGGGTCCTTTCACAGTTTTTTAAAGCAGTTTAAAAGGGTTACAGGGCAATGGAGGGCTCGGTCCATGAGGAATTAATCCACTGGGAAGTGGTTGCGTGGAGCTATAAAAACAGAAGTTTTGTGCTGTGTATGGAAGGTTTTCAGAGGGAGGTATGGAAAATGTAAGGCAAGGGGAGAGCAGCACACTGCTGCAGCTTGGATGGATGATGTAAGGGCAGGATGGATGGGACTATAACCCCTGCATTGTGTGTCCTTCCTGGAATGCTCTTATGGCACCTTGCATTTGGGCAGGGAAAAAGCCCGTGCTCAGTGATTTATCCAATGTACAATGGGACAAAGGATCATACCAGTGACTCACCTGCACTGAGGACCTTTTTTGGCAAGAGGGAGGGTGGGTGATGAGCTGGTTGCCGTGCAGGAGCGGAGGGAAGTGGTTTGCAAGCAAGGAGGTAGTTTGTGGCTGATGGCTCAGGGTTTCCTGGCCTGCCCTGCTGCTCTGGGGCAGAGGGCACAAGAGCAGCGTGCTGTCCTGGACTGCCAGGGCAAGGCTGCTGAGAAAGGTTGCCAAACTTTTGATAAATTATTCCAAACAAATGACCTGGAGTTGTCCTGGGATGCCCCCTCTCAAGCAGCATCTCTTAATTACTTCGTATTAACTCTGAGTTGGTTTGGAAATCTGACATTCAGTTTTCTTCCTGTGATAAAATATTTAAAAACTGGAAGTAAAAGAAGCAGTTTTCATTATGTGCTTTGGTCTCACTTGATGCCATTTTGCATTCCAGCTGGTTCCTGCAGCTCCTGCCTGTTTTGTGTATCCTTTGGCCTTGGTCTTTGGCAACTTAGACAAAGCAGAAGCACTCACAGAACTCTGAACCTTCCTTAGCCATTTAGAAACTGCTGCATTGGATCTTCCTGCTGCTGGATTTTTTTGGTCCTTCTCAAATCACCTGCTCCTCTCTCTTTTCTTCCAGAGGATAATATGGCATTATGTAATTATTGTTATAGTTGCAGTTGCACAGGGCAGGAAAGGAATAATTCCTTGCAGAGCAGAAGCAGCACGGCTGTGAGGCTGGAGGTGAGAAGGATGGATGAGAGGTGGTAGGGTGGAATGTGTCTCAGTTTGCTGCCACAGCAGGCAAGAGGAACCAGCTCAGTGTCCTCTTAGCCAGCTGCACTCCCCAGAAAAGATTCCGCTTGTGGTGGTGTGGGACTGACAAGATTAATGTGTGTACCTCTGCTGTACCTACTCCTTGTAGGGGTGAGAGGAACTTTCATTTCTAGGGCTGTCGACTAAGTGTGAAAATTGACCTGCTGGAGGGAGAACAGGGGTTTTATCATTATTTTAGGCATGAGGGAATTAATGGGTGAATGCTGGAAGCAGTATGGCATACCAGGAGGGGCTGTGACTCCTCCCAGCCCCCTCGTGGGATGCTAATAGGGAGGAGAGGTCCACTGTCCCATTTGAAAGAGAAGGGCCATGACCAATCGATGTTAAATGCGGCGGCAATACCTCACGCGGTGGCCGCGGGATAAAAAGGCAGAGAGGCAGCCTGAACTGTAAAGACATTTCATTTCCCTGGTAATGAAGGAGACACACTGTGGCAATGAAACCAGGGAGAGAGAGGCTGCGAGATGCTAATTTCTGCTCCTGCTGCCGCTGCTGCTTTGATCTGAAGCAAATGCCCGTTTGAAATTGCAAACGGATGCGAGTCAGATACCATCCAGCCAGTGGCTTACAGGCTTAATGGAGTGGGACGTGCGCTGCTGCCTGGTAATGTTAGGAGAGGCAGGCAATTCAGAGAGGAATTACTGAAGGGCTAAAGAGACAGCGAGCAAGGGTAACTCTGTGTGGCACGGTGTCCCCTGCTTTCTGTCCTTGGGAGGCTGTCCTGGTGTCACATGGCCACGTTTGGAGGCGCACATCCTGCAAGGTCATCCTGCTCTTTGGTCTCAGAACATGAACGTCAATTTGGGGCATTCTCCAGGTGAGGTAAAGGTATGGGAGGTTAGATTTTGTGCTATCATTTGGGTGTTTAATTGAACTCGAGCAAGACACAACTGACAGATATTCTGGGACAGACCCAGAGGCTCCTTGCAATGGAGTCCTTAATCCAGAGGCAGTGACCTGGGAGCCTGGTAGCTGATACTGGACAATGGCATCTTCTTGAGATTCTTTTGGGGAAAGACCTGAATTATCTTGAAGAAAGAATGTCTGAATATTTATTATATTTATATTTATTATAGTCTTCACTAACACAAGGCTTTTGGGTCTAGGATGAGGCTGGAGTTTGTTGTATGCCTCCTGTGGGTATTCAGAGGTTTGGATGTCTCTACAAGATGCTGCCATTGACCAGGCAGACATGAGAAATCTGAGGGACCTGCAGGCACCTGCAGGGAGGATTGACCTCTGCACTAAGCAAAGAAATGGTCTGGCTTTTGAAAAAGGCTCACAAATCTGTTAGGTTCTTTGAAGGAGTCAGCATGCGAATGGGGAAAATCTCGTGGCTGTAGTCTGTGTGGAGCCAAAAGAGGCTCCACAATGTCCATGGCTATTACAGAAGCTAAGTAATGATAGGACAAAACTGGCAGCTCCTTGCAGGGCTAAGCTATTTGTTAAAAATACCAGGCAGAAAAGAAGGTAAGTGGTTCTGACAGAAAAGGGAGGTCACCAGCGATGAGACCCGTGCTGCTCAAGGAACGCAGAAATGGGCTGGAAAAGAGGATGATTGCTAAACAAAGAAAGATAATATTAAGTTAATCAAGGCATTAGCAGCAAGGGCTGACTCTGATGAAATTCACAGGGTGCTATGAGGCTGAATGGCTGGGTAACTAAACAGGAGATGACTTTTGTGTAGGAGACTGTAAAGTGAGACATGGTGGCAAAAATTAACCAGTCTTAGCTTCACGTATGAAACTATGGGGTCTGAGCTGACCGCTGTCGTTCAGAAGCAAAACCTTCATGTGAGAATAGCCAGGTGCATGTAACAGCTGCACAATGATCAGAGCAGCCAAGACAGCAAAAAGAGGAGTGAGTTATCAGGAAATAAAGACAAAACCATAATTTTGCTGCTGTGTACACCTGGGGAGCATTCACACCTTCCATGGAGGGCTGTTGCTCCTCCTCCACAAAGGACAGCACACCTAGCCAGGGCAAAGGGAGGGCTGGCAAACAGTTTTGGGTTTTTTCCTAAATATGCTTTTAAAAGCATTAGAATTCCCTTTCAGTACAGTAAATCATGTTAATCTGTAGGCCACTAGGCAAGATGAAGCTTTTAGATTATCCATTATCCTTTCTTTTTCTACAGCATTCAAAGACTTCACACTATCACAATAAGATAGTTGAGAATTTTTTCTGCTTAACAAATGAGGGAACTTAGAGATAGGGGTTTGCTGTGAAACAGGCAAAGAAATAGGAAATCTGTTTTTTTAGAATATCTCTAGAGAAAGAGACAAGAGAAAAGACTGACTCTAATAGTGAGAATCAAAGGGAAAAATCTCTCTGCTGGATCCAAAATAAGTTTCCATAGAAACAGATTTTTCAGAGAATGAATTACTGCAGTATGAAATTAAGATTGTGGATCTAATTCTGCAAAATATTTAAGCATGTTCTTTGCTTATCCCTATTCAGTTCAAGATGCAAGTGTGTGATTTCCATGGAGGCTTATGTGCTTTATTTGATGGAGGTAGAAATAAGGATAAGCTGCACTGAAGTGGGATCCAGGTTTTCTTGTGCTTCCCTGTCACTGACAAACTTGCAACTTATTTTTTATGGCAGCATGCGTTGCTTTGCTGCCAGAAGTGTAGGCCCCAGTGCCTCAATCTGAGAGTTCAGCACAAAGTTCCATCAGACTCTTGCCACTGCTGGGGAGTGGAGTCAGCAGAGCTTTTGCATTGCTGGGTACTTTATTGTTTTGTTAATTAACTTTTTTTCCTATTTACGTGCAGGTTTAATTTTAAATGGGATACTTATTCTGTAAATGAATGCCATGGTGATTATCAGATAATTAATTTGAGAAGTGATGGTATAAGAGGTTGAGATTTGCTCATAATCTGTCTTTTGTGCACCTCTATTTGTGGCCCATAGATATTTTAAAGACAGGATAGGTTCTTAATATTTTGCATGCTAATTGCTTTTATTGTAAGTGTGTACTGCTAAATGATTTGGTTTAGTTTAAGCTATTTAAATCTGTTTTGTATATCTTTTTCTCCCCTCTGTGTTGTGACTTTATTCTTAGCTGAATTAACAGGACAAATAAGGTTTGACTCAGAGTTTTATTTTCATTTACTGTACTTGGAATAGATTAAGCTCTTGTGTAGCCAAGCTGCAGCTACTCTTCTTCATGCAAACTTTCCATGTTCTTATTCCCTCTTTATTTCACATATTCCTCCTTATTTCATGTCTTCCAGCTTTTTATTTGGGGAGGTGTATATTTGTAGACACCCTCCAAACCATTTCCCAGCAGCACTACAGAACCCAAAAAATGAACTTAAGCCTAGTGTTAATAGTGCTTTGGGACTCTGTTGAGATGATGCAGAACAAATAACCCTCATGGAAACTGTATTCTATTTTTTTTTTTGTTCCCTTCTCTGAGCCCTTGTGCTTGTCCCAGCCAAAATAAACTCTCAAGGCATTTAAATAATCCATCTTCACATAATATTCATGTCAGTGTTCCATCTTAACATTGGAAGCTCTTGACTTGTTTGGGTCCAGATGAACTATTTCCCCCTGCTTGTCACCCACCAGGCCAGCTGTGGCTGCAGGGGGTTCTTGCCTGCCCTGGGGTGGTGATGGTCACAGATGGTGAACCTGGTGCTGGAGCCCAAATCCTTAGCAGGGGAACAGCAGCAGCTGAAACTGTCCCCTAGCACCACTGAGCTTCAGTGTTCCCTTACAGCTGGAAAGCATTCTTTCTCAAAATTTCCCCTGACAGGGAGATGGAAGACACACCTCATCTCCTGGAGACTTGGTTGTTCCTTGTGTTTGCTTTCCTGGCATCCTCCCCTCCTCCTCCTCCTCCTCCTCCCTGCTTTGGGACAGATTTTTGTTTAGTCAGTGCCTGCCACGCTGGTGCAATCAAAAGGGCACGTCAGTGGTGGCAGAAGTTATGCCTCTCCTTTGGTGGTGGTTTTCAGCTCCAAGCTTTGCAAGGTGTGAGGGAAGGATGCTGTCAGAGGATATTACATTCCTGCAGCAAAACCACTGAGGGGAGCCTAATGGGCAGCTTTTCTTCTCTGATGATTTCAAATCCCTGAGGAGGCCATGACCTGTGTCAGAGACCAAAATGTTGAACAGATTTGCATGGGAAAAGCAACTTTTGCTCCCCTTTTGCTGCCTTCTCAGACCTGTGGCCCCACATGCCCAGCAGAGATGGGCACCCAGTGCAGAAGCCAGCCCTGCCCACTCCCCAGCCAGGCTTGCCCAGGTGTCCCCTGCCAGCCATGCCAGGCCCACAACACAAACTGTGCTGTGCACACACCTTCCTCTGTGCTTCAGACCCGAGCCAGGTGAGTACATCCCCACACAGAGCAGCTTTGCTGGCCCCCAAGCCAGACACATTTCCCCTTTGAACTTGCAGAGCCTGCAGTTTGCACGCTCAGCTGAAGCACTGAGAATGGATAAAACCAATCTATTTTTAATCCAGTGCAAGATCTCTTACTCTTGGCTATTTTTTTCATAATTGGTTCTGTTTTCTGCTAATGATCTGAAATTTAACATCTATTTCTGCCTCAGATATTCTGATAACTGGTGCTGAGGAAGGAGATTAAGACTGTTTTTAGCACTAAAGGCTGCAGGACATATGGATGCTGCAGACCTGTTAGTGACAGATAGAAAGTTGTTTGGAGGCAACAGGACAGATTGTCTGGGATTCCTGGCTTAGTCCCAAGGAAAGGCTGATGAGGTAAGTAGTGCTGGGAAAATCCTGTTAGGGAGGGAAAAGAGCAGACTGGAGCTGAGAGATCACTGGATGCACTGCACTGATTATGCAGTTTCTCTCCAAAACTGAATTCACTTTTGGCACAGAAACGGGATTCATATTTCTCTCCTTGGTGCTCTTGCTTCATTAGCAGGCTGGTAAAGGCACTCTGGACTGTCCAGCTTTTTGTAATGGGTTAAGACCAAAACCTTGTTCTGAACCATTGAGGCAGTTGGTTCAGGTTGGGATCAGACATTTCTGTCTCCCTCCCATTTGCAGATGCCACAGTGTGGGATGAAGCATCTGGAACAATATCCCCACATCTGGTGCCTGTTGATATGACAGAGGTCAGAAGCTCCAGTGTAGAAATGTTCCTTGCTGAGCTGGAGGGGGACTGCTTCCAAATTCAGGCAGGGCATTTTGGGCAGTGGGAATGTGTACACACACATTTGGTAACCACCACCACCATCCCTCCAACCCTGGGAGCTGCCCTGTGGCTGCTGTCTTGCAAATCTGCTGCCTGTGCTGCAGGCCCTCTATCCACACATCTTCCAGGCAAGGCTCTGTCCAGCTGGCATGGGCATTTGGAAAGCATTTTCCTGATGCTTGTAAAACGCCATTTTTCTTTTCAAAATCCCCCATCTTCCATGTCTCTGAGTGGCAGAGCTGACCCCTGGCATCCTAAGCCTCCATATGGAGCCATCACTTTCCTGCCTGCCTGGCTTTTTTCTTAGGTTTCCATGCATCATGGGAGTGAGCAGAACAAGAGCCTTCCTGTTTCCCTTGCTGCCACTCAGCACCCTGCCAGCAACAGCAAACCTGCAAAAGGCTTGTCAACTTTTTTGCTACAAATCCATGTGAAACTCTGGCACCTGCATGAGCTGCAGACTCAGCAAGGTAAGCAACATCTGGCAGTAGATAAATTTGCCTGCAAAGGCAACACGGAAAGTGAGAAGTGCTGTTGGAAATGTAGGCACATCCCACAACATCCAGTAGGCTGTGGCTGAATTGAGAACTGTCCTGCTCCTCTTCTGCAGACAGAGGGGAAGCAGAGTCCATTGGACACCTATCACCTGATGGAAGCAATGCTTGGACTCTGCAGTGAGATTTTGGGGAATGCAACCTCCCCCTACCAAGAGGTAGGATGGGGGGCAGGGAGGAGTGCCACACTTCCACCTGAAGTCCAAGAGCTGTTAACAGCTCAGTTGGCTCTTTAATCCCACCCTTTCCTTTGACATGAAAGAGGGTGAGCCTCTGTTTTTGAATCTTGTTCAGGAGGAAGTGAAGAAGGGGGATTTGGAGACCTGTGGCAGTGGCCCCAGAGCCGTGAACCACAGAGCAGTAAGGAGAGATCCAAGGAAATGAGGGCCTTTTTGTGGTGTCTGGTTAAGAAATGGAGAGGAAGGCTGCAGGGAGATTTACAAGAAACTCAAATTAAAACCATGGTTTGTTGCTTCAAGATGCTGAGAATCACCAAACCATGACAGAACTAGGAGAAATCACCATCTGAAAGAATCAATGAGCTTTTGGTCTGGTGGTCAAAAGCAACATTATTATCAGCAGGAACCTGACAGGCTGAAGGGCTTCATATCTAAAAATCAGTATTGCCTCCAGCCTCATGAGCAAGCACAAGAATGAAGTGTTTTGTTGGCCTTGGGCAGGGCTCTGTCTAGGCCTGGAAGAGCATCTGCTCACCCCAGAGCTCAGAGAAAGCTCCTCTAGGTCAGGGGGGGAACAGCGTGAGGCACGCTCTCCATCCTGCAGCACAGCCCCTGGCTCTCACTGTGGCTGGGCTCACAACACACGTGGTTATTGCCCTGCCAGGCAGAAATCCTGTGTCCCCTGGGCTGGTGTCCAACACCTCTTACCCCTGGACATGTCTGGGCACCACAGTGCTGCTTGGGGGCTCGTCACCCGGCCACTGGGCTGGCCAGCTTTGGCAGCTGCCTGTGCCAGGAGCTGGAGAGCAGCTTAGACTGAGACCCAGTGCCACTGACTGCCACCACCAGCAGCTGTCACTTGTGGTGGGATTGCAGCTGCCACCTGACAGGCAGCTCAGCATTGTGGTTGTTTGCCCAGCCTTTTACCAGGCCACATGTCACATCTCTCTGGGTTTGAAAGCTTGTGCCGAGAGCTCGCAGCTTTTGGGTCTTGGTTAGCCTTGCAAAGCTGCCAAAATGTTCTGGCTTTTCACTTGGATACCTTGTGTTGGGCTCAATAATGTTGCAGTGATGGAGAAGGTAAGATGGAGAGTCTCCAGCCCTCCTCTTGGAGTGAACTGCAGTGCATAATTACCTTCCCCAGCTATGAGCACATGGCTTTTCTGACTCTAACTTCCCCAGTCACTGAATCTTCTTTTACTTTTCTCCACCAGATCCTTAGACTGTTCTGAAAGCACTTGCTCAAAGCATCTCACAACTGGTTTTGGACAACTCAGACCAAGCTTTTCATGCTCTTCACTGGACAACATTTTTTCCCAGTCTTAGAAGATCAAAATGAGTTTTAGCATACAGAAAGTTAGAAGTGTAAAAACACTGATTTCCCAAGTAACCTATATATTGGGAAGGCTGCTTAAATATTTGAGGAGTGAGTCACCTGTACTTAAAATAGAGCAATTAAGGAAGCTAAATATGTTCTTGAAGGGCTGAATAATTCCTTCACATCAGTATCCACTATGAAGATGGCTCTGGAGGTGCTTACTCAGATCTTGCCCTTTTCTGCACCAGGAGCAAAGAGCACCAGAGACTGAGAGAGGAGGAGCTGGAGCAACCAGTAAGTATCATTAAGCTTCCAGGTAATGATGGTGTACAGCCAAGAGGTCTTGGGGAGCATGAGGATGAAAGGGCCATATCTCAAAAAGAAATATTTCTCTCATTGAAGAAAAAAGAGCCTCACACACACATTAAAAAAAAAGAGAATGTTTTACTCACATTTTTATCAGCTCTTGGGCTGATTTGGAGAATTACAGGTCTCTTTGACATGCATGCAAATGAATGCAATGCCTAGCAAATTAGGAGAATTGGCCATGAAGCTTACATGGGTACAACTGCTCAGAGGTGCAACCTGCAGAGATTCTGCAAAAGGAAACCACATTTCTGGCTTTCATGCAAGTCTTTGAACAAACCAGTGAACCAGCTGAAAAGAAGAACTGCCTGACATAACTAAGTTACCTTTTTTGGCAGGCTTTTTGCAAGTACACATTCGAGATGCGGCTGCAGACACCTCACCAACATCAGAGGAAGCAGTTATCACTGTGGCTCTGACACTGGCCAGGACATGGTGGTCAGTGCTGGTGTGGGATGAGGTGTCAGTGACATGCCTTGATCAGCCATGGCAACCCCTGGGGACAGGGAGAAACATGCCAAAGCTGCAGCAAAGCTCAAGAAGGTCACTCAAGAAAGAGGAGAGGTAGGTGGAAGACCTGAAGGAGGAAGCAATGGATTCAAAGGGGTACCTATGCCCAGGATGGTGCTATAAAGAGGTGCTGAGGGGTGAAAGTTGTTGTCTCCTCAGCATTGTGTGTTTATGTTCCTGCTGCTGAAGATCTGAGTGTGTGGGACACCAGCAGGCTGGATGCAGGGACAAGACTGCTTTGCCAGGCAATTTCAGGGGTCTGTGCTAGACCAGTCCCAGGGGAAATGCTGAAAAAAACCCGGAAGAGGAGACAACCCAAAAAAGCAGTATGCAGGGGAAGAGAGTACCCCCTTCCTGGTAACATCTGAGTCAATAATCTCCAAGCATAGAGGACCAGGCTCTTGCTGAGCCACTGAAGCACAGCTGATCAATAACTCAAAGTCCCGACTTGCACATTAGCAGAGTCAATTATCAGCTCTGCCCTCTGCTTCCTTGATTATTATTTCAGCATGTAGCAGCTGCTTCACAAGCGTTATGGCCCATCACACTCTGAAGGGACTGAGTTAAATGCAGATTATTGACCGATGAGGCCATAAGAATGTACTGTAAAATATACAGTCATGTTCACCCATAAATCCCCAGCAAGAGTGCTTTCCAAAGCAATTCCTCTTGTGGTGGGACTCTGGGTCACTGTCAAGGCCATGAAAAATGGTTTTTCCACCTTATTCCTGCCATCTCTGCTGTGGTGGTGTTGTCACTCTTGGCTTTACACCAGCACGTGGATGTGGGGTTCTCCCCACCCTGAGCTGCTCATCGGGACCCCTGGGATTCTGCACTTGGGGTGACTTTACCCATGGGCAAGGTGAACTGTGTAATGTTTCTGTTCTGGCCCCAGGTTTTCTGCTGCTCCTGAGTTTCCCAAGTTCCTTCAAATCCCTCAGTTTTGGCTGAGGTTGTGGGTTTATGATTTGCAGCAGCCTGAGTTCAGGCAAGCACAAGCAAGTTAAATCATGAGCTGTTTGAGTACCAGGTAAGGACAGCTTTCACTTCTCTGCCACTCTGCCACACTGCTGGCCATCAGCCACGTGCTTCACCAAGGCCAGGGCTGCCCTGCTTGTTTTGGTTTCCTCAGCTTCAGCATGCAAATCTATTTCAAGGAAAGGCATGTGAACTGGGTTGTGAAAGCTGTGTGTCTGTACAGAAAACCTCTCTGCATTGGAGACATTGATAGCTGGGCCAGCAGTGGTGAGGAGCTCAGTGGCTCAGTGGTGCCTTCATGTGGGACCTGAGAGGAGCCTGGGCTCATCCTGAGCAGGTTGATGGTCATGGCAAGCATAGCACACACTGGCAGCTCACATCACTCATTTTGACCACTGCCCCCAGGCTGAGACCCTGCTGGTTTACCCCAGGCAGTAAAGTTTCATGACCTTGAAGGTAGATCCCTGCTGAGGCTTCCTTAGTGCTTCTAAGGATTTCTTGATCTCCTTCTCTCTGGGGTGCTCCCCTTCCAAGGACAGGAGAGCATTTCACATGCTTTGAGCTGGAGAGATGGCTAATTTGGAGTTTGACAAGTTACAAAAGTTCGGGGGTTCTTAATATAATTTTGTCATGACTCTGGGATGTTTTTTTCCGGAAGCTTTCCCAAGTGCAGCATTCTGGCCACAGCTCTGGCTGCAAATGTTTTAGAAACCTTTCACTGTTGGAGCCACTCAGATCCTCAGGACCAGGCCTCATGAATTCCCAGGGAGGCCTGAATGCACCAGGACGGTGCCAGCAGGTGTAGGGGGATTCTGCTGGCCACAGCTCCTGGAACCTGGTGCTGGGCCCCAGCTACTGCAGCACCTTCCTGTCACACAGATAACAGCACTGCAAGAAGCAAGGGAATGTAGGGTGGTCCCTGTTATGGCTGGTTTGTCCCAGGGTGGCCACAGGTGGTGGAGTGGCTGCTGTAGGATCACACCATGTCTTTGAGTGCTGCCAACTCCCTGGTGTTTATATTCTTTAGCTCACTTTTCATCTCATTTTGTGCTTCTCTTTGTTAACACACAAGCTTGCCTTCAGCTGTGTCATGCACATTTACTTTTTGCTGCCAGGGTAGATCTCTCTTACCAGCCCTGCACAAACACCTCTCCTTGACCCTTCTGCTTCTCTTCCACACCCTGCAGACACATGAAACACCTTTGTTTAAATATCAGCCTGGAAAAAAGAGGTTTCCTGGTGATAGAGTTGTCTCCTTATGAAGGATATCACCGCAGCAGGGCTGAACCCATCAAGGAAGGACAAAAACTCTTGAAGATTGTCCAGGAAAGAACCACTGTGAAGTGACCTCTGTCCCATCAAAGGCCTGAGGTGCAGGGAAAAGCCAACAAGCTACTGAATTTTTTTCTTGCTTGTCGTTGTCATAGAAGTCTAGCCAGCTCAGAGTTTCTTAAGTGCCTCATGTAACCCATCTGGAGATCCAAGACAATATCTCCAGCATGTTCTGCATGCACTAATGCTCACTGCTGCCTCTGCCTGCTCTAGAAATGTCAGGCCACAGGTGATGAGAGAGCCCTGTGGTGTGATAGGAAACCTCAACACAAAATGCAAGCAACTGAAACTGTGCTGCACCAGCACAAGCTGTTAGTGCCACGCTTCCAGTCTTGCAGCAGTGCTCACAATGGCTTTATCTCACTTCTTTTAAAACCTTCTATGTCCTCACAGTCAAAGACTCATGCTAGACCTGGAGCTGATGGGGACATGCCAGACCTACACCAGTTCCTACAGAGATTTTCAGGCTGAGTCCTCTCACATCTCCACAGATGTGTCTCATTGGTCACCTTGGATATGTTCTTTGCCTTCAACCTGGGGCCACTACCTGAATACCAAGGCAAGGGCAGGGAATTGGATATGGTTATATTGGCACTTTCAGGGATGCAGTTTAGGCTCACGTGACCCTGACTGTGTCCTTTGAAAGCTGAGGGATGTGAAAATACTTCAGTTTTTGAAGAGGAGGAGGCTGTCAAAGAATACCAACGAGGTTTGCTAAGCCCACAGGCAGCAAACAGGGAGCTGCTCACCCAACCCTGCAGCACAGCCACTGTGAGACACTCACTGAAGCTCCTACAATTCTTTGTAAGAAGCTACAAGAGGAAGCACATCTTCATGCAGCAGGTCATGGACACCTGGCCCTCTGCCCTTGGAGGCAGGCAGCCCCAGCAGGTTTGGGCAGGGTGAGAGGCATTTGAGGACAACAGGCTCAGGACTGGGGTACTCCAAGGGATGGAAAGTGTCCTCTCACACCCATGGCTTTGAGAGGATGGGAGCTGTGGGAGGATGGTGGGGACAGAACCCAGGAGTGGTTGACCCTGTGTGCTCTTTCCTATGGCTACAGTGGGAGACCAGACTAGACAGCCTATCAGTGTGACCTGGACAGGCATTTCCCAGCAACCTAATCCCAAGATTTAAAGCCTTGAGAGAAATCTCCCTCTCTCTGAGAAGAACTGAGGATTTGGAAGCTGAGAGGTAATACAGACAGAGGGAATTATCAGGAGGTTAAATATGTGAAATCACACTGGTGTCCTCAATTTTTCTGCTCCCGATTCCTCTGCTGTGGCAACGTTCAAGCTCGAGTGTTTTCCTGCTGGGTGATGTCTCACCTTTTCTCTCTGCAACACAGAAGTCATGGTTTGTGGTTGAGGGCCCCACTGGTGGCAGTGACCCAGAGAGAAATGAACAAGCTGAAGCCTCCGATTAAAAATGCCCCTGTGGGGAGGGAGGACATGCTTAACTGTGCCCTGGAGAGCCATAGCTGCCTGGTGGCAGCTGAGCAAAGGCCAGTGTGATGGTGGGGGTCTCAATCCTCTATCTGCTTACTCACATTTGTAGAAATACAGGATGTAAGTCAGGGGGGACCTTAATATTGCTAAGACTGCAACCCTTTCTATCAAATTTCATTGCAACTTGAAGAAAGGGCAGGGAGAACACATCCATGGTGAGGGGCAAAACGCTCTCTCAGGCCTCCTTACTGATGAACCAGCCTGGAAATAAACCTTGTCTGGAGCAAGGCTTCACCCAGGGCTGCTTTTGAGGCTGGCAGCTGCAGGGTGGCTGCAAACACCTCACAGCACTGCTGGGGAGGCACTGCCTGCCTGCACTGACACACAGACATGCACAGGCTGCAGCTGCCAGGCCTTGATCAGATGTGCCAGCCAGGAGGGGCTGGAGGGGAGGGAGAAACTCCAGCTGTGGGGCAGAGACCCTGGCAGCCACAGACACCATTGGCCCAGCCTGATGAAGAGACAGGGATGTTTATAAAGCAAGGCTGAAGCGCCTGCATTCCCCCAAAAAGCAGGAAAGCATTAGGCATGCTCGTGCCTGTGGAGTGCAGGCCAGGGGAGAGGTAAGGGAGCTGCATCCTGAGGTGAAGGCTGGAGGGGCTGGGGACACAGAGCTGAGATGTCTGCTGGAGGAAAAGCTGGGATGTGCTGCTTGGGAGAGTGTACAGAGAGAAGAGAGCCTCCTGTGTGTGAGGGATCTGGGCTGTTGTGCTCCTTGGTCATTCCAGCAGCAGCAGCTTGGTTTGGGAAAGCTCCTCAGCATGCAAAGGCAGCTGCTCCAGCTGGTTTGGGACAAGCCCTCAGAGCAGGGTTTGGTGTATATATTCCCTGCATGAGGACCTGGAGTGGAGAGGAAGGTAAAGCAAGGAAGCTGGGCAGACAGCTCTCTGCCTGACAGCTCCCACATTCAGGCTCCAGCACTGAGTCTCCTCCTGGAGCACTGGCTCTTGGTCCCAACCCTGCTTTCCAAGGGGGCTCTGCTCACTCAGCTCTCCCAGGCTCCAGGGGCGTGCCTGGAACATGGTGTCATGGTTTTAATGACGCATTGGGAGTAGGTGAGGAATGGGTGGGCTCTCTGCTCTGTAATTTGAAAGCTGGCTTTTGTTTAGCTGTGACTGCATCACCACCAGCTGGGAGCACCAAAGCTTCTGTGGGTGCTTGAGGTCAGCATTTTCCATCCCTGGTGTGCAGCTCCCTGGGGACACATGTCCTGATTTTTGGGGTCTGAGGCCCATGCGTTTGCTGTTTGCTTGCAGTCCTGCCAGACCAGTGCTGGCTATTGAGATACCCCCTCTGAAACACCCTAAAACACCCCTGGGTGACTTCCCAGGCTGGTCCTTGGGATGGCACAGCTGCCTGCATTTTCACCAGCCTCTGGCACAGCTCTGCTCACAGAGGTTTGGGAAAGCATCACTGCTGTGAGAGTCTGAGGTACCTCTAAAAAGTCCTGTGGTCAGCAGGAAGGGCCTATTGTCCCCATGCCTGAGCACAGGGAAAGTCTCTGAACTGCCTAAGCAATGGAACTCTCCTTCCTCTACTGGCATTTGACATGGAAATGATCCTGATTTATTCTGGAATAATAGGATGAAATGGTGCAAAGGAAAATTTTACACTGAGGATCGAGATAAATTGCCCAAAGCAAAGCAAAGTCAGCCAAGAGAAGGGAGGGGGGAATTGCATTGCTCTGGTCATTCCGAGGAGCAAACATCGCGGTGGAAAATAAAAACGTTGGAAACAACGAGATGCTGGCCAGGGAGTGCTGGCTGAAGTGAGGGAGGTGGATGCCGATGTTTTCACATGCTCCAAGGAATTACTCCAGCTCGGTGCGGGGCTTCCAAAAGCTCGCACCCCGCCCGGCGGGCAGGGGCGGCGGCGGCAGCTCCCGGCAGAGCCGGGCGGGCTCCCGGAGGGTTTCTGACAGTCTGGCACCATCTGCTGGGGCTTCCCGGGACACGGAGCGGGGCTGAGCCCGGCTGCCTCTGCCGGGGAGCCGGAGAGCCCAAAGTCACCGAGTCCTTCAGCCTGGAAAGGACCGATAAGGTCACCGAGCCCAGCCGCCATCCAGCGCCAAACCGAGCGCCACATCCAGGGATGGTGGTTCCGCGATCCAGCCCGTTCCAACGTTGTCCTGGTTTAGGGCAAATCTGGGAGAAAACCTCCAAAAGGGGGCCCCTCCAGAAAGCAAACCCACACAGCCCCTCTCCCCAACCGGTTCGGGAAGGATTCCTTGGAGAGAAGTGGAAAGAACCTGTTTATTTAACAGGCACAGCACCCCCAGCACACAAAATGAACAATACTGACTGACACCACTCTTTCACCGCTCTGAAAAAGATGACAAATTCAGAAAGTCTCTCCTGGGAGTTGTTGCTCTGTTATCAGTCCCTCTGGCACTGGGGATGGCTGCTGCCCAGAGTAGGCCCCGGCAGGCCACAAGGTGCAAACTCTCGGTGTTTGCCAGGCCCCAGCCCAGAGCAGGTTCGAGTGGTTCCAAAAAAGGGAAAGGAGAAACAGTCCAGGGAAAAATTCGCACTGCTTAGCTAAACTAACTAAAGAGCAGAAGCAAAAGCAAGAGCAAAGCGAAAAGCAAAAGCAGCGCTATGTACTGCCCCATCTGTGTGTCCCTTCAGCCGTGGGGGAGCAGGCTGATAACAAAACCAAAACAAAACAAAGCTTCACTCCTCAGAGCCAGTCTTGAAGGCACAGAGCATAATATCCAGCATAAACAGAACAGACCACTGGGGATACAAGCATCATAACACCACCCTAGGACAAATGTCTAACTACTCTTCCAAGGAAGAGGGTTCTCCTGGTGCCCAGGCCGGGCACGGGCACAGCCCTGACTGCTGAGCACCGCTGGGGCACCAGGGGCCAACCGAGCCATGGTGACACAGGCATGTCATGGGATGGGACAGGACACATGGGATCACCATGTGATTGGCATGGGATAAACGCCTGGTGGGCAGTGTGATCACGGCACGATGGACAGGTGATAGTTGTGTGATGATCAGGCAATTAATGCGTGATCGATGTGATGATGGTTGCTGCATGATCGTTACATGATTTTCACCTGGTCTTCTTGTGATCCTCACGTGAATGGCTCATGGTTGACACATGATGGGTGAATGATCTCAGCTGATCAGCGTGTATTGGCACCTGCTCTGCACTCAACTGGCTTTTGATCATCCCGTGATGGACTCACGATCATCCCGTGATGGACTCACGATCATCAGATGATTGGGCCTTGATAAGTTTCTGATTAGTGCATGATCGCCATATGATCACCACATGATGGTCATGAGATTGGCCTGGCACTCGCCATGTTTTGTGCCTGGATTTGTCCATAGCATGAATTCACCCCCCTTAACCAGGCCTTTCCTTGCCACCCAGGTAAGTCTTTTCAGTCTTCCTGACTCTTTCACTAAAGCTGCCCTCCACACAACTTGAGACCATTTCCTTTTGTCCTATCGCTTGTTACTTCACCCTCTCCTCCTCCTCCTGGTCACTGCCTTGTAGTCAGTGTGTCCTCAGTACCACAGTGGCAAAGGTGAATGATGGCCCATTTTTATGGACCTGGAGTCAGCTTCCAGCTAGGATCAGCCTGGTGACCCCTCACTGGCTCACTGGGTTTAGCCGAGGGGCTGGGGCCATTCACATTTGGAGAAGGTGCCTGCCTTTTCTTGGGCCTGGCAAGGTCAACTTTCCTGCTGCTGGGTTTCCCTTTTTCTTATCTCTCCTTGCCCAAAGGTGGTGGCCACTCCTGTCCCAGTCCCTGGTTTGCTGCCCAAGCACTTTTGATCTATGCTCCGAAGCTGTGTTAACAATGGGAAGGCATCCCAGGGCCACTGGGATAGGGAAAGTCCTGGGAATGATGGAGTGAACTGAAGCAAGTTCTTCCTCTGCCAGATGGGCCCCTGCTGGGGGGTGTCCTGGGGTTGGCATTGCTCCCTCGGGGAGGTCTGGGAAGGAGGAGCAGCAAGGTGTGAGCACATCCCTGATTTGTGATTTTGCAGCAAGGGCTGGGCACAGCTGTGTTTGCAGAAACCACCATCCTCTCTCCTGTACCCTAGCTGGGCAGCAAAAACACCCCCCAGTTACAGCTGCACTGCCCCTTCCCAAATTTGTCCACATTTTCTGGTGGAGGCTGTGCCTGTCCCCAGCCTCTGCCCCACACAAACAGCAGACAAGAGATGTCCTGGATTCACACACACTTGCCCTTATTAGAGGCTCCAGTGAAGCAGGGAGGGAGGGAGATGGAGAAAGGCAGAAGTCTGCCTCCAGCAAGACGGTCTGCACAAATGGACTGGCTTATAAATGAATTTATAAGTTGAAATTGGCCTATAATGAGAGAGTTACTGAGAAAAAAGAACTGTGCACTGCAAACCACTTAGGAATCGGAGATCTCGGTGCATTATGCGGAGCCAGAGGGGAAATGCTGGGTCCTGTGAGCAAAGGCATCACAGATTGCTCTGAGCAGTGACAGGCAAGCTAAGGCCAGTTATGCTGCCTACCCTGGAGCCCTTCACTGGCCCTGAATGCCTTACCCAAAAATACATTCCCCTCTGATTAAATTGCGAGAGTCCTGGGCTCTTGAAACTGCTGCTAAATGCCGTCATTAGAAATGGTTTTATTTCAAGGCAGCTTTTACTAGTAATGGTTCTGGAGCCAGTTCTCCAGAGAAATATGGTTGTTTTAAGTTTTTAGGGTCTTTTTTTCTAAAAATAAAGCAGTCTCCCAAGCCCACTGCTGTGGTTGAGCTTTGTGCTTACAGGCTTCTGTCGACAGCTGGCTTGATGAATGAAGATGTGAGGGAAGAAGAGCCTTTCAATGAGGAGGTTGTGCTTCCCAGGGCTGGGATGGCAAACAAGACATAAGCAGTGGTTGGAAACACAATATCCTGAACTCAGCACTCCCCGACATATGCAGAATCAATTTCACCTTTTGAATTCCTTGAAACCAGAGAAGAAGTTGGTGTGCTTCCATGCATGTAACCCGTGGATTATCTGATTGGGAAATCTGTGAAGAATCAGGTTTCTCTGAATTACATGCAGCCAGGAGGTGTGGGGAAAGTTCAGCCTACAATTTTCCTTCTCCCAACAGCCATCTGACCCCCAAAGCTGTCCAGAAACCTCTTATCTGATTTCACCCTCCACCAGCAGCTACTCTCCACCTCAGTGCTGCCTTTCTGAGGTGCAGGGAATAAGCACTTCTCCCCTTGGAGTCTGAAATGATGTGTCACCAGCTGTGCCTCACTCCAGTGCCTACAGCCACGAGGGATGGAGACCAAGCAAGCCCACCAGGAGGGTCTGTTGTTCCCTCATGCCTCTGCACTCATTCCATGATAAATCCACTCTTTGCACCAGGGAAAGCCACACTTTTCTTGAAAGCTGAGCAAGCCTGGCCCCCTCCTAGCCAGGTGTGCCACTGGCATGATGGTGACCTGCTCTCCTTGCCTGTGCAGAGCTGCTTCTCCTTGCAGGGCTGCTGCCTTTCCCACAGCCTGACCTGGCATTTCTCTTCCTGTGTTGGGAATGTATTAGCATATTTTCTCTCCTTACTGTCACATGCAGCTATAAAATCTGCTCTCAAACAATTGGCCTGGGAGCTTCCAGAGACCACTAATAGAAAGAGAAAAACAGCATCTATATAAAGAAAATCAGCCTCAATATTCAGCTGGCGTTGCTCAAAGCTGAAGGGCTTCAAACCTCCTCTGTGACAGGGAGGTCTTAGGCAATGGCAAGAAATGCCAAGCAAGGAGTAAAAGCCAGGAGCAGCAGCAAACCTCCTGGGAGTGTCTGCAGGGTCCCATTTTCCCTGGGGGTACAGAGTGCAGACACACATCAGCTTTCTGGAGTCATTTTAAAATGAGTTCTGCCATCAGAAGTGGTTCCCTGGCTCCTGCAGGATGAAAGGGGACCTGGAGGATGTTGGTGTGCATTGACCCAAAAGTGCACATCAAAGAGGATGCATTTGGTATCAGCCAGAAACCCAACAGAAATGTCTTTGTGGGCTCAAACCTCCTGTGGATATGTGTGAACAACCAAATTTCCCTGGCTCTAACCTCTCCTGGGAATTGCTGGGATAACACAGAGGTGTGATTCCTTCTTTAAAGTGCAGTGCATCTGTGTGTTCTGCTGAGGTCAATTAGAGCTGTGGGAGATCAGAGGCTGATGAAAGATGAGTGCCTTGCCTCCTGAAGTAGGATTCTTTGTTTTGTGAGTTCTAGTAAAGCACTTACTTAGGAGGCCCATGAAGAACTCTTGGCTGCTCCTGCCTCTTCCCCAGCTAAAGGAAGACAAAAGGACGGCAGCTGGTTTGGGTTGGCCACCTTTCCTCCACCCCATTCCCTGTGCAGTAGCATGTCCTAGAGGGCCTGATCCTCTAAGTTGTAGGATTTGTTTGCCCCCAGGGGTGCTTGCCCCTTGCCTCCTGGTTTCTCAGCATCTGCAGATGCTGCAGGAGGCCCTCAGCCTTGGAGGAGGCATTGGTGCAGGAAGCACTGGTGCTGCTCTGCTCTTTCCACTCCTGTTTTTTAGTAGAGGAGCTGATGCCCAGGGTTCACTCTCTCCTTAGGTGGGGTGACCCCTGGGATTGCTGCTGCCCATGTCCCTCCTGGCTGGGAGAGACAAGGAGCCTCACAAAGGCTGCTCTCCCCTCTGCATGGCTCCTCAGAGCCCTGGCAGGGCACCAGGGAGGCAGGGATTTGCCTTGGCTCTGATGTGACTCTGCTCTTGGACATTCACCTGGGGGTACAGCAGCACCTGGAGGAGCACAGTGCTCCCCCCAAACACCAAGGACCAAGCAAGGCTTGCTTGTTGCTTGGCTCACACTGCATCCTCCTGTCCCTGTGCCAAGGCTGCTGTGTTTTTGTCACTGGGGGAGAGCCAGGCAGCTGTTTGCTCTGTGACAGTTGCCTGGCTGACATCCCAAAGTGTTTTGCTGCTTTCTTTCCTCTCCTGACAGACAGATGAGTGGAATTACTTGGCTGAAGGAGGTTTTTTCTAGCACCAGCCTCTCTGGTGGCAGCCTTAGAACAGAATCATCCATTCGGCAGTGAAAGAAAGGCACTGCCTTCCCTAGCACTGACACATCCAACATGGCAGTCCCTTGGCTGGCACCAACCTCCCGAATTCCACCAAAATTGGAGACACCCCTGGACTGATGTCAAGGTTGGAAGTTGCCATCTTTTGCTCAAGGACACATGAGAGGAGCCGCTGGCAGCCAGGGCAGGTGGAGCCCAGAATTTCTGGGGCACCTGGGAGAGGCAGATCCCCTGTTGCTGTGCTCAGGCTCTGCCTGGGGTGAGAAAACTCAAACCTTGATGGGAAAGGGCTCCCCAGCATGCCAGAGTCAACTGTGGAGGAACTTAACACTTGCAATGCATTTCTGAGGAGTCCCTCCATTTGCTAACCATTCAAGGAAAGAGTCTGGAGGTCTGGCTTTGGCTAGAGCCATGTATGGAAATCTGGAGCTACAGCTGCTACTGTAGAACCTAAGAGACAGGAGAGAATGTCTGTGTGGTTTGGGAGCATTTTAGGCAGCTTTTATCCTACTCTGTCCCCAAGTTTAGTGACTGTGGTCCCTGCAGGCACAGAGGGAGGGCAAAGCCCTTTTCTTGCACGCACAGCACTGGTAGGGGCTGTGCTCCTCATCTGGGATGTGTGCCCCTGGGAGAAGGGGGCCCTGCAAGCCAAGGAAGAGCTGACAGCAGCTCTGAGCCATCCATGGTGCATGGCAGGGAATGCCAGAAGGAAATTTAACTAATGACTCTGCCCTGAGCTGGCTTTTGTCACCTCAGCCTCCTGGCACAGGGGACTGCAGGGCTCCAGGGCTTGGCACCTCCCTCCTGCTTTTGCTTGCAGCAGCTGTAGGACAATGCCAGCGTGTCACAAGCTGATCCAAATGGCCACAGACTGGACAGGCTTTAACTGGACATGTCATTAATGCTTTGGAAAGCCTCCCCTTCCCCATGCTCCAGCCATACCTGCTTGAGAGGCTTCCCTTCTGCAGCTCCACACAGCCTTGCCCACCTTGTGTCTGCCTGAGGAGCCCAAAGCATGTGAGCAGAACAAGCAGCAGAACTGCCCAGAGTTTTTGGTCTCAAATGCAAGTGGAAAGCAGCAGCACTAACAGGAGCAGGCAGACTCTCTGCAGCTTAACTCCCCCTCACATCCCTGCAGATGATGCATGAGGTGAGCCTCCAGCCAGGGGTTCTAGAAGTTGGACACCAGTTTGGCCCTGCTGCAGCCTTTCCCTTGCACCACTGCTCCGTGGCTGGCACCCAGAAATGGCCATAAAATTGAAAGGATGTGTTGTTTCTCTGCTTGGAGCAAGAGGCAAGGCCCTTTCCAGGGAACATGTGGCACCAGCATGTCACACGTGGCTGTGTGCCTGTGATGTGCTTACCGTGTGCCAGCCTGGCTTCCCTCTGAATGACAATGCTCAGACAGCAGAAACCCAGAGGAGAATTCCACCTGCTGACAGGGTCTTTCTGGAGCTCTTTTCACAGGGTTTAGGAGCTGTAGCTGCTCCTGACTGGCTGGAGAGCCTGTTAATCTCTGGAGATGTGTCCCCTTTTGCTGTGCCCTGGTGGCACAGCGGCAGTGTGGCTGTGCTTTGTGTTTGCAACTGGGGTACAAGCAGGAGAAGGGAGAAAACCCCAGCTCTTATGAAACACTGATAGATAGATAGATAGATAGATAGATAGATAGATAGATAGATAGATAGATAGATAGATAGATAGATAGATAGAATAAACGAATCTCTCCCTCACATGTGGGTGCTGGGTGTGGCAGTACTGACAGGTGAGGGCACCAACCAATATAAAGCCTTTAATCAATATAAAGGGCATGTGGGCTTGTAGCCTGACTGGGAGTAGAGCATATTCCTGCTAGGGGCTCAAAGCTGTGCCAGGGGAAATTCAAACTGGGCCTTGGGAAGCATTTCTTTAAAGAGGGGGCAGTCAAGCACTGGAATAGGCTTTGGAGTCGTTGATGCCCCATCCCTGTCTGTGTTTAAGAGGCATTTAGACAATGCCCTTGACAACATGCTTTATGGTCAGGTGTAGGGAGATACAATATAAGAAAATGGGGGTAGCATAGAAAGTAATCTTACCCCCTTAAGGAGTTGCAGCTGAGCCAATTATTGAAGATTGGGAACAGGCCTGATTTAACAGGCCACACCTGTAGCCAATAAGAAGAGTGTTATAAAAGAATGGATTGGTGGGAACTGGAGTTAGTTGGCTGCTGTGAGGACAAGGAAGAGTCAGTGCCTAGAGGAGCTGCCTACAAGAACATCAAGGAGTTATGAAACTCTAGCAATATGGAACCCTTGCAATGTAGTGACAATAGTCAGGCAGTTGACCAGGTGATCCTTTTGTGTGTCTCACAACTGAAATACTCCACTCTAATGTGCTCAGGCACAGAGAGAGCAGTGGCTCTCTCCTGGCAGAAGACACACATTTTCTGCAGTGGCCTTGAGTGCCTGATAATCAATCTGGCACCCTCGGGCTGGTGCAAGGATTTGCTTGCTGGACATCCCACATGGCACCCACCCCTCTCTGGGGTGGATGGGACAACATGGGACAATGCCTGAGCTGGTGCAGAAGCAGGGCTGTGACAAGGTAAATCATGTGGGTGATGGGACCTTTACAGGCTGCTTGTGTTCAGGCACTGGGGAAAGTAAAGCTGGGGACGAAGATGAGAGACAGGAATAGGAAACACTGCCCTGGACTAGCAACAAGCCAGCTTCCAGTTCAGGGACTGGCTTCCCTGCCAAACCACAGCAGGTAATGTCCCCCTGGAAAGAGGAGCTGTGTGGTGGGAAAGGGATTTTTGCCATCTGGAGGTTACACTGTAGTAGAGGCAGAGAACAAAAGTTTTGGGGAGGGGATGGAGGAAGTTAAAGGATAGCTGCTGGCACTGCTTTTGGCTCAGCAGTGCTGGAGCTCATCCTCAGCCCTTTTTGTTGGTAGGCCCTGTGGGTGCCTGGAAAGGTACTTTGCTCACTCCAACAGGTCTGGAGGGAGGAGGAAGATGCTTAAGTGAGAGAAAGAAAACTTTAGATGGTCAAGTGTGTCTGCCCTTAAAAAAAGCAGGTGCTCTTTGAATGCCACATAATGAGTGTCAACAGGGTGAGGAGGGGAAGAGGACTTTTCTTACATCTGTCTCTCAGGTATTATAAATGTTCTCACTGCCCTGTGGCTCAGGCAGCTCGTGGGATGCTCTAAGCCAGGCAATCTGTGTCGTGCCTGCCCTCCTTGTGCTAGGCGAGCTGCTTGTCAGCCTCAGCTACTTCTTATCCTTCTTGTATTGCTGCTTCTTCCCCACCCCTTTTCTTTTGAAGCAGACCAGAATTAAGGGTGGGCTTTATCACAGCCTGCCTTTGGGAATGGTAGATTTGCAGGGCAAAGACTCCTTGTGCTCTGAAAGGTGATCACACCTAAAGAGAGAAAGAAGCAGCTTTAGTTCTTCCTGGCAGGGTGAGGTCCAGAAGAGCTGGCAGCCTGGAGAGAGAAAGGTGTGGAGAGGAAGAGAAGGCTCCTGGAGGGAGGAATGGCCCCCTGTCTGTTTCTGCATGGCTGTTATGCTAATGTGGAAAAACAGCCCTCAGGCCCTGGAGTCCTAAATCTTGAGCTTGTTATTAAACCCTAATGTACACAGCACTCCACAAAATAAGAGGATGCCTAGGCTGCCTTGTCAGGGATGAGTTTGGGAGGCTGCTGTAGTGCTGCTCTCAGGGGAGGGGTGTGTCTGTGCTTTTCTTTTCTCCTGTCACCTGCTGAGCCGGAGCAAAAACCCCTTCCAGCAGTGGGGGAAGGCTTTTCTTCCAACAATCCTTATCCATGGGGACCAGGATTAAGCTACAGCCCTCCACGACTCATTTACCACACTCCACCAAACAGCCTTCGGTTGGTAATAATTTTCACTCACTGCAGTTTTGTGTTTGGAGAATTAATTGCTTTAATAAGGAGCTTAATTAGAAGTGCAAAAGTAGAATAAGCAGCAGAAATGTTGGATAAGGGCTGAAGAACGTTTCCATAAAGAGAAATGCTGCACTCCTGGTAGGAAGGGGTGTTGGGTCAAGCGATTGCATGGCTGTGTCCTGCAGCTGGGCTTCACACCTGGCTGCTGCTTCTCCTGGCAGAGCCACCCAGCAATGGTCTGGTGCAGAGGTCTGTGCTGAGGGGAGCTCTGAGGAGCTGCTCTGTTTGGAAAAAAATGTGCTTTTTGCAGCCCTTGTGGCCAAACAGCATTTCCAGGCTGCCAGAGGCTTTCCCAATGGGTCTCTATGTGCAATCCCAATTTTTTTTATGTCCTGGGATGTTAGGATACCAGAGCAAAAGCAGGGGCTGCAGCCTTCCTGATGCCAAAGCACAGAGCAGTGCACCTTTGCCACCCCTCGCCTGCAGGCTGTTTGCACAGCCTGGTCATTCCCACAGTGAAGATGAACATTTCTGACTCCAGCTGAGTTAAAGAGCTTCAGGAACAAATGAACTCCAAGGCAGAAATAGGCTATTTTCCCTCCTCCCCCCTGAAGCAGCTATCAGCAAGGAAAAAACCCCTCAATTTTCAGGGCAACTGAATCCATTTGCAAATGCATGTCAAGTGGGACAAATAGTTTGGGCTTAAATAATGGAGGGTGGCTTTTTTTCAATCTAAATGTTTTATTCCCACAGTTCCCAAACAAAACATTTCCCTTTTTCATTTTGAAATAATGTTCTGTTTTGAAACACGATTTTTTAAAAAAGAGCATAAAACAAAACATAAGCCCTCAAAATGAAGTAAATGGCACTGCATTTCTGTGTCAAAAGCAAGGATTTAGCCAACCCAGTGTGTTTATTTTTTTCTATGGTAGGTGTCAGCAAGCAAACTGGAAAATCTGCATTTCTGGACAACCTGAAATTATTCTTCTTTTCCACTCCTAACAGAGAGCTCAGAAATCAATTTTCACAGGTTCATTTTCTGAGCAATCTCATCGCTGCTGTCAAAATGATCTCTCTACTCTTATTTGTACCCAAAACGGGCAGATAAAGAATATTCTTGATGAAGAGGTGCAATTCCTCTTCCTGTGTCAGCCAAGCCCATTGGCATTGCTCTGATCTAAATAAGATGGATCTTCTCCCCCCCTTTCTCCCCAGAGCAGCTCACCTTTCAGGTGATCAGGATCAGTGCCATCACCTTGTTCTCCCATAGCACCTGAACTTCCCGGGGCCCTTATTGTTTAATTAAGCCTTGCAATGATGCTGTGAGATACACAAAGCACACACATGGTGATTGCTGCCAAAATCCTCATCTGTCAGTGTTGCAGTTTTTCTCTGTTGTTTTTCCCCTCTTTCAGCCTTGCTTTGCACTTGGGCTTTTCCAGCCGTTGCTGCCTGGTTCCTTTCTGACTCTGTGGGTAAATTGGCTGATGGCATATCTATCCCATGCAGTCAGACAAATCACACTGCTGAGAACTATTTATGGTCCCCTAAGCATTGCTTGATTAACTTACTTGGCTGGCGTGCAGGGCTGCCTTGCCAGCTGACAGAGGGGCCCGATGACACAAGGTACTTGCACTCCTTGCGTCCCTTGCAAGCCTGGGGGAGGCAGAGGGCTGCCCAGGAATAATCACAGATGAAGAAGCCCAGCCACCAGCGAGCTGAGCCAGGGGCTGGCATGTCCCAGGGCAGGGCTTGGCTTGGGCAGCCTGCAGACTGTTCCACAGGGGGTACCTGTCAGCCAGCACCACGGCGCTTTAGCTCTGCTTTGCAGGGGAAGTAGCTTAGGAAAACGCTGATTTCAGAAAGAGAATGTTTTTGGAATGCTTTCTAGATATTTCCCTGAGCCAGCTGTGAGGGTCTGATCCTTCTCTGTCAAGCACTCTCTGCCAGCTCCTCTGCCTGGTGCGGGTGGGTGTCTGATGTCCTGCATCCTGCACAGGTGCCAATGTCCTGTTCCACACACACAGGAAAAATGCAGGTCCGTGTCCTCTTGTCTTTGCTGCTGACAGACAGAAAAGGGCCCTGTACCTTTCCACGCTCGGGATGGCCGGTTTCACACTTGTTTCTCCGCTGCAGGTGCCGGCGAGCATCCCCGGCCGTCTCTCATTGCAGGAGCTCTGTTGGCCGCTCAGGAGGGGGAATGCAAATCCAGCTGCCAAGAGATGGCGCAGAGGCACTGTCACTGCCGGCAGGGCTGGGGACAGAGCTGCTCCGGCACACGGGGCTGCTGCTCCTGCCTCTCCTCTCCGTCTGCGGGCACGGGGAAAGGGCTGGTGCTTTTGGGAAGCCGAGCAGCTCTGTGGCTGCGAGGGCTGCACAGCCTGGTGTGCTCCAGCACCTGGATGCCCGCTTGCCTGTGCTTGGAATGATGGAGCAGCACATGCTCCGTTTCTCTGTGAATCCCAAATATTTGTGGGTGCTCCCAGCACATGTGTGTGGTGTGGAGCAGGCTGCTGGTGAAGGGGCCAGAAGAGTGGTTATTGTCCCATGCTCCCTGTGGCTCTCTTACCCTTGCAGGGAACAGTGCAGGAGTGGCATTTGGGGACAGTAGACTGTGTTTTGTGTGGTTGGTGATGACAGGTTGATGATGATGATGCTCTCCTTTGCCTTTCTCTCCCCCAGCCTCAGAGACAGGCCATGTCTGTGTCCTAAGCTGCCCTCTGGTCATAAGCCATGGCTGGGAATGTCCCAACCAGATTCCTCTCTATGGAGGTGAGCCCTGTGCCAGCTCCACCTGCACCTTCAAGGGCCAAGGCATGGACTGTGACCAGCCAAAATGCCCACCCACCCTCTAGGCTTGTATCAGCCACACTGCAGTTGCTCCCTGATGGAGCAAACCAGCCAAGTGCTCTTTAAACAGCTGTCTGCAGCACTGACACGAACAGCAACATTTATGGAAATGTATATATTATTTAAGGTGAAGCCAGGGTCAGCGTGTACCTCGAAGGAGAATCTCAGCCAGAGCATGAAAAGGATTTTGTGATGATTTCTGAAATATTTTAGTGTCTTTTCCTTGAGAGAGAATACTGTGTTTGAAAGTGGATGTTCCAAAGTAGAAGGCAAGGTTTGCATTTGGGCAAAACCAACACGGGGTTTGTGACACCAGCTCATTCTGCATCCCCCAGAAAGCCTCTGAGCTCAGGGCCTCTGATCTCTGGGGCTCTGCTCTCCTCTTTGGTAAGGGGTGACATTAATACAGACCTGGGAACTACTGGGCAAGAATGGTAGAGCAGGCAAATCTCTGGGTTTAGTCTAGCAGAGCACAATAGGCAAGGTTATGGCAATAAAATTCCAAATGGTAGAATGCAGGATTTGTGTAGGGAAAACTGTTCTGAGGATGTTCCTTGGATGGCAATAAAATTCCAAATGCTAGACCACAGGATTTGTGTAGGGAAAACTGTTCTGAGAGTGTTCCTTGGATATGAGCACTTGCTGGCTTGTAAATGGGTTTTTGACAATGGCTTGATTTTCCTTGTGTTGGTGTGACAGCATCTGGATGTACATCGACCTGGCAAAAATTCACTGCTTTGATTTTAGGCCTGGGCTTCACACTTTGGAGGGCATGGATGCCTGTGGGATGGAGGGATAGAAATGTGATCTTGATCAGTGCAGTGAGGAAGGAGTCAAAACACCAAGGCAGCTGTATTTGCAGCAAAGAAAACGGATGGAGGCTGCAGAAAGCAATCACTGTTATGAGCAAGAGAGTGATGGTATCCAATCAGGAGACAAGGAAAGAGTTCATTTTGGAGCAGTAACTGGTGTTAGCTCCCTGTTAACAGTAATAATAACTATATCCTGGAGTGATGGCTGAGTTCATTTGGACCAGATACAATTATTGCTTTGTGTGCAACAAGCACCCTCAATTTGCTGTGCAATATTAAGCTGGAGTCAGCTCCCTTGGAGGCTCTGGTTTCCAGAGGCTGGGCTGCTAACAAAGTGCCCTCTTGCTTTCACACACCATCACTCAGCACACGTTCACACACATCTACACTCTCTGATAAAATCAGGGTCTTTGCAGCTAAATGCCAGGTAGTATTTCTTTCAGAAAAATCCCTGTATTCCTGGCAGGAGCCTGGAATACAGTTGACTCAGAGCACTGTGCTTTGGAAAAAAGCTTGTCCAGTCCCCAAATCCCTGCTCCCCAGTTTGGGACTGGGGCAGCTGGGCTCTGTTGCAAGCACATTTTGGGTGGAGAGTGTGGGAAAGCAGGGCACTCACCTGCCACTGGGAATGCTCTCATTAACCTTGGCAGCCTCGGTGCTTCCCCTGCCAAACTCAACAGAAGCCCTTGGGAATAATAAGACTGACACACCCCAAGCTTAAACTTGGACAGGCTTTTTAATACCCAGATGAAGAGATTACAGCAATGACCTACTTGTTTATATGTGGCAGATCTGTGAAATGTGCAGAAGGCTTTCTCATTAGAGGAGGTCTGCAGGGTGGAGCTGCCCCAGCAGTGCCAGAGCTGCAGCCAAGCAGCAGATCAGATGGTGCCTCCAGGGAGCTGGGCTCTTTCATGCCCTTGGAAATTCCCCATGCCATCCCTAATTCCGAGGCAGGAGTGGCAGGAGTTGCCTCTAAGGCCACCAGAGGCTTCCAAGCATTTCAGGCTCATCTGCACAGCCAGTGCTGCCTTGTGCAGTGGGCCTTGGATGTGCAGGATGGATGGACATGGATGGACCATGCCAGGTCCATCAGTGGCATGCAAGGCCAAGTAGGTTTTGGGAGTGCCAAGGCATGCAATGGTGTGATCTGGGATCTGCTGCTGCCATGTCCTCATCTTCCATAGTGGCATTAATTAAAAGCATTTTGGGCACATGTAACATCCTCTCTTTTCTTCAGTGGCTTCCATGTGCCCTGAGTGATGCCCAAGATGCTCAATTTTGGAATGACTGAATTCCTGCCTAGCACGTGGCTCTTTGGGAGATTGCAAAATGCAAACTGGCACAAAAGAAGTTTCCTTAAGAGAAGAGGTTGTTTTCTGCTGGCAGAAAGTACAAAGACCTCAGGAGCATTACTACTGCCCAGGGACTTACCCTGACCTTGATTTTGAGGACTCTCTGAGATGGGATCTACTGAAGGAGCCAGAACATGGGTTGTAACTTGATAAATACAATAGCTTGGGTGTTCTGTGTGATGATCAACCTCTCTCCCACAACATGCCAGGCTGGCAGGTGCAGGAAAAAGCCTTCTGTGGTTCAGGTGATGGGAGAAGAGAGCCCAGCTTATCCTCTGAGAGCCTTGAGCACCCAGAGGCTCTGTGATGAGTGGTGTTATAAATTTGACTTCCTGTACATTCACCATTTGCTGGGATGTTCCAAAGTGCTGCTGCAGTCACTCTCAAACCTCTCGTGGTCTTGTGACTTGAAGGAGGATGCACACATAGAGCTGGGAGCTATGTGGAGGTGCAAGTGTGGAGCTTGGCGAGTCTCTCAGCAGGGAAGGAGGATCAGTGTGAACCTTCCATGCTGTGAATCACCCACAGCATGCAAACATCTGCACCACTAAACTGCCAGACTTGGTCTTGGTGTGATCTGGGATGTGATTCCTGTGCTGTTCCCGTTTGGGCCAGCCTGAGCCCAAATTCCTCTGTGCCTGCTGCCTGCCTGGGAGGGACTCCAGGCTGTGTGGGAAGACAGGACAGGTCTGCTGGGATATAGGTGGCACCTACAGGGGTTCTTATCCCCTTGCTGCTCCTCCTGCATGCCAGCCAATGAACCCAGAGCCATCCTGGCCAGCACTTAGCAGGCAGCAGCAGCCATGGGGTCGCAGCAGTGCAGGTGCTGAGTCCTTGGGCCAGCGACAAGGAGAAAAAGTGTGTTGTTATAAATCTACAACCTGCTCCTAATGGCTTGGGGCTACAGGCATATAGATTAAATTTCAGTCCTATATTTCATAGAAGTCACACAGTGGCATGTCAAGGTGCTGCAAGTGAGCAGTCCTCTGATGGTGTTTTGGACGTCTGGCAGGGGACTAACTAGAGCAATGAAATAAAGCATAACAACGTGTAGGCTGAAGAATGGGAGAATTTCATAGTGGTGAGATCAGGGCTGTAAAATAGCTTCTGGAAGCTTCTCCATGATTGGGTTATTTAAAAAAAAAAAGATTGGACAAATGTTAGATGGTGTATATTAGCCTAGTGGTGTGAAAATCATGGCAATTCTGTCAGAAAAAGGATGACAGAAGGGTTTGCTGTTCCATTTTCAGCAGCGTTGCTCTGAATGTTGTTTACTTTTCTTTGGAGAGTTGGGAAGCAGGTTGTTTCATTATTTTATGTTTGGGAAGAGGAGGATTCTTCAGTTGTCAATCTCAGAGAGAAAAAAGAGAGATATTTTAATTCTGGAGTATTTAGCTCGTGCACTTTCCTGTGGAGACGAGGGGGACTGGAGGAACTTGCACTCCCTGGGACAACTTCCCCCAGAGAGGTTTGGACACAGTCCCTGCTGGCTGTACTGAGGGATGCCTCTCTGCAGCTGTCAGAGGCAGGAATGGGAGGGGGAGACTGGCACAAGTTGGTGGTGCATGGCACAAGGATGGTGCCACCTTGCTGTGGCTGCTTCCTGTTGGGCTGCCCAGTTTCCTCTGTGCATGGATGGGCAGGAAAGCTGGGGAGCAACAACCCAGTGATTTCCCAGCCATGTTCCATTGCAAAACCACCCCTGAACACACCCTTACCCTTCCTACCTGTCCCTGCTTCCCAGATAGTCCCAGCATGGCTTTTCCCAGCCTGTGCATGGTGCCAGCTCAGCCAGGAGGAGAGGCCAGCAGGAAACATTTGGCAGGCAAGCAAAAGCAGCCTTTCCTCTAGTGCTGGAAGTGAAGGGTCTTTCTCTCCAGCCTCCTTCAGCCCACAGCCAGTTCCTGACTGTCCTCTCCTGTGTAACAGCAGCAAGCCCCTTTGTTTTTGGGCACCCTGCCACAGCACCCAGCCCACCAAGGCCAGCAGTGGCACTGTGCCCTGGGAGGGCTGCAGGGACCAGCCCATGGGGCCACCACAGGGCAGAGGAAGGTGCCCCAGGAAGGCTGCCTGGGTGTGGGTGTTGGGGGAAGCTCAGTCCTTGCTATAAAGTGACGAGCTGGTAATAAATATTCAATTTATTTAGAATTGCAAATACCAGGGGAAGGAAACCAGTAAACAAAAGAGGCATCGTGGCTAAAATTCTGGAATGTTGGACTGCAGTGATGGATACAGGAGGAACAGAAGGCAGCAAGTGGTCAGCCAGCCTGTGTGCCAGCAATTAAAACAAATTCAAGTCTAAGAAAGCAGGAACTCAAAAAGGAAGCTGCTTAAGTTAGGCTCTTCTTAATGAGAGACAAATACACTAGAAAATATTGCCTGCTAACAGTATTCATAAGCTGCTCCCAAGATGTTTTGATTAAACCACAGTTGTCTTTCTAGTGTACTAATGGTTTTTAATCTCTCTTGATGCCTAGGGGCGAAGGGGTCTACTGATTCACAGCAGCTTGGTGAGCTGAAACTTGTCCCTGGTGAATGCATCTCTCATGCCAGAACCATGGCTTTTAATTTTTAAAAATGTAAGTTTTTAGCAAAGGGAGAACCCTTAGCATGTGAGCGGGGCGTAAGTGCCGCGTGCCTGGATGTGAAGGGAGCTCCTCTGGGAGAAAGATTCTTGCTTCTCCCCTTCTCCTGGAGGTGCCCTGAATTGTAATTCTGGCACTATTTTACTGCTAAAATTCAATTGTGTTTCCTGCCTGGCTGGTGTGGAGGGGAAGAGGACAGCGAATCCTGCAGCTCCCATGCCAACCTGGGAGCAGTGGGCAAGAATGAGGGTTGCACAAGGCAGGGAAGGTCAAGGCTCCTCTCAGGGGGCTTCCCACCTCTCCAAAAGCCACTGGGAATGATGCTGGGGGGCTGCCAATGCCTATTCCTTCATGGGAGGCCCCTCCTAAGCAGAGGGGGTCTGCTGTGCTTGCCAAAGCATTGGAGGCAGAGGCACCACATGGGGAAGTGTGAGAGCACAGCCATGCCTCAGCCAGAATTGCTCTGGGAGTGAACTACAGGTGTTCAGCATGCAGCACCTGTGCCAATCCCTCCCCTTTATGCTTCCCTTCTTGCCAGCAGTTATGGGACGGCCCCAAGCCTTAACAGGGCTTCTCATGTCTTGGAAATTTGGCTTCATCTTCCCTGTGAGCGTCATCTGGTTGTGCCACCTGGCTGGTTCATGGGCAGTGTTCTGACTGCAGAATTTTTAGTTAAGAGATAGGACATGAGAGTGCTGATTTCTGGTGTTCTGTGTTCCTCATGTCACACAGGAATGCTGGGAGATGAGGGCAGTGAGTTGGGCTTGATTTCTGGGCAATGTGGGAAAGGAACCCTTTTTGTGCCCTACAGCCATGCTCTGGGCTTATACCAAATTGGGAGCACACCTACCTGTCTGCCAGCAGGCTGGGTCTGTTTGGTGCTCAGCCTCCTACAGAGATGTCAATACCCCCCTCCTTTTCACAGCCCCCCTGTTTATTCAGCATTCCTGGCCACCTTCCCTGAGATGTGACTCTCCCGTGGCTGGGCAGCCAGGGCTCACCACCAGCCATGACCCCCTCTTTCCCAACTCATCCCAAAGCCCACAGCCAGCAACCCCTTCCCCTTCCATGCAATTTTGTCCCCTCAGTTTCTTCCCCCAGCCTCATCTTAGCAGCTTTCACAGAAAAAAAGAAAACAAAACCAAACAAACAACAAACAGCTGGGAAGGGAGGAGAGGCTTTTCTGTCAGCAGGTATGAGGGGAAGGCTCTGCCTGCCAGGGGCTTGCATGGCACATGGCATGGGCTAGCCTCCCACCTCCTGTCTGGGCTGGGCACCAGGGAGCATCCCTGATGAGAGCAGACAGTTCCTCTGTCCTCTGGGTACAGTAGCTGCTTGTTGCTCACACAGAATGAAAACATATTAAAGTACAAAACTGCTGCACTAGTCATTTTCCAATTCCCCACTTGGAGAACTGGCTTCCCAGGAAAATAGGTCACTTACATAAAAAGCACCTTATTATCACACCACAGCAGTGAGGGAAAGAGATGGCTCAAGAGACACTTTCATTTCGAGCCCCTGTTCCAGGGTACTTAGATATTTCTGGAAAATTGACCCTTTGGGCTGCAATTTCTCATGCTCATTTCCAGCCCATAAGGTGAATTTCAGGGCCTCGTTCCCTCCACTGAGACAGATGAAGTTAGGGAGGGAAATGTGTTACATCTTAACCCCTGGGAGAGCTGTGCATCCAAACTCACCGCTCTCCACAGGCCTTGGGCTGAGCCATTATCTCTGATTTTTCATCAAGGGTGAGGAAGACTCCCAGAGACTGCAGGCTTGTGTCCTTCCACTTCCTCCTGCAGTAAGCCCCTGCCTGACCTTCCCCAGAGGCTCATCTGCTTTTCCCCTCTAACCCCATAGTTCTTGCTGATCCTGAGGGCACTGCAGATGTGGAAGGCAGCAAAGTGACCACCTTGTGAGGAAGGTGGAAGTTACCAAGTTTTCATTGAACCACTGGAGCTGGAAGAGGGGAAATGGGTGGGTGGACAGAAAGGAAGGACTCACTAAGGGCCTGTGTGGTTGGCCATGGAGTCAGCTCTTCCTGAGAGGGAAAGGGGAGGTCTCCATTGAAACAGCTTTGCCTTGGCTCACTTCAAAGCAGTGACATTGGCAAAGTGCTTAGTTCTATTTCTCAAAAAAAAAACCAAAAAAAAAGAAGCTCTGACTTTGGCAAACAGGCTTCCTGAGAGACTCCAGAAAACAATATTCACCTCCTTGGTCCTGGGCTGGGTGCTGTGTCCTAACCCCATTTCATGTTCTAACCCCATTTCAGCTGGGAGATTCGAGTGCTGTAAACCTGACAAGGGCCAGCAGGGAGTTTCCTCAGCCTCTCCATTCTGATAATTCTGGCTTCAGCCCTGGCCAGGATGTGTTTGTCCCTCTGTGCTGGTCAGGCTGTGGGGTGTGGTGCCCAGCTGGGTGGGCAGAAAGGGGCCAGGATGGGAGGGAGCCCCAGAGGAAGACAGTGGGGAGCAGCAAGTGGAAGGAGGAGTAGGGTGGCAGGATGAGAAGGAGTGAGTGCAATAATGTGGACAGATGGGATGGGAGGTCTGAGGGTCACAGCACAGTGAGGAGGCTGTGGAGAAACTTGGAATCAGGGAGGGCAGATGGGCCAAGCAAAGAGCATTTGCCAGCCTTCCACCCTGGCCCAGGAGGAGCTCTCTGGGGAACATCCCTGCTACCAACACCTCCACGAGAGCAGGGCACGGTGCCTGCTGTCCTGGCATGGAGGAGGCGCTTCCAAAAACATCAGCAATTACCTCCGCGGCAGCAGCCAGCGAGCAGGAGTAATTTACATAGTGAGAGCTGGGAGATAGATGGCTCTTTAAACCAGATCTGTCATTCGCGGCTCTCTCCCGTCTCTGACGCTTTGATGTTCCTCTTTGAAGAGCTCTCCTCGCTGGCTGCTCCCCGCTCCCTTGGTGCCGCTCCAGCTCTCCAAAAGCCTTTCCCGTCTCTCTGCCTGCATCCCGGCAGGAAGGATGCAGGGCAGGTCACAGCCGGCACCCAGAGCTGGCAGGGGGCTCTGGGGAGGGGAGGCAGCTGTTGTGCACCAGGTCTGGTGTGCCAGCAAACAGGGGAACGTGAGACAATAACAGCAGCGATGCCAAGCAGCTCTCGATCGCTGCGTTGCCGTCTGATGGAGGAATCCGAGTGTTCAGCCCAAAGGTACAAAAGCCAAAGGTGAGTAGGGGGGTGGAGACTGGGAATTCCTGGTCCTCCAACCCTTCTGTGGGCTTCCCAATACTCCAGCCCAAGTGCATCTCTACTTCCCCTGTGTCTCTGGTAGGTTCAAGTCCCTGGGTAAGGAAGGGAAAAGGAAGAATAGATTCACGTGAGAAATATGTTTTGGTGTGGTTTCACTTGGTGAAACAGTGGTCAGAGGCTCCTGTGAGCAGCACAGACACGGAGAAGCCTGTCACAGCAGCAAGGACCAGATCAGAGGGCTCTGTGTGAAGGATGCACAGGGAAACAGCGAGGGGAAGGTGGGTTAGAGGAGGTCCTGCTGCAACCCACCTCCTGCCCTGAGCTCTTCCATCCTCAGGTGCCAGTGACCGAGGGCTTGGTTTCCTCAGTTTAGCAAAAATCCCTTCGCTAGCTGCATAAGCAAAATAACAACAGCAACAAAAAGAGGCACTCCAATATCAAAATTACTGTCTCTTCATGTTCTTAGTAAGGGATAAAAGCTGAAAGACATGAAAGCAGTGCACTTCCATCAGCTGAGGGGTAAAGGGGCCTCAATATAACTCTTTATTACATGTGTGAACTTCATAGCCCAGTGGTGTGTTACATGTAAGGATCACCTAATGGGTAAAGCTGGAAAGCAAAGAAGCATGGACATACAAATGTCCTGTTGCTGGATATTTCACCTCTAAGATACTTTGAAAGGTCTGTGCTTTGGAAATAAAAATCATCATGGTGTAGGCACTGTGCATGCAGAAATCCTAATTTGGTCTACTACTTTTAGAGGTACTTAGGTCTATGTTGCCCTTGAGAGCTGCACTTGAATTTTGGCTCAAGGTCCCAGGGCCAAGAGGTGTGAAGCAGATGTTTTGACTGCAGGCACTAAGCAAGAGTTTCTATTTCTGTTGCCAATTGGATGATGCCTATTAAGCTCAAATATCCACCTGCCTGGGAGAGAGTGTGTCTCCTTGCATCCCTGTGAAGAGCCTCAGTCTTTTTTGGCAATACAGCCCAAATTTCTGAAAGTGAGCTCTGTCTTCCTAGGGCCACTCTAAAGATCTAAGTTGTTTTAGCTCCTCAGACAGGAGAGAGAGTTGTTTTGTAGCTCTCAGAAAATTCATCTGCATCCTTTGCAGATGAATTGCCCTGATCCAGAGACTGTCTTTGGACACACTGGGCAGTGTCAGGAAATGTTTTGAACAGCCTGTAGTTTTTCAGCAAGGATCTCAGCCCTGTGCAGGGGGCTAGGGAGCACAGATCCCTCATTGTGAACAGAGCCAAGTGTAGGCAGTCCATGTCTCATCTCCCTCCCTAACCACTCTTGCAAGCAGGATTTTTGTCTCTGCTCTCTGCTGTGAGCAGCTTCCCTGGTGGCAGTACAGCCCTGAGCTCAGCAGCTTGGAGGGACAAAGCCCCATCTGCATTCTGGATGCTCTGGCTCTCTTGCCTGCTGTTAGCCATGCTGCAGGGGGGCATTGCTATTCCTCAGCCCCAGGTTTGCTGGCTAAGCTGTGCTTGCACATGCAGCAGAAGGGCTGATTCCCTTTCTGAATTGTTCTTCTGGCACAAAGAAGTGCTGCCTGACCACACGTGGTTAGGCACAGCACAGCCAGCCACTGTGGAGGTCAGGCATGGATGTGGGTGAGGAGCACAGGCTCTAACAATCAGCAGGCTTGGAGCTCTTTGGGTTTCCTTTTAATTTTCTAAATAAGGATTATTTTCTAAATAAGGATTATCTATATTTAATAAGGATTTCTTTTCTAAATAAGGATTGTTGCAAGAAAAGGGGTGGCAGTTGCTCAGGTGTGTGGCTGTCATCATTAGCACAAGACCCTGCCATGCTCAGAGACTGCTTTAATGAATAACCCTGCCAGGTTTCACCTGTGGGTTAGGGGCCCTGTGTTTGCTGCCAGCTCTGCAAATGAACTCCAGCCTGTCCCACAGGTAACCTGCTCTCCAGCAGAACAGGTATCCACATGGCAGGGCAGCCAGGAGCAGGGGAAGCAGACTTGGTTTCTCCTGCACAAGTCAGGAGCTTGATTTCCTCTGTTGTGGTCTTGGGGCATGATGGAGGGGGATTTGTGGTAGTGTCTCCAAGAGGCTTGCAGCACTAGGAGAGAGCCACAATGCTGCTGCCTCCTTGTTCTTATGTTTTCACTGTGGCTCATCCTCTCTTTCCTTTGGGTTGCAGAAGATTGGGAAGCTGGGCCCTTGAGGGAAATGAACCTCTGTGTCCTGGACCTCTGGTGTCACCTGTGAAGCAGAAGCATTGTCCCTTCCTGAGGTGTGTCCAACCCTTCTTGTGACCACAGCCACTCCAGCTGAGGTTAAGGAAGGGAAATGGCTTGGTACAATCTGGTTGGTGAAGGAAAAAAAGGATTATACTTCCTCTGGTGAGAACTAGTGAACAAACAGGCTGTGAGCACAGCCAAGAAAATCTATAATTTGTAGAAAAAGAGCACTGTGACATTGTCACCTCACTTTAATCTCCTCTTGCCTTTAGTGATTATTTTCTCCTTGGCCATTGGAGACTATCTGGCTAGCAATAAGTACAGCTTACTCTACTGTTCTGCTTCAACACTAACAGTTAATGATGTCAAGCTGTATTAAGCTTGAGCCCCTCTGATCATCTCATTCTAAACATCCCTTGAATGCCGTGGAGCAATTTTCTCTGTAAGAAGCTGTTGGTCAGTGGATTCATGCCTGCTTTGTCTTGCTGTTCATGTCTTGAAAGGAAATTTTTGTGCTAAAAAATGTAGCTGTGTATGTGTGGCAGGAATAGAAAATGCCTGAGATGCACACTGACCTCCACTACATCAAGTGTTTTTATAAGGCTTTACAAACATAAACTTTAGGGGTCATCCTGCATTTTCAGGAAGGATAGAGGGCCAGGACCTCAGCTGGTGTAAGTCAGTGTGGTCTGCCTGAGAAGGGCTGAATTCTTCAGCTGAGAATTTGCTGAGTGGTTTTTGCTAGGGGTCTGTAAAATCAGAAACATCATTAGCAAGAGGGCAGGCAAGGAACCCATTGCCTGGTTGATGTCCTAGAAGAATAAAGGGGCACCAGCTAAAGCTGGCATGCTGAATTGCTCAAAACAACAGGGAGAAATTTCCAATACAAGGCATTGTTCATCTGGGGACTCCTTGCCACAGTATGCTATGGGCTTGTGTTTACATGGTTTAAAAAGTATTTGGACAAATTCATGGATAGAAACCTCCCAAGGCTTTTAAAAACCAGAACATGCCTTCTTGCTCTGAAAGGTATTTCAGCTCAGGACTTTCTGAGCTGCAGGTTATGAGAAACCAGGGAGAAATACATTAAAGGGGGCTTCTTGGGCTAGCTAGACCTTAGAAAAGCAGGTTAGAAAAACCTTTGAGGGCCTTGTAGCGTGTGCCAGGAGATGATATAATAGAATGACCTCTCTGCTCATCCAAATTTTAGGCTGATTTTAAGAAGACACTTAGAGCACTGCACAACTAAAGCAGCCAGAGATTTCTCCCCCACTCTCTGAGATGGGCTGCTCAGGCAAAGACCAGCCACGTTATCAGGGGCTGGTCCATCACCACAGAGCTGGGAGAGCATTTCTGGCCACAGCCAAGATTTCTTGCAGGTTTGCTGAGAAGGAGATGAGTTTCAATCCATCCAGACCTCCCCCATTCCTTCTGGGAGAGGACAGCAGAGAGAATGGTGATACAACAGTGGAGGAGAGAGGAAGAGGAAGGCAACCTGTGCAATGGTAAGGGCAAGTCCTCCTAGGCAGGAGTAGCAAGCAGGAATGAGCCTCTGGCTAACCCATGATCTCAGCCTTCTCCTGAGAGAGGTGTTGAGAAGCTTTAGCACCTAGAGGGCTGGAAAGCAGCAGCCTGATGTGAAGGGGTGAGGAGGAAGGGCTGTGTGAAAGGACAGGCAGTACCCTGTCATGAACTATCCAGAGATGAAACTTCTCCTGGGGCGAAAGAAAGGTGAGAAAACAGAGGTGTTCTCCCTCCCTGAGCGAGTCTGACAGCCATATGGTGTAAGAATTGTTGTCATCATAATTAATTCCTTTTTTGACATTGCTCTGGCAGATGTCCACGGGTCTGCAGGAGCAGGGTTGTCCTCTTAGCAGCTGCAAAGAAGTGGAGTGAGAAATAAGTGGCAGGGAGGGTTGGTTCATTTTGTTTTGCAGGCTAGCTGGGCTTGCATGAGAAAGAACCATCTCTGAGGCTGAGTGGATTCTTCTGTCTCTGGTCCTGCAGGCCATCAGAGGGACAGGGACTCCATTTCCTCACACTGTCACTCCAGGCCTGGATTGCACCAACATTGCTGAAGCTGACACTTTATTACGAAGCACCTTGTGTGCTGCAACAAGGAAACGAAGCCAGATCAGAGCACCTATCTCAGGTAAACACAACCTGCATGTCCAGCAGTCATTTGACACTCTCTGCTAAAACACCTCTACCTCCAATTAAAATCACCTGAAGTGAGGGTTTTGAACTGCTGGGCACTGAGGGTACAGCTCCAGAGGGACTAGTAAATGCACATGGTGTGCCCCTCTTGCTGCCTTTTGTGTCCCCTACAAAGATGGGCTCTTCATGAAGCTGAAGGGGGAGAAGAAAGGCACTTTCAGATAGCCTAACCTTTCTGTTCCTAGTGTATCATAGCCATTAATCCCCATCTCTGGATTTCTGTGTGCTGCCATGGTCCTTGCTCCCTGTGTTGGGTAGCAAAGGGCAGCCAGGGAGGCATGGAGGTGGTGATTACAGACATTTCTGCTGTGCTTTCCATGTCACGGCTCTGGTGTGTCCTGGGGACATGCCCTGTAGTTGTGTGATGGTTTGGGTTGGTCTCAGCTGCACCCCAGACTTGAGACAGCTGTTATAGGCCTGGAAATCCTGAGTGCATGTGGAAAACTCATCCCTTGAGGGCACACACAGGGGACCAACAGCATTCTTGCCTTGGCTGAGCTGCCATTGCATAGGGGTTTTAAAAAATGACAGAGGAGATGGATTACTGATGATTTTTTTAAATGGCTGGTTCTTCAAAGGAGTCCAGTTTTCTACCTTTCATACTGAGGATTTCCCTTTTGTGACTTGAAGCAGGGATTTTATTTTCCCTTCCCTTCGTGTAATTCCTGTTTATTACACAACCCCTCCTTATTGACATAGCATCTTTAGCTTATGCATCATTTATTGGTATCTGAACAGTTACTGGAAAGCATTCCTGGGTGAGCTCTGGGGAGGCACAGTTGCCTCTCTAATGGAGGAAAAGCCTAACTACTTCCTAAATCAATTAGCCTGGAAGGGCAGGAGGCACGCCAGGCTGCTCTCCCCACTGTGCTCACACACCACAGTGGTCTGTGCTGTGGTGGTGGCACCTAACCCACAGACACACTCACTGCTCCCAGCCAGGAGGACATTTCCCACCCAGAAACGTGTGTTCCTATGTATCCATTCATTCCATACATCCCTGCTGCTGCACTCCTGACTCAGGGCTCAGCAGCTGCTGGTCCCCCGCCTGCCACTGACCCATGGGGGATGTGTGCCTGTTCTCTAGCAGGTAGCCCAGCTCTCAGGCTCCAGCCATAAAAATTCCTGTCCTTTCACTCTGGAAGTCCTCAAGGTAATGGTCACCTCGTGTGCACACACATCCATACAAAGCCCCTTTGTTCCTGCTGGCTGCGTGCAGGAAAGGGCTGCCTGCCTGCTGACAGGAGGGAAAGTCGAGGGGAATTTGGCAGAAGTCATTAGTGCGAATTATTGGCGTGAATGCTGGGGTGAGGCAGGGGTGTGGGGCTGCAGGGGAGCACAGCTGGCTGCAGTGCTGCCCTCAGGCAGCCAGGAGAGCCTCCAGCACTGAGCACAGGCAGAGGCCAGCACAGCACCTCCGCTCTTCGGGAAAAAGCGGGGCAGGACATTTGTCCTTGTGCCTCCTGGGAGGGGGAAAGACAGCATGGGGGCTGTGGTGGGAGGGGTTGAGAAATGTCAATAGGCTGCAAGTGGAGAAGATGCAAGGGAGGAAATGGACTGGTGAGTGTTCTGAAGTACAAAAGAAGGTTTGGAGCCACAGGTGTGGACAGATGCACAGTAGGAAGGTGCAGGCACTGAGCGGAAAGGCAAGAGAAGGGGCTGAGCAGAGAAGCAGGTGGGATAGAAGGGGAAAAAATGAAGCCAAGACAAAACACTCATCTAGAAAGCATGAAAACAAGCAGGGATTACAGGTAGGAGCTGGACTGCCTGCACATGCTTTATCCAGGAGAGTGTCAACACAGTGAATCCAAAACTGGGATACCTGGAAGCTGGTGAATGAAAGGAACAAAGAATTGGTGGTACAAGAATTTCTTTGGTGGCACAAGAATTTGTTCAGGAGGAGGAGCATTGCTTAGAAGGAAGGAAAGAAAAAAGTGTAGAGCAAAACCGGGCTGGTGGCAGAGAGGATGTTTGGCAGGTGTTTCTTGCAGCCACTAAGCAAGGGGCAGGGATGGGAAGGTTAAGGCAAAGGAAGAGAAGGGAGCGCTGTAACTCCAGCTGGCACCTTCCCAGGCCATTTCAAACAGCCCCAGAAAATCCACATGTATGTGCCTGGCAAAGAGTTACACACTCGGGACATGGTGCATGGCATCCCCTGGCTGCACTGTGGTCCATGGTCAGCCGAGGAGCTCCTGGGCAAGTTCCTCTCCTTGCCACCTGCCACAGGAAGAAGATCCCCAGCCTCAAGGTGCACCCCAGGCTGAGGAGACCAGCAAACCCTATTTTCAGGGCTGTGCCACTGATTCTTGGCAGGCATGGAAGGAAGCTGAATCACTGTATTATAATTTCAAGCCCCATTAAAGAAACATGGGGATAGCAGAGGGAAGGAGAGGGCAGGGAGGGATGAAGAGAAAATTGGAGAGAGCAGAGTAGCACTTGAAGGGGAAAGAAATGTTGCTCATAGGCTCAGAAGGGGGAATAGCAAACAGAGATGAGATTAAAAGGGAGCCCTTGAGACTGTCTCTTTAAATACAGCAAGATTCACTTACTCCATGCTGAGCCAGGCTTGTTGAATGCTGCAGGCATGGTCCCACTGAGGTTTGCCAGCTGATGGAGCAGTGGAAATCTGTCTCTCCCAGTATACCACCAAGTTGCCCTCTTCCACCTATGTTATTTAGGAAGTCCCATTGCTAATAAATTTACTGCAGAGTGAGCCTAGTGGAGAAGCAGTTTTACTTGACTGCCCATCAGCACTGAGCATGTAAAATGATCTTTTTATCCAGAGGCATACAGGCACATCAGACTTGTGTCTGGGAGTGCAGTGTGTGGTGTTTGGGTACAGCTTTTCTTTTTGGAAAGTGTTCCCCTGCTGGTCCCAAAGGCAGGGAGGGAACCTACAGGTGCAAGAGGAAAAAGCAGAATGTGTGAGCATTTCCTGTGGCAGATAGCACAGAAGATTGCTTTCAGAGCCAGGGGAAGGAGTGCTTTGGTGCAAAGGAGGGGAGTGAGGTGTCCAAGCCCTCCAGCTAGACCCCTGACCACTTCATTGTGCTCCAGGGCAGCTGCAGGATGTTCACAGTGCAAACATTGATCTGACGTGACGTGGGACCAGTCTGCAAAGTCGTCGCCTATTTTGGCCTCTTACCTCCTGTAGGCATCATTTCAGCAGGTTTTTTATAGCTCTCAGGGCTGGCCAGGCCCAGTGTTTGGGTGGGAGGCAGACCCCAAGTTCCCTGTAGCTGTAATTGTCCCACAAGGGCTACAGGCTTCTTTTCCCTACTCTGTCCCCAGCTGAGGAGCTGTGCCCTGTGAGGAGTGGCAGTGCTGCTGACCAAATGAAGGCTGTAATGATGTAGAAATGATGAACTGAATGAGACCTGGTTGTCTGAGCTGCTCCTGTCCATGTGCAAAGCACAGTGGTGTCCTGTCACAGACATCTTTTGTGAAAAATCCTTTCCTTAGGATTTTTCCTCCTGAGAAGCTGAGAGGCCTCAGGAACAAAATGCAAACATTGATTATCTGCTGCTGTGGAATGCAACAGGTGCATCTTTGATTGGTCTCATGTGGTTGTTTCTAATTAATGGCCAATCACAGCCAAGCTGGCTCGGACAGAGAGTCTGAGCCAGAGCTTTTGTTATCATTCCTTCTTATTCTATTCTTAGCTAGCCTTCTGATGAAATCCTTTCTTCTATTCTTTTAGTATAGTTTTAATGTAATATAGATCATAAAATAATAAATCAGCCTTCTGAAACATGGAGTCAGATCCTCACCTCTTCCCTCAACCTGAGACCCCTGTGAACACTGTCACAGTGTCCAGCCTGGTGTCCTGGTCAGATTGAATGTGTGGAGTGGCATTCATGTGACACTGAATCTCCTCAGCCCCTGAGCTGAGATTTCAGCTCTTATCCCCACATCCCACGCCTTGAATTTTTATGGCTTTGACAATTGAGAGAGGCTGAATTCCTTGGGATAGTAGCCGGTTTCCATTTGCTCTGACAAATGCTAATGGCACTAAATAAATAGCAAAAAGTGGTCTTAATGTAACAGGGTGCTCATTGCTGCATTTCCTAAGCTGCTGTGTGCTATTAGGTATTTGCTAAATTATGTCTTAGGAGCTCCTGGGTCTTTGGGGTGTTTGCTTTGCAGAAATGAAGCCACTGCCAGGCTCTCCTGGCTCTGGTTCTGTCCGTGCAGCTCCCATGGAGGCTCTGGAGATGGGCAGCAGCCAACACTGATGGTGTTCCAGCCACTCTGATCCCCTTCCCCGTGGCCTTGCTGAGAGCTGAGCAGCTTGGAGCAGCAGTTTGGAGCAGCAGGAGCTCAGGGGCTGACTGCAAGAGGAGAGCTGTTCCTCACCAGCCATTGCCCACACCTTCCTTCAGGCGTGCCAGGGCAGAGGGGGGCTGCAAACCAAACACAGGTGAGGCTCCTCTTTGGGCTTGGGGCTCCTGGCAGACTTCATGATGTGTTTCTTGTTTGCTGGACTTCCTTTTGATCTTCTGGGTGGTGATGGAACGACCAGGATCCCCCATTAATCAGAAATAAAAGCAGTCTTGCTACACCCCTAAGCCTTTCCAAAGGCTGGTGGATGTGAAAAGGAGCAGTGTTCAGAGCTGGTGGTGTTAAGGTGTATCCTGGTGTTCCTTTCACCAGGAAAGACTAAAAACCCACTGGCCTAGAGACTCTTTTGTATTCACAACAATGCTTTTCCTAGGGAGTTTAAGCACACACCTTGTTCCCAGCTGTAAGTCTCCAGCTAAATATTCCCCACACCCAGGACAACTGCATCCTAATCCTAACAGAGGCCCCAGGGCACTATTGTAATGCAAATAATGATAAATAACAGCAATAATAAAACTCCACCAGCACTTGCACCAGCTCCCTAGCAATCCCAAACCTGCCATAGCAAGCCTCATATCACCCAGGTGATGTAAAGGAGCATGAGCAATATGAGTGGAGCTGTCAGGGAGGTGACCAATTAGCTGGTGTAGCAAATCTGCCTGTGGCATGTGGGCTGCCGCACAGGGCTCCTGCACTGGCTCCCAGGGCTGCCCTGCAGCTGTGGGGTGATAGCTCAGCCCAGCACTTGGGATTGAGTTCAAGTGGATGCCCCCCACCACCACAGGGAGGGGATTCTGGAGTTATTTTTTTGACAGCCAGCTCTTCATGAGCAGTGTGAAGGCTGGAGTCAGCAGGCAGACTGGCACAGGAGCTGTGGGTGCTGTGACCCGTGCTGCACACCCAGGCTGTCCCTGGGCTTTGCACAAGCACTGCTGCCATTCCTGGGGCTCTTTGTTGGGCTGGTTGCACCTGCAGAAGGAAGTTCAGTGCAGCAGCTGACTGAGGTTAGAAGTGCTGCTCTTGCAGCACCTGTAACTCCCTTGTATTCTCAGGAGCTCATGGCTGTTGGTGGAAGCACCCCTCTGTGATGCCTTTCCTTCCCTGGAGTCACAGACCCTGATCCTGTGCTCTTCAGACCCAGTCCTTCACACTGAGCTGGTGAGTGTACAGAGGTAAGTGTTTTTATTTGGTAGCATTATTGTGTTCTACTTATCTCTGCTTTTAGCAGTTACTCTGTCTTGGCTGTCAAGCATAAAGTAATAAGAAATCATGCTCTGGTGTCTGGGTGCTTCCCATAGGAGTTTCTCTCCTTGAGAGAAATGGTTAAATTAAGAGAAATTAGTGTTCTAAAATCCTGCCCTTTGGCCACTAAAATCTACTGCTGCAGCTTTGGTGAGCCTTCTTCCACCTACCCAGTGCAGAGCAGCAGAAGGGAGCAGGCAGGCACACACCATTAGTAACAACCACACTTCTTCCTGCTTGCAGTTTGTTACAGCCCCACTTTAAAGAACATGCAAATGGCACCCACTGAGCCATTATCCTGCCCCAGCTGTGGTGTGGTGTCAGAGAATGGTAGGAATTGCTCTGGGAAGGAACATACTGAGAGGGTTAAAGCAGGCTGATGTGTCCTGGGGCAAAGCTTCACGTCTCTGGGTTCAAAGGGACGTGCCTAGACTCCCTGCTGCAATAGCTGCATCCAGGCCCAGCTTCTGAGCCCAGCTGTGTTTCAGAATGTGAAACTGGATTATTTCTGCAAGGTACTCAAAATCTGAGGGGTTTCTGCCACCTGTTGCCCTCACAGTGTATGGGAGAGGCAGGGGAAGACTCCAGGCAGAGAAGGAGCAGCACAAGAGGGCAAGGGGACAGTAGTGGTCACCAGGAATTGTGGTAACCTCAGCACAGCAGCAGCCTGTGCTGTAGCAGGGGCTTGGAGGAGAAGGGGGAGGCAGTTTTTCAGATGTTTATGGGAAGTCTTCTCCAGTGTGAGGGACAACAAGGCAGAAAGCAGCAGTGAGTGTGTCTGAAAATACGACACGTGCGCCGTAGGAGTTGGCACTTCCCCAGTGAAAGGGATGAGACATAGGAGCAGAGGAGGTGTGGAGTCCCTCTTATCTCAGATACCCAGGGGAGGGTTCTTTGGAAACTGTGTGGATGTAAGTGTTTATCCCCCCTGGAAAAGAATCAAGTGCTTTGGGGAGTGGATAGGAGGAAACTAGAAAATCAAATTGCATGTCCTTCCACCGGCACCCAAACCCACACATGGAGGCCTCCCAGCAAAGGCAAGTGGGCTTCCTCTGTATTTCACCCAATTAAAAGGGACCCTTTAAGTCTGAAATCACGTTGAGGGGTGAAGCTCTTTAGATAAATCACCAAGGAGGCATCTCATTTGTCAGGGCCAAGGCACTGTGGTGGCAGGTTCAGGCTGGATGTCTGGGAAGGCAGGAGAGGTGTGCGCTGGGTGCATCTGCTGAGGTTTGGCTGACTCCCACTCCTGGTGGGGCTGCTCTGACTCAACCTCAGCTTTGTTTGAGGTCTTCTCTTGGCCCCAAGCTGGGGATTTCAGTCCTGGGACCTATCAGTGCCATCAGGAGCCATGAAGTAGCATGATGGGGTAAAATATATCTCAGCTATCTTCCCATTCAAATGGGGAAAACACGCAGAGAGACAAGCGAACTCTCCTTAGAGACCTGCTGTTACCAGGGCTCTGGAAATGAGGTGCCCTTGCACCAACCAAGTGGGGAGGGCTGGGAGGGTTAGAGGCACTGGGGAAAGGCTTTGAAGTCTCCTTTCTGACTGTGTCTTCTCCCTAAGGGCAGCCCCACTAACTGCACTTGGCTCTAGCCCAGGCTGAGGTGTAGCTGTGCCTTTGGGATAAGGGGAGAGAAGGCTCTCAGCTCCTGAGATGGTTCAGTGTGATAGCCCAGGGCTGCCTGGGCACCCACAGAGCAGCAGAGACCTTGGGGGTTTCAATCCCTATGGTCCCTCATTCCTAACAGCATTATTTAATTCTTCCTAGGGGCTAAAGTCCCTCTGCTAAATAGGTCAGCCTTGCAGGGAATGCAAGTACCCAAAATACACCTTTTATAACATCATTCCCAGGATTTTTGTCCTCTTATTTACCTTGGCCAAACAGTTCAGGCCCTAGACAGGTACCGCTCTGTTCCCACATCTTTGCATTGCCCCCCAGTTTGATGTTTTGCTTTTTAATGAACAGCATTTTTGGGACAAGCACAACTTTTGGAGACCCTGTGGGCTGAGGTACATCTTGGTGCCTGGAAATGTGTCAACCCTAGTGAGGGTCCTCCTGGGAGTTATGGAGGCTCTGGGATGCCCAGGAGAGCCCCTGTGCTCCCTGCCAAGTGCAGAGAGGAGTGGGCAGCCTTGCAGCCGTGGGGCTCCTGTCACACACTGAAGCTAAAATGCCTAGAAGGACAGCTTAGCTGTACCTTTTTTTTAATCCTGCTTTTTTTTCCCCCTTTGCCACACTTCAAATAATTTGATGTTGAATATTTAAGACTGTGTTGTTGTCTTCAGTTCACCTCATCTGACCTCAAGATCTTCAGGGTAATAGCAGATGATGATGATGATAATGCTCTGCTGTTCCACAGTGCCACTTCTCGAGGCTCTGCGAGCCCTTCAGCAACATTTACTTGTTCAGGCCTGCAAGCCATCTAAAGTAGGTTAATTTATTATTCCTGCTCTGTGTCTTGTGAGAAGCTGTGACCTGTTCAAGTGAGCTGGAACCACTTGTGGGCTTGAACTGTGGGGCAGGAGAGACCCTGGGTGCTCTCAGCACAGCTCCATGTCCCAGGGAAGGGCTTTTCCTGGAGCATCTGGCATGAGGGCAGGCAGGAGGTGAGGCTAACCGGGGAGGAGGGAAGGTCCCTGAGGAGCTGAACAAAAAAGCTACACGTGTAGCAGTAGATAACAAGCTCCCAGACTTTATCAGCTGGAGATTTGTATCGACTGCTGCAAAAAGGATGGTGATGGAGCAGTAGTGTATGGATTGGAGATGAGGATGCTAGGTGGGAGGCTGGGTGAGCTACCAGGGCTCACATATTGGGGGGCAAAATCCTCCATTCCTAAAATTAAGGCTGCCTATTTGCCTGGCCACCCTTCCAGTGCAGCCTAGCTCGTGTTGGCCACAACCCCTTGATACCAAGAGCCCCATCTCTGCATGGGGTGGAGAGGCAGGGATCAGGCAGGGGAGGATCCCCCTGGCTCTTGGCAGCCAGAAGGGAATGGCGAAGCCGTGGGAGGAGGGCAGGTCACTCCTATTTCCTCTGGGATGCTGGAGGCAAGGGGCTCTGTGGCTGGGAAGGGAGGAGCAGCACAATGGATGCTCTGACAGAGCAGGGAGTGCTCGGTCTGTGCCCCAGCTGCCTGTGCAGAGGCTGCTGGTGGGGATGGGAGGGCTGCCAGCCCTGTGGCCCTCCAGGGGGCTGTATACTTGTTTTTCTTCTCTGTGACATTACATAATGCGAGGTAGAGAACGTTTGCACGGTGCCTGTATCGGTCCTTGGGGCGCGGGGAGAAAGGGAGGAGGCGGTGGATAATTTGAGGCTCTTTATTAGACCAATAAATCATTTATAATGCACCAGCTCTCAGCCTGGGCTCTTATTGCTCATGTCAGCCACAGGATGCTACCTGGTGACTGAAGCAGGCAGAGCATGGGCTGGCTCCCCTGAACCTGAGGGGCAGAGCTGAGCTGCACAGGCCTCAGGGAGAGGAGCCCTTGTCCTTCCCAGGCCCTGGGGACAAACCCCATGCAGCTGGTGGCAGGCATTTGCCCTTGCATGAAGCCTCCTGCAGCCAGAGTGAAGACAAAGCATCAGGAGCAAGTCATAAGTGAGGGATCAGGTGGGCACCTGAGGGTGGGTGGGTCACCTGCCCTCCCCACACCACCTGCAAGCAGAGAGAGCAGAGATAGACATCACCCCTGTGATACACCCTAATGCCTCTGAGCCTTGGCTGGTGGGAGCAGAGGGCAAGGCAGGTATTACTGGTGCCATTCCATTACAAAAGGGCATCCAGTGCCTCTTATCTTTGTGTTTTGGTGGAGCTCAGTGGAGCCTGAGGCTTGTCAGGCAAATATCTCTTGGATTTCTGGTGTGCTCGGGCTGCCAGCGAGGTTGCTGAGGAGGAATGTCACCCATCTGGGAAGGGTTGTGCTCGCCTAGGCACCAGCTTGTGGTTTGCCACATTTCACAGCTGTGTCTTGTTCAGGTTGAAGTCATCAAGTCCTGCAAAACTACACCTTTCAATAGCCTTCCTGTATTCTCATGTGCTTCAGACAGCAGCAGTTGGCTTAATGTTTTGACAAATGATATCCATATTGATTTCCCTCCTCCTTCTCCTTTCCTCCTCTCCCTCCTTCCACAGCAAAGAAACCACTTTTGATAACTCATCTCTGGAGCTAGGCAAACACAGCAGAGGAGACAGATGAACTCTCCTTTTAGGGGAGTTCACACCAGGTTGGGCTCCCAGGTCGTCTGAACAAACATCTTTCCTTGTTAAGCAACCAAACGCTTTAGGAAGGGGCACCACTACATTGGCAGAGCACGTGCTCCTGCTGGTGTGCTGGGATTTAAAGCCCCTCCACCCAAAAAATGCTGAGCAGCTTCAAATAAACCCAAAGAGGTTCCTAATGGGGAGCAGTAAATGTAAAAAATCCTAATAAATACCATTGCCTCTTACGAAATGCACATTTGGGGTGGGGGGAGTTGCACAGCACTGATCCCTCCCTGTTTCTGAGGGATCTGATTTAACTGTAAGCTCTTTAATATGTTCTTTGTGTCCTCATGGATAGCCTGATGGAAGCAGCAGCTAAAAGCAAATCACAGGGTGAGAAGGTGAGTCTTGCTGGTGAGAATTAGCAGTGTCAGGAGGGAAATATCACACACCTCGCCGACTGAATTATGCATTATGCTGCAAAATCCCTGATGTCAATAGGCAAATGCTGTTCCTGTTGTTTTGCCTGTGATGATTGGCAGCAAAGGAATTCAAATCACATCCACACAGCAATTGTCCTTCTGTAACTAAGTCTCTGCTATTCAGGGGGGTTTGCTTGTGCAGGCAAAATCTATGCAGCACGGTGGGTGCTTTAGAAACAGGTTTGGAAAAGGGGGATGAGAACATTTTCATTCTTTTAACAATACAAAATGTTGTCAGGTTAGCCTGTGCTGGATGTGGCACCTTCTCTTTTTTTCTCATGGGCACTAACCTCTAGGTATTACCTCAGACCTTGGGAGGAAAAGGAGAGGTCCATACCCAGGTATTGACAGTGAGTTGGGGCACGTGCCTCCATGGAAGGACTTTCACCAAAAAAGGTAGGAGGGTGGGAAGCAGAGCCAAGCAAGATGTCATCCCCAGTAAAAGCAGTAGTGGGGTCATCAGGGTCCCCTCTCCATGTGGCTGGACCAAAAGCACTGTGAAATTACATGTAATAAATGGTAAGAAAATTATTATTTTAATGAACACAAGATTGTTAGAATTCCCTGCAATTAGATCTTGCTAGTGTGTTTGAAGAAGAGCAGATAACAAAGCTAGAAAACAGAATCTGCTTTTATTTGCTGCTTAAGTTGCCTTTGCCCTGCTACCAGGAGACATAAATCAATTACTAATTGCATTCCTAGTTTGAGGTGCTGTGAGCATTCATATGTTTAATCTGTCCCGGGTGCTTTTAGAAACAATTGCACAAAGGTGAGAATGTGAGTTGCACAGAATTTTCTTGCTCCTGTTAATATCTTACCTTTCACAGAATAAGGCTGTGTGAAAATCTGTGGGTTATTTTTTTTCTGCTTGGTGACAAAATGAAAAATTTGGAATGAAGAAAAACAGACATCTGGGGTTTAAAATAACATTTTGTTTGCATTCTTTGGATGACACTCTCTTTCGGAACATAACTTCATCTTGAACCACCACTTCAAGATGTTTGGGAAACAACTAAACAAATCCAAAAATATTTTACCAATAACCTACTGCATTAGAATTGTTACTGCAAAATGGAATTTTATTGCCTCCCCCACCCTCTCCAAGTGGAATAACCCATCTGCCTAAGGAATGCAGCCCTTCCCAGGTTATGAGCTCCTGAGAGGATTGTGTGATAGAAAAGAAAACATGGGTTTGATTAGATGGAGACTACTGAGCCCTCAGCCCCCTGTGGCACCACCACTGCCTGCCTCCCTGGCCCGTGAGCAAGAGGGGACACGGAGGCAGGGGCTCAGCAGGGGTCTGGGAGGAAATGTGGCAGGATTTCTCTCTGGGTCTGCCTGCTGCCATCCCCACGGGGCTGGCAGGACCCTCTGTCACTGCCTGGGACTGCTGGGAGGGGACATGAGCTGCCCCAGCTGCAGGTCTGGGGTGGAGACAGCTGGGAGGGCTGGAAAAGTGAGGGAAAGGAGGACTGTAGGTCTGAAATTAAGAGGACAGGGAGAGTGGAAAAGGAATTTGGAAATGTTGGAGGAGCCAAGCTAACTTGGCAGGAGAGGCTGTGTGCCTTCTAGGAGAGGTTGGATACCGTCAGCGCTGTCACACAAGCAACTTAAAGTGAGCCTTCTGTTGGGAAGAAAGAGTTAAAACAATTTTGAGCCTTGCAAGGCTCACAATCTCAAACTATAACTGGTGAAGCCTGGCAGCTGAGGATTATAAAGATAAGAGCAAGGGTAACACACAAGAAGGAGCTGGTTGTGGATCAGACCACAGAGTACTAATGACAGCTTCTCACAGGGCAAAAAATCTGGGATATAATCCCTGGTCCAAGGAGCATGGAAATCTTCCCAAAGCCTTTGCTCAGACAGAGATCATCACCAGTCTCCTCTCCCTGAAGCTATGAGTGTCAGCCTTTGGGATGCTGCTGGAGATGGCAGAAGCCCTTGCAGGTTCAGCCCCCTGGCCCTGGGCAGCAGGACATTGTGGGTGCTCTGTGCTGAGGGCACTGCCCACAGTGCCAGCAGCTGTGACCTGGCAGCCTCCCCTGTGCCCACCTGCTCCTTGGCTGCTCCAGGTCAGAGCTGCCTCCTCTCATTTCAGCTGCTTCACTGCACATCAGGCATGCTGGGGAGCCAAGGAAAGATGGGGTAATCCAGGTTCCCCTACTGGTTTCCCACCTCAAATGCTCCCAGTGGTCCTTAGCTGTCATTGCTTCTGCATGTAGTCTGCCACATCCCTGTCACCTGGCTGTCCTGCAGGTACCTGGAGCTCCTGGAGCAGGTCCTCAGGTGGGCAGTGATGAGCTGAGGGCATGCTTCAGGTCTGTGTTGCAAGCTGGAGCCCTGGACATGGATGTTCCAGGGCAAGGAGACCATGCTGGTTTCTTCCAAAAGTGTCGGTGCTGCAGGTGTGCACATGTATCCCAATTTCTTGAGCTGTACCCTTTGCAAGGCAGTTTTGACTCTGCCAGCAGCCTGACCTCTCTGTAGAGTTGTGCAAAGAGTCCTGTGGCTTAGATAGACCTGTGAAAATGATGGATTACATTCATCCAGTCTATTTCAGGATCTGATTTCTGCTGGTAAAAGCCAGGGGAGTATGTGGACGTTCACGTGGCTCAGCAAGAGACTTTGTCATGCTTTTCCCACAATCTGGACTGACTTTCCTGTACCTTTCAGACACAACATTAAAGACTCCACTATGGAAAGCTTGGAAGATGGCTCTGAGCAGAGGCAAACCTGCAGGTCTCCCACAGTTGCAGTAAGGTGGAATTGCTTGGCATTTCCCAAGGATCTGAGAAGTTTGTGACTTTGATAGCACCTGCAAAGGAAAGGAAAACCAGGCCTGTGCTCACAGGCAGAGGAAGAATTGAGCAGAGCTGGGGTTCAGGCTGTTCAAGGATGGAGTGAATAAGCTGCCCTCTGCTGCAGGTCACACACTCACACAGGCTGTCCCCTCCCCACACTGCTGAGTGCTTGGGCCCCTTGTTTTCTCACCAGGAGAGACAAGCCCAAAGAGAGTGAGGCTTGCAAAATGTGGGCTCCTGTCAACAGTGGAGACCTGTGAGATGTGCTGAGTCTGGGCAAGGAAGAGGGCAGGCACTCTGGGAAGAAGCTGCCTCATCCCTACATCACTCACCAGGACCAGCATGGGGTTTGTGCTCCAGCCCTGCAGCCTCCAAGCAAGCTTAGAGCAGCAGGCATTTACCTCTCTGCTGCCTACTCTGTCCTACTGCAGAGAGAATATGTCAAAACTGTGGGGCAAACCCATTTCAGACTCCATTGCTTCTTGATGGGAGCACACTTGACATCCAGAAACGTGCGTGGTGTGGGTGAGTCAGGGTCATGGCAATCCTGAAAGGGGCAATGTGGATGTGCTTGGGAAAAGCTGGAAAGACCAGAACTGTGGACATAGCTGGGATGCTTTGCTCCAGGCCCTCAGTGGAACAGCTCTCGGGGAGCATCACACAAAATAGCCCAGAGCACAGATGCCTATCGAGAGTCTTTTCTAGCAGTCCCTTTATGGAAAGGCCAAAACCATAAAATACTTCTCGGTGACTGTGATCTTGGAGCAAGGATTTGCTCTACACCACTTCCCTTTTGCAATGTGCTTTTTTCGTCTTCACAAAAGGCTTCCTTGGCAAAAGGGAGCTGCCAGCTGGCCAGATCTGGCCAAGGGGCTAACAAAAGTATTCAGCTCTACACAGTTAATGCCAGCAAAATTGTCTATTCAAAGAAAAGTCATAGTTTTGACTCTGTTTTTTCATCAGGATTTATTTCTCCAGGATTACTGCCAATATAATTTATTTTTTTTTAGCTAAAAAAGTAACAAAAAAAAATCCTAGCATGTTGAAGCCATACACTTTGAAAGCATCCATCATCCTGGCTGATACCACTGCTGATTCCCATCCATGCTCCTTTTGGTCCAAGTGGTCAATGCCTTTGCAATGCCACTTTCTTTCATCCCAGAAGTGGAGAGAAATGGTGACTTACCCCATTTCATTGAATTCCTATTTTTAAATGTTAAAAACAATTTAACTCCTGATGGCTATAATGACATCCCTGCCTCCCTTTCTCCTTCCCTTTTTAAACCACCTGGAAACCTAAGGGATGGAACTGGCTGACAGGATTCCTTTAATTATCCCTGCTCCCAACACTCATCTCTTCCATGGTGCCTTCAAGGGACACCACTGTGAAAGGTTCTGTACACCCAAGCACTACATCCACACGGAAGCAGAGAACAAAAAGGAAATGTCAGGAAAGGCACCCTTACAGAAATTAATAACAAATACAAGCAGGCACATTCCATCCGCCCCATTAGTCAGTAGTGCTCAGATACCATGGTGATGAGCCTCCCTAGAAATATTTCCACAGCAGCAAAACTGCCTTAAAGGGGCCACACAGCCTCTCTCGTGCACCTGGGCAGATCCCATCTCCGGAGGCACTGCTGTGCTTCCCAGACTGAGTGGCTGGCACCTGAGCCATGTGCCTGAGGAGGAAGCCAGCACCATCTGCTTTTCCTTTTCCTGTTGCAAGCACCGGGAGCTGCACAGCCCTGGTGTCACACCTGTCACTCTGCAATTCAACCCCAGGGAATTGCTGGGGAGGAGGGTGGTCTGCACTTTGCTGTGGAGCAGTTTCTCAAAACCAAGGAGCCAGGCAAGCACAGCATTCCTGCACATCCTCAGCATCTCCCAGCCCGAGCCCTCACCCAGCACAACCACAGACAGCAAGTGTGGAGCCAGACGTGTGCTTGTTTATCCTCCCAGAGGCAAGGGTTTGTGGGGCAGAGCAACACCCGATCAGGTTGTTGGGCATTTGGGATCTCCTGTTCACAGAGCCTCCAGAACAAGAAAGAGCCAGGCAAGAGGGGCAGGGAGGGGAGGGGAAAGAACCATGTGCTCAGATGTTTAGGTTACTGCAGCCAGCTCCTGCCCACGCTGGAGGAGAGCTTTGAGTTTCTTGCCCTTGATGTAACCACTGCCAGAAGTTTGTTTTCACAAAACCTTCTTGTATTGAAAGCTCCAGCTCACACCTCAGCAGCTCCTCTGAGAAGAAATGAGTAACCCTGTCATTAAGCTGTGGGCAGCATCACCTGGAGGGTGATTCTTCACACACCTGCCGCTCTTCAGAAATAGATGGGAAACTTTGCACTGCAAAATAATTTCAAAGGGCAGCAGCTCCAGTGGGATATGGGGCATAAAACCAGAGAGAAATGATCATGTGAAGAAAAGCTGACCTAGCCTTGATGCAGAAGACCCAGAGCATGGTTGCTCCTAGTGCCTGTGTAAACAAGACAGAAACCACTTGGAGCTGCTGACTTCCACATGATCCCAGCAGAAAGACTAGGAGAAGGAAGAAAAAAGAAAATAAAGATCTTTCCTATAACTTAGTGAATCCCTTGCAGCAATGGGAAGGAATGGGAGCCTAAGTTGATTGGGCTTGTGCCCTCGTTGGGCCCCCTCCCAGAGCAGCTGTAACCAATCAAGGTATGATAGAGCAGGGCAAGGCAAAGGCTGTCTGCAAATGCCTTGCTGAGCTTTCTGGTGTGGTCCTACAAGAGCACTTGGGGGTGAGGACTAAGCTGTTTTGGTAAAAACAAGATATTAACTGGTTGGACTGACTGCAGGGTGGGAGGAGATGAAGAGACCCACAGTCCTAACCAAGGAACTGCTGCTCCCTCACTCCAGGCAAGTCTTCTCTTCCCCTCTTTTCTCCCCCAGTGCATCTTGCACTCTTCCTGGCCTTCTAGCCTGGTGTTTGTACAGTAGTTCCCAAGCCCATCCTGGGTGTATTCTGTTCCCCTTAACTGCACTTTTTAAATGATACCTGGAGGTCCTCAGTAAATGGTGGCACTATGTGTGTGAGCAGTGTGGAAGCACAGTGCCTGCCAGCCCCCAGGTGCTGGGGTATGTTGTTGAGTTGCTTGTCTGCCCTATTTACATGGAGACTAATCAGCTCTCCATGGAATTTCTGTTTGATCCTTCGGCCTGTCTCAAGGGAAACACAACACTAACTGACAAAATATGTATATTTTGGCTTTCAAAAACTATTACACTTTGCAAATGTCAGCCAGACATTGAGCTTTGTGGTTGCCGGGGAAACATCATGGGAGATAACCTGATCGCAGCTGTGAGCTGCATCCTCTCCTCTCCTGGTGTGAAACCTGCACTTCCAAAAATGCCTGCTCTTGTCTTGGGGTATTTCATCTTTAGAAAGCAGAGGCTTGAGGAATAAGGTTATTTGCAGTCCAGAAGGCATTTCCTTCTGAAATGGAGCTATGTGGGGGGACTTGCTCCTTGGGCTCAAAGGCAATGGCTCAGGAGCAGAGGGTCTGTTGTGCCCTGATAATATCAGTGTCTGCTGGAAGAGCCACAACCCTGCTCAGATAACATGGGATAGAATCAATGGGGGGGGGGGGCGGGATTGTACAGTGTCAACCCAGGGTTTGAAAAACTCGGTCTCCCTGGAGCTATCAGCTCAGAGAATTGCAGGCTGGAGCTCCAGATAAGATGGATGGAGGCTCCTGTCTATAACCTGGCATAAAAAGGGCTGTGCTGAGTGGTCCCAGAGGCTGTCAGGGATCGAGTGCCTCTCGCAGTGAGGGAACCTCAAGCTGTTGTTCCCAACAGAAATGTTCCTGTTCTCCCCTTGCACATTATGCTGTGTGCTGTCAGGTGGAGGTGGCATGTCAGGGGATCTACTCTGATCTTCCCTCTGTGCCAGGCAGGGCCAATCCCCTTGGGAAGGCAAAACCTGTAAATGATTATAGTCCCAAGGATCTCTGCATGCTCCTCCATCCCTTGAAGAGGTGCAGCAGCCCTGGACACGGATGGTGGCGAGCTCTGGGCTGGGGCTGGTGGGACACAGGCCATGGGTGTGCCATGTGTGCTGGCAGAGGCTCTGGTGAGGGAGAAGGGGGGATGAGCACGTGGCCCCAGGGAAGCCTGATGTGTGTCTTCCCTTGCTGGTGTGACAGAATGGCACTTTAAAGATGTGAGATGCAGCTCTTTTCCCTGACACTCAAAGAGCCAGTTGACAAGCTGCTGTCAGGGAAATGTTGTCTAACTCCCTTTCCCCCAATAATTTCCCTGGTAAAACTGCAGTGCAGGGGAATCAAATGGTGACAGAAGCCAGTGGGGGAATAGATGTGTTTTCTTTCTTTCTATTTTTTTTTTTTTCCAAGTGTGTCTGTACTGGGAGCCATGTGCACATTGGTAAATCTCGCCGGTTCAAAGAAATGTTTTTAGTGTTCATATTCAAACTTTAGCTCTTCCCCCTCTGCTAAAGGAATAACAAAGCCTTGAAGACGCTCCCAGCTTGCATGGGATTAAAAAGGGATCGTGGCTGAAGTGGAAAACAGCATCTGATGTTTTTCCTTTGGGTGACATGTGCAGAAAGCCCCTCTGCTGCTCTTTTAGCTGGTGCTGTGAAAAGTCCTCTCTGATGAGGAAAGGTAAACTGTAGGTGGAGGAGGGAGAGGAGGGCTGTGGTTATACAACCACCACCTTGCAGGCAGACAGCTCATGCCCTGGGTCATGCCAGAATTACTGTGAGCAACCCTGGGAGTGGGGCTGACAGTGCTGGAGAGCTGCTGTGCACTTGGGCACAAGAGTGAAGCCCGGCCCTTGATGGTGTAGTTACCATTAACGCCTCCTGTTTGCCCCAGGCATTTTCCTTAGGTGGTTCATTGGTGGCTCCTGTCCTCATTTCCATAAAGGGATGAGGATTTCCTGGGTGTGCAAGGAGAGGGAAGGAGCAGAAAGGCTGCAGCTTCCCACCAGCTTTGTGCAGTGCAGCTGGTGCTTCTCATCACCTGATGCTGGAGTAGAAGTGTGGCTGCAGGGCTCCTCCTCTCATGCAGTGTCTTTCCTCTCCAAGGAAAGTCTCCATGATTTAATTTTATTAGAAACTTTTACTCTAAGAGCCCATCTTTGACATCCTAATGCCTGTCAGGCTTCATTAAGGGTTTTTAGAAGGGGCTTTCCTTACTTTTTAGTCTTTCCTCTAAGCTCAGCAGCGCAGAGAAGACCTGATTGTGTCCCTCAGAGCTGTAACCATGACAGATTGGTCAGTCCTGTCTTAGTATTCAAAGTAGGGTGTTGTTCTCTTAGGATGGATGTGATTTGTTTTAAGGCAAATCCTTTGCTTTCCAGAGTGTAACAGCTGCTTAGGCTGCATTTGCTTGGGAGCTGAAAACCCTGCAAGGGTTTGTCCATGAGTTCTGCCTTGGATCATTAGGATTAATCCAAGCAATTGCCTCGCCCTTTCCTTGAAAGGACTTAGGCCCATTTCACTCAGTGATGAATTTGGCCCCAGAATTTAGGTCTCTACTTCTTTCGTACCTCCCATCCTCAAAAAACCCTTAAAAATCAGATATCCTTTGGTAAAAGAGCACTGTAGTTTCTGCATAGAGCAAATAAGGCAGAGGGATGTGAAATTCATGAAATGCTGATTTTCGCTTTTTTTGTTTGTTTTGTTTTAAATAAGCTACATCAAATTCCTTATCACTCAGTCCTTAGGAACTGCCTTAGCACAGTGGAAGAGCTGATTGCATAAATGCCAGCTGTAACTCTTATTTTGGTAACAAGGCATTACTAAAGGCAGATTAATTCAGTGCCACGCTCCGATGAGGCCAGTGTCCTTTTGTCTGGGCCTGGCTTAGGAACCCTCTGCTACCTGGTTCTTGCTTTCAGCCTTGCATGTGGGGACTGTAGTAGTGGTTCAAAACACACATCTGTTATTGCAGCAAGAAGTCATGAAGGGTGTGCACATATAGGTTAATTGTCAAGGGAAACCGACTTCAAGTACCATCAGACTGTTTTCAAATGTAATCGTGACATCTAAGAGGATGATCTTTGAGAGATCAGAGAGTGGAAATTATTCTCTTGCTTTGCACATCTGAGTGCAGTTTGGCTACAGTCAAAATAGCTGTTTCAGCCTACACTGTCAGTTTGCTCTTATCTCCCTTTCCTCTTGTTGTATTATTAATAATAATGAACAAAGTTAAAGGCGGCGGTAAAGACCCATCAGCGTGGGGCAGGGCTGGAGCCAGCCACTGCCTCTGAGCCATTGTGGATGGTGACCAGCGTGTGAGTGCCCCTCAAAGGGGCAGGGAGCTCTTTGCCACGCTGCCTGAGGGGGTTTGAAAGGCAGGACAGCTTCATCTCGCTTCCCTGTCTCCCCCTGCACAGCTGCATTTAGCAATGGAGCTGGCAGCCTTAGAAAGCCACCAGGACTAACCCAGCTGCCTCCCTGGGTTCACGGGGAGAATGACTTTGTAGCTGCTCTCAGCCAGTCCATTAATTGCACATAATAAGGCATTTAGTGACAGAAGGATGGTTGATGAGCCTTAGCTGAAATAACAAGGGCCTGCCAAGAGCTGTGCTTCTTTGTCAGGGAGGGCTGTGGAGGGTCCTGAGAGCAGAGTTGGCGCCGTGCAGGGATGAGAGCAGTGGGAACCTGCTGCTCCCTGATCTGGAGGGCTCACAGGTGGCCCAGCACTGAGCAGGGAAGCACATCCATGCTGAAGGACTGGCAGGGCTGCTGCACTCTGGGGACAGCAGGTCCTGCATCTCCAGCAGGGTCTGCCTGATGAAAGCCATGGGGAGCTGCCCCACTGCCACAGGGGCACCTGGAGGCTGCACCACCAAGCACCTTGTGTGAGATGAGCTGTTCCAAATGGGCTGGACATGGGACCTCCCTCCCTGTGAGAAAGGGCAGGGCAGATTGCATAGGAAACCAGTGTGGACTGGGAAACTTGGGCTCTCTAGTTACCAAGCTGGTCCTCTTGGTTTTGATGGGAAAATGAGTAAAGGGTTGAGGTGGATGCTTGCCCCAGCTTGCCCACAGATTCTTTGTGGGCTGCCATGGGCCCAGAGAAGAGGAGGACAATGACATGGCAAGGGGATGCACTGGCAGCTGTTTCTGCAGGGAGGAGTGTCAGGGGTGTCCATGCGATGCAGCCAGCCCTGCTTGGAGCAGCTCACCCCCTCATTAATACAGCAGCTGTCCCCACAGCACCAAGCATTTCTCCAGCATCAGCCCCTGGTGTTGTGGGGCTCCCTACACCCCATTCCCAGCTCAGCTCTGTGGGGAAGCAAGGCCAGGAGCTGTCACATCAGAGCCACACAGCTCCCGTCTATCAGCATCCATGCTGGGAGAGCCCAGCCTGAGGAGGTGATGAGGAGCCCAGGATGGTCCCCACAGCTGGGGGGAGAGCAGGCTCTGCATGTCTGTGCACACAGGGAGGGTCACCCTGCAAGGGCAGGGGTGTATCTCCCCAAAATAGCCAGCCACACTTGCAGTGGGCACATGCAGGCAGTGCCTGGAGCCCACAGCTGGAACATCTGCCTCGGTTTTGGTCTGTGCAGCTGCCTGGCTGGTTGGCACATCCCTCACCTGGGAGAAGGTCTGTGCTAGCAGTTGGCAGGAGGTGCTCCTTTGTCTGAATGAGCACTTGGGAATGTCAACATTTCTCCAGGCTAGTTTGCTGTTCTCCTTACCTATTTATTTTAATGGCTCTGTCGTGTGCAGCACTACTTCTTCTAGAGGGTCTGGGTGTTTCACAAAGGGACATGAATAAGTATTACCCCTGCACAGAGAAGCAGGGGTACAGCACAAATGGCTGCTTTGAGCACAGGTCTTCCAGCCCTGAAGTCTCACTCCATCATGCTAAGTCCAGAAGGAACAGGAGGCAGGTCTGGCACAGAAACCTGCAAGAGAGGGAACAATTCCAGGTCAGATTACAGAGGTGAGTTATGGCTTGTATGAAAGGTCTTAGGGGAATTGGCAGCCCCGCTGGCTGTGACACCTCTGGGGATCTTTCATGCACCCCTGTACCACGGTAGAAGGGACATTATCTGTCCCTCTGCTCAGATGGGAACATTCTGGGGGAGCTGTCCCACGAGCTCAGCAATGCCATCCGCTCTGAGCAGTGGGTGTTAATGCTGCCACCTTCATTACTATTTTTAATTAACACCCTGTCATGACTTGGCAACATTCTCTGTGCCTCAGGACGTCTGGACAAGGTCTGGCTACCTTCCTCCCCAGAGCATTCCTGACAGCAAGCCCAGGGCTTGGAGGCAGACAGCTCCTTGGTGACACAATATCAAAGCTCACAGTCAAACAGCTGCTCCTGCCTGCACTTTCTCCTCTTCCATGTCCTTCCAAGGAGAGAGGCAAGGACCTGGCACAGCTGGCCTGCCCCACAGCTGGCAGCAAGCCTTGTGCTGATGTTTTGGGCAGCCCTGCTCTGCTGGTGCGCCTGATTTGTTGTACAGCTGAAGTGGAGAGGACACGGGCTGATGTCAGATCCTCATCACCTACCCACAGCTTCTGTTCTTTGCTCTGCTTCTCTCCATCTCCTCTCCTTCTCTTCCTCTCTCCCCAAAGGCTTCAGCCTCCTTCTCCTGCTCATCCAGTCTAGACAGCCTTGCTTTTACAGAGTTTTTGAGGTTTTGCCTTGAGCTTTTCAAAACCTGCAGACCTGAGGCATACAGTGCTCAGAGGAGTGTGAAACTCTGTGGCCAGAACCCATGGCTTTTGTTTGCTTTTCAGCAGGGAAACACGTCTGCAAATCCTCACATCAGAAGTCCTGGGTAGATCATAACAGATCTTTGGTAGGATGCAGGGAAGTGGAATGTGTTCATTCACAGAAAATTGCAACTTAAGCTGGCAAATTACTTTGATTTATTCCAAAACAAAGTGTTACTGTTGGTATGGAGGGCTTTTTTTTTTTTTTTTTTTCTTTTTCCTGTATAAGTTGGGGAAAGAGGAAGATTTGTCACACTTGTGCAGCCTAGATTTGGAGGGAAAGGTCTTGACCTTGCTTCCAAAAGGGGAAAAAAGAAGCATCAGGGCTGGCTTCTCCTGTTGTCTTGCTTGACCTCCTTGACATCCTGCCTCATCCAGCTGCAGCCCATCATGGAGAGGCCCCAGTTATGTTGCAGGCAGGTGGTTGGAGGCTTTGGCTCAAGAGGCAGCAATCCAGATGAGTTTCTGGGCATGCGCTGCCCTCCTGCCTTCCCCACCTCTGCTGAGTGCAGGAAGAGCTCCCCCAAACACAGCAGTGGCTGAGTGAAGCTCTTGATCTCCAAGCTTTGACCAGGCATGACTCTGAGTCACAACCACGTGGATTATTAGAAAAACAAAGCAGCATCTGCCTTGGAAATCTTTCCAGGAGGGCTCTGCCATTCCTGCCCCCAGCAGCAGAGGCTGCTGAGCACATGGCTGCCCCTGGGCATGCACAAACAACCTCCTGGCCCTCCCAAACCTCCTGCATGCCCAGGAGACGGGGAGGAGAGCTCTGCTCCTGGGCTGCCACAGCTGTGCACAGCATCCTTGACCTCAGTGGGCTGGGGCAGCATGCTCTGCCCTGCTGCTCTGTGCTGCTCTGAAGTCTGAGCTAAAGCAGGGAAGCCTGCCCAGAAGAGCTCACACTCTGGAAATTCAGATCCTGGTGCCTGGAGCTGAGAGGTTCTTGGTGGGAGGCTCCAGCTGTAGGACATCTCCATTATGGAGAGCTAGCTCATGGGCAGGGATTGCTGGAGCAAACTATTCTAGGAAAGAGCTTTAATTCAATAAGTAGCTCTTACCTCCCAGCCAATGCCAGGCCTCTGCCCCCTCCCAGCCCTATTGCTGGAAGTGCCATTATTCTGGCAAAAGGCAACTCTGATAGCTCTGGCTTCAGCAAAGGAGCACAGAAGAGCCAGTGAGCCTCTGGGCTTGTCCCCACAGTCCTGGGCTGCTCCTCTGGGCAGGTCTGGGGGTGCCTCCATCAACACCAGCCAGACACTTCCTCTCAGCTGCTTATTGCTCTGCCAGACCCCAAGTGCTGCAGCTGAATATTTCAATGCCAAGTGTCTGCCCCAGGCTGATTTATCTTTTTTCCTTTAAACAGAAGCTTCAGCAATAATTGGATCTGTTGTTTCTCAGAGCGAGACTAAGGAAAAATATGTTCATAAAAAATGCTGCTATGCTGGAGAAATGCAGTGCCTCTGGCCTCAGTGGACATCTGCATTCCCCACTCCTCTTGCTTCCCACATGGAGTCATGAAGGGATGCCCAGCTGGCCACCTCTGCTCCACGTGCTGTTCCTCATGTCCTGGATGCTGGAGTGTCCTTTGGAGGGGAACAGAGCTGTCTGAGCAAATCAACCAAACTCATTAGCTCTGCATTTTGTACCATGAGGACTAGTGGGTGTCTTAGTCTCACCCCTCTTTCTCTCTACTCTGTAGGGCTTCAGTGGGAAATCAGCTCATTTTAACCTATGAAATGAACCCTGGTGCTGAAAGCACGACCTCAGGAGAGCAGCCTGTGAAGAGACCTGTCCCTGGGGAGACAGCATGCCCGTGGCAAGGGGTACAGCCCCACTCCAAAGAGAAGGCTAAACCCATGTAAGGCCACACCTGTGCTTGTCAGGCAGTCCCATCCAGCCCAGCACTAAGGTAGGAAACCAGCAGAGAAAAGCATGCTAAAGAACCCGAGTCTTTTTTTTTCTCCCTCCAGTTCCAGCTGTTATTCTTTTGGTGAGTGAGAGGAATTCAAGCTATTTGTTCCTGGCTGTCAGACCTTAGCTTCTGGGCTGTTGCCTCTTATTTGTTTTTAGTTGCCTGGCTCCTCACAGTGATCTATTTCTTCCTGTGTATTTCAGTATTCCACCCTATGGGCAATGATTTCCCCTTTGTCACCAAAATATTGCATTACCATTCATCTGGTTTTTTCTGTGTTAAGTTTGTTTAGAAAGCCAAGGAACAAGAAAACCGGCACACTGAAAGGAGTTTCATCCCATCCTCTTTTCAGTGCTGCCTGCTACCAGCTCCTTTCTAGTCAGGTTGCTCCTCATCTTCAGTGCTCTCACTAATCCTCAGCTTTGCTGGCTTAACTGTTAATTTTCCTCTAGCAGGCATTTTCTGTGGAGTCCAGGCAGATGAGATCTGCTGCCATGCCTTTGTCTAGGGATGTATTTCACCAAAGCAGTGCCATCTGTGTAGAACATGACTCACCTGATGTAAAACCCACCTTGCTGGGTGAATTTTGTTTACCTTTGCCTTCCATCCAGGCCTTCCCTTCCCAGGAGGTGTGCAAGGCTTGTGTCCTGCCTGTGTGCTCAGGTCAGTGTATCCCTCACATGCTGTTCTTCAGCCTTCTAGTACCACATTTCCTCTTCCTGCCCTGCTTGCTACATCCTTTAGAATCCCCTGCTACCAGCCCTTTGCTTTATTCTGGCATCTCCCTCTGAGTTTGGATTTGGAGTTTGTGGATTTGGAGTTTGTCTCACTGTCTCCTTCACTCAGTTAAAGCACATCAATCTTTTACTGGAAGTGTCCATATCCAAGTCCTCCTCCCTATCAACCTTTGCACCTTTCCTCTTTTATTCCTGATCCTCCTCCTCCCTGAGAACTTGACCTGGTATTTCTTTCCATTAAGGTCAACTCTCAATTTTCTTTTTGACAAAACAAAATAATGTGAGCGCTTTATGTGCCTGCTGCAAAGCTTGGGGGTGGGTTTCCCCCTGGACCACTGAGATAATTTGGCTCCTTTCTAGATCCTCTCCTTCCAGCAATACTCTGAGTGTTGTTAGCACACTGGAGGCAGTGGGCTGGGATCCACGTTACCAGCATGGATCACAGGTGTATTTCACTTGCTTCCTCATTATTCCCAGTGGAATGCCCATTACCTCTGGCCACAGCTTTATGCAGTTGGCTCATGAGCTCCAAAACCCCTTCCAGAGCCTCTGCTTTCCAGTCACAGCACCCTGGGAGTCCTCCTGGAATTCCTTATTCCAGGAACAACTTTGAGTAGTAAAACGCCGTTTAAGCCGCCTTTGCTTGCTGAACTGTGGAGGCTGCTTTGCATGGCTGCCCTGTGCTCCTCATTATTCATCACTTTGAATCTCTTTGTCATTTATGCACTGTAACAGCACTGAGATTTGCATCTGCTTCCCAGTGCTGGAAGTGCTGGAAAGTGTCAGGCCTCGTGCAGCTCCCTAAAGAGCCCTGCTTGAAACACTCCCATGTGCAGATGATTCACCACTGACAATTTCTTGTTGAGATCTGTCAGCCAGCTCTTAATGTAGTAAACGTGTGGTTTATTGATATTATATACTGCTGATTTTTTAATCAGAGTGTTGTACAGCCGAGTGTCAAATGCCTCACAACAGTCCTCCCTAAAGCTGACTTGGAGCCAGCCTTGGAGTCAAGTGGTAGGTGTGATATGTGTCAGATAATTGTGTCATCTCATCAGGGCAGGCCCACAAATCTAGCTGAGCCAGCTGTTAAATATATTCCCATCCTCTGCCATCACTTACCACCACAAAACTCTTGGGAAATTCATTCCAGCTTATTGCTGCCTCCCTGTGTGCCCCCACATCCTCTGGAGCAGGAGTTTTGCTGCATCCTTCTTTCACACAATGTCAGCGTGGGCCTCTCCAGCGTGGGTCAGGCAGGGTGCCTCGTGCTCAGCACTGGGCAGGCCCCCAGGAAAATGGCAAGTGCAGTGTATGGTCCTCAATATTCTCTGTCTCCAAAGGCAGATGAAGGTGCAACTGTTCATCTAATGCCCCTGCTCCTTCTGGTGGGCACAAGCTGGAAACCTGGATTCTGGGGGAGCAGAGAGGATGCTGAAGAGGACCCAGTCCTGCAGGAGACGTTCACTCATCCCAGAGCTAAACCTGACACTGAGGGGCCCAACCAAACCTTTCCCTGCTGAAAAGACCAGTGATGCCATGTTCCTCCATGGCCCTCGATGGAGGCTCAAGAGACCATATCCTGGGGGCTCTGGAGGAGCTGAGGGGGACAGGGGACAGGTGATGCTCTGTCCCCTCTCTGCACTGCTCTGTAACTCTGATGCACTTGGGTAAAGTCAGCTGGTAATGGCATGCGGTGATAAATAGTGAGAGACAGGAGTTCCTTGCAAACAAATGAGCCTCAACTAACCTCATTTCTTCTTTTGACAGGATAACAAGCTTAGAGGATAAATTCTCCCCTGCCAGAATTTGTTCCTCTGCTGCCAGCCACCTCAGCATTTAGCAAAACCCCATTCTTTGCTCAATTCCAGGCTGCTTAAAGCAAAGGCGGGTTCAGACCACCCTCCTCAAGTTTTGGATTCGGTCCCACCAGCTCTTCTCCTGCAGCCTGGTTCTCAATCCCCTCACCTCTGGAGATGCTCCAGCCTCCCCTCTGCCTGCAGCTGGCAGGAGCACTCTGGGGCAGGATGGCAGAGCTCACACTGATCTGAGACCCATGGAAGCACTGGTGTGGGAAAAACCAGCTGGGTGCATCAGCAGCAAGGACATTTCTTCTCAGCAGTGTATCTGAAGAGGCTGTTCCCAGGCAGCTCAGCAGCACTGGTGAGTAAATTGGCAAGAACTTGGGATTTTCCTTGGGTGTCTGTCAGGTGTTGCTTGGTTTTGAGACATTGCTGGTGTTGGACACTTTGGAAGTGCCCCTCTGGAAGTCATGCAGGCTCTCAGCTGTGTGCTGTGCCTCTTGTTAAAGGAGCTTTCTCTCAGCAGAACTTAGAACCTCTCAAGAGTCCAAAAATGCCCAGAAATATATAAATATATAAATATATAAATATATAAAAATGCCCAGAAATATACAAAGTACTTAGGAAAAGAGGCAAGGTTTGCAGCAATCTGGGAAGACCACCCAGAGGCAGAGGAGTTTGGGATTCTCTGCCTGTGAACTTGGGGTTTTGGAGTGCTCTAGTTATCCAGCACCTCTGAAAAACCCAGCTGTGAGATGCAGAGCAGCAGGTACATGAGGAAAGGCTTCAGTAATTTGCTGTTTAGCAGCATCCTGAAGAGACCTTCTCCTCCAGGCTTTGAGTGCTGGGTATAGGATTCATCTGTGGTGGCCCTTTTCACAGTTCCTTTGTTGCAAATAAGAGCCTTGACCCTTGTGTTCTCTTAGGCAAAGGTACTGGGTAAGAGGACGTGTTTAAATAATTAAAAAGAGCTTTTCTCCACTCATGGTCACTGCGTCACAGCCTCGCTGAGCACAGCTCTGTGTGCAGTGCTAAACTGAGCCCTTTGCCAATTTCTCCCAATTGGTCAAGGCCTTGAAGAGTGAAATCAGCAGCATTCAAAATGAAGCAAAACTCTGCCAGCATTAGGTTTTGTTACAAAGTGAAATTTGCCCATGGTTAATTTTGAGGGTTTGTTAAGGGGCACAGCCTGGGCCCCAGTCCAAGAGGTACTGGCAGGATAAAAATCCTCCCCACACCACCAAGGCAGACATCTCAGGGGCACCATTTGCAGCATGGTGGTCCCTCTGTGCAAAGAAAATAGCTGTCCATTTCAGCACAGGCTGACCTACTGCCTGCTCAGGGACTGGCCTGGCCTGTCTGTCTTTCTGCAGAAGTGCTGAGCGTGTACAATTCCCACTGACTTCTTTGTGGGTTTGACAGGTTAGATCCATAGTTTGGGGGGTTTTTTATCACATCTGGTGACATCTGAAAAACGACAGATTAAAATACAGCTCAATCTTAACCCTGCCTGCAGATTAGCATTTTAACCAAGCTCCCAAGTGCTGGATGAAGTGCATCAGAGCACCTTTCCTTACAAGAAACTACTGCTTGAGTGCAACTGTGATGCAAGAGCAGATCAATCTGCCCCTTTAGATTGCAGCTGCTCTGAAGTTTTGCACTTGCCCTGAATACAGAATTCAAAACAAAGCTTGAGAGCCTGTGTTGACTGAGAATAAGGTTTGTGCAAACCCCTGCCAAGTGATAAGGCAGCTCCCCCTGGCTCTGAGAACGGAGCTTTCATCCCCAGCCACGCTCAGGTGTGAGGGGAAGCTGGAGCCTCCTGTGAGAGCACCCAATCCTGCAGCTCCTGGGGTATGTGGAGACTCTTGAGAATGCAGACTGGGTGTCTTTCACCTGTGGTTTACCAGGGAGGCAAATCAACAATTTGCTTAAGAAAATATCTTTACAATCCAGCACATCGATTATCAAATGTGTAATGAATGGATGCTTGAAAGGTGCCTTGGCTTTGCATATCTAGGTTTGAATTCTGCCTCCACAGAGATGATGTGGTTTTCCCAAAGCTGCTTCCTGCTGTGTGTTAGAGTGGTCACTGGGGCTCCAGATTGCAGGAATCAGGTAGGATGTGCCTATCTTTGTTTTCAACAAAGGGACAGCTTTGCCCTTTGCAGTGCCTGCAGAGCAGTGAGCAATGAGTGTTTGTGGGAATATTGGGTAGCTGGGCTAATAACCTGCCCAACCTTGCCTGGGAGAATCCCTGCTGCCCTTGCAAGACAGGAGTGAGTCTCCCTCTGCAGCTGGGAGTCACCTGCCTGCAGGGAGTTCCACAGCAGAGGGCATGGGGAGATGCTGTGGCTGGGGGAGGCTCTCCCTGCCTGCCTCTGTGCCCTCTGAAGGTGCAGAGTTGCTGCCTCTGCTGTGAGTGTAGGCATGAACAGTCCACAGCCATGCAAAACTTTACCTTGAAACTGAGACATTTCCTGATACAGCTGGAAAAAATTTGTGCTCTGTTCTGCTGCACTGCCCAAGCTACCTGCTTTCAAACATCCCCCTACCTGGTGTCTGTTTTGGTGCTCCTTCTGCTCCCTTTTTCTGCTGAATGCTGCCCCTCTCCTGGCTTTTGTGGTGTTGTCCCTTCTGCAGCAAAATGCCTCTTGTCATCCCTGCAAAGAGGAATCTCAAGGCCCTCAGCTTTTGGGGACTCCATCATGGGGTGAGCTTCTACAGCACCTTTCTGTTCTCAGGGTGGGTACATCAGCGTATCTTCAGAGCCTCTTGGGAGGTTTCTGTAGAAGGAGAGGGTTTGCACCTGGAGCCTGGGTTCTCATTTTGGACTGCTCAAGGCCTTCTTGCTGGCAGAGAAGGTAGGAACTGGTTTCAGACTAACTCTGGGATTTAACTTTAGGATTCCCTTCAGGCGCCAGGCTTTGCCTGCCCATCTCCCCAGGACAGTGTCACACTGCACCAGCAGCAAGATCTGTGGCAACAGAGCTGCTGACTTCTCTTGCAGAGCCCCAGATACTGAGCCATCAAAAAGAAGTTAATGAGATAATCAGAGCTGACATGGAAACAAAATATTGCCCTCCAAAACTCTCCCCCTTATCGTTTTCCTGCACGTCTCAGTGCATTTTGTGGTTTTCTGCACTGCTTGTGCACAGCAGCCCTGATAGCTGAGTCCACACCTTCTGGAGTGGCCTGTCCTCCATTCTTCTTGCTCAGCCCTCCCTCATTGAGTCTGATTGACTCTGAGCCCATTGATTTTAAATAAGGTCTTGGGGGAAGGTCTGAGGGTTTTGCTCTGGTTGTGTGAGGCAGGCTCCGAGTTCTGCTTGGGAGCCACTGAGCACTGCTGCTCTATTAAATGATGGTCAGTGATAGGAACACAGTCATCCCTTAATACCCCAAATTGCTGCTTTTAAACAGGCAGGGTTTGGCTCCTGGCCAGATCTCTGTGCTCCTGGCAGAATGATTCATTACCTCGTTCTGGCAAATGTATTTTCATCTGCTAGTTTAAATCTGATTTCTAGTACTCTGTGTGGGTCTCACAGCTGAGGAATTTCCTGCCCTTTATCCGCCTGTTTTCTTCCAATCTGGGCTAAAATCAATACACTTAAATAAATAAAGCCATTGGGCTTGTGACTACCTCCTGCTGTGTCAGCGGCAGCACTAAAGCTGGGTGACCAAAGATTAGTTAAGCCATTTTCTTCTTCTTTAAGTCAATTTGCTGTTGTTGAGGCGTGCTAGACCTCAGCAGGGTGTGTTTGCCAGCCAGCAGCTCCAACAGCATGGCTTGGCATCCCATCAGTGGCAGCTGCCTCCCCTGTGCTGGTCTGTGGCCATCCCATCCCCAGCCCTACCCATCAGGGCTTGGGCTGAGTATGGTTTTCTGGCATCTTTTAATGCTTTGGGATGTCCTTTTTAATGCTTTGAGATGTTCTTTTTAATGTTTTGGGATGTTCTGCCACTGAGCTCAAGAGGATGTGGGCCACAGGATGTAGCCCTGTCCTTTTAAAGCCCTTCCCAGGTGTGGCTTTCTCTTCTGCTCTTCCCTGGCAGACATGATTTTCAGGTCTGCTGCTTTTGAGAGGGTTATACACTGCATGGCAGGGATTTCTCCCACAGCTCCTGTCTGCCCTGCAGAAGGGGAAGCTGGCAGGAGCATCCCACACCAGGATTCACACATCCATTTCTTCTGGAGCCACAGAAAAAGGGAAGGGTGGCATGAAATGAGGTCTTCTCTTTCTTCCCTAATGCCAGGAATTACCTCTGAAGCACTGGGTTCAAGGAGCAAAAAAACATACTTGATTTCTAGAGCAAGCCTTGGGGTTTCTGCAACCCTGCCCTCGTGTGTGGGGGGTGGACAAAATGGGGTTTTGTTGGTGAGCTATTAAGTGTATTCCCTGCCCAGGGCTGAGCTCACTGCTGTATGCTGGGCAGAGAAAACATTAGTGCAGTGGAAAACAGATCCTCTCCTGCCTTCCTGGGCAGTGCCCTCAGCTCCCCACAGAGCCCACAGTTCTTCACAGAGCCCAGGAACTCAGCTTTGCATTCATGTGAAGAACAGAAATTGTGCTCCTGGGCCTCAGCCTGGTGCCAGCTTCCAAATTACAGTGTAAGCCCTGCTCCAAAGGTCTCCCCTTGACTCAGGGCAAACGTTCAGAGATGTCTCTGTGCAGCAGCTGCAAGGATGGAAGGAAACTGCCTTTTTAACATTCTCTGTATGTGCTGGGGTTTGGGTTTTGTGCTTTTTGGTTTGGTTTGGTTTGGTTTGGTTTGGTTTTTTTTTAAAGTAAAATTATTTTTAACGAAATTGAAAATAGTGACAAACATAAATTTTTTTATTAATAGAATCATAGAGTGGTTTGGGTTGGAAAGGACCTTTAAAGGTCATCTGCTCCAATCTCCCCATCTGCAGGGACAGCTTCAACTTGCTCAGGTTGCACAGAGCCCTGTCCAACCTGACCATGAATATTTCCAGGGATAAGGCATCTAACTCTCTGGGCAACCTGTTCTTAGGTTTTACAATGAGTGTGGTAAAACATTTCTTCCTTATATCTAATCTGAACTAGCACTGCTCAGTGTAAAACCCCCGGTGTAACACCCCTTGTTCTATCCCTACAGGCCCTGCTGAAGTGTGTCCTCATCTTCCTTGGCAGTCCCCTTCAGTCAGTACTGCAGGGCTGCAATCAGCTCCCTCTTCTCCAGGCTGACCCACCCCAGCTCTCTCAGCCTGTGCTCACAGCAGGGGTGTTTCACCCCTCTGATCCTCTCTGTGACCTCCTCTGGACTCCCTCCCACAGGTCCCTGCCCTCCCTGTGCTGGGGACCCCAGAGCTGGATGTGGGATCTCAGGGGAGCAGAATCCCTCCCTCAGCCCCTGCCCACGCTGCTCTGGATCAGCCCAGGATGTGTTTGGCTTTCTGGGCTGCCAGTGCAGCTGGCTGCCTCATGTCCAGCCTCTCAGCCTCCAGTACCCCCCGGTTATGCTCAGTGGGGCTGTTGGTCCATCCCTTCGTGCCCCAGCCTGTGTCAGTTCCAGGAGCCAGCACGACCCAGGACCAGCCTCGTTGAAGATCATGAGATTGCCAAGCTTGTCCAGGTCCCTTTGGCTGTCATCTTTGTCACACACCTTCAGGTGTGTCAGCTGCACCTCGGTGCCACCTGCAGACTTGCTGAGGGTGCACTCCATCCCTTTGTCTATGTCACGGATGCAGATATTAACAGTGCCTGTCCCCAGTATGGACCCTTAGAGACACCACAGGTCACTGATGTCCATCAGGACTCTGAGCCACTGACCACCACCTGCTGGATGTGATCTCCCCCTGCTATTTGCTGCATGATGAAGAACAGTGTCATAAAACATCTTTTTCCCACTTTTTCTTCTGTTATCATCTCCCCAGCTCTGTCTGCAGACCACTCTTGGGAGCAACCAGGATGTGTTACAGCCCAGCAGCTCAGCACAGGCAGGGAATGAAAGTGCAGAGCCTTCCCTCCCTCCATAACTGCAGGGAGTTGCTCTTCTGTGCAGATGGAAGCACTCAGGGGTTGCAGCACCAGGCTCGTGGCACAGAGGTCAGTGGGATCATCATCACTGCAACCTTGCAGTTCCTTGGCAGTGGGTGGGAGCCCCAGAGCCTGCCATGCCTTGGACTCTCAGGGCTGAGCTGGGATGCCCTGAGATGCCCAAATTGGCGAGGTCACCGTGCAGGAAGTCATGCTGTGTGTGACAGGGCTGCCCCAGGAGTTCCTCTGAAGGTCAGTACAGGTATCACAGGCTGAGCCCCCATCTGGAGAGATGCAGTGGAGTGGAAAGGAGACAGGCTCTGTTTACACACAGATACCTGTGCAGCCAGCAGCGTTAGTGAGAGGAAACAGAAAAGGACATGACAGTTACACTGGGTTTTCATTAAATATTAAATGGAGTGAAGTTTTCTGGAGTGTGCCTGGGCTGTTTCCAATTGTCTGTCTGATGGCATGAGAGAGAAGCCAAGTGGGTGAGCCCTGGGCCTGGAGGTGCAGGGTTTCGTGCTCAGGAGGAGCTGTGGTGCCAGGAAGCATTTGTGTGCAGGCTGCCCCAGGAGCTCATTTCACCCAGAGCAGCAAATCAAACCTCCTCCAGCTGTCCCACTGCTGGTATGGCCCAGAGAGAGGAGTTCACTCCTGCAGGAGTCTCCTGCAAGAGGTCAGGGAAGGGAGGAAATTGGTGCAGAGCTGGCCCAGGCTGGAGCAGCAATGGCAAGCAGCAAACACTTCCCTGGCTGCTGGCTGGGGATGGGGAATTAACCACCCATGTTCCCCCTTTCCACAGAGTGAACTCCCTGTATGTAGGGAATACTGGACAACTGCTGTCACTTTTTTTTTTTTTTTTTCCCTTTATTTTCCCCTCTTTTCCCCACTTTTCCCTTTCTTTTCCCCACTTTTCCCCTGCCCCAGGAGCTGTAACACAGCCTGGGCACAGCCCACCCATCCCACTGCATCTCCTCAGCAGCCTCGCCTTTCCTTGTGCAGGAGCTTAGCAGCAAGAAGGAATCTCCTAACTTGGATTGGGTTAATAAGTTAAAATGCAGAGCCTTAATCCCTGCTGCTAAATCAGAATGTAATTCAGCTTATAACCACAGCCCAATCCATGTGAATTACAATCACTTTAAATACAGCCAGGACTAGCTGGGATTTAACATCCTCCCAAGAGATCCTGGAAATGAAAACTGGGACACTGCCCTGCTCTGGGTGAACCTGAGGGAGCTGAGGCAGAGGGGCAGAGGGATTTGGGTGCCTCCCAGGCTCCTGTAGAGGGGGAACCTTGGGTGCAGCCCTTGGTCAGGGCACGTGGCTGAAGGATGCATGTGAGCCTCCTGCAAGAGCTTATCCCTGGGGAGGGGGACAGAGGCTGCCAGCAAACCCACAGCACTTTTATCTTTAATTTAGAATGTTTATCTCAAGAGATTCTTCCAGCTTTAAAACAGGCATAAGGAGATCTTCATTTGCCTGGCAGCATCTGGCCTCTGAAGGCAGGCACGCAGAGTACAGTCCCAGCAGCAGGGCTGACAGGGAGGGCTTGTTCTCTGCCTCCTTTCTCCCAACTTTAACCTCTGGCAGGATGAGCCTTGCCCTCCCTCTGCCTGTTTCAGGGAACCCCTAGAGAAAATGGGTCTTTCCAGAGCTTGAATCAACAGTGGGCACCTGGCAAGTGTTCCCATAAGTGCCTAGGAACATCTTTTATGCTTTCACTGTTCCTTGATGAAGTCCTGGCTTGCACAGCTTTGATGGGGAGAGAGTAATAGTTCCTTGTCTTCCTGCACCACCTCAGCCTGAAGAATGGGAGCAGCCAGTCCTTCTGCCACCACTGGCCCACAAGCTTCCCCAGGGAGCCTCAGGCAGCCTGGGAGCATGCAAATTCAAGGGTTCCACAGAAATTGAGGGTCTTAATGGATGCTCTCCCAAGCATTGAACTGGAAAGTCCCTGTGGGAACAAGGCATGACTCTTGTGGGCTGCCAGGCACAGATAAAGAGTTCAAGGCATCCAAGTTACTACTTAAATTAGTGGGTAGAGGTTAGAAAATGAGATCTTCTGCTCAGACTGGTGCCTATGTTTGAACCTTTTTTGGAAGAAACTGATGGTGGGTTTTTTTCACATCACTCTTTTTTGTGGTTTCCTTATATTTCTCTTTTTCCATTGGTGAAAGACCAGTGCTGTTGTGCTATCACCTAGCCAAAATGAGAATGCATGGCAATTTCTCAAAGCCTGGCACGTAAACTGCCTGGTGCACTGGGATGGAGAGCTTGTGAGTTTTCTGTGGGTGTGATGAGGGAATGGAAATTATCTGAGTTCTTGGGTGCTTTCCCAAACCCAAGCTAGCCAGTTTTCTATGTTTAGATACGGTTTACTTAGCAGCACTGCTAGAGTGGAGAGGAGAGCAGAGGATTGTCAGGCACCAACAATGCCTCCTGATGCAGCCTGAGACTGTTCCCTGCCCCAGCTCCTCACACAAAGCTCCCAGCCACACTGCTCTTGGCTCTTCACAGAAATGCACAATCAGCTGACCAATCTCCTCCCAGGCAGCTGGGCCAGCTTGGCCCCACCGTTGTTCTGACACCCTCCCTGTGTCCTCCAAGATGAGCCTCAGGGCCATTGTCCCTCTCAGCAGCTGCCTGGGCGTTTACCAGACAGACCTAAGGGTAGGGGCTTTTTTTCCTTCCCTCTGAAGTCATCAGAAGAGTTGGAATTTTTGCAGGGCTTCACAATCATGTTTTTAGTTTCCCCTGAGCTTTCAGAGAGAGCTGTGAGCAATGCTTCCCCCTACTTTTGCTGGTCTAACTGCAAAAAGGAGAGGGATGCTCATCTGAGTGTGACCAGGATGGCCTGGCCTTTATTCCTGAGATAGAGGATCACACCACTTCCCATCAGGGCTGCCATCTATGGGCACTGCATGTTGGAAAGGGAGGCCTCATCTTTCTGTGGATGACCCACAAAAGGTGCTTTGAAATGAGGGTAGTCCCAAGAACTAGCAGTGCAGGAAGAGGCCAAGCTGACCCATCAGGAGCTGGATGTGCTTCTTGGCTTTGCCCCACTGGTGCCACCAGCCAGGAGCTGTCTGTGTGAGGGTGAGAGGTGTGACAAAGTCCCAGGTGTGTCCCAGGCTGGTCCATTGTGGCTCAGGGCACGGGGATGTCACCTCTGTGCTGGTACCAGAGCTTGGGGCACCTCCTGCAGGGGACTTGGCTGCTGTGCTGGATGCCCAGGGTGATTCAGGTGGAGCACCTGCCCACCTTGGAGAGGGAAGCTGTCCTCCCACAGACCCACCCCAGATGGGATGTGCCTGCAGCTGGGCTGGGAAGTGTAGCTGTTTCCACCTTCCAGGCCTGGAGGTGCTCACTCCTCCCAGGGGATGTGGTGGATTTGATCTCACCTCACTCAAATAATTTGTTTTCAATGGGCATGCTGTCCTGGCTGGAGGTTCACGCTTCCTGGGGAACTTCTCTGTTCAGACCCTGCTTTGAGACTGCTGCTTCTATGCATGCCCAAGGATGCCTGGCTAGAGAACAGCCTGAAGCTGCCAAAGGGCAGTCTGGGAGGGTTTTGTTCTCTTGGTTTTGTGTAGAGGGTTTATAGGCTGTTTTGCAAGGTTGCTTTTGAAGGCCTGAAGTCTCTTCCTATTATGCTTTTTCTCAGGGTGAATGTTAAAGGGCACTTCTTCCATCAGGAGACTCCAGAGCTCTCACACTTGGCAGTGCTGTCCCTGGAGAGGGCACAGTGCTGTATCCCATCATGAAATCATCCCTTATCCCACTTGTTGCCACACACAGGTGGGCATTGACAAAATAATGCTTGTGAGTGACTCTTACAGGGAATTACAACATCTGCTCCCTCCTTTATATGGGTGCAATACTCTAAGGACCAAGCAATTCCATGTGAGTCTGGCCCCAGCTGCAGTGACTCCTGTGCTGGCAGAGATGTGAAGGCCATGATGAAGGTTTCAGGGAGATCATCCCAGAAGGGAGGAGACTGGAGATAGCAGGAGCACTGTGTGCTGATCCCTGCTTCCTGCAGTGGAGTCAATGCACAGAGGATAACGCCAGGACAGCCTGACCTCCTACTCTTGCCTTCTGCAAAGATGACCTCGGGAGCAGAGCACTCCCATCAGCAATCCCTGCTGGTGCTGAGACAGGGCAGGGTCCCAGACAGGCCCAGGATTTGATTTCTCTCCCCTGTTCTGGTTGTACCTCTTGGCTGGGCCACTGCTCAGCACAGGGATGCCTCTCGCGAATAACAAACCACCAAAATGCTTTGTCAGCATGGAAGCCCATCACACCAGCAGAGGCTGTGTCTGAGATGCAGCAGCAGTGCAGTTTCTGCTGAGGAACTCCCCCAGAGACAGACAGCTCCTGCATTATTAAGCAGGGTGCTGATGAATCCCTGTTAATGAGCCGTGGGGCCGTGGCCGTGCTGCTCTCAGCTCCACACTGCAGGCTCTGCCTTGGGGAGCAAGGGAGGATTGCTCTGGGGAGCACTTGGCAAGGCTGTGCTGGAAGGTTTGGCTGCTTTCCCCAAAACTTGCACATGTCCTGCCAGACTTGAGCTAGGTAGACGTGGAAATCCAATGCTGGCTCTTTGGTGGCTGTAAAAAGTGAGGTAAAATGCTGCCATCCCCATGGGCTTGTGACTAAAGAGAAAGATCTGCATTGTGTTTGCAGGGACCCCTGTGGCAGGGAGGAACGATGAATCTGACTCCGTGTTCTCAGAAGGCTAATTTATTATTTTATGATACTATATTATATTAAAGATACTATATTATACTAAAGAATCCAGAAAGGATACTTACAGAAGGCTAACAAGATAATAATGAAAACTTGTGACTCTTTCCAGAGCCCTGACACAGCTTGGCAATGATTGGCCAATGAGTCAAAACTCCCAGCAGAATCCAATGGAACAATCACCTGTGGGTAAACAATCTCCAAACACATTCCAAAGGAGCAAAAAACAGGAGAAGCAAATGAGATGAGACTTGTTTTCTTTTTATCTGAGGCTTCTCAGCTTCCCAGGAGAAAAATCCTGGGAGAAGGGATTCTTTTCAGACAATGTGAACGCCACAGATCTGTGTCTTGGTGTGTGCTCTCTGCTCTAGAGAGCAATGCAGGCCATGTTCTCTGCTCTGTTCTTAAATGGCTCAGCCAGGGGAGCTTCCTTCTTCTCTCGCTCAACAGATTTCCATGCTAGGAAAAATCTTTATCCATTTTCCATTATTTTTTTAAAGTCAATTTCATCTTGCTCCATTTATCAAATCTCCTTTTGGCTTCTGGATGCAATTACTCTCCCACTGTGGTCATTATACCTCCTAGGATACTTGTAGAAGAGGATTTTATACAGCCTTAGCTGATGTTTGGCCAAGAAAGGCATCTTAAACTCTTTCAGTTTTTGTTAAATCAAGCCTCCTCTGAGCTTTCCTAGCTGCACAATACTTTTTTGGCTGTTTAACACATGGGATGGTATTTAGGAGCCTCTGTGTATACAGAAAGACTGGTCAACCTCCAGTGCATCACACAATGCCTCTCCAGTCCAGCCTGCTCTGATCAGACTGCAATCTGTGTAAATTCCCCAGCAGTGCTGCCAAGACCCTTCACTCTGCACTGCAGACACCCTGATGCCTTCCAGATGCCACAGATGATGTCACATTCCCAATGCCATTGTTGCCTTCTGCAGAACAAATCTGATAACCCAATCTCTTTCTGCTGCACCCTTCTGTCTGCTGGTGGCTTCCTGTAATGTGACGTCTTTGGTGTTGATCTCCAAAGTTTGTCTGTGCAAGTGGAGGACAAAGCAAACCCTGCAGGGGCTGAGAGGGCTGGGTAAGATTGCACAGGAGTAATTTGAGTAGCATTTTTTCTGTTGGTGAGGTTTTTTTTATATTTTGAAGCAGAGCTTCCTGCAAATCTTGTAAGGAGTCTGTGGAGTACAGGCAATGTGGAGCTGCAGAGTTGGGGCAATGAAAAAGGAGCTGCACTGGAAGGGCACCAAATCTCCCAACAAGATTGTGCAACGTAATTGATAAATTAAAAATATTGAAATTACCTCTTTTATACTTTCAGATTTTAGGTGTGTGACAAGAAGGGATGCTAAGGTAGCCTTGAGGCCCTGGTTTTGGCAGCACAGTTTTGCAATGTCCCTCTAAGCTGACCAAGAAACCCTGACAAGATCTTGGAGAAGCCTGCAGCAACTGATGACCAGACCCAGAGGTGCTTTGGACTGACCCAGAGGGAGGTGAGATGGTTTGTTTTGGCATCGAGGGAGGCAGAGCTGAACTTTTGGAAGGGATCACAAAAGGAGAGATACACCAAATGGGCTCTCTGCCACCTGAGAGGAAAACTCTTACCTGTGTGCAAAGTGGTGCAGCCCTGGGTAAAACATCACTGGTGTAGGAGCTGAACAGATCAGATGTGTAACAATGAGAAACAGCACTGCTCATTCTGCAGGAACTGCACTGCAGAGACCCTCCTGTGCTCACTCTGTGTCCCCCAAGCAGAGGTGAGTTCATCTCCAGAGCAGCCTTGGGCAGTGCAGGGGAAACAGAGCCTGAAAAGGAGCCAGGAAGTCCCCGAGGGTGGGATGGGAATGGGATTGAAGCAGAGCAAGAGCCCAGCTTTCCTTCTTGCCTGCAGAAGCTGTAACTGTACTGACAGTCTGTGCCACGTGTTGAGTCCTCTGCAGGACTGAAATACCTTGCTTAATTGGTGGCAGCAGGTTATGCTATCTAAGTTTTGCAAGCCTATTGATCGTGCTCTAATCATCTCAAAAAAGGATCAGGTTTAAACGAGGCCTGGCACTGATCCCTGAGGTGCCCCACCAGCCCCTCCTCAGTGCCCTGCCTCTCCAATTACCATCCCCTCCTGCTGCAGCCGTCCTGCTGGCTCTGTCACTGTGCAAAGCACCTGGAAAAGCCTCTCTGAATTCCTTGTGAAGGCTCTGTTTCACCAGAGGGAACATTAGCACAGAGCCTGGGCTCTAATTTGGATATTGCTACTCGTGCGTGCTGTGCAGTGGGGCTGCTGCCTGCCAAGGGTCACTGTTCCTCCATCGCCCTCCCCACATTTTGGCACCATTCCCCAGGTTTGTGCCAGGAGGGCTCTCTCTGTAGGGCAGGGGATGCTGTGGGCAAGCAGCCTGTCCCCAGCACACCAGCTGAGAGGATGCTGTGAGGATGCTGTGGGGAGGTTTTGGGGTGCAGGAGGCCCAGAGGTGCTGTCAGAGAGCTCCAGCTGTGCCTTGCCCATGCACGGTGAGCCTGCTGGAGCAGAGCTGGCTCCGTGCGAGTGCAGAGCCCCTGTTCCCAATTAGCGCCGCTGTTTGGGAAGGGATATCCACTGCTGCCGATGTAACCCATGGCAACCATCTGTGGAACCGGCCTTCCTGCTGGCTGGGGAGGGGGAGATGGGGGCCAGGGCAGTGCGGGGGGATCCTCGCAGGAATTGGGAAGGCAGGGGGCTATGAGCATCCCCTCCCTCCGGGTGCCTCTCCTGCCCTGGCAGCGGCGGGAGGTGTGGGTGAGCCCATGGGCATCCCACGCAGCTGGATAATTTATGGGCAGCGGCAGCAGCTCACCGGCACTTTGTTTGCAATCTGCCTCTAAATATAGCCGTGTTCAGGGAGGGCAGGCGAGCTCCTGCCGCCGTCTGCCCGCCTCTCCTCCTCGCCGTGCCGGGTGGGGAAGGGGCCGGGCAGGCGGGTCACCAGCGTGGCACCTTCTCCATCCCGCATCCCACACACGCCCTGCCTCCCTAGGAAAGGGCACTGGTGAGACACAAACCTCTCGGGCTGGTGGTTAAACACTGGCGGCAGCGTCCTGCCCGGCTGAGACTGGCGGCTTGCCCGGCTGCACCGAGCCCGGCCGCTTCCCAGAGAATGAGCTCCCATGGGAGGCTTTCCCTCCCTGCTTTCCCTCCTTTCAGCAAAAAGTGCAGTAATTGCATTAGTCCTGACAGGGGTGTGACGCCAAGGCTGGAGCAAAGGATATCACCTCAGCTAACTCCCAAATCTGCTCTTGTCCATCCCCCTGCTGCAGGTGCCAGCCTTGTCGCAGGCATGGGGACAGGCTGTGGTGACAGCGCCCCAGTGGGGACACCTCCCAGCCCGGGACAGGGGCCAGGTGAGGAGGCATTCCATGGCCTGGCATTCCTCATCCATGCTCGTGCAGGTAAATGCAAGGCTCTCCATTCCAGGTTGTGAATTCTCCCCAGCCCTGTGCTGCAAACCACGGTTCTGGCCAGGGTGACACACCAGGAGCTGAACCCAGCTCTGAGGCTGGTGGGAAAGGAGAGGCACTGAAGTGCTGACGAGGCATTATAGTAAGTTCCGAGCAGAAATAAGAACCTACTTATGTTTTAAACATAACATTAATTAATAAGGAAAAGGGTATGCTGTAGATACTAAAAGCCCTCAGATAGCGAGGAGAAAAAAAATCTCTTTTGCCCATAATTTAGCAAGTGCCAGAGCACGGTTCCCTAGACCTAGATGACAGCATGGTTCCATCTGGGGAGGGGATCCCTCTGCAGTGGCACACTGGCTCTGCCCCACAGAAGAAGAGCTCTCAGGAAAGGGTGTGAGGGTGAAAGGAAAAGGTCATTTTCAGACCGCACCACTCCATCACATCAACATTAATTCCTGCTGGGCCGTTGCTTTGGATGTAACCGAATGCAGTGAAAAATGACTCTGTCCCAGTCTGGCAGTACACTTCAGCAAACCTATCTAATAGGTTTATTATAGTTTATTGAGCAAGTGTTAGCCCAGAGTAGATCAGAGCAACCGCCGAAATGCTAAATGGTCTCAGGAACGATGGCATTCCGGGAAGAATTATTGTGGCAGGATGGGTAACTCAGTGTCTAGGGCCCCATGCTACCTCCATCACTGTCAGAAGAAATAATGGCCAAATTTCCTCCTGAGCCTCATGGCCCATTGGACTAATCTATAGGGGCCAGCCTGTCCAGCACTTACAGTACCTTCAGCTCCACCAGCCTGGAGGATCCTTTTCAGTCCCTTTCTGTGAACAGATTATTATTCTCAGCATGAGAATCCATGATCCTGCTTCTCCTGCTACACACTGATTGGAAATTCCCTTCTCATGGTGAAGCAGCGAGTGTTACTGGGCCACAACCCCTGTGGGGAAAATGTGAAACTTGTGTCCCAGCTCTTGGTAATGACACAATTAACTCTGGCTGGGAAAGGCTTGAAAAACACTTTACTCTTTCTGAAAATAAAATCTCTCTAAGCCTTGTAAAAAAAAATGGTCTTGAAAATCTTCTTTATAGAGAGACCATATTTTATTACCAGACAGAGTTAACAGCAAGGATAGTTTACTACACCAACATAAAAGTTAAATGTCCAATTACTGTCTCTGGAAACAATGTTAGGGAGAGAGGAAAGAGCAGAAGGCTCCACCAGCATCTGCCTGCAACCTTAACACCATCCTGCCCACCAGATCCAGATTTCTTTCATTCAGTGTCCAAACCGAGGGTTTATTCTAGGAACACTCTCCCTGCAGAGGGAAGTTGCAAGAAGCCACCCCTCCTTTCCCTACAGTCCATTATTTATGTCCCTATCTTTTCAGGAGAGCTGTAGAGTGAAAATAGAGTGCTGAATGGCATCGTGGGGATTTTACAGCAGCTTGTGACGTTCCAGTGCAGGTCTCCAGAATCCCCTTATTTTATGCTAATGCAGAGTCTCTGTAGAGGGCTGTGGCTCCAGCCCCCCAGCATTTGTGAGACTCCTAATGCAGTGCTTGCAGGCTTATCTAAAACAGAGAGCTCTGCTGAGGAGAGGGACTCTGTAATCCTTATTCTCCAGCCTCTGCTTCCATCCCTTCTCAGCCAGTTGATAAACTTTCACTGCACCACTCTCCCAATTACTGAGGAGTGTATGAGTTCTCCAGCATCCCACAGCAGTTTCTCTTTTGGATGCTCTGTTTCTCAGCAGAATGACTTGCAACATGCTCTCCTAAGTGATTTCATAACAACCTGCAGAAAAATCCTGTACTTTTTTTCCTGATTACAACCCCCACCTCCCCATAACTAATGCACTATTTCTGACACCCACAACCTGAATTACCCTAGTGCACTCCCACAGAGACTGCATCAGATGTATTAATGATGCCTCCAACTGATTCAGCCCCTGGCACAGAACCATCTCCCCCACTCTCAGGTTATAAGGAACAGAGGTTTCCCTCACATTGGCCCAGCTGTCAGCATCAGCCTGGTCTGAATTTTAAGCTCACTGCCCCTTTTGGGTGTGCATGTGCTACCCAGGAGTACCTGCCTTGAGAAGTTTCCACTTGAAATACACCAGGATCAGGTATGGTTGCACGCCAGAAGGAGTGCAGAGGGTGGCAGTACCGTGTGCATATTCATATAAAAATCCCAGATAACAAATTGACAGGACAAACTCAGCTGAGCTTTGTGCCTAATGATGTTTCCAAGGAGTGCTGTTGCTGCTGCTTGCAGAACTGGGGGTGCCAATGGGGCGTGTAATTGAGGCCTCTACTTGGTGTGCCTTGGTGAGTTATTCCAGGCAACTGAAGGAGAAGGAAGAAGGCCAGAAGAAATCAAACGTGACCACACTTTTTCCACATGTGACCATAATTGTTAATGTTACTTGAGTGATAGCACAGGGCCTGATGGCTTCTGGTGCTGCTCTGTATTAAGAAGCAAAGAGGAACTTTGAGGCAAGTTATCCTCAAGCCTTGTCTTGTTATCCCTCATATCAGCAGGTAAGGGTATCCTTCCCCTCATCTCCTTTTTTTTGCTTTCTTTGAGTAAGCAGAGAAATTGCCTTTTTCCACCCCGTTTTAATGACAGGAGCCACGTGACCCTTCCTGGAGCAGCTGCCAGAGACCGTACTAGTGCAAGATCACCAGGCCAGCAGACTGACAGAAAATATGTAAGTAGGTTACAGGGGGGTGGGGGAGGCTTTTAAATACAGCAGGATCCACTGAACAGAGCACCTGTGAGGGGAACAGGCAGACACAGCAACACCTGCAGGGCCCTCCTCTTCCCCACACAGCCTGGCCCAACAGCCTGGCTTTAGGCCTGGGCTCCTTTGTAAAGGCTTTGGGGGAGTTCAGGCAGACTTCATCTTTCCTCACAAAATGTGTTTAAATTCAAACTTTTTAAGGGTGGTGTTTTGACATTTCACTAAATAGCTTAAGGACTGCCTTGTCTTTTGGGGAGAGGTTCCTCTGGCCACCTGGAGAGCATCCCTGGCATTTGACTACCTGGGTAATGTTTCCCTTCTCCTTACCAAGGTAAAACTGCTCTTAGCTACATGCAGCATGAGGAATTTTTTTTTTCCTTCAAATCTTGTATTTATATAAGCTGTCTTCTGACAGATATAGCCAAATCAAACATCTAAATAGGATTAATGCAGGCAGCTTATTACTGGCTCTTGAGGAAGGCCAGGAATTATGGTTATCAACCATAACAGTGAAGTTGGGGTGTCTGACCTCAACAACTTACATGTGAAAAATGCTATACAAATATCTTCTGAACTGGTGAAAAGTAATTTCATATTCACTGAATAACAGAGAAGAGTGCAAACTAAAATAGCTAGATCTGAATATCAGAGTATATTTTGGTTTTTTTTCTTGGTGACAGGAGGATGAACATAATTGTAAGTGAAATAAGTTTTGAGCCATATTTAACCCTCTCAACACAGCATCAAGACCAAACATAGCTGTGTCAATCTTTCCAAACATAAAAAATTGCCTGACCACAGAAAACTACAGGCTCTGTTTAGTTTTGGGTCCGCTCTGCTATTGCAAGGGAAATATTCAGCGATGTCTCCTGCCCTTGGATGGGGTTTAGCTGCAAAGCCTGTGGAAAAGCTGCCTAGGAGCCCCCTGGCTGACAGGGAGCCAGGTGGGGTGAGGTGTCCAGGACCCTCCACATCAGGCTTATGGCTGGGTGTGATGGCCCTGCACAGTTTTGTGCTGGGGAAGGGAGTGCACAAGGGCATGGTAACGAAGGTGCATTTTTTCCATTCCAGATGGCTCACTCAAATTAATCCTGCAGTCACTCAGACTGGAAGTACAGTTCTTACCTCCTGATGGTTACCAGCAGCCTGTTTGAGCAGAGCTGATGACTCCCAGTGGTGTTCTTGATGGGCAATGTCTCCATCTTTTAACACCATCCTTACAGACAGGTGATTAGTTCCCTTATTGGCATTTTCACCTGCAGGAATGAGAACTGAATGGGCTGAATGATCATTTTGCACAGTAATTTATGCATGTAGTCCAATCTAGCTCATACTGAGGATCTATTCCTCTTTTATAATTGGGACAAATTCCATCTCTAGAAGCTCTTCTTCCAAGAGAGGATGAAATATCTAAGCCATCACCTGTCTAACACCATTCAGCTGGTATTTATTTCTGACATGTTCGTGTCAGTAGAAGGCTTTCCAAGCTCACAGAGATATTGGGAGGTTTCATTTATACAATACTATGAGATTGCCTGATCAAAGGCATACAAGTGGAAATCATTACTGTTATTTTCAGACACCTCTTTAATCACAGCCTCTCCCTATTCATGGCAATCATTGCAATTGTAAATCAGAAGTGAGTTCCCTCACCACCTGGCCACTTGGTGCTCTTTTAATTTCTGCCTGTTGCCTGTACAGTGAAATTTCTCCTGCATCCTCCTCCACCTCTCCGTGACACAAACATGTGCACTAAAATTTGCTATGATAGCTCCACTTTATGTGGATTTGTTTCTGCAAAGAGAGGTGATATTGAACTTTCTGAATCTCTCCCACTAGGAAATGGGGATAATGCTTGGAGCTGTCAATGCAGGGACCATTCACCAGTGCCTGGCAACCTTGCTGAAGTGACTGAATTATATTCCCATCAGCAGAAAGTAGGAAATGAGTTACAGTGATTTAAACATGGGACTAGAGGAATTTGACCTTCTTACTGCAAAAAGGAATGAGCTTGTTAACACCCTGTTTCCTTGATGATGAATATACTTTTTGTCTGATCATGCACTGAGCCCCAGTGCTGGGGTAGCTTCTGGCCAAGAGAACTGAACTTTCTCCTTTCTGTTGTTTTTATGGGATTTGTGCACCTGATATTGTGGTAGAGCTGGTCTGGAGTCTCCCCCAAAACCAAGGGGCTCCTCACTTCAAGAAAGGCATTGAAGTGTTGGAACAAGTCCAGAGCAAAACAATGGAGCTGGGGGAGGGTCTGGAGCACGATTCTGAGGAGAGATCTGGGGGTGTTCACCTGGAGAGCTCAGCAGAGACATTTTCATCCTCTACTACCTGAAAGAAAGAAGGATGTAGCTGGGTGGGCTTTGGCCTCTTTTCCCAGGCAGCAAGTGACAGGAGAAGAGGAGATGGCCTTAGGCTGTACCAGAGGAGGTTCAGGTTGGACATCAGGAAGGATTTATTGATGGCAAGAGTGGTTAAGCACGGGAATGGGCTGCCCAGGAAGATGGGAAAGTTACCATCCCTAGAAGAGTACAAGGAATGGCTGGATAGGGCACTTGGGGCTGTGGTGCAGTTGAGTTTAGGTGCCTTAGGTGCTGATTGGTCAAGGGCTGGACTTTATGATCTTGGAGGTCTTTTCCAATGTTAATGATTCTGTCACTCAATGTACTGCCACTTCTTTTTTACTGCTTTCTCTGTCATCTGTAGAGACTTTGGGAAGTGTGGCAGGTGAGGATGGAGAACCTGCAGAAAGGCCTATGTGAAAGAGCCCATTAGAATAACCTGACAACTGTGCTGGAGATTCACTGGGGCCAAAGAAGACCATCTACTGCACTCCTGAGGCTTTTTTCAGAAGCTGGATCTTTTATTTCCAAAAGGTTACAAGCACACAGAGTGGGGTGGCTTTGCCCAGCAGCTCAGGCCAATCCAGCTGGACAATGGCAGTGGAAATCTGGTTTGGTTTTGAGCCTGGCTTTGATCTGGGGCACTGGAAACCATGAGAGTGCCAAGAAAACGTTGGCTGCCTCAGATGACAGCAAATCTCACACATCCTGACCGGGGAAGTGTCTCCCTCCCAGCAGCTGCAGGTACTGACTGTTTCCATGTGTTTGTCTCATTTGGCTGAAGTCCTCTGTGCCTTTTGTATAAAGGCTAAGGTGTTTCCCAGCTCCCATAAGCAGAGATCAATGTCTCAGGAGGACAGGAACGGGAGGTGGAACTTTCTCCTCTGAAATCACAAATTCTAGTCTGGGCCTAGGTCATCTGAAAGTTGTCATCACTTAGAATTTCGGTCTACTTGTATTTGCCCTGCATGATTAAATATTCATGCTGGGATATTGTGCCATGCACGATGAGAATATTCAATGTAACCTCACTGGAAAAACTATTCTGCAGATGTAGCCAATGTCCTGCTGCTTTCTGAAATGAATTCTACATTTGTCCATTCTCTAGCTTCTCTCTGATGAATGTCAGACTAGTCCCAAATGTCCACATGATCATCCCATTCTGAGACTGACTTTTTTACACAAAAACACCCCTTTTCTTGCCTGATCAGGCAAAGGGGGTAACATGCCAAATATCCTTCTCATTCCCCATGTGAGAATGAGGAGACTGCTGGGGAGCAAACCCTTTGCCCAGGATCACAGCAGAACAGCTTCCAGTGCAAGTAGCTGATGGCTAATTTGCTTGGGGCTGGCAGCCCGGTGCTTTCAACTGCCTGAACTTCGCTTAAAAAAATTATAGTGATTAAGTAAACACAGCTATAATGGAAATCTTTACTCTGCATATTACAAACCAAAATGGCCATGAAGGGAGCAATTATGAAATCTCAGGACTGTGGTGAGGGGAGGAATCGTTTGAGCTGTGCTGTTGTTTGTTTTTGTTCATCATTTATTTCCCCTGGGAAACTTGGCTCTGAAGCAGTCTCTGCTGCATTGAGAGATTCCTCACATTTTTGTTAACCCAAATTCCCATCCAGTCTTAAGCAAGATGGGAGGAAATATAAGGGTTTTGCATGAAATCACAAGACATGATGAACTACCTCGGGGAAGGATTCGTAGATCCAGCCTCCCATTCCTATCCTAAGCCCCCAGCACAAGTTGCAGACCAACTGCCCTCTCTCTTTTTCTGTTAGTCATCACAGTGACATGACTGATTTTACAAAGACTTAAGGGAGTGGTCAGGATAATCCAGGAGGGGCAGTGTTAAAGCTGTACTAGTGGGAAATGCAGTGATGATTCAGATGTGGTGGCCTCCTACCCTTTCTGGAGATGTGTGATTGGTCCTACTGAGTCTTTGTACTTGCCTGATTCAGGACAATTATAGTGTAAAGCTGCACCAGGCTTGCAGCTTCAGCTGAGTTTTGCTGATATTTGTTCAAGACCAGAGAGAAATTAGCTGGTGGACTAGTCAGCTGTTAGTAGAAAATTGACTGAGAAATAGAGAACACAGCAGAGAAATAGTTGGCAAATGATGGGATGAGCGGTAATTCCTAGGTAGCAAAAAGATTGATGCAATCCAAAAGCCCAACATACTTCCCAAATGTATATAATAATAGAAGTTTAAGAGCTGCTTCAAGGGCAGAAACCAACTTGGAGACCTTTTCCTTGACTTAACAGGCTTAAACAAAGACAGAGAGTCCAGCATTTCCGTTCGAGCCCTACTTAAAGCTGCAGATAATCTCAGTGTGGTGTACAAATATGACAGCTAAGCAAAGCTACAGGCTACCAACTGCTAATGGTCCAAGATCTCCATAGGAGGGCAAACATTCCCAGGTAAGGACTGAGTGGGCTTCAGGAATGGAGAGCAACCCACCCAGGCTTGAAAGAAGAGACCAGAAAAGTCTGGCAGTTCCCATCACGTGGCTGTGTGTTAGCTAAGGAAGAACAGTGCCCAGGTCACCATCCAGACTTTCCCCTGGCATCATGGTGAGCACATCCCAGAGATGGTGGTGTGTGAGGTAAGAGAACAAACTTTCCCCTTCTCAGGCAAAACACTCTCACTTCAGGTGCAAGGTTTCAGGGCTGAGCTAGCTGGTTGCCAAGGCAGTCTGGAGAAAGTGGGTGGTGTCTAGGGAGTAAAGGACTGAGTTTGGTGGGAGAGGGACTGAGGGATAAAGGAAAGGACTTAATTTTTAGGGACGGGAGTAAACATGGCAGGATTTTGACAGCAGGCTTCGGCTCTTGCCTCAGCAAACCAAGCAAAGAAAGGTAACCACAGCAAGCACACAGTAAAGGAATTGTTACTATTACTCCTATTGCAGGGTGATAATAAAGCACATACCTGCAGGTTGGTCTGAAACCACCTCCCCTGCTCACCCTCACTTCTTGTGGAAGCCAATTAAGCCCTTCCCGAAGAGATGCTACATGAAACAGAGGTTTTCTGAGATTGGTAGTGGCTGTCACCCCAGCAATAATCATAATGAATCACACTTGGGCTCCTGTTGAGCTCATATTTTCAAAGAGATGCTGGTTCTCCATCCATTCATTAATATTAATTAGCATGAAGTCACGTTTCATTTCCCACTTATGTGCCCAACCTGCAGCATCCTTGTGTGTCCTGTGCTGAGGAGCCAGATGCCATTTATGGCTGGCACAGAATAATTAGCTAATAGTTGAAGAATACGTAAGTTATTTAAATATTTATGCCAGACTTTTTACATTTTGGCTCCCAGCCCTCATCTGGGGGTTGCAATGCAATTTAGGGAGAATATGAGAAAGTTTTCACAGTTGTCTGCAGAAAGCTTTAATTATACATTCTCCATATGGGTGCAAATGTTTGATGTTATACAGATGTTGGCACCAAGCTGACCTCCAGGTACCAGAGTAGAAATAGCAAACTTCAGCAAGCAGATCAAAATCTAACTCCCTTGTTGGGAGTGGATGCTGCATAATGCATCAGTCATTCTTTCACCTTCTGATCCACCCTCTTTTGCTCAGAGACCTCTCCTGCCAAATACTTCCAGTCAAACCCTGCTCCTGGGGGCCTCTGGAGGAGGCTGGGACCACAGAGATGATATCAGTGAGAGCAAGGACACCCAGAACTCAGAGGAGCTGGGATTCCTGGTGTTTTGAGAAACTGAGGAGCGTATCCCTGCTTCTGACTCACCGTGTCACACAGGGATGTTTGTGTGTGTAATTCCTGGTGTGCCTCCCACTGAGGGGGCAGAGAAGGAGGCTGGCAGACAGGAATGACACAGGGCTGTCAGCTGGATTTCTCCTTGAGGATATGCATAGAACATCTACTCTGTTTACTACTTTATATGTGAATGACGTTGATCTATGAGGTCCCACCGAAGGCTGATTTTTGCTTCACTCGCCTACCTCTCCTCTGTTCTGACCTTCCACTCTTAGCAGTGTAGAGATAATTTGCTTTTGTATAGTCAAAAGCTCAGAAACCCCGAATTATCTGTAATGTCTTGAGCACATAATTATATTGAGCTTATCTCTGAGATTCCTCGGCACTTTCACCTTACTGTGCCCTCAGAGAGGCACTGTCCCTGAACCAGCTCTGGTGGAGATCCAGTTCTGCTGAACCTTTAATTTTTTGGAGCAGGTTTGGGCAGGGAAACGGTGGGAGGTGGGAAGGGGAAATGTTGTTTGATGCATATGTTAGATGTGATACCAGGGGAAAGAGCTCTTGTGATCAGTTCTCACATCAGGGGTGTCACACCCTCTGATCAGGTCAGGCGAGATGGCTGCTGTGGGAGCTGCATCTGGGCCCTGAGAAGGAGCAGGGACCCACACCTTTCCTGCTGCACCTGCTGCTCCTGCCTCTGACACTGCCCCTTTCCACAGGTAAGCAGAAATGGGCTTACTCACTAGGTGGATGAAAGGGCTTCTGAGGAACATGTGGGTGCTCCTGCAGGTAGTGTTGCACTTCACTGAACAGAGCCCTTCCCTTTGAATCAGTCTCTGCTTTGGCGATTCAGCCTTTTCAGGCAGCTCCCTTTTTTTTTTTCTTTGGGCTAAGTTATGAAAACCGTGAAGGATTTCTCAAGGTTCCAGTTAAATTGCAGTTTTTGCCATTCCAATCCGCTGTTCCATCTCTGCAGGCAAAAACAACTGCATTTTCCCTGCCACTCCTTCTGTGCTGTGAAATAGCTGTCAAGCTCTACCCCAGAGTTAGCTGCATTGTTGCGGGGGAAGAAATGGGTTTTTTTCTGTCCATGCAGGAAAGTGAATAGATAAATCTCTTTAGATGAAGAGGCAGTTATTTTGTCTCAAAGAGTGGGAAGTGAATGGAGGAAACAGTGAGAAGACTACAGCACGCTACAGCTCAAGAATCAGTTCAACATATTTATTCCTTGCAGAGGCAAAGGAGAGCAGTCCCACAATTTTTCCTCTCCTAGGTCAGGAACACAGGAGTGACACCACAGTAACTCACTTCTTCCCTCTTGAGGGATGGCTGTAAAGGCAGTGGTTTTAACTTATTGTATTTAATAAGGAGCTGAGAGACAATAAAGCAACAAAATGAAACTTCTGCCCGCCATGTAGTGAGAAGGGGAAAGAGGTTAGACAAAAGTCCAAATGCCAGATCTGAAAAGTGGAAAGCAGGGATGTACTGGTTACAAATCACTTACTCCACAGAGCTGGCCCTGAACACGATGGATGCACTCTCTTTTTGGTTCCCTACAGCTAACATCACTCCTGTCAACATTTTCTGCCGTGCCAGAAGATCTGTGCCCTTTGCATTGCAATGCAGAACTGCAGGCACTTGGAAGAAGGAAACCAAAGCAGTCTTGGCTGGGGGGTGAGACAGCCCTGCAGGGCTTAGTTCTTAAGGACTGGTTTGTGTGCTTTAATGTGTCCATGGCTAATTTGTAGCACCTTGCTGGAAAGGATGCTTGTGCTGCAGCACTCACCAGGGCACCAAAGCAATGCACAGGAGAGGCTCCTCAGGCAGGAGAGGCTCCTCAGGCAGGCATTGAGAGCTGCTCTCTGGATAAGGAGGTAGCCAGAGACACCTGGGAATGCTGTAAGGCAGCTTCTTCTTTTCTCATTGCTCTATAAACGTCTGTAAGGGTGCAAAATAGGCATTAGCCTACACTGCCCACGGCATGAGAGGCCATGGTGTCATTTCACTGGAGGCCTGTGCGTGTTTCTGCTATCCACAATCTGCACTCCAGGGCAGAACAGCTGATCTGCACCCCCAGGATGCTAAGCAAGAGCTAGGAGCAGGATTTCAGTTGGGTATGTGCTTTCCTGCCTCTTCTGGAGAGTGCCTCCTCTGCTCTTGGTTGAGTTGGAGAGAAGAAAGCATGGAGGACCAAAAAAAGGGAGTTGACCAAGCAGCTCTGTAGGAGAAGTTCCTAAGTAAAGGAAAAATCCTCTCTCTGAGTCTGGTGAGAATAACACACGGTGCTCTACTTACTGGGGGCACGGGTGAAGGGAGCTAGTGAGGATGCCAGAAAAAGAGTGCAGCAGGCGTCATTGCATGGTGGTGATCTACTTTTAAGTGATACCAGAAAAACCTATTAAATATATAACCTCAGCGCCCAGAAAAATGTGTTAAGAGGTTTATTCGTGTAGGAAAAGCTTCATCTTATAAATATAGATAAGGGCTTCTTTTTTTTCCCCTTCTTCTTCTTCTTTTGGATTTCCTATACAGAAAACATATTTGGGCTGTAATTTCCCTTCTGGGAAGCTCTACCTAGTTATGCTGCTTTCTGTCTGGCAGGACTGTAAGGTCCATGCAAATGGGAGAGCTCAGTGTGGTGAGCTCCTCCTAACATGTATCCCACTGCATCCCATTCCAGCCCCATCCTACAGAGCTGTATGCATGTGCTGCCCTGCAGGAGGGCTGGTAGTTTCACCAACCAGATGTAGGATTGCTGTGTGCTGAGGGTGACAGATAGCTGCTGTTCTTTTCAGGATGTATCTGCTGCAGGGCTGCTCCTGACTCCCCTGAAAGAGAGGGAAAGATCCATAAAATATGAAGCCACAGATCCCACTCTTAGTCTTTCCTTCTCTCTCTCAGCATAGGCCCTTCATCAGGTGGAAGTACTGTTGTGAAGATGAAGTAAACCTGCTATCCTCCAGGTTGCCACTTCCTTCCTCAACAGTTCTCTTTCCTCTTGAGAGGAAACAGGACCTCTCTGAGACCCAACCTCATCTACCAACAAAAGTCCAACCACTATCTTTATGCTGAACACAAATCAATCTGTGTCTCACCTTCAAATCCATGTACTCTAGTCCAAATCACAATTTAATTCTGTTTCTGTGTTGTTTCTATATGGAGGACTCCCAAAAGCTCAAGCTCAGCAATGCTATTGTTCGTGGTGTCCACAGTCCCCACTGCTTGAGGGGCATTGTGGTCTCCCCACGTGGCCTGCACTCTGGGCTACCAGGCAACTGGTCCTTCCACCCTGGCTGCCTTGCAAGCCATCCTACATCCCCATCCTACATCCCCATCCCTACAGCCTTGTCCTGTCCTGCTGATGTGCAGTCTTGTCTCATCCAGACACCTGACATCTCACAATGGCCCATGCCCTTTCCTCTATCCTTCATAGGGGAGTTCTCAAGAAACCCCTCAAAATGATGCTGGACTGGGTCATCCTCCTCATGCTTGATTTTTTGGCTTCCTCTCACTTACCTTGACTTCCCAGCTCTTCAGCTGTTCTGGATTTCCCTGTTCCAAGTGGCCTGGGAGGCATGGAGGCCCGTGCCAGCCTTGCCTTGGCAGCTGCCCACACAAGCATTGTTGGGCTGTACCTGCACGACCGCTCTTGCCAGGGAGGAGCCTTCTGAGGACATCCACACTCATCTGCTGTCACCCCTTTGCACATCTCCTCTAAGCTCCTGAAATGTGTGTCTACAAACAAGTAAACTAAATAACTGCCAGTGTAGACACTCTTGGGGCTTAATCACGATGACTAACGTTGCCTTATGGCTCCTTCATGCTCTTCTATGCACAACCATCTGCTGTTGCTTTGCTTACCAATCCATAACTCTGAATCAGGGCATTTCCTCTTCCCTTTTCAACCCCACCCCAATCTGCCTCTTTCTCCTAGGGGCTATGACAGCTTCCAAAACCACCCCATCACCACAGGCAGGGCAGCTCAGGTCCTGTTGGTACAAGGAAGCTTCCTTTTATGAATGTTAAGGACCATCCCTCCATGTGGGTTGTGAAACAACAAGATGACACCATGCTTGCATTATAATGCCATTGTATTTGGCATTATGTTGGCTGAGGTGAAAGTGGAACTAGCTTATAACCTGGTTGCAAAACTCTTGCCTTGCTCCTTCTCAGGCGCTGTGACACACTTCCAAAAATCCCATTTCTGGTAGATCGCTTTGGATATTTTTTTCTGGTTAGTTCTTTGGGGGGCTGGGGGTTTTTTGTGTGTGGTTTATTGTGTTGCAGTTTTCTGGGGGTTTTTTGTCTTGTGAATATGAAGATATCAAATCTGGTCTTTCATGGCTTTGTCCAGACCTCTGAGGTGAGTCCTGTCTCTGCATCCATGCATCCCAGATCAAGTGCTAGTACAGGTGCTGGCAGCTCTGCCCCTTCTGGCTGGGGTGCTTTCCAGAAAATTCATGAGACACTGCAGAGAGCATTACTTTTTCCTACTGGGGTGGAAACCAAGGCAGAGAGGGGTGCAGTATCCAGCTGATTATCCTAAAGCAAGCCAGGAGAAAAGGTAAGGTTAGAGTACAGGGCTTGAGCTGACTGCTGCCACTTGTGCCATGCCCTTGGGATGGGGGCTGGACCCTCTTTCCTCAGCTCCATTGTGGCATTAGCTCTGCCTGGTGTGTGTGTCTGCAGAGGAATTCAAACAGTACTTGAAAGAAAACAAGGCAGAGCAAAGGGCTCTTCTGGAAAAGCAGCTGGTGAGCTGCACTGGCTGGAGCCAGAAGCCCTTTTAGGGCAAGTGCTGGTCTCCCTTCTCCCCCAGGGAAGGAGGATCTGCTACAACAGAGGCTCCTCTGTAATGGGAGGGTAGCAGAGGAATCTGGCGAACGTTTAACCGGAGTAACGATTCAGATTTTCAGTTTACAGCAGCCCTGCTGTAAATCACATTTCCATGTGGGTGGGATGATCGGGGCAGCCCCAGCACTGCAGAAAACCTGTCCATGCTGGCTGGCCAGGGCAATTTGCCCCATAGCAAGTCAAAGTCAGCATCCCTTGGGTGTTTGTGAGGGGGCCGTGACTGGGTACTGCCTCAGGGGAACCCATGGCCTCAGTTCTCTCCTGCTGTGTCCTCTGATCTGTCTTTTCCATCAAGGTAAAGAGGGAGGAAGATAATATCCCTAGGATTTGGTAACCATCTGTGTCAGGGCCAGCTTTAGTCACAGCAGTTGCTTTCAGGCAGGAAATTGCTGAGGACAGCAAATCATCCTGACAATAACCATCCTGCAAACCTGTTGCCTCTTCCCCCAGCTTTGCCCTGTGCCTGTACCATCTCCATCTATGCAGCTGATGCAGAGAGGGCAGCAGCAGAGGGCTTCCCTGGACTCCCTCCTCCGTGAAGGGGTGACAGGGTGCAGAGAGGGGGATCACACCACAGAAGCTTCCAGACTCAGGAAGTTATTTTTTTCCTCATTTTTGAGAAGCAAATATCACATGACCTGTGTGATGGAAGAGCTCCTCTCAGCACGCGTGGAACAGCACTGAGAAGTGAAGAGTTGGCACAAAACCGTGTTGGCAGCTGACATTTCATGGGCACGTTGCCATCAGCTCAGCTGAGAGAGCTGAGGAAACCCTGGAGCAGGGTGGCCCCTGTGCCTCCCCCAGCCTGGTGCCTCTGGGGGTGCAAGATTTTATCATGTGGGCAAGACACAAAGCTGCGAACCAAGGTCACCCCTGCTCCACGCTGAAACTGGTGCCTTGTCCCCAACACGGTTTCTGTTTGTACAGAATTTAAGGAGGTGACACTTAAGGTAGGGGGTAAAAGGTATTCCTGGTCCTCTGGAGAGGGTTTTTGTCGTGGAGGTGTAATTGTGCTTTTCTATCCACAGCCTGCCCTGCTCTAACTTTGTAAGGGTGACACAGGGATGCCTGGACAAGCCCCTACCATAGCTCACTACAAGAAGGGGCAATGCTTACCCTAATTTAAATTACCTGGCTGCAGCACTAATGCACAAAACCTGTTGCCTTCTTTGGGAGACTCTGGGAGCTCAGAAGTTGGAGGTGATGAGTCATTTGCAGTGTAGTAGAGAAGCCATTCATTGCCTGCCTGCATTGCCAGATATCTGGCTGCCTGTGTTGTGTGCTTTCAGTTCAGGTTGGAAGGGAAACAGCAAAGCCTGCTGTGTTTGGGGATGGCAACCTCTTGGAGTGGGAGATGAAATGCTAAGGGAGGAAAAGAAGAAGGTGGCGGAGGGATAAACAGGGGACCAAGTCTCGTAATGTAACATTCAGGAGCCTCAGTAGAAAGTGAGACTCCTGGGCTTTCATTCCTGCTGTCATGAATATTTCAAGGTTTCTATAATGATTCTTGAATGTAAAATGCAAAACAGTCGTGGGAGTAAGGGCATGGTGTCCTGGACTTCTCCCTCTTAGATGAATCCCCAGACCATTTCTTTATTACATAAAGGTGACCACCACCCACAGCAAAATGCGAGCAGAATTGCTGCTATCTTCCACTATCAGCTGCTACCTTGCTGTCAGGCCAATATTGAGAGAGGTATGAATTGGCTGTAGTCACAGAAATGAAGGTGTGGAGTCTGAAACCTAATGATAACATATTTCTTCCAGAGTAACAATGAAAGTGCTTATCATAGCTAACTGGATGAAAGAAATGTTTTAAGATAAATGACAGCAGCTGAGAGACTGCTTTTTTTTTTCTCCTTTTTTTTTTTATTGTACAGTTGCCCAGAACTGTTTAGAAATAATTCAGACACACCCAAAGAATCTCACATTGTTAGATTGGGCCAAGAAATTTAGATTTTCTTTTCCTAAAAATGATTCTATGGAAAAATGGGAAGGGCAACCAGGAGCTGAAAGTCTTGTGAGATGAGAGGCTGAAAGCGTACTTGGCAAAGGTGATTACTTTTTTTCAATTTGTACTGCTGAAACGCCCTTTTTTTTTTTTTTTTTTTGCTGGTTGCCAATGAAGAAATTGACAATGGAAATGTCCATTTGCCCCGTTTTCTATGTCACTTTTCTGGATGGATAGAAGACAAAGATAAACCCTGCTCCGTCAGTGATCGTGAGGTTTGGAGTCAACCTTTTACTCACACACCTTATTCTGGCACTCACTCTAAGCATGGGAAGGTCTGAATTAACTGGCAAAACAGCACAAAACTGGGACCTGGCCTTGATTTCGGTAGGTAGGATTAGAAAGCAGCAAAGCCGTGTGTTCATTCCTGCGTGTACTCCAGGCAGAGCCCTTGGAAGGTCCCAGCAGCAGCTGCAGGTCTGGCTGGCCATGGAGCAGAGCACACAGCAGCTTGCCAAGGAGTACCTGGGGCCTTGCCTCTGTCATCTCTGCCTAATGAGCCCAGTCCTCTTGGCCCTGAAGGGCTCTGCCCCTGTAATTTGTGCATGGCCCACGTCAGGACCAAGACATTTTAGCACTGCAGCACAGAGGAACAGCCTTATGGGCTGCTTTCTGCCTGTCCTCAGAGATGAAGGATGCAACAGCTGAACACTGCAGAGCACAGCATCTGAGAGTTAAATCAGGAACAAGCAAAGCTTTGCCTTATTGTAGCTTTTTGCTCTTGCAGAGTGCTCGCCAAGCTGCACTGATGCTCCAGTCTCGGGGCTTTAGCTGGTCAGAGTGACCCTGAGATGCATTAGAAAGTCTCTTTTCCCAGCCTAGTGGTTAAAGAAGAAGTCAGAACTCTTCAGTTCCCATTCTCAAGGTTGTTTTTTGTTTCTTATCTATAAAATTCTTTCTCTGGCCTGCCAAGATCCGCTCAGCAGGACACTGAGGCACTCTGCCTGCCCCCAGGGCAGTGTTATCTTTTTATACTAAAAACTATGTGTACAATGTTTACAATTACTTTCCAATACCTATCCCCTATGTCAGACAGTGAGCTTCTACTCTAAACCAATCTAAAAATGCCAACATCACAGCAGAACGTGGAGGCCAAGAAGAAGAAGGAGGAAGGCTGGACACACCCAGATCCCTCCATCTTGCCCCCTGAACCCCCATTCTAAAAACCCAAAAATATCTATTTTTTCACCCCATGACTAATTATTATTCTACTTATACTTTCTTGGCTTGCAGATCCTCATATAAGGTTGGTAATTTGCTCCATGAGTCATAATCAAACTTACAGGTGTTTTGGGCTCTGTGCCAGGGTCTCTGAGCCCCCTGGCAGGGGTCCTGGCAATCCAGGACAGCCAGAGGGATGTCCTGAATTCCAACACTCCAGCTGTGTCTGGAGGGGACGTGTGGGAGGACTCCTGCAGCTGTCCAGCAGGGGCTGGAAACCAGAGCTGACCATCAGCCCAGCTGGGCAGCACCAGCCCTCTGCCCTGCACTGCCTTGGCTCAGCTGGGAGGGAGGCAGCAGCCAGCAGGGGTGCTGGAGAACTGCAGGTATGTGCCAGGTAGCCACCTCGCCTCTGGCCTTCTTCAGCTTCAGGAAACATCTTTCACTCTGCACACACTCCAAAGCTTGAAGCTGCTGTGTGTTTGTGGGAGAGATGTTTCCCTAATGTTATTTCCCAAGGTGGTAGTATAATGTTTTTCCTTGCAGATAGATCATAACCTCAGGCTGAGCGCAACATCAGAAGTGGGTACATTTATGAAAAAAATTGGCATACTCTTCTGTCAAGCAACAGTTAAAAGAAAATCTGCAAAGGGATTAGCTGCCATACACTCTGGGGCTTGCTGACAGATGTCCTGAAAATCTGGAAATGTGTCGATCTATCTTTACACAGGGTTTTTGGGTTTTTTTTCTCATTCTACCTCCTTCTCCCTCTCCTCATCCATCTAACCAGGGCACACAAATGGGAATTCCTTCAAATCCATGGGGCTTCCTGGGAACTGCCTTGATGCCATCAAAGGATTGGCATATGGGCCCTAGGGTGCAATCTGGGCTGAGTTAAACCCAAAACCTCAGTCTCGTTAGATGGCAGCTTCCCTGCAATGGCAGCAGTGCTGCTTTGTGCCAGGGCAGTTAGGGTTTTCTTTCTGTTCCAACTGCAACCTCTCAGCTCATTTTAAAGGAGCTTAAATGTTGGCCATTAAATATAAATATCTTCTTTTTCCTCTGGGTGAAACTGATGTTCAAAACTTCACAGTGTAAATAAGGTCTGGAGAAAATGTTTTAGGCAATGATTCTGTCAAAATTAATGGCTCTGGCCGTTCCTCCCCACTTCAGACCAGAGGTTTAGGTGTGTCTCCTCTCCCTTTCACAATGTGTCTCATGTGGCAGAGGAGCTTTGACCTGGTTGTGATGCTCCCCCAAGCACATCTCCGGACTTAAGACCCTGAGTTCTGTGGATTGTGTTGTGTGATCTTGGGCAAATCACATAGGATGATTTTTTTAAGTGCTTTCTGTTTCTGGATGGTTTGACTCTGAGTGCTCAATCTGAAATGCTCAGGTAGCCTCTGAGAGGAAGGGGATGTGGATACAGCCCCCTGTCTTTGAGCCACACAGTCTTGTCTGCTCTCCAGCTCTGGCCCAAGCCACTGCCCTCAGGGAGAGAGTCACTCCTGGAACTGTGGTTAAATCTCCCCCTCCTCTTCTCCCCCCACGATCTCTTTCCCTCCCCTACAGGAAGGAAATAATTTCTCCTGATTTACAGAAGAGTCAGGAGTCTCCTGCCTTGCTCTGTTGAGTCCAGTCCCTCTTTTTCCTATAGTTTGTTACCATTAGCACCCAGGTTACTGCCTGCTGTAAAATCTAAGGATTGCAAATCTGCTCTGTGCCTTGTTCCCTCTCCCACCTGCTAATCAGGAGCAAGGTAAATCCTCACTGGGTCCAAACTTGAGGGTGTGCAGTGTTTTGTCCTGAAAAAGGGACCAGCATTCCTGTTTCATAACGTACATAAGCTGCATTTCTGCCAAACAAACCTCTTTTCTCTGAGGGCCAGACAAGAGTTTAACTTCCCTGCTCATCTGTGGGCCACGGGCAGGCTGTGCTCATCGGGCAAGCAGCATGTTCAGAGTCTGGATGTTGATGTCACTCTGCTTCCCTCGGGCGAAGGACGCAGCTCCTGTCACAGCTGTTGTACTACAGCAGCCTCTGGCAATCCCGAGTTTGGGATGCATCTACCCTGATGGCCCTCGGCCACACAGCAGCCGCCCAGCCTCGCCTCCCACTCAGGAGCCCCTTGGTTGTGCTTCTGCTAGAGAAGGCAGGAGCATGGGTGCTGGAAAATCCCAGCTTAACAGAGATGGGGCAACTGAGAGGTGTTTTAAAAGATTTTATTCCATTATCAGTCTCGTTGAAGGGTGAGACATAAGAGGTGTAAAACTCAACACCATTCTATCAGAAGCCAACCTATTTCCTGGTTACAATACCTTATAAATGTTTTTCAGCCTATTAGCTTTTGCCACACAATGCTGCTAATACTTCTAACACCAATCACCTATATTTTTCGCCCATGTGGTCTTGCTACAATGCATCTTTCACAGTTCTAATTCTCTAAAGTAGCTGGTCTTTTTGCAAGGCCATAGTTTGTAACTTGTTTCTAGTTCAATCTCTTTCTCAACAATGTCATCTCTATTCCATGGCCTTCCCAAGTCAGCACAACTTATCTCAGTGTTTGCATACAAATGTACAAGACTGTGTGAGCTTTCAGTCAGGTTTTGAGAATCCTTTCCAAATCCATTTCTCACACATGGGAAGTGTCTGTGACTTGGTATGAGCACTGAGCAGCCCAGCAAATGGCACCACACGGGATCATTTCCCCATTTTCCCCGCTGCCCAGTCTCAAGCCCTGCCTGCCAAGGCAAGCCAAGCCATGGGGAAGCAAGTCCCAGCACACTGCTGGCAGTGATGGAGCACTGAGAAAGAAGCTGGAGTGGGTTGTGACCTAATGAGTGTATCATCAGCAAGGCTTGAGTCACGCCTGTCTGCCTCCAGCTCTCACAGCTGCCCCGCTGCCAAAGAGCAACCGCGTGGCCCGACCAAAATGATCCGGCTGCTGCTGAGGACGGCGCTCCTGAATGACTCACTTGTGCTGGGAGAACAAGGCAGCCCAGATCTGTCTTCCTGGAAAGCTGCTTCACGGTACCCTTGTGCTTGAAAGGGTTTTGTCTTTGAGGTGACTGTGCTGCTCATTTCCATTCGGCCGCCTGAGTAAACCACATGGACGGACAGACGTCCACAGGGAGCCAGAGCCCCACCACGTGAGCCTGAAACGCCTGCCTGCCTCCCTGGACTAGAGAAAGCTGTGCTGCCCGAGCCTCAGTTTCTCCACTGATGCAGAAGTGAGGCCAATGTTTTCCCCAAAAGACCAGAAGGTGTTTGTGAAGTCCTCTGCAGAGGGGCTCTCTCGTGAACACCAAGCTATTTTTATTATTGGGGTCAGGGAGGAGAGCACGCGCAAAGGTGATGAAGCTCTTGAAACACAGGTTCCCATTAATAGTCTTCAGCACACACAGTTCTTATTATAATCTAATTTGACTGGAATTGGATTAATCTTATAATGCTATAATGTCATTTCCATGGTCTTTTTATATTTTTATTGTTACTATGCATTAATGCAATACTCTGTGAGAGCTCTGAAAAGAGGATGTGAGTTTAGTGAATCTCTGATAACATTTTTGCAGGGCATTTTTATGCTCCTGTTAGACTTGTATTCTATAACGTCACATAGTGCCTGGGAAATAGCAAGAATTCACATAAAATCATCTTGAATTATCTTCCAACAGGCTCCACTGGCAAAAGCAATGTATTCAGAGCCAAGACACCAGGCTTGTCCCTGCCCTGTCCCTGGAAATCACCTGAATCATGTCAGTGTTTTCATCTCTGTCTCTTCATCTGAAGATGGAAATAATGTGTCCACATAGGAATGTCATGCATCTGAGGTCTATATCCTTTGCCATATGGAAAAACTATCTCGTGTATCATGAACCTTTAATACCTCCTTTTTTATTGAGTTTATCCTGACCATGCCCTGTATTTCTTAATTTGCCTTTTTTTTTTTTTGCTATTATTTATTTCTCTAGTTGCATATCTTTTGAAACAAAATAGTAAATGATCTTTATCCTGCATGAGTAAATGATCTTTATCCTGCAAGAGTAAATGATCTTTCTCCTGCACCAATTTAAAGATGTTGGACATTTACTTCAAAGTAGCTCCATGGTTCTTGCTCCCAATACTCACAGACTTGTCCATGAGGACATACAATAGGACAAATGTGACAAATATTGGGTAAGCTGAGCAATATTACAGGGGATGACACTTCAGTCCTCAAATCACCTAAGAGAAAAGCCAAATAGACTGGTATTTTCTATGAACTCTTATCAACACCTCTGTTCCTTTTCCAAGTCTCACTTGAAGGCAGTCTCGATGCAATTAAAGCTTAAGGGCCAAAGCGTGAGCTTCGTTTTCAGTGCAAGTACAGCACTAACCCCTTCTCTCCCAGATCTCTGGTTATTCTGTTCTTTGGTTCCTCTGCTCAGAGAGCGTGGCAAAGCTTCAAATTAAACCTCCCACTCTGAAAACGGCACGCTTAACATTATTAGCCTGCAGAAACAGAATTTGCTGGGTCACTAGGAGCTGGCTACCAACGCATCTGCCACGACAGCCACGTCGGGAAGCAAGTCCATATGGTAATCCAGACAGCTTCTGACTTCTGCTGGGTACAGCCTCTGAGGACTTGGCATCTTTTATTAGACAGTTTGGGTTTGTGCTGCTTTCTGCCTTTCTGTGGCATAAAAGGGTTGGGTTCGTACATTTGCATCACCAACACTTCACTGGGGACACTCCGAACGTAGGCAGAAGGGTCTCCTGTAGAGGATCCTTGCAGGATGGAAGCACTGGGAGGTTACCTCATTCTGCTATTGCTGTCACTTCTGGCCTCTTTCTTATTTTTGTAAGCAAACAAGCAGCTAGGAGTTTCATTTGGAAGGAAATTTGAATGTCTGCACCCTTGAGAAAGGCTTTCTCATTCTCGGTTTATTTACAAACAACCTCAGCCCCAGCGCCTAGTGTTGCCATATTTATGCATTTCAGTGTTTACTTTCAAAGCGCTTCTGCCATTGACACACTGTGGTGTTGATTGACTGGGCAGCATCCCAAGTGCAGCAGTGCCCGCACATGGGGAGGGCTCACATCTGGCAACCTGGCATTAACGCCAGCCCTGATTTCGGGGCTCGGCAACAGCGCATCGCAGCGGGACGGTCACCACTTGATCGAAACTTGCAAAGCCCGGCTGTTATTTCTTGTTTGCATGGAAACAAAGGGGCGCATTTATACCATGCCCCAAGACGCCGGCTTTCCGAGGAGCGCCCGAGGACTTTCTGGTTTTTTTTTTTTCCCTTTACAACAAAGGAACCCGGTTTATCCCTGCACTCCTTCACCACCCCTGCCCCACGCCACAGGCTCCCCGAAGGCACTCGGCTCGGCAGCGCCGTCCCAGCAGCGCCGCTCTCCGGGGCGGCGGGCGGGCGGGCCGGGGCAGCGGGCGGGCGGGCCGGGGCGGGCCGGGGGCGGGCTCTGCCGGCGGAGGAAGCGCCGGGCACCCGGCGGCGGCAGCGCTGAACGGGCGGGTGGGCGGGCAGGTGAGGGCGGCGGGCCGAGGCGAGCTGGCGGCCGCGGCGCCCCGCTTATTTTTGTAACTTTCCGGGGTGGGGTCTTTTTGTTGTCGCTCGTGCCTACCCCCGCCTCCTCTCCCCCGCACCTTCCCCGTGCTCTTTTTTTTTTTTTTTCCGCCCCTTGGAGGAGAGGTTTTCTTCTCGCTCTCCTCCTGCCTCTCCCGCGGGAGCCGTCGGCGCGGAGGGGAGGCGCGGCGGCCGCCCCGCTGCGGGGGCGATGCCCCCGCCTGCCTTGGCGCCTCCCCGTGCCGGCCCCGCCGCCTTCCCTTTGTGCCGCCGGGCCCGGCGCGACGCCTGCCCCGGGAGCCGGCGCCCCGCGGCGCCCCGCGGCGGGAGGTAAGGGCGGCCGCCGCCCCGCGCCCCGGCAGCCATGCGGACCCTGCGGCCGCAGCTCGCCTCCCTGCTGCTCCTCGGTAAGTGCCGGTGCCCCTGGCGGGGAGGGGCGGGACGGGACAGGACAGCGCGGGGCTGCCCCGGTGGGGCGGGACGGGACGGGACGAGACCCCCGGTGGGCGCAGTCCCTCGCTGGGCGTGCGGGAGGATCGCCCCTTGTCAGTGCCAAGCGCCCGTCCCCAGGAGTTGTCACTGCCCGCGCTGCTCCTGTGGTCGGAGGGAGGAGTGGCTGAAAAAAATGAACAGCCCTGTAAATATGTGTATATGTATATACGTGTGTGTTAAATAAATGAGGGTTTCGTGTCCAGCCGCAGCACCCCGGTGACCGCTCCTCGCCGTGCCCCGGGGTCCGGCCGGGGCGTGGGAGCGGTGGGAGCAGAGGGGACAGGCGGCTCCGGCTCCCGGCGGGCTCCGGCTGCAACTTGGGAAGGGGAGCGGCCGTCCAGGGGCTGCTGCTGGGGTCGGGGCTGTCTCGGAGGGGAACCGTAAGGGTAGGGAGTTACACGGGTCTGTGCTGAGCTTGCACAATGAAAGCGGAGAAAATGCCTGGGGTAAGGTAGGCTGCAGAAACAAAGTGCTCTGCTTGGCTCTGGAAGAGCGCGTTGAAATGTAGAGGGAAGGCAGTCCCTGCTGCTGCCGTGAAATGCAATTTGATTGCTTTGTGCTGCCTCTCAAAGTCCTCCCGTAGTGCCTTCTCTCGGCCGGCGTTTTGTGAACCGTTAAACGTGTGGTTTGTCCCGTCCCACAAGTGCCTGCCCCAGGGATGACTGTGTGCAGTTCTCCAAAGTCCCTAGGGATCCCAGCGCTGGCTGAGAGATGCTGTGGGAACGCGAGATTCCTTCCTCCAAATTCGGCAAAAGCAGAATACGAGACAGTTAAACGCCTCTACGCTTTTTGCTGCAGACCGATGTGCGAGGCTTAAGTACTGATGAGTTGATAGGAACATTTGTGGAAAATACAGCACGGCACCCGCACGCTGCGTTCTGCCTGTGTATGTGCAGAGCAACCTCGGAGCTGTTTTGATTTGCCTTTTCACGGGTATGATTTTCTGCTGGCATTAACGCTATTGAGGGAAGAAGCGGCAGGGCTGGCAATTTTACTGTCTTGAGAATTGTCACATACATACCTGCTCTGCCAATTTGGAAACACGATCTCTACTAGAATTGCAGTCATGCTTCGTGTCTGTAATTTGGGGCGGAGGGGGGGTTTGGTGTGCTCTGCAAAAAGAGAGAGAGCGAACTCTTTGAAATGGTTTTGGAGACGGTTCAAACTTCCCCTAACCACCAGCTTGCTTCCATGGGTTCCCTGCAAAAAAATCCATCTCCGAGCTAAGTTTATGCAGGCTGCCTTTGCTCCGTGAGTGCAGCGAGGCTGTCGTAGCCCGCAAGACGGGTGTAGGCGAAGGGCACAGCGCTTGCTGCCTTGGCTCTTCGCACGCTCCGTCTCTGCTGGTGGAAGAACAATAGCTCCATTCTGGATTAGGGATTCCTAATATGGAGCGCTCGGGTCCGTGGGTCGCTGCGCGCTCCTCCGGAGCACGCCCAGCTGCTGCGGCGGAGGAGCAGCAGAGGGCATCCCTCTCCTCCTGCCCAGGGCATCCCTCTCCTCCTGCCCAGGGCTCCCAGCCGCTGGGACCCGCCAGCCGTGCACTCCGCACCCCGTGCTGCTGCTCCCGCGGAGCCCTGCCCGCTGCCCAGGCCGCCCCGACCCCCTGCTTGCAGGAATTACCTTTCTGCGTTTGACCTAAAAGCGGCCCCAACCTGCCTTGGTCCTCCCCGTGGGACGAGCTGCGCCGTGTCATCTGTCGCTTTGGAGGATAGGTTGCTTTTCAGTGGTCCCCAAATCCCACGGACGTATCTAGTTCGTAAAAACATCCTGCTGGCCTCCCTGTGCTGAATGAGAGGCTGTTTTTTAAGGATAGGATGTGTGCCACGTGTGTGCCTGGAGTTTCTTTTCGTTCTTTTCACCTGGACTTCTTCAGCTGGTTGCTCCCCTTTTGCCCAACTGCCCATTTTAATACAGCTGGGGATGTGTGACAGTGCCTCAAAGCCACAAGTCACACAGAAGTGCTTTAGGTTGCCCCTTGTAAAAGTGAGACATCGTTTGATTTAGTTGAGTAAAAATGCACATTTTGTAACGTAAGTGTAACTGACTAGGAAAGGACTGCTGCTTTCCAAACAAGTGATGTTAATGCTAGAATATGGGGATAAGATACTATGGGTCAAATATGCAGAAAAAGAAATGCAGCTCATTCTTTCCTTCCCTTTCTGCAAACTCATTAAAATCACTGAAGGAGGAATTGTGGTTCTGGAAAGAGATGGTGGGTGATTTAATATAATATATCAAGCATTAACTACATACCAAAATCCAAGTAACTGTGAAACCAGGGTCTGAAAACCCACATCTGGCATGTGGGTGTAACATTTGTAGATCTCTGCTGTTTTTTCCCCCTTCTTGGTGCAGTGTTTGTTACAGGGTTCTTTAAACAAGTGGCACTTCATCACAACAAGTACAAAATGGGAAAATAGAGCAAGTGCTGTAAATAATCCTCATGCAGCAATGAGACCATTAATACTTGTGCCAGCCAGTGCTAATCCTATGTGTATTTGCAAGATTTACCTCCTTTTTTTTTTGCAGGGAGGGATGCAAAGTCTGGTACTCCTCATATTTATAGTGTAATATATAGGAAACACAATAGGCTTCTGGGGAACGCTGAACTCATTCATGTCAGTGACTGGTTTATGAATAGTTCTGCTTCTGAGTCTCTTGCAGTCTCCAGAATACCACCTGTGAATGCAATTTACGGCTCTTTGTGTTCAAACATTGCATATGTATATATGTACATAGACTCATTACCCTCTTCCTCTCTCTATTCATGCATAGTAATTGGTGATTTATTTGCGATTCCTAGAGGGGAGCAGAGCATGCGTAAGGTCCTGAAACTGCAGCTCGCTTGGAAATGGCATGTTGGAGTGAAATACCCATGCCAACACCAAGGGGTGACTCTTGGAGAAAGGAGGGATGATCTTCCAGGCCTGTCTCCAGAGGGGAAGGGCTGCTGGCTGGGAAGCAGCAGCGTGCACTTGGCTGCTGCTCAAGGGTTCACTTCTGCCTTCTCAAGAGTTCTGCTCCGGCACCTTCCTGCTCTTCTGCTCCTGCCCCGGCACACAGGTCTAGGTGTGATCAGCCTGGGCACTGATGGGCTGGAGGGGAGCATATGGAGAAAACAGTGTAGTGGGTGTTTGCACACAGGGGCTTTGGGGGTGTTTTTGTTTTCCACAGCTGGCGGCCCAGGAGCGCTGCTGGCGCCTCATCTGCTGCTCGGTGCATTGTCAGCGGCAGTGGCCAAGATTGTGCTTCCTCCATCTGCGTCTGCCCCGAGTCCTGAGCCAATTCCACTGCCCTCGTGCCTGTGCCTGCTGCCTGGGCATCACTGTGCTGTGCAGTGCTGGAGCTGCACTGATCCTGAGCGTGCTGGGGTGGGCTGTGACTCTGCTTCTTCTGGGGAACGCGCTCTGCAGATGGCTCTGGCCATTGCCTCGTTCACGAGTTGGCTCTCCTAAGGTGGGAGACTGCTGCAGCCATCAGGGCTCGGCTCCTGCCCGTCCCCAAGTGCAATTCTTCATGGGCAGACTCCCTCCCTGCAGTCTTGGCCAGACTGTCTGACATCCTGAGGCTCCAGCAGATCCTGTTTATTTACACAGGAGGTTTTGGTTTATGCGAATTGTTGTCTTCTAGTTGACCTTCCGTCAAGTTAGATGTCTTTATTAAAGCAGTTTTTATTGCAAATCGAATGTGTACTTGGAGCACTTCTACCAGACCCATTATATAAAGTGAAAGGGAAAATAAACAGTGCTGCAGACCACAGGGAAGGGGGTGGGAGAGAGAGGGTCATAGGGAGAGCATCACTTCAGTGTTGGGAGACTTGTTGAGTTATTTTTTCTAACCAGGAAATTGCCTTTTTTGAAAAAAAAAATCTTTTAAAGTTTTTTTCTTTTGGTCCTTCTTGTTTTCTTTCTTAACCATACAAAACTGGTCATGCATTCTGTCATTGATTTAAAGGTTATACAGTCTAGTTTGAAGCCAGAGGTGTTTTCATTGGTTCACCTTGGGTGAATCAGAGTGCTGTAACCTGAAAGAGTTGCTCTTTTGCTGTCTGATAGTTAGCAATCTGCAGGATTCCTCCTGCCCAGGAACTTAAAGCACCAGGAAAATCACCTGAAAGGCAGGGGAAGATTTTCTAGCACTATAGGGTTTTCTTATTGTTGCTAGGGTTCCTCAGCTCATGATTTGACTTGTTATTGGTATCAAGGGCGTTTAGGCCCTCCAGCCAGTGTCTGGAAAACTGCTGTATTGTGATTTGCCTCTGGCTTTGAAGTTCCTAAATACTTCTTAATGATAACCTGCTAAATGGGTTTTGACTCCATTTTCATATTGGTATTTCTTTCCTAGTCATACAAAATCTTCTTAAGGAATAGTTCTCTGTGTTAGAATATTAGGAGACGTTTAGCATCTGTTTCTTATCAGCCATGGAGAGGCTAAAATGGAGCCTTCCCTGACAAAGCTGGGTTTGATCACATTGCAAGGCAAAGAAATGGAGTCTGCAGCTGCCTTTGGTAGCTCTGGGGTGTCTCTGTGCATCTATGGCATGTCCAGCTCTAACCTGTTGCTCACCCTGTCTCCATCAGGAGGAACATGTTTCAGATGATGTAAGTCAGTCAGCTTTTTCTTGTTAGGTTTAATTAGCAAGTGGCAGTGAGACAAGAGGGAATCTTGCCTTTCTGACTGTTGCTAAAGTCACATTTCAGTAAGTAATTGGACACAAGCACAAAAGCAGACCATCTCAGCTAAGTGATGGGAAAGGGAAAGGCTTTGACACTCAGGACTCATACATACCATTGCTGCACAGTGCTTAAACAAATGCCAAAAAACAGGGATGCTCCTGAAAGGAGATGTTCCAGCCTGGTTCTGCCCAGTGTGGCAGGCAGGGGAGGGAAAGGGAGCAGGTCAGGATGCTGACCTGAGGACCAGTTGGAGGGATGTGGTTGATCTAAAAGGTAACTTGGCAAATGCAGTAAATACACAGAGGGGCTCTGTGTGTGTGTGTGTCTGCTGTGAAAGTAAATCTGTTTTTCACATGGTCCTGCAGATGCCTGTGGGATCCCAAGGGAAGGGGCTGCTGTGGAGGCAGGTGGCTGCAGGGCATGGCAGGTTTGGCTGGCTGGGTTTCCCAGTTTGCTGCGGTGGGCATTCTCCATGTCCCAGGGCTTCATTACTGTGGGTCCAAGGATGTGTGACCGGTTACTCAGCCCTCCAGTGAGCCCAGTGTTTGATCCAGCCACTCTCTTAAATGTTACCATCCCCTGACAGAGGCTGCCTGCTCTGTCCTGCTTAGCATTTAGTCTGTAGTTTCTGGCTGAAACAGCTGCCTGAACCCTCCTATGGCTCCTCTTTCCTGATTTTACTCCTGTGCTGGTAGTTCCTTGGTGTTTATAGGTCTGTTTCCGACTCTTACTGGGCAATGATCCACAGGGAGGGAAAAGGAGGTGCCCTGCAAAGTGGAGGAGTGGGAAAAGGATCACAGACTGATGGAATGATTTGGGTTGGAAGGGATCTTAAAGATCATCGTGGACCTTAAAGTTCCACACCCCCTCCCTGCCAGAGGTGGGGATGCACCCACTATACCAGGTTGCTCAGGGCCCATCCAACCTGGTCTTGAGCACTTCCAGGGATGGGGCATCCACAGCTTCTCTAGGCAGCCTGTTCCAGTGCCTCAGCACCCTCTGAGTTAAGAGTTTCCTCCTAACATCTAATCTAAACGTCCCCTTTTTTTCATTTAAAACTGTTCCCCCTTGTCCTATCACTATCTGGCCGTCTATAAAGTTGTTCTCCATCTTTTTTATAAGCCCCCTTTGAGTACTGAAGGGCTGCAGTGATGTTTCCCTGGAGTCTTCTCTTCTCCAGGCTGTAAAAAAACCCAAAAGATAAGCCAAGGGAAAGCATTAGGGGGAGAAGGAAGGTGAAGAACCCAGCTGGTAAGAAAGATAGAGGAGAGCAGGCTCTGAAGGATTGATTTTACCAAATGCCAGGCCTTACAGCATGCCCATAGCATTCCAAGTGTCAAAGACTCCTGAGTACAAAAGAAGCTCAGGTAGTGAGGATCTGTCTGTATTTGTCCTGTTCCTGAGCAGTGTGCTTACCACTCCTCTTAGCTGACTTCTTTCCAAACAAGATATTGATTCCATCTGGGGCTTGGAAAATCATCTAGCACTTCTCCTGTCTCTTCTGATTTTGGCAGACTTGAGACTTTGCCGGTCAGGAGGGGATGAGGTTGCTGCTGAAGTGCAGGAATAAGGAGCTTCCAGTGCAGTTTCTGGTGACAAAGTTGTCCCAGTTGGGATCCAGAGCAGCATCTGGGGCAGCTGCACAGCCATTAGCACTGTCAGGCATTTCACTAATGCCAGTTGTTTGTTCTGCTGTTCTCGATGTTGTTTTTCTGCCCCCTTGCAAAACAGCTCATCAGGCTCTGATGTGTTTGGAGGTGGTTTTTGATAGCTGTTGTGGCACTGCTAAGTTTTGGGGGGTTTTTAACTAGTGGCATGAGTCTGGAATTCCTGTAATTTGCCTGCTTTTCCCTACTCTGCTCACAGAAGCTGGTAATTTTGATTCCCAGCAAATATGTTCCCTTTTAGAGTCATTGTGATTACGGGGGGAATAACAGGGAATGATGGTGGATCTGGGGGATTTTTGGGGTGTTTTTTTTAGTTGTTCCTCCCACATGTCATTCCTGATGTGTCTGCCTGAGGCCTGCTGTCACTTTTATGGCTTTTGGGCTTTGTGTGGAAGTTGATAAGCTTGTCAAAGGGAGATGGGAGCAGGGGGTGAGGTAGATCTATTTTTCAGCAGACTCTGTAGTGCTTTGAGAGGAGCTCAGCACTGACCCAGGCTGCTGTGAAATGGGTGGTTTCTGAAGCTTTTAGAGAAATGGAGGCTTGAAGATGAGATACTGAGCCCCAAAATAGAACTTTTGTTTGTTTCTTTGGGAAGGAAGGGCTCTGATCTCTCATGACAGCAAGGTTATTAAGATTTGGCTGCTAGATAAATTGGGCTTTTTTCATCTTGGATTAATCATTTTGTCTCCATTCAGCATCAGCACCATGAACGTAGGAATTTGCCCAGGTTCCTTCAAGTCTCTGAAAGGGAAGCTGGATCTTGAGAATGAGTATGAGAAGGCAGTTGTTTGTTGCCAGAAGTCATCCAGAAGCTCAATACTCTGGAAAATCATACTGCTGGAATCTGGCACTTATTAACTCAAGTTACCCAGTACCTAGGATCCAGCCAAAGGGCTCTGGCTGGCTGCCAAGCTGAAATTACCAACCTGGGTGTCAGGCCTTGTTGGTTCCTTCTTGATAGCTTGAAATAAGAGCTTCCCAACCAGCATTTGTGTGCCAGCCTCTCTTCTAGTCATATTTCTTACAGCTTTGTAAAGTGTTCGAGGTAATTATAGTACTTACCAATATTTATTCCGTTCTGAGCAATTACCTGAATGCGTTTATCTCCGGTGTGCTTTCAGAGTGCTCTGCCCCTCTCACCATATCACCTCATCTCCTGACTCAGTGCTTTCTGCTCCTTCCCCTCTCATACACTCCTGGCCCCTCAGCTTCTTCCACCCTCCTGAATGTGCTGTCAAGCTTGGCTTTCCCCTCCTGGAGGTTCCTGGATCCTGTTTTCCTGCTCCGCTGTCTAATCCCATGACGGAGGAGGGATGTTTGCTCCGTCTTGTGGGGGATGAGTCCTTAAGCACCCTGCCAGGTGCTAAGGCTCTTTCCAAGGAAGGACATGGATACCAGGGGAAGCTGGGCTGGCATTGTGCCACCTCCCAGCTTTCTGCTGGCTGCTTGTGGCCTGCAGACAATATCTTGAGAGCTCCTGCTGAAGGGTTTGACCTTTATGCCTGCAGCGTTACCCAGCGCCTACAGCAGGAGTCACGGCGTGCAAATTCCAGTGCTTTCTTCTGACTTGTGATATAATGGTAGGCAAGTCATTCTGTCTCTGTTCTTGGCTGCTTGTAGTAGAGAGAATGGCTTAAAAGGTGTCATGGGATTTTTTTGGGGAGGAGATACGCAGTGTGAGGGCTGAGGTCTTGTTTGCTGCTTTTTTTCTTATGCACGGAAGAAAACGTGGCGTGGAAGAGATTGTTACAGCCTGATTGATTTCACTCCTGGTGTTGGAAAACGAAGAAAATTGATTTTTACTTTGAGCTGTTTGGTGTTACTTACCTGCCCAAGCTCTCTTGCTTATCCTAGGAGAAGGAGAGCTCTCCTTGCAGCCCCATTAGGCTGGTGGGGCACAGCCCATGTGACTGTGCTGTGATTCATCCCAGCCATCAGTGTTACAGCAGCACAGTTAATCTAGGGGTCACTGGCACCTCAGGAGCTCTTACATCTAATCAGTCCCATGCCATGAGCTGGCTGGCAGTTAAATCTAATCTAGAGTGTGGAGCTGCCAAATGCTTGAAGTTTGCCAAGCACTTACTCCTGTCTGCTGTGAATGAGTTGGACTTGAGCAGGATCAGCTTCAGGTGGCTTTCGTGTGACTAGGACTCAGAGTCCAGCCTCAGATACCTGTGCTATAGAGGGGCAAAAGTTGTGCAGAGTCCAAAGGGTTACAAGGAGCATGTAAATCTACCTGCTCATCTTCATGTTTTTGTATCAAAACAAGCTTTTCTCATCGATCACGTTGCTTTTTATCCCACCTCTTCCCCTTGCTTGCATGTGAGGAGAGATGTGATCTTTCAGACACTACCATCATCATTAGAGCATAGAGGGACCGGATCTTTGTTCTAAGTTTTGCCTGAGAAGTCTAGTTTTTGTTTTTATTTTCTATTTTCTGCTGCTTTTACACCTCATCCACTCCTCTAGAATTGTCCAGTTGTGCCTGCAGCATCCCTCTGCAGATGCTACCCTGTGGCTGCCAAATGAAGGAAGAGCAGCTCTTACTCAGTGGTTATTCTGATTTGTGCCTGGCTCTGGTGTTTGGGATAATTTTTTGTCTTTCAGTATTTGCAGGGAAGAATGTGGCTGCAAATATGTGATGGGAAGGAGGTTTGTTTCCTCCTGAAGCAGTGGGGAAAGCTATCTGAGACTGCCCTGAGCAGCATGGGGTAGTTTAGGGGAGGCAAAGGGCTCATCTCCAAGAGGTTTGTCACCTCTTCTCACCAGCCTGCCCCTGTTAAGCTGTTGTCACCCTTCTAATCTGCATCCCCTTGTTTTTTTAGGCTGGCTTGTTTTGGGGGAGGGTGTAGGGAGGAGGGAGGTGAATGTGAGGAAGGATTTTGCTGTGTGTCAAATGCCTAATAGCTGCTCTAGCAGATCCACTGGGATGCATTGCTGAAAGCATCCTAATGATCTCAGTGTAATGGATTTGAGCCTTGGAAGGCCGCTTGCTGGGAAGGGGATCTCAGAGCTTTGTGCTTGGCTCCTGGAGGTTGAGGGCTGGGCTCCTGGCAGCAGACGGGGCAGGCAGCAGGAGCTGCCTCAGAATCACAGAATCAATTAGGCTGGAAAAGCCCTCTGAGGTCCTGGAGCCCAGCCTGTGACTGAACACCACCACGTCAACCAGACCATGGCTCTGAGTGCTGTGTCCAGTGGCACTCAGACACCTTCAGGGGTGGTGACTCCATCAGCTCCCTGGGCAGCCCATTCCAGTGTTTCATCACCCTCTTCAGGGTACCCATCCCTCCGTGAGGAAGTGTCAGAGAGGAGCCGTATGCAGGGCTTTGGTGTGGCACAGAAATGACTCAGTGGGAGGCTTGGCCAAGCACCAACTCCTGCTGTTACCTCAGAAATGTAGATTACCAGTGGCTGCAGTTGTGTGGGTGCCAACTAAGTCCCTGAAGAGATGTATTTTGAGGAAAGGGTAATTTTCCTTACAGAGATATCTGGGTGATGGTGGAAGAGGGAGATGCGCAGAGGAGCATGACCATAACTGATACCAGCAGCCTCTAAACCTGGCTGCTGATGGCACATTTTGGAGAGATGTGCTGGGGAATGTGGCTCCCACCCCAGCTGCAGGAGCAGCACCCGCTTCTGCTGCCCCCATTCCTCCAACCACTGCTGGTCCTGAGGTGGCATCAAGCAGCCTTCTCCTCCTGGTGGTGGCCTGGGAAAGAGGGGGCTGTTTCTTACCTGCAAAAATTACAGGATCAAGGGTCACTTGAGAAAGGAAGGTTCCAGTCCTGGAATGTACCAGTGGAGCCACGAAGACCCCCTGCAATATAGGTGGGGATGATGAAGAAGGGGTAGAAATGAGGGTGGGAGACAGCAGGAGTAGAATTTTCCAGTGGATGGACAGATGTAAAAGAAATGCATGTACGTGATCTTAAAAGTGCTGCAGTAGAGATTCTCCATAGTTACTGGGGTGATCAGCATCATTTTCTAAATCATCCTCCGTATGTGGATGCGAATCTTGAGTGTGGGTAGGGTGAAGTGAGGCTTCTGGGGAAGTGTGCTAGTGGGAGGCTAAAAATAAATTATCAAAAGAAAGAATTGAGAAATTAACAAAGCTAAACGGATGTATGCAGCTCTAAGAAAAGGGTGTCATATTTGAAAGCATATTTTTGAAAATCCATTTGCTTAGTCATCTTACAGATAACTTAGCTATTTTTGCCTTCTTTGCTCTGATGACACTTCACTGTCTATATAATAGGTTTAGCATCTGCATTCTTTTCTAGTGTAAAGGGAAAATATATCTGCTAATTTTGAGTTGGCTTTGTAGAATTGCTTTACCTCTTGGCTGTGAAATAAATAAGATACTGGTCCTAAAACTATTTTAAAGATAATAGTTGGCACTATTTTCCTTCTAACTCATCTTTTTAACCCATCTGCCATGTCTGCAATCGAATTTGAATAGAGAATATATACCCTTGTTATTTCATGTGTAATAATAACTGTGCCCTCAACTGCTCCAGACATTAAAGTGATGATGTTTGGGTTCAGCACAGTAATCTACTGGGGAATGAATGCAAGATCAAGGGCATTTGCAGGTTTTTATTTCTTTGTGTTTGCAGGGGCTGTGGCACTGCTAGTGGGTTGCTCACAAATGGTGTCTTAGATTACCTCTTCTGCAGGCAGCAGGATTTGCATCTTGCCATTCCTATTTGATCTGCAAGTGGTGATGAGAGCTGTATACTTGAATTCAGATTTTTTTGAGTAGCAGTCTGCAGTCATTAGGGCAGCACTTAGACCCCAGAGGCTTTTTCCATGTTTTCATCCTGTTTCAGTAACCGTGTCTCTTGTTATCTTGTTCCTGAATATTTTCTCTAGTAAGAGGATGCTGTTTGTTGCAGCTGTTAAACCTCAAATGTCTTGAATCTCCCTTAGGGAAGAGAGGGGAGAGTTCCTGAGGTTTCTGTGTAAGCAGACTATAGAAACACCTACATGTCTTTCCCAAATATACAGCCAGGAGGTATTATTGGTGCTGTCCTAACCAGCTGATGGAATCTGGCTGCTGTGGCCTGTGATTCCTCCCTCTTGCTGGCTCGCTGTGTTGAAGGGGTTTAGTAAGGAAACAGGGATAACAAGGATTCTTTGGGGTTTTTTTCTTTTCTTTTTTTTTTTTTTTTTTCTTTTTTTTTTTTTTTTGGCATGCAGTGGTACTGGATGGCTCCGGTTGCTTTTGTCAGAGCAGTGTAGCTAGGAGGTGTCAAAGGAAATTATGGATGTTTGTTCGGTTTCCTGGCTGGATGTACCATGTGGGTTTTGGAGAAATGTGCATTGAATAAACAGTGGGTAAATCTCCTAGGACTAGCACAGCCTGGGAGTGGTGTTGGGAGCTGTGCTTATCTTCATGGCAGGATTTAAAAAGAAACGTTTGTATGAGAAGGGTTTTGCACCCTGTGTTTGGTTCCCATCGGTTCAGTGATTTGTGATGTTGCTCCGTCTGTTCCCTTTAAGGCCAGCTGGCCAACCTTAGGAGAGGATTAGCTGAGTAAAATTCTCCAAAGCCTATACTGCTGTCAGAATCCTTTCTTTCCCCCTCTTTCACAGTGCCAGAGGCCAACCCCAGCCCAGGTGTGACCACTGCCACATTTAAAACCTTGGGGCCAACCCTTGGGATTGCTGGAGCCCCTTGGGAGACGGCCTGTGCCCCATCACTGGGTGGCTGTGGGTGCGAGGGCATGGCCCAGGCAGAGCCAGGGGGCATGGACACTGCCAGGATGGGTGGGAGCTCTGTCCCAGCTGGTGAAGCTTGGTGCCCAAGCCTTGCCTCAGGAGCTTGTGCAGGACATTTCATTTTGCCTGCAGCTCGGGAGGTGACATTTCACAGCTGTGCTAATGGGTGCAACCCATGCCAACCACCAGTCTGCTGCTGCTGCTGTGAAGTGAGGAGGGGGATGGCCTCAGCAGCTCCTTTGGGGTTGCAGTCCCCGCTTCCTGGCCCTGCAACCCTCCCTTCTCCCTGTCTTTTTGTGGTCTCCTCCAGCTGTGTCAGTCCCCGGCAGATCTGGAGCGTGTGTGGTGTTTTGGTGCAGCTGCTGGATCTGTTCAGCTTGCATCAATCGGTCGCTGTTAAGGCTTATAATCAGTGTAAAAATCTCTGGGGTGCAGCTATTTGCAGGAAAAAAACAACCCACTGCACCCTTCCAGACTTGCATCAAACAAGAGTATTATTCTCATTAATTGAATTCCTCTAGAGTCTGATAACTTGGGCATGTTGAAATCAGATAAATAAAACCCTCCCTCCCTGGTAGCTGTGTAAGCCTTTCCTTAACTCCCTGATCAGAGGGGACTAGGCTTTGCTAAGTAAGTAGCTGAAGATGAAAACTTCTGCATATGTCTGCTCATTGGGGAGTGTAGGCAGCAGGATGCTCAGAGTGGTGTATTTAGGAAAGGTCTACCTCATCCCCCACTCTTCCTTTTCTCAGTTCATTGGGAAAGGTTTTTTTGTTTAGTGACAAATGCTGTTTAGTTAGTCACCCTCAAACACATCATCTGTGTCTAGAAACTGGGATTTTGCTTTCTTTCAGACCTTCAGATAAACCTGCAGCCCTAAGAAGAGGCAAGTCTGCTCTTTCTGAAGTCAGGGTGTATGGCCTTTGAAGCATCTCTGGGGCTGTGCTGCCCCATCCATCTCGTGGATGCTGAGATGGGTTGCTCTGGGAGGCAGAAGGGCGTTTGGACCGGTGCCCGAGGTGTGGTGTGGCTGAGCTGATTCTGTAATCCTGAAAAAATCCAACTTGCAGCTTTTCCCAGACTCCATACATCAAATGAGACTTGCATTAAGTTAAGGTCGTGTCCCTTTCTGTGTTGCATCTCTCGTGTGTAGTTCTTGTCTTGGTGCTGAAGGCTGGGGCCCCTCTTGTTCAGCAGATGCTGTTGGTTAGTCCAGAGTCATTTGTCATTCCTCCCTGTGCCTGGGTCACCCATGCCATAGGGAGGTACCTGCCTTGCCAGCCAGCATGTTGCATTTGATTTTCAGTCAGCACTGCTCCTCCCCTTCAGGGTCTTTCTGTTTCTCTCCTCCTCTGCCACTCCTGCTGCTGCTTTTTTTGTGCACCCTGGATTTGGGTTTCCCCCGTTCTCTTTTTATCAGTATTTCTGCCCCATAGGTGTTTACACCACCAATGCAGTGGCATCTCCCCTCATCCCCAGGGCACTTTTTCTGCCCTCTCTCCCATCTCCAGCCCCACCATTTGCTGCTTCTGTTCCTGCTGTCATGCAGTGGTGTGAGGCTGGCATGAGTCCTCTGACCATGCTGACCTCCCCATCTCAGAGCTTGGCCTCTCCCCTCTCTGCATTGTCTCTTGTCAACTCTTAATTTTTGCTTTACTGAATGCTGATAGTGGTATTGCCCCCCAAGCTTGGATAGGCCCTTCTTCACCTTCAGATTTGCTTTTTGAACTGTAGCAACTTTATGAAGAGAGCTGGCATCCAAACGTTGGTCTGGCTTCACCTGTTGGTTTTCTCTGTCCTGCTTTCCTTCTCCATGCTTTTCACAAAGGTAGAATTTCTAACCTTTCTGCTTGTCTTAAGGGTCCCAACTAATTTTCCCTTGTCTCTGTAATATTTTTCCTGCTCAGAGCATCTCTCCTTCAATGCAAAGCTGCTTTATCCCCTCCTCCTCCAGCAGCTGGTGTGTCCTCTGCAAGCCCCATGGGATGCTGTGTCTGGAGCTTTTGCCTCCCAGCTCTCTGCCAGTTTAGTCTGTCTCTGTGATTTACTTCACAAGGGCTTTCTTAATAGCCCCCACTGCTCTCCATCTTGGTTGTGATCAAATGCTACCTTTCTTGACATTGTAATTGACCTTGCACTGACTAGTTTTGGTCTCTTCCTTGAGTGATTTCCTCTAAGTTCTGTTGTCTTTGTCTTTTCCTGCCTCTGACAGAGCTTTTCTTAGGACCTCATGAATTTACCCTGTATACCAGCTTCAGGGTTTGTTTTTATGTGGCTACAAGGGGTCTATTCTATGACCTCAGAGCCCCTGCTTCTTTGTAATTTTGTCCACTCCTAAAATGTGGAGTGGCCTCTCTCTGCTGGTGTTACAGGCCCGTATTTCTGTTCAATTCAAAATTCTGACCTCTGTCTCTGGTGCTTACTTACATGCATGTGCACGCACCTGGCTCTTTCTGCTTAAGGAATGTAAGCTGCAGCATTTCCTAGCTATCTCTGCCTCTGAAATTCGTTCAAGTTTGTTTTTTTTTTTTTGTCTGCTGGTTCCCCTGAACTCTCAAATTAGTTCCTCCTCCTCCTCTGCTGTGCCAAATGCAAGATGCGTGTCTTCTCTTTTAAAGCCCTTCTATCTTTTCTTTCTAGTGCTCCTTCCCTCTGTGGTTTTTTGATTCCCAGCCTCTGCCTCTCATTGTGTTTCCTCAGGCTGGGTTCTCAGAGAACGAGGCCTTATCTGATCATGCTGCCTCTGCCACCCCTTTCCAGATAACCTGGAAGCCCTTTGGCCAATTTTACGCAAATTTGACAGGAGCAGAGAGCTCAGCTATAAACAAGTTCCTGCAAGCCTTGTGAAGAGTAGGTGGCTGAGTCAGGGCAGTGGCAGGGCACTGAAGGAGACCCTTTTCTTCAAGGGCCTCAGCAGTGCCTCCAAATGACTGTGCCAGCTGTAGGAGAAGCTCCAGCTGGAGCTTGCAGTCAAGTCATTAGTCTCAGAGACAGCCTCCCTCCTAAAGGCACGGGAAGCTAGGCTTCATTAAATCTGCTGCTCTTAGGGTTGCTTGCTGAAAGTGGTGGCTTGGAACCCTTTTATTTTACTCTGTGTGATGAGGAGTGACCTGCAGTGAGCACTTCTTCACTTGCTGTCTTTGCTTAAGGCCTGCTAGAGAGCTGCCATCAGGGTCTCCCAGCAGACAGAGACCTTGGCACTTGCTCCCACTCTGCTCTCCTTCCCTGCCTTCTCTTGACCCATCTGCTGGCTGGCTGAAGGTGCCTGAGCTGGTGCAATATCCCCACCCATTAAAAGGGTTGTTTGCCCCTGTCCCCCAAAGAAAAAGGTGTTCCTGCTCTCTTGGTGAAAACTCTTTTCCTTGGGTCATTCTTTTTTCAGCTCATGTAGAGGTCAAGCATGGGGAGAGGAGTGTGTGTATTTTGCTAGGAATAAAATGAGTGGGAAGGCAAGACTGCTTTTTTGCTGTGGCAGCTGCTACCTAGATCAGCTTAACTGCATTGTGAAACCACATTTTTAAACTGAATCTCCTGGGATGAGGGTGTTTTTACCACCTTTTCTCTGTAGCTGGTGCAGTGAGGTTGCTCTGCGTAGGTGCTTGGTGCTGAGCTAAGGTAACTGAGTCTACAGCAGTGGTGAAAATGCAGTTTTGGAGAGTCTTTCACAGAAAAGTTGAGGTTGGAAGGGACCTTTGGAGATCATCTGGTCCGAGCCCCTTGCAGGTTGCTTAGGATCATGTCCAGATAACTTTGAATGTCTCCAGGGCAGAGACTCCACAAACTCTTGGAGCAGCCTGTGCCAGTGTGCAGTTACCCCTCACTGTTGTGTGTTGGTTTTGTTTGTTTGTTTAATATAAAAAGTGTTTTCCTGTGCTTTCCAGCTGGTCAGTTTCCCCTGGTGCATGGGCTTGTTCCTCCTCAGGGAGGAGAATTGCATGATTGTCCTTCTTACTCACTGATAGTAGTATTGTGCTTAAAAGGAATGACTGTACCTTTCTCCCTGCAAGAAATAGTAACATAAATGCTTCTGCATCCCTTTGTTTTGTTTTGTTTTCTTCTGTTTTCCTTTCCAAATGCCAGAAAGCTCCCGTCCTCCCATTTGAAATGAGAACCTTGGTAGTTTGGTGACAACTGCTGATAGTCTGTGTAGCATGTCAAACTAATAAATTATAGTGTATGCAGACAAGGAGTTCTAACATCTTAATTAGCAATAAAAGGGAGCAGGTAGCTGAAGAATCTCCCTGGATCTTTGTCTGTCTTTCAGGGATGCTGTCTGACTGAAGCACAGAAGTTTTGAGAGGCAGCATCTTGCTGCTGCTTAGTGAACAGGGAAGAATCCAGATGAATTTGTGGGGAGAAAATGGAAACTGTATGGCTGTACTTCATATTCCTGTGATCCTTTATGGTGGGGTGGGAAAACTATCTTGGAGAAATGCCTGATTTTAGCCAGTACACTTGACTTTGGGGATAAGTCAGTTTGCTGTTTACCTGAAAGCCCTTTCTACTGAAGGAGTACAGGATGGCAGCTTTGCCTTGCAAATTGAATGTTCTCTCCTGCCAATGCTCGTGGCTGAGGGGCACAAATGTTTCTTCAGCATGGTGGAAGGAAGAGGGAGAGATTGCCCTGGCTGCATTCTTTTCTAGATAGTACATTTTAGATATTTTTTTAGTGTTATTTCTGCAGAGCTCCCCACCAAGGAGGTGGGGAGCAGGTGCAGACCCATGCCTAGGGATGCAGCAGGAGTGCTGGAGGAATGGTGTGCCCTGGCAGGTAGGAAGGAATGTGCAGCAGGGCACTTTGTCATCAGCTCTTCCAGCCTGTCGATATTTAACAGATTGCTGTTCAGTTTCTCTCTCTAGAAGGTAATCAATTCAGGGTTAAGCAATTAATAAATGGCTGCCCGAGGTTTCCAGTTTAGAGGTTGGAAAGGAGATGCTCCAGCCCTGCCCAGAAGGACAAAGATGCAAGTAAAGGTTGTAGAGAAAAATAAGGGTGCTGAACTCCTAAGTGTCACCCTTACCAAAGCAAGGGAAAATCTGCAGTCACTTGGAGAAAGGGGAAGGGCAAGAAACCAAATAAGCAACTTCAAGGAGTATGGAAAGATGGGCCAAACCACTGGTGTTTCTCTTTGGAGATGGAGGGAGGCACTTGCATGTCTGTCCTTCCTCCCTGTGTTTTAATGAAAGAGAACGAGAAGGTTTGTTTTTCTTTAGGAAAAATAAATTTGAGGGAAGGTAAGAAAGCAGGCTCTCCATGCATCAGATGTATTTTAAGAGAGGGAATTCCTTTAATGAAAGCATGGGTAATAAATGCTGTTTCCTTTTGACAAGGATAATGTGAAGGTGAGATTTGGGACTCCACACTCTTTTCTCCTGGGAGAGTATTTAAGCATCTGGGATGTTATGAGGTGAATTACAGCAATAATAGGGACGTTCTGTTTTTTAATATTGGAAGGGATCGCAGAGCACACAGGAAAACGAAAAAAGAAGTGACATTAAAACGTTATTGACTGTGAAACAAAATGAAGTTTCTTATTGTCTGAGAGTGAGTGATAGCACAGGGAATAATGTTTGACAATTCTTCGAGTGACCCTAGACATTGAACATGTAGGACTTGAAGACTAAAGAAGGATAATAAAAAGAAATACAGGGGCTGGAGGGCATAATGAACTATGCCAGAAATTTCCTGCCTAGCTTTGATGCTCAAAACAATTTCATTTCACCCCCTCCTCTTGATAGGCTGGGAGCACATACCAGCCAAGGATTCAGCAGTCTACAATGCTTCATAGTGTTGGTGCTTCATAGCTTTGGTACTAAAATGGCAGTGCTGAGTCTTTTAGAGGTCTGGGAGCAGTACTAGAGACACCAGGGTAAATGGTGTGTCCTTACATGTATTTTAAGAGCTAGCTACGAGAACAGAAGGAAAAGCACACATAGGAATCTTCAGAGACTTCAATTTTTGTACAGGTCTGCACTATATCTTACAGGGAGTACATGTGGTGACAGCTTCAGTACTCAGGCTGGGGTTGCCCTAATGAAGCCATCACCGCTTTTCATTGGAAAATATAAAAGTAGGCATTGCCTTGGGCATTCCAGCAGGCTGCTGTAAATGCTGCTTTGTATTGTACTGCTTCACCAGACCTGGAACCAGCAGCAGTGATACAAGTCACTAGGGCACGGATTCAGTGGGCTGTGAGGAAGGAGAAACTCCTGAGGATAAGGCACGAGGAGCGGTGCAAGTCAGAAGTACTGCGTGGGCAATCCAACACTTCCTGCCTGCATGCTCCCAATATAAGCATAATCTGCCAGGGAGCTTCTGCTCCGTTCTTCCCTTAGTGATAAGAGTAGCAGTGGTACTGGATGGGAAGAACATGCTGATCTGGGAGATGGGAAAGAGCTGCTAAAGGTCGTGTGCTGACCTTGGAGGAAGAGAAACAGTTGATTAGATGTTTCACAGGACAAACTCTACCTTAGGTACAGAAAAGAGCCAGCATTCTGTGGGGTTGGTCAAAACTTTGGTGAATACAGGGATTGCGGGTTATAAGGGATTCTTTTTTCCCATCATCTTGGCAGGAGGTTAATACAACTGCAGTAAGCAGTAGGTGTGTTGCACAAAGATATTTGAGTTCCCAACCTTATGCCTCTGAAGCAGCAGGGCAGCAGCTCAGTCTGTCCCTCGTGCACCAGCATGTGTTGTTACCTTTTACATCCAGGTACATCCTGTGCCACCAAGCGCTTCAAAGCCCTTGTGAAGTGAGGAGGCTGAGCACCACGAGCTCCATCCAGAGCTCAGGGGTGTGTGTGCAGAAGGACTGCCCAGCCATTCCCCTGCCTTTGGTTATTATGGGTATTGCTTTTTTTTCTGACCACAGGCGTGTCTGGCTGGCTTCTGGATGCTGAGTACTTCGACTTCTCAAAGTAAAGCTGTACTAGATGAAAGAGTAGTTTCAGGCTTCTGTGCAGCAAAGTAACTTTAAATATACTTTCTGGTGGGATGATTGAGAATGATAGAACTGTAAGAGCAGGGAGATCTTGTGTCATGCATCCCCTGGGGCAGGTTCATCTCTGCCTTATGGTATCCTTGAAGAAAGTAAGTGTCTATTAGAGGAAGCAGTAGTGTAAGATGCCTCAGTCTCTCACAGAGCAGTCTCTGTGGTGCCTCACTTTCCTAGCTTCTGGGAAATGGAGCATTTAGCTAGCTCCCATGACCAGTCTGAAGTCCAAGCCTATTGTTTCTTGTCTTCGCAGTGTCCAGGGTAGATAATGAATTATTATTTCATCCTTTCAGCATTTTTAGAAGTTTAAAGGTTGTAGTAATACAGCAACCTTGATCTGTGGCTCAAGAAATATGCTGTTCTAAGGTGGTGTTTAAACTAGCATATTTTAATATGCCTAATTGTAGAACAGGGAAGGAGCAGTTAGAGGAATGTGACATCCATATAGGATGTAGTTTGCTTAAAAAAGAGGGGGGGAAGAAATCACAAGGGCAGATCACATTGCACACTGTGCATCTGCAGAATACCAATGCCACACTGGGGGAAATAAGGAAGTCTTCTGTCAATATAAGGGCCAGATCTGAGAAGAACCAAAGGATGTAAAATGGCTCTGATCTTGGCGAGGGGGGTCGGATGCCTGACTGGATGCATATTTATAGCAGAGGTACAAGACCTCTTTTACAGTCAGAACTTGGGAAGCTAGTCACAGGCCACAGCAATCTATGGTGATTAAAAGAAATGCCATCTCTTTCATATTTATTGAAAACATTTTCCTTAAAAGACAGTAAACATCTGCTGTGGAAGTGAGCGGCTGTGAGACGGAGCAGCGAGCAGAGACGGGGGAAGGCAGTGGTGTTGGAAGAACAAAGAGCTTCACTGGCAGCTCCTGTCTACTTTGCCCATGCTTTGATATTTCCCCACTGATTCTGATATTTCCATACCAATTATTGTATAAATTGCTCCTGGCTGACCTCACCACTTAGCCATCCTTAGTTGTCTCAGTAGTGGGAAGAATTCAAATGAGGAGTGAATATGAGTTGGTTTAGGAAAGATGCTCCATGTGCTGGGAGTGGTGGGATGGTGGCAGGAGTGGAGGAAGGGGAGGATAGGGGATCAGGCATCCTTTTGCTTGCACCATTTAAACATTAAAGCAAAAGGGTGGAGGATGGGGACAGAGTTGTTCTGCAGGTGGCTCCAGCCAGCCTTTCAGTACACTGAGCTCTCTTGGCATGAGAAAAAACACTCCAAGAAAACACTGGATTTTCCCAGGATGAGGCTTTACTGTATTGGGGGAATGGTGGGGGCTTACCACATGTTTTCTTCTGATAGCATTGTTTTTATCCATCTGGCAGCAGGTTGCAGTGTATGGAGATTGTTCCTGCTGTGACTCATTTATGCAAAAATTAAGCTCAAACCTAATTTTTGGTTGTGTACCTTAACAGGAGACTTCACAGAATAGCAGGTGTGTGTTGCTAAAAGGTTTTCTCTGCTTTGGTGTTGCCTGGTGGGGCAGAGTGTCTCCCTCAGAGATTTTATTAGTCTTCAGCCCATGGCAAAAAAAAATGATGGCTGCTTGGGAAGTGGCTGGACAATGGTGAGCTTGGAAGAGCCTTCCTGAATTAGTGTTTTGTGGGTGTCAGCCCTGCTGTGGAGTCCAGAGGAAAAGCAGGGACTAAGTGATGGGCTGGGTTTGGCAAGAGGTGTCTACAAGCTCTCTGGGTGACAGAAGGGAGAGAGGAAGGGCCATCCCCTGGGAAGCCTTGTGCATAAGTGAGCCTGAAAAATTAATCTGATTTAAGAGGGAATATGAGCTTGGAGGATGCTAACTGTCCCTGAGTAATTCACTGGCAGCAGAGGCCTGTGCAGGGCTCAGAGCTGCTGCTTTGGGGCAGGGCAGTCTGAGCACTGAGAAGAGGTGACGCCACAGCCTGCAGGACATGGGGAGCAGCAGGAGGAAGGCTGCTGGCACCTGCCTCACCTTAGATGACACCAGGCCATGCACGGGAGTGCAGTGGCCAGCTGGTGGGTGGTCAGCCTGAGCTCCTGCAGCTCCCCTCAGACCTGCAGGAGGGCAGCAGTGGCCACAGCCTGTGGTGCACTTGCACCTGCTCTTGGGTTGAGCTTGCCCAGAGCATCTCTGCAGCTCAGAATTAGACTCTTTAGCATAACTGCCCTTTAGCACTTATGTCTGAATTGTCTTCATTACTGGGGACTTTCTGCCAGGTCCTGTGGTCTGCTGCAGATGCTGATTTGTCATAGCCAAGTAGGATTTATGCACGCTCTCCTTCCCTGAATAGGGGCACAAGCTCCCATGGCAGTTCTGAGGATGTTTTGAGGGAACCAGTTCAGATGTTCAGAGCAGAAATAGTCATGCTCTTAGAGAAGAAGCTGAAATGGTACCTTTTTTAGCTTCTGTTGTAGTATAACCAAGGCAGAGTCTGCAAACCCACGTTGTTGAAGAGTACAGTCTGCAATGGCATGGATTGTGAAGGGGCGTGAGGACAGCTGTACCAGTTCAGAGCAAATCCTGCACCTTGCTCAGCATCATGCCTCAAAAAGCTGTAGGCAGGTAGCTGTGCAATTGTAGCTTGTTTTGGGAGCCTTAGGAACATGATGTGATTTACCTGTTTAGTAGCCCTCTTTCATGGGCTTGTCCCACTCATAGTTTGACCCATGTAAATTTTTCCATACCCACAGTATCCTTTGGCAAGGGCATCCACAGGTCTGCTGTGTTCAGCTGCATAAACTGCCTCCCTTGTTATAAATCTGGATCTGACCAGTCTCAGTTGATGGCCCTTGGTATTTAAACTAGAAGAGATGGTCAAGGGTCAAATTCTTGACCATCTTTGCCATGGCATATATATTTGTGAAAAAACCTTTACCAGATCCCCTTCAAGTCACCTTTGTTTCCCTGCAGACTCCATTATTTCTGACAGAGAAGCCATTCCCTAGTGTTTATCATCATTGTTGTTCCTCTCTTGACACTTTTTCAGGAGTGCCTGTAAGTTGAACAAACAATAGCAGCAGCAACAAAGCCCAGATGTGTGCTGCGTATTTGTGAAAGGGAGAGGGATCTCCTTGGAAATGTTCTTTGCCTAATAACTGTAGTCAAAGGCACAAAGTAATTTTTAAAGGAAATTTAGGATTACTATTGTCAGTTATTGACAAATAGTACTTTAGAGATTCTCAGTGAAGGAAAAGTTCTGTAAAGCTGCAGGGGTAGAAATATCCCCTCAAACCATGTAATCCTTTTGGTGTTCATCACTGTTAGCCCTGGTGCTTATAGAAGATATCTATAGCAAGAAGATATGTATCTCATGACTTTTTTAGTTGCTGCCTAGTGATTAAAGACCCAGGATAATACTCATAAGAGCTCAAGTTCCTCCTTCACATTAAATGACTACTGGCAGTGATTATTGATATCGAAGATAACTTGGTGCAACTGCTGCAGTGCTTTTGGATGTGGTACAGACATATGGTCTGAGATGGAGAGAATATTTGTGCAAGAGGCTCTTCATCATTCTGTCATGAGTTTTTATTTGTTCTTTTGAGCTGTCAATGCTGTGGCAGAGTTTTTGTGTGCTCAGGCATCCTTTTATTACACCCACCTGTCCCTTGCAATACGCCTTGAGTCAATGTTCTCAGCTAAAATTTTGCACACATGTTCTTGTGAAAGGGACCTGTAGGTCCACCTCTTTCCCAGAAGGTAAATGTTTGGCACTTTCTGAAATGGGGCCTCTTCAAAGTACTTCAAATCAGGCATCTGAAATGACCAGTTGTGTGTGGAAAGCCTGAGCTCTGCATGTGTCTCTGTGGAAAGGTCAGATGTTGCCAAAATCATGAGATTGCTGTGAGGGTACAGATTCTGCAAAGACACCATGTACTCAGAAGCTGAGCTGCAGCACTGCTGGGGGAGATGCCTGGCTGGTAGGGATGCTTGATGCTCCTTTTTTGCTCCTTTCTTTCTTGGAGAGGCATTGAAATCCTGGCTGTGATGTGACAAGGGAGACTTGAATGACTGTGTGACTCTGACATTGCACTTTTCTCTTGCCTTTCCTGTGCTTTTCAGAGCTGTTTCCCGTGACATTTGCAGTGGCCCTGCTGGGAGAGCTGGCACAGGGCAAGTGCAGGGACTGGGCATCTGAGGTTCGTGGGTCTTGTGCTGTCCCTTGCTGCTTCAGTCTCATCACCTGGCTGCACTGCCCCCTCTTGCCACTGCTCTTGTCCCCTGTGCACCTCCAGGGCTTGGGAGATGGGTTAGCTGAGAGCTGCCTGGCTGTTGTTTGGCTTGCCCCTGGCTCAGAAGGCTGGCAACAATAGCCCTGATCTAAAGGGGATAAGGGTCAGGGGATTGCTCCCTCCTTATCACATGGTATTTGCTGTCTTTTGGAAAAAAACAGATGCAAAAACCTGCAATTTCTTATTAATTTTTAAGTAGCACTTGGCTCACTACCTCCTCCCTATCAGCCCTTGTGCTGTCAGTAAATTATATTGGATTTGCAATTAAAAGCCAGCTGTGCCGGTGCAGTACCAGCCAAATGCCACCATCACTGTCTCCTGGGTGTCCTAGGGAAGGTGTGGAGCACACAGCTCCTCCTGTAGTGAGCTCTTCTCTCACTTCAAGAGGCCATGATAAGAGTTTAAATGGGATCTCAGACACGTTATTTTTGTTAATCAGAGCACTTGCTCCCTAAGAAATGAAGTTCTCTTCTTAATACTGTGTATCATGGATATAGCAATTCCCAGAGCTTGCAAAATGCCAAACATCATGCAAAAGGTTTGAGCACAACATGTACTGCTGGATGTCTGCCTCAGGCTGATTGTTTTTCTTTTTTCCTTTCTTGATTAAAATAGTTTTGGAGAAGTACTTCTGCTGTTTGGGATTTTTTTGAAGTGTTGAAAAGCATTTGTGCCCACCCGTGTTGGAGCAGGAATTTGCAGCCAGGCACAGGGAACAGCACTGAGGATGTGCTGCTCCTTGCTCCTCTGGAGATGCAGCCTGTTCATCCAACTTCTGAGCCTTTGTGTCTCACCTCTGGGACAGCAACCTGGTGCAAGTTGTAGCAAAAGCCTGACTGTTTTGCCTTCTGTCCATACTGGAGCTGGGCAGGACTTTTTCTGCACTGTTTTCTTCTGTCCCTCAGCTTCTGGAGCCAGAATGGGAAGCAAGGAGCTCTTTGGCTCTCAACTCTCTCGCTTTTGGCTGCTTTAGGAAGGTGCAGCAACCCAGTGCAAGGGAAGATAGAAGAGGAGGAATGTATAAAGTGAGTCTCTTCAGAACCTGAAGGAGGACTCCAGGTTAGAGTTACAGTGAAGGTCCTAAAAACCACTGGGAAGGGAAGAAGGAAGCCCATGTCAGTGCTGGCTGTGAGGATGGTGAGATTTGACATCTACCAAAAATTTGTGCTGTGGGTCCCCAGGGTTGTGGTCTTCCAGTGAGCTTTGGAAAGTCAGATACCTATCTCTGATAAAATACTATTTTTTAACTAGATAGCTGGAAAACTCTTATGTAAAAAAATCCAGCACCGTGTTAAAAGCCTGATAAACAAAGTGGTGCGCTTAGCTGAGAAATAACTGATGGAGTGTTGTGTGTGGAGCTTTTAATTCCTACCACTGCATATTTGCCTTGTGGTGCAATTTTAATTGTCATTGCAGGTGGGATATGTGTGTGCTGTAGCAAGGCTAAATGTGCATACAGAAATTGGATTATGAGCTGTCTTTAGGTGTGTAATAAAGATCTTGTCCTTCCTGCTGCTTTGAAAACAGTTCACTTCAAAGGGTGTAATATTTGCTTTGTCCTTTGGCCTTTGTGGGGTGAGAGAAGAGGCTGCCTGCACCGTAGATGTGTTAGTTGTCTCTAGCAGTATCTTTCCCCAGGATGAAGAGGTTGGTACAGCAAACAGTGGGGGAGCACTTGCCTCTGTTGTTCCTCTCCCTGTTTGTTTCAAATGTGCTAGCTTTCCCCGTCCTCCCCTTAAATCACATTATTTCATAAAGAGTAAAAAGAAACATAATTTGGAGCAGCAGCAAGCTGAGCCCAAGTTAATAGTTTGAATTGCACTCCATCTGTTCAGCTGCATGCCCTGATGGATGTGCTGAACCCATTTTTCACAATTTGTTTTAAGCTGCTAAGAACCATCTCTCCTGGCTCCAGTCCAGGCTGGCTGTGGTGAAAAACTTCGTTTCTGGACATCGATGTTCAGAGGGCAGGATTGAATCAATAAACCCCAGATTCAAGGCTACCTCTTCACCTGCAGGATGCCACTTTTTGAAAGCTTAAATTCTTCTCTGGACTTGAGCATTGTTATTGAAAATTAGAGAGCGGGGGGGAACCCCCAACATACAGACGCACAGAGAGGATGAAATTTGCAAACGTGATTATGCAGGACCTGCTTTAAATCGGCTTATTGCTGTTTTATGATGGCAAGCAAGCAGTCACAGAAGCCAGGGTGATTGGCCTTGCCATGTGTGCATGCTGCTGGTAACTCAATAACCGATGAACACCCACCGTGGTCTCCAGACCTCGAGCCTTTGATGTAGCAACAAACAAGATAGATTGCTGTAATTTATCTGGCCCCTGGAGGGCTGTGCTGGTAATGTGCCATGAGCCCAAGGGCCAGCCATCCATAATCTGTGTAAAAATCCGGCGGATCGCAGTCGCCGTGCTGCGGGGCTGGCTTTGTTTGGTGCCTTTGCGCGTGTACAGCGCAGGGCACTGGGCCCTGACTCCAGAGCCAGGGGCACTGAGCTTTACTGGAAAGTGCCCACTCCTTCCATTAACTTTAATTGGGTTTGTTATGTGCTAAATGCACACCTTTCAAATTGGCTTGGGAAGGCAGTGCTGGAAATCTGATATTTCTCTGTGGGCCTTTACAAGTGTAAGAGCGAATGGAGAAGGTGTGCTGGGTTTGGGGAAAAAGAAGGGGGTTTTGTACTAGCTGAAGCCTCTGGCTGGTTTGCTGATGGAGGATGAGTGCCTGGGGAAAAAGAAGGGGGTTTTGTACTAGCTGAAGCCTCTGGCCGTTTTGCTGATGGAGGATGAGTGCCTGGGGCATTGGAGTTGAGTGGCCCAGGTGCCAAAGGAGAGGGAGTGTAGCCCCCTGGCTTCTCTCCATGGGGTGATGAGAGTTGGAAAGTAAAAGTACTGAAAACAAAGGCCTGTCACCTTGAGTTGCTGATTTGTTACTGCGTGGTGCATTGCCCTTTCACGCCTGGCTTCTTACCGCTTCCAAACAAGGGGTTCATGTTACCTCAGAGCTGCTTCTTTCGTGGGGTGTTTTTTAAAACACTTCCATTGAGTCAGCGAGAATTCTGCAGTGTGACCCGGGCAGTGCTGTGCCAGAGCCTGATGTGCCGGATGTAAAACAGGGTGTGAGGGCTTGCTTCGTCCAGCATGGAAGGGCAGGGACATATCTGGGTGCAGGTGTGGGGATTGCCTGCTGGTCAGTAACGCTGGGCTCCTCTCCTCCCACAGGCATGGCACTGGCCCAGCGGCAAGTGACAGTGCAGGAGGGCCCCCTGTACCGCACGGAGGGCTCCCACGTCACCCTGTGGTGCAAGGTGAGCGGCTACCAGGGCCCGGCGGAGCAGAACTTCCAGTGGTCCATCTACCTGCCCTCGGCCCCCGAGCGGGAGGTGCAGATCGTCAGCACCGTGGACCCCTCGTTCCCCTACGCCATCTACACGCAGCGCGTGCGCGGCCGCGGCATCTTCGTGGAGCGGCTGCAGGGGGACGCCGTGCTGCTGCACATCACCGAGCTGCAGGAGCGTGACGCCGGCCAGTACGAGTGCCACACGCCCAACACCGACGAGAGGTACTTCGGCAGCTACAGCGCCAAGATGAACCTCGTGGGTAAGCTGTGCTGCTTGCAGTGTGGCTGGGCCCCTGGGGTGCTGCAGTTCGTTTTAGGGGTCCCCGGGGGGCCCCCTAAGCTGTATGTTCGCTGGTAGCAGCAGGCAGGCAAGGAGACTCCACACGGCTTCAGGGGGTGCTAATGAGATGAGGATTTATTGGGGGTCCCACCCCCAGGAGCAGCATGGTTTCTGAGGGAGAAGGAGGGAGGAGGAGAGAGAGAGAGCCTAGGGAGAAAAGGGCCAAGCTGGTCTCCCTCACACAGCCTAACAGGGAGATTCAAAGTGGGCACGGAGTAAGACTTGGCCCATTGGGATTACAGATCCGTGATACTTCAGGGGAGGATCACAGGCTTGGAATAAACCCTACATTTTGGAGGGCTGAGACAGAGCATGCCATTTAACTAAAATGTAACTCTACAATGGGGTGTGAGACCCTTCCACCCAGCATGTGCAGTGTGGTCTGCATAGGCTGTAAGATAAAAATCCTGTGAGGGAGAACTGGAGCAGGGAGAGCACGTGGCACAGTGGTGGGAATTGCAGAAAATCACGGTATAGAGGCACAGGAAATAGTGAGCTTTCTTCACTAATAAGGCCTTTATGAAAATGAGACTCCAGGCAGCACGGCTGGGCAGAGGAATGTTTGAAGCCATGGCTGAAAGCAAAACTGAGACTGATTTACAGAGAGGGAAAGGGCCAGGGAGTCTGTGTAGATGGCACAAGTCACAGACCAGAGAGCTGCCTGCCAAAGGTGGTGAAATAACTGAGCAGGGAAGAGAGGAGTAGTAATGAGCAGCACATAAAAGGGAACAGGAGAGATGGTCATCTTCAGGCTCTTCCAGCAGTGCTGAGTACATCCTGAAAACACTGAGCCGATTGAGCTGTCTGTAGATGAGTGTGGAGAAGCTGGTTTGGGATTTTTTTTTTGGTTTGCGTTAGAAAAATCGAAAACAGGTACTTTTAAAATCTGGAGTATTTCCATGGCACCTCTTTGACTAGAAGATTTGACCTTTTCAAGCTTCAGCTTGCTTTCTGTATCTCAAAGCTCAAAGCAGTATTTGAAGTGTCTAACTCAGCTAACAGCAGTCAAATTTAGCTTCCATCCAACTCTTTGGCTGAAAGACCTCTAAAAGAGCTCCTCTACAACACAAAACCCCTCTAGCAAATTCAAGCCCACAGACAGCAAGCAGGCTTGCTTTGCTTAGGAGGTGTCTGTGAGGCTGCAGCTTGAAAACCACTTTGACATTATCCAGCCCGTGGTGGTGTTGCTAGTTCAGGCTGTGTTGACACAAGAAATCCAGGGTGAAAGGAGCCAGGATATGATTTCAATCACAATAGCCTTCCTTGAGGTTGAGCTTGTTGCCTCCAGCTTTCATGGCCTTGGCTTTTTTCCTTCAGAGGTGCAAGCTCAGCCACTGATCCAGGTGAAGCTCCACAGCATGGGTGTAGGTGCTTATTTAGGTGCCTTTTTTGCCATCTGATGTCCATGAGTGGTTGGGGGTAGATGCCTGAGTATTCTATTTTTCATCTGTAGGTCTGTAATTTGCTTTAGGTCTCCAGATTTGCAGTTCCCACTGCAGTTCAAACAAGGCTGAGTCAGCGCTGCTTTTGTTAAGTCACCTTGGGGAGTGAAACCCATTGAAACCAACACCCACTGAAAAAACGTGCCTGGGGGCAGGGTGGGGATGGATGGATTCTGGTGGCCCTGCCAAAGAGCTGGAGCTGAGCACAGTCAGCATATCCAGTGGCTGGGCAGTGGGAAGCTCTCCCAAGAGTCTGGGGAGCCAAAGCTGGGTTGATCTGTTTTTGCTCTGTCCTTCCCTTTCCACAGCTACAAACCAGTAAGATCTGGGAGTCTGTAGACACCCATGAACTGTGCTTGGAGGACATTGGCTTTGGGGCTTACATGTGTCAGAGATACTCAAGAAAATTGATCTAGAGTAACTTCTAGTGGATTTGTTAAATCACATTATGCCCCTTCATGGATGCTTGCGGTCAGGATTTTGGGCCCTAATTTGGTTTAGCTTAATTCATTTCTGAAAATTCACTTTGGAAATGGCTTAGGGTCACTTGCATTTTGAACATGAGCATCTGTGTACATTTCCTTCTGTGGGTTAGCCAAACTCTTGACAGAAACTGAATTTTTCAGAGTGCTCCCAGCAATGACCTGTAGACAGAATGCCCTTACAGAGAGCCTTCCTTCTGCCTCTCATTCATGGGAAGTGGTGCTGACTTCAACTTTGTTGAAGGACCCTGAAATCCTTTTGGGGAGATGAGCTCCTCTCTGCAGACCTGGGCAGATCACAGATCTATTTTCCTGTCTCAACTCTAGGTTGGGGGGTTTCAGGCTGGTTTTGTTTCTGCAGACAGTATGCAAGAAGAGGTGCAGAAGAGAGTTACTGTTCTCATTTTCTCAGAAAAAGAACCAAACTTTTTTTGTTCATCCAGTTATGAATTTTTAATTGACTCATTAGATTGAGTGGCTCTTTTCTGGCAGCAGCAAAGCCTGAAGGGAGACAGGTTTGTTAGCATCTCTATTCTCTCCACTTATGTGTGAAGTGGATGGCTTTGAAGCAGTGTTGATTTTAGGCTTGCTGCGCTGGGACCTTGGAATTGTTGTGTCCCATGGTTTGAGGAAAGAGCTGAAGGACGAGTTTCTCCTCTTTTCCACCTTGATGATACAGCCCTGTGGCCAGGGAGCTGCATGGGACACTGGTGCAGCAGGACATGGGGCTGCTGTCTGCACTGGGGCATTTCAGCTTGCAGCAGAGCAGCTGGGATGTGTTCTGCTCCTGCCATCTGAGCATTGTTGAAGGCTGTGTCTCCAGGGCTCTGAGCCTGCTAAAAAATAATCTTGTCAGCTTCAGAGACATGCCAGTTTGGCTTGAAAGTACACTTCTCTCCACCTCATGAACAGCAAGCATGGTTAGTTGTCCCTCTGCCATTATTAATGTCACTGCTCCAGATTCCTTTTCCCTCACTGAGACTTTGGCCACAGTCTAGTACTGCTTTGAGGACCTGATGTCTGTGATGGCCTGGAGTAAGAAGTGCTCCCCAGGCACTCAGTGGGACTCTTATCTGAATTTTAGGCATGCAACACAAGTGCTAATCTCACTGAAGCTAGGAATGAGGCCAGTCATGTGGTTCAAAGGCCTTCTGCCATGCAGCATGTGTATTGAGGCTTAATCTTCTTCAACCAGTCTTCAATTGCTTCAAAAACAAGCCTTTCTGTATCCTACTGCTCCTCTTCTCATCCCCTTCTGAGCTGCATGTTTGGGATGATGGAGTTATGCCTGGGCTGTGAGATGTGTTAGGAGAAGAATTTAGGACATCTCAGGTGCTTGAGGAGGTGGGGTAAAAAAAAAAAGAAGGGGTGCAGCTCTTCAGGATGTTGTGGAGCCATGCCCTTGTGACTGATTTATGAGAAAGGATTAGCCCATGTACAAAGTCCACAACTCTGTTGTTTACCTTCAGATTTTAGTTCCCTGAGACTGACACAAAATTGCTGAGGCTAGCAAGTTCACGCTCCTTTACTCAGGGTGGCGGGAAAATATTTTGGAAGATCTCATGAGTTGTCTGCCACCCATTTAACACCAGACTCACTGCCTAAGGTAGATATCCAGGTAATATCTGCCATCAGAAGACAGAAAAAGACAAATCTAGAAAGCGGTCCATCTTTGTTAAAATTAAGTGCATAGTTCTCTGTGTTTATTAGAGAGAGATCCTACATGTTAGACTCAAGCTAGGCACTAGTGGCTGTAAACTTGGCTGCTTTTGGAGTCTTGCCCTATCAGACTTCTGAGCAACTGGTGGGAATTTTGACTTTGTGGTTGAATTGGGAAGACACTTGAGTGTGCAGCAGAGTGTGCTGTACAAAATTTAAATTAGGATGATTAAATCGTGGATCTGGGGACAATGCACACAGTTGTGTTGGGGCCCTGCTTGTTGCTGGCTGTATGTACTTTTTTAAGAAGTTAAGAGACAGCAAAGAATTTGCAGGTGAAGGAAAGCAGCATCTCAGGAGCACAGCATCACCACTGACAAGACAGCAGTATTTTCCAGGTTGCCATTGGAGTTATCCCTTTTCTTAACTCTTGAAATATGGGCAGAAGAGGAGGTTTCTGTGCAGTAATTTAGCTGGTGAAGCTGCAGGAGTGCTATGCAAATTGAGGTGGTGGTTTCTGCTTCTCCTGTTGATGGGTAAACTTGTGTTTTGCTGCAGGGTAGAATTGAGCACATGGCAGTTCCTTCAAAGAGCGTGAGTCACTGCAAATTTGTACTCCACTGTATCTCTGCGATGAATTGTTTGTGTGCCTGTACCCTCACTTAGATAACAGTGAAGAGGCCCAGGTCTAACCTCTTCAGAAGTTTCAGACTTTTATCTCAGTGTTTTTTCATCTGTGCTCCCAAAAACGTTGAGATCTTTTTCAGAGTAAGTGATTTGAGGGAAGAAATCAAGCTTTGAGGTTTTTCTTAAACAGGTAGCGATAGAGCGGGAGGAAAGGTTTCAAAGCACTTGAGGAGGTGGCAGGTCTTTTAGTCTTTATTTTGAGGGAAACAGCTGTACAGCATCAATCCTAAACAAGTTAAAGCAAAAAAATGAAAGGGGATTGGATGGGAGGAGACCACAGTCCCCATGGTACCACAGACTGGGAAGAAGCAATGTCAGTGCAGACTTGAGAAGCAAGGAGCACTCAAACACAGCTGCCTCTGCAGTGGGCAGGGGCTGCTGTGGAGCTGGTGGTAGTGCCTACAGGGATGGTGACCAGGACCTTCTCCCAGCCAGGCTTAGGTCACAGAGGGCAGAGGGGTTTCGTGCTGGTTAGGTGCTATTCAGTGGCTGCCCTGTCAGCCTGGTCACTCTTCTGCTCTCTGCTGTTTCTCACTGGTCTCTTCCTGCCTGGCTGGGTTGTTGCCTTGGCCTCTGCCCTGTTCTCCTGCGTCCTGCATTACCTGTGATGGCTCCCTGGGGCTCTGTTGTGGTTTTTTGGCTGGTAGCCCCATTGTGGTGGAGTTTCTACACCGTGCCAAGCTTGGGAGTGGTGGAGGGCAAGGGCATTGATGGGTGAAGAGCCATCTGCATCTCTGCCTGAGGTCAGGGCTGGCTGTGGCTCTGTGTGGTGGGGTCTTGTCTCCTAATGCTGAGCTGCCCAGGGCACTTGCAGCTCTCTGCAGAGCAGGACTCAGTCCGTGGGCACTCAGACCATGCCTTTAGGAGTTTATCTTTAGGATGCTCTGTGCCCTGCAGCTGTGGCATGTAACTGTGTGGCCGCTTGCAAGCCTGTGGGACAGGGAGGACACACGTAGGGTGTGTCTGAGAGGCTTTGGTGGCATGGGAAGTGGGGGAGAAAAGCGTCTGGCCTGCATAAACCTAGCACTGGAAAGAAGGGAGCTGTGTGTGTCTCCTACAAGCCTTCAAGAGAAGCAAGCAGGTCTCTTTTGTTGAACTTGCCACCAAAAACCTCCAGGATCTCTCTGCTGAGAGCGAAATAGTGTGTAGCAGACAAGAAAAAAAAAAAAAAAAGAACTTTTATTATCCCATACCAGCTGCTGCTGCTTGTTGCCAGCAGCTTCCCTTCTTCTTCGTCAAGTGCTGCCATACGTGATGTGTCTCAACACAGAGCAGAGGGAGAAAGTCACGTCACAGTTTGGATTTGGGAGAGCACAGTCTGCTCCTGGCAGCCTGGATGAGAGCAGTCACTTCTCTCCCTGTGGGGCACATGGACCTGGGTGGCTGCTGGTTTATTCCTGCTGTCAGCAGGGCTGAAGGTGGCTTTGCTTGAGGCAGGTGTCGAGGAGAGAAATGGCAGTCTCAGAGACAAGGACCTACCAGTTTTGATAGAAGTCTTTGGGGGCTCTTCTTTCTGTGCTGCATTTTTCTTCTTTCTCTTCACCTGAGAGACAGGGAAAAGTGTTTGTCACTGTACTTGAGTGAGCAGCTTGTGTCCTGGGGAGACCAGGCTTTTTGCAGATGAGCAATAGCAGGGCAAAAATCGAAATAAGCAGTTCAGCCTGTCCTGGAAGGTTGCAAAGGCTTCATCTCCGGAGGCTTTCAAGACCTGACAGGATCAAGCTCTGAGTGGCCTTGTCTGACCTTACAGCTGACCCTGCTTGACCCTGTAGCTGCACTACAGACCCCCAAGGTCCCTTCCATCCTGAATTGTCCTGTGATGAGGTACTTGGCTGCACTGCAGGAAGGAACCACAGTTAGGCAGCGTTTTGGAGGGCTGGTGCTAAATAAAGGAGTTTGGAGGGTCAGAGCTAAATAATGCCATAACATTGATGATCTCAACCAGGTGAGAACGCCACGGACTGATTTTACATCCCCAGGTTCCTTTTTTTTTTCTGGCATATTTTTTATATTTCATATTGTTCTTATTTCTCTCATGAGGTTGCAGGAGTTGGTCTCTATTGCTCTGCTCTGGTGTTTGAAGGTGGAACTTGGAAATCCTAAGCACAGATGTCCTAATCTCCCTTAGTCTGTCTCGGCAGCTTGGCTACCTCCATAAAACATGTGTGTGCCTTATCTGGCCAAGCTGTGTGAGTTAACCAAAGTGAGCTGCAGGATTGGTGTTGTGTGTGTGAATTGCATTCATCTTTGCCTGTTTGGGCTGTGCTTGTTGCAGTAATTAGCTCCCCAGAGGAGCAAAATGTCCTTCACTTTCAAATTACCCTTTAGCTGGCATTAAAAAGGGATTTAAAAAAAAATCAAATGCCTTCTTATAGTGGCCCTTTGCATCTAGACACAGGGTATTTTGTTCTTACTGTCCTCCTTTATATGCCTAATTCTCTCTGTAGTAACCTTCACAAAATAATTGACCTATGCTCCTCTGCTTTTTCTTTCTGTTCCTGCTATGGATGGAAAAGAAGTATTTGTCTGTTAATGGGGAAGGAGTGGGGAGGGGTAAACATATTTACCTCTGGCAGTTCCTGTGGCCAGGGCCTGGGGAATTGCACCTGGTTTGAGATGCTACAGGCATTCAGCCCTGTGATGCTGCCAACTTGCTGCATGTCCCTGGATATGGCGCAATCCATCTCCCTCCCCATTTTCCAGCTGGTAAAATTAGGGATAATAGCACACAAGCCTTTCACAAAGTCTATGCTAAATAATTGTGATGGGCTTTGAGCTCCTCAGATAGCGGGAGTTAAAAACAAAGGCTTATATTTCAGCTCTGCCTGGCAATAATGCTGAATAGGATTCATCTCCTGTCCTGCTTAGTCATTTCTGCTATCTTGGAAGTGTGAGCTGCCTGAGCTCACCCAGTTTTCCCCTGGCAGAAGCTGTGAGGCTGATAGGCACTGCCAGACTGGGGGGCCGCTGATCCGCAGCGCCGTGGGCAGGTACGTGGGAGCCCGGCACAGGCAACCCTGTGCTCTAGTCATCTACAATCTGGCAGTGAATTCCATGGGCTGGTTATTCCTTGTGCTTCCTAAACCACTCTTTTGTAGACAGCAGTCGGGTTAGAGCTGATGGCTTATGACAGAAATCTCTGTGTGTGCCCTCGCATAGTGGGACAGGGCTCACTCCTTTTGTGCGTCTTTATCTCATCCCATGTTACTGTGTGCTAAACACTTCCAATTATTCCTGTTTCGTTGCAGTATGCCATCTCCTATTCTTTCCTGTTGGAATTGCTTGCCTGGTTTTTTCTTTCTTACTGTTGTATTACATTGCATCACTTCTGTACGTCTGAATGTGCAGGAGGAATGGAACAAATGGTGGGCAGTCTATGCCTAAAAAATGGGCAATCCATTGTATCCACTCCTTGGTTTCTTTCTTCAGTTTATTCTTCCCCTCCCTCGCCTCTCTGCCCTGTCCCTCAAAACCTCAAGCAGCTTGGTGGCATGACATGCTTTGTGGGAAGGGCTCTCAGTTGGGGATCTGATACTTTTTTATTTTTATGCCATCCACCTACCCATTTCTCAAAAACCTGGCATTAGACGCTTTTGGAACACATCACTGTATTCCATATGTTTTTCCTATATTGTCCCCTTTGAGGCAGAGGTACTTTTTTTAAATTTAGCGAGCATGTGGAGAACAATTACAGTGAGAATATGTGTCCTTTTTTGGACATACCTGTACGCTTGTGCCGATGCATTCATTGTAAGAAAAAAAATGTATTCTTAAAAGCCATTTCTAAAAATGTAAATTAATTCAGCCTCAGGCAATTGCACGGCCCTCTGCTCACAGATCTAGGCTTGTCTCTAAAATGAGCCCTCTTGTTTCCAGACTTTCTACATCCCTTCCTTGTCAGGAAGGCAGGTGTGGAACCCTGAATGCTGACTTGCCTTCAGACTGTAAAGAGCTGCAGTGTTTTGCTTGGGTGGCTTTCTGTGCAGCGCTGAGCCTGAATTGTAACATCAGGACAGTCAGCTAAAATGATCTTTGAAAACTAAGCAGCCTTTCCTGAAAAAGCCTCTTTTCTGAGGGCTCTGAGTCGTGCCCTCCAGTCTGCTCTCGAGCCGTGTCTGGCTCCTCTCAGGCATCCCTCAGGGTGATGGGAATGTGGCACTTGCTTTTTGCTGAGCCCTGTGCCTCCTCAGTGTCAGTGAGGCTGCAGGGCTTGGGGTCCTCTGCTGCCCTGAAAGGAATTGCTGAAAACACAACCCCGCTCAGGCTCTCTCTTCTTTTTGCTTCTCCTGCTGACTCTTCCCATGTGCTTTGCCCAGTTCCTGGTAAAATGAGGTATTTGGTAATCATAATTGTTGTGTTTTATAGGATGCCTTTCAGTATGTCCCCCAGAGTAGAGGGATTGGTGACATAAGTTGTGTGTATTGGCATAATGTGCTGAGAGAGGTAAAGGATGCAAAGGTTTTTAAGTAGGAAAAAAGAATCATTAGTCAGAGAACTTGGTGCATTTGAAGACCAGCTCTACCACAAGTGGGTTACTCAGCATCTTGGGTTCAAGCCTGGGCCAAAAGGTTGTCTAATGTTGGAAACAGTTTAGTGCTATCTCCCATCCTGAATTCAACATTTCCTCCTGATGTTGTCTAGGCAGTCCCAAACCCTTTTTTCTCCCCCCACAAATTACTACTTTTTTCACTACATGCAAAACTAAGAGAAGCTCTGAAATATAGGAAAAAAAATTGCTGCACACAAAAGGAGAGCCAGAAGGAGCTGGGCTGGGTTTCATGAGCAGGTGGTGGAGCCAGCAGGCTGCAAAGTGGGATGGACAGAGCCTGGTACCTGCCTCCTACCTCCTGTGCACTCGGCAGCTTTCCAGGGGCTGGAGGGGAGCTCAGGGACACCCATCTCTTCTTCCACCTGCACCTCCCCACCAGTGCTGGGTACTGAGCAGCCAGCACGGCCTGGTGGCTCCCTGGCACGGGGACCATCGCCCCGTGGCACTGGCAGAGCCTGTTGGCATTTCTGGCAGCCTTTTTGGAGAGGCTCACAGTGTGCAGGGTTCTGTGCTCACGTGCCTCCCAAGCGTCTCTTGGCGTTAAACGGGGAGCGCTGCGGCTGCGAGCGCAGCTGGTAACATATGGCACCCGTCCCCTGCCTTAGCAATTGCTCACTGAACTCTGACAGGGAATACGGCCCCCGTGGCTCCAGCCAGCTGCAGCACTGAGAAATCCTGCAATGGAGCGGCCCCTTATTCCATTACCAGCTAAAACTTCGCCTTCCACGTTGCCTATTTTGCCTGCTGTGCTTCCCTGGGGTGGTTTTTGCTGTGTTTACTCTTCCTCCCACTCTTCTTTCTTCTTTTTTTTTTCCTTAATTTGTTTTCCCTGGAGGATTGTTTTATTTGTTCTTTAATTCCAGCCCCTCAGACTTGGTTGCTGTGCACTTCTGTGGCTCTGCTGCCCTGTCTCTGCTGTTGATGTGATGCTTTCCTTGAGTTCTCTTGAACAAGTAGGTCTGGTGATGAACAGTGGAGTCCCCACGTAGCAGAGGATGAGTGCAGTGCCCATTGCTCAGCTCCATGCCACAAAATGCTCCCTGTGGTGTGGATCTTGTTGAAAAATTGCAAAACCAACAAAGTCAAACTGGTGGCTGGCGCTCAAGCAAACTGCAGAGCAGCGCAAGTTTCTCCTAGGAGCATTACCAATCTACATCAGATCTTTCCTGTCATCTCAGATAAGATAGCACTAAACTTGAAATCCTGCTGCTTCTGTCCCACCCCTAGCTCTGATGATTTGGAATCCTTCTCTCTAATTAGAGATGTTGCTATTGAAAATCAGGGGGAGAAGGGTTGGGGGAAGGGGGAGGTGGGGAGAATCCTTTAGATTTAAAGCTCCAGAGGGTTTCTGCCCTGCTTTTGCTACCCACAGGAGAGGTGGGAAAGGGAAGGCAGTTCTTTGGTGCTTTAGAGTCCCACAGCAGCCCATTCCTCCTTCAGCCCAAAGCCCTGGCAGGACTGGCCTTTCTCCCCTCTCCCTTCAGCTCCAGGTGGTGCAGGGCTTTGCTTTGTGTGCTGAGAAGGAAACCTGACCTGCACTGGGACAGAGCTGCCCCTTGGTAAGGAGGAGTTGGGGAGAGAAATTTTCCATCTTGATTCTGTGTCTGCCCTGTCAGTTTAGCCCCCTAACAGTTTTACAATCTTTATCTGATACAGGTTTAAGAGGATTTCCCTGGGTGCAGTGGGATTATTATAAGTCAGAGAGCAGTCTCCAGCTGATATTCCTTCAGCAAGTATTTATTTTAAGTGGGTTTAACAGTATTTAATTTTAAAAAAACCAAAACTTTCTGGGTTGTTTTTTTTTTTTTTTCATGGGTTGCAAGTAAATTGTTTGTGCTATCAGAAAAGTAGAGCCTGACTAAAATGAAGAAATGTATTATTGCTTTCCAGGCTGGGGGTGGTGGAAGGAAAGCAGCAGCTGGAGGTGGGGAGGATAGAAGATAAAATAGTAATGTGGTGGGAAAAGTAACATTATTCCATGCAGCACTGATTAGTAATACTGCCAAACAGCTGTTTATAAATGGGAAATGTAATGGGAAGGGGGGCTGCAGGCACTGCTGGGTCATCATATGAGGAGGGGATGGCTTCTGTCAGCCTTTTATCTGCCCCTGGGGATCAGGGGCTGTGCTGTGCAGCCCCCAGGAGCATGGGGGGCTGGGGATGTCCCCTTCGCCCTCCCTGGCCCTTGTGGGAGGATGCTCAGTTGTTTTTGTGCATAACATGCTCCCCCCGATTTAGGAGTTTTGTGTCACCTTCAGAAAGGACTGGCGACCTTTGGCTCTGGGAAAGCTGTGCCTGTAGGAGAAAAATCTCCTTTCGAGCCACATGTGGGCTGTTTCTTTATCCTCTTCCCCCCTCTGGCAGGCTTTATTGATGGCAGACGGCTCTGGGGCTGGATGTGTGTGCACGCATCCAGAAGTCAGTGCTGTCTTACCGAGAGCCGCCTTCTGGCCACCTGCACCCAGGCAGCATCCCAGTCCTTGGAGCATTTCAGAGGATGCTAATGGAATGGGATTAGCCGCCCCACTTGCCCTTGCCATCGACAAGAGATGCTTCTGGAGAGCCTACAAAGAAAAGCCGGAGCTAACAGGGCAAACCCGAACAAAGGCGCTTTAGAATGCAGAGAGAAGCGTGATTTTTACCCTGAGGAGGCGAGAGGTGGGGCTGCTCTGCTCCCCATTTGAAGTCTGAATGAGCCTCTGCCTTAAGGGATCGTGGATGATGAGTTGGTGCTAATGGGCTGGATGCCCTTCAGTGTCCGGCTCTGCCCTGCTCCGGTTCCTTGACATTGTGGTTCAACATATTGCACCCTTCAGGGCTTTATTCCTTGCTGCTTGAGAGTTAAAATGATAACTTAGAGCTCTCCAAAGAAATGTAGAGCTGGGGATGCCTGCCCTGGGGAAGTGTGTCATGGCAGGCAGGGTTTTCTGGACAGGAATGCCTCTGTGCTAGGCACAATGTGCTCTGAGCACTTAACTTTCTCAGACCCTGTCATCCTTCATTTTTAGCTGCCTATTCAAGAGAGCAAGATTTTTATGAAGCCATTTCTTACCAAAAGCGTTTCCTGATTGTAACTTGTAATGCCAAACATACTGAGGGGTGAGAAGGTTTAGAGAGATCAGTTTTCTTTATGGCATTGTGCTGCTGCATGGAAGTGAAGAGATTCAAAAGCAGTAAGTTGCTTATCAGAGGGTTAATGTTGGGCTCCGTGTCCGCTGAAAAATTGCAAAAAAATTGTATCAGCGTGCCACAGATGACCACAGGTGCTCTGGCAGTCTGTTGTCACCTTTTGAGCTCTCTCAGGTGTACTGATGCCACCTGTCCACAGACAGGAGTCCTTGCAGAGCTGCAGGTGATGGTTGTGCCTGATGGGTGGCCCACCTGGCACTGGGGCTGGAAGGGGGAGCACTGGCACAGCAGAGTTTACCTGTGGGGAAGGGAAAGTGGCTGGAGAGGGGGTGTTAGCAGGGGCATGAGTCCATATTTTGGAGAGATTCTGTGCTTTGAAGGAGCTCCTTTGTTATGGGTGCAGGCCAGAAGGGCTGCCCTGAGAGGGGCAGGTGCTCTGGGACAGAGTGAAAGGTGTGCTGTGGTCACAGGGGTGCTTCCAGAATCTTCCATTCTGCAGATCTTAGGAGCACTGCCTATCATCCAAACAGTCCCTGAGTGTATAACCATATCCAGAGGAGTGCTGCAGGGAAAAGCATCCCTTTGCATGAGAGGTTCCTGCCTCCAGGCAGAGTCCTGGGATGCAGGGTAAGCTGAGCCAAAGATGGAGCCCTTTGTGGGATAGGAGATTATGGCACCCCTGCCCTTACTGAGGAAGGGGAAGGTTGTGGTCATCCCCGTGCTGGGCAGTGTGAAGGAGAGCAAATGAAGGCATGCAAGGCAGAGAGTGAGTGGGCTGAGGGAGATGGAGGGGTTAAAAACCAGGCAGAAGGTGATAGGAGGGAAGAAAGGGATCAGGAAGAAGAGCAGGAGCAGCAGCACTGGGAAAGCAAGAGGGAGAAGGGAGTGTAGCAGTGGCAGGTGGAAGACCTTGGATGGGAGTTTTTGTGCTGTTAAGAGCAGTGGGGTGTGTAGTTTGGCATCTTGGAGGTACTGAAGCAGGGAGAGCTGAAATGGGGATGACCAGAGAGGGGCTGTGGTTGGGGTGAAAGGAGTGTCCCTGCTCCCTCCTGCAATGGGAGGAGGCCCCTGAACTGCCAGAGACATGGGTCCCTCTCCACCTGGCCTCCTTCTGCAGGACTTTGTGGGGGCTCTTCCCCTACCCTTTCCATGTGTCCTTCGAGTGCCCTAGGTGCTGTTTCAGGCTTTTGACTCTGGAGCAGACAATGGGGGTTTCAGTGCTGTCTTCCATCAGGGCTGTCAGGATGCAGTAATTACCTTTGCACTGCTGCCTCCTACCCTTTATTCCTGTCCCTTTGTGACTGGGATGTCAGAGGCAGTGATGGTGCTTTGAGGAGCTGCTTTTGAAGTGACTTTGTGAGTCACAGGACTGGTGAGCAGTGGGGAGTGAGGCGCTGGTGCCCGGCACTCTCAGATCCTCTCAGCTCCCTCGTGTCTGTGGCCAGAGCAGCGTGTCCTGCGTGCCCACCCTCAGAGACACTGGGCTCCTCAGATCTCATCTGCTTAGAGAGCCCCTTGGTGAGGCTTTGATGTGGATGGAGGGAAGGAGCAGGACCCCAGAGGTGTGCTGGGTTGGGCAGCAGTGCTGTGGTTTTGGGGTGTGCCCGTGGGGCCGGGCTGAGCCGGAGCCTGTTGCTGTGAACAGCGCAGCGCTGGCTCAGGGTGCTGCACGGGTGCTGAGCTGCCCCTGGCAGAATTGGGATGAGTTTCTGCAGGCAGCCCTGTCACAGACCATCAGAGCAGCAAGATGGACTTGCTCTCTCCTGTGGCCACAGGATGCTCTGGTAGGACTAAGTTCAGCCGGATAACTGTGGGCAGTTTGCACTAATGAGATGTTTTAGATGACACAGGTGCCCCCAGGAGCCACTGTAGAACCTTCCCCTCCTCAAATCTCTCACTGAAAGGCTAGAAGGTGCTTTCCATCACTGCTGAAGTGTCATGAGTTGGAGCCAGGCACCACAGTCCCAGCCCTATTACTGGTCCACTGAGCTGATGCCCACGGGGCCACCCCTCCTGTCCCTTACTATCTTCTGGTTGAAGTTGACAAGACTGAAATGTGAGTCCTCTCGTTGACTGCCAGGACTTAGCACTGCTGTTGAGCGTTCAGGGATGCTGTGTGGAGCAGCAGGACAGCCAGCCAGCCTGTCTGTGAACCCCTGTATGCCAGCAGAGCAGAGCCTGATTAAGCTTATGAAACCTGACAAGATCACAGCCCAAGGTGGTATTGCTGGAGGCTGCTTGACTGGGAACCATGTTCCTGTTGCAGCAGCACGAGCATTAGGGATATGTCACTGGAAGCCTGTCATGACACACAGCTAGCCCCTGAGTAAGGAGCACGTCTCTCACAGCTGTTATCCTGCCAGCAGAGTGCAGGAAGAGCCTGCTCCCAAAAGGAGCACTGGCTGCATCTGCTTGCAAATGAGGAGCAGTTCCTCCTTCTCTGCCATCTTGGCTTGGAATGGATGGTCCCCTGAACAAGTAAATGCTGACCAGGGCACTGCTCTTTTGGCTCTGCAGGTACAGCAACCACTCCAGTTTGGCTGTGTGTGTGTCCCCAGAGTAGTGGCTTTGTGACCTGTAAAGGACATCCCCATAGCCCCACTGCTCCATCAATGGCCTGTGTGTCACATTGACCCCAGATGAGGAGCTGTTGCCCACCTGTCACGGCATGGCAGTCAGTGCCCGAGGGTGCTGTGTGCTGTAGGTCTGGGAGCTGGCAGAGCAGGGACTGCTGCAGAGGCTCTGTGCTCTGCTTGCCATCAGCTAAAATAACCTCTGAAGCGCCATGCATCCTGTGGTACAACCTGGGTGGGAGACTACCTGACTCACTGCCTCTGCCTAACAGCTATTGCAGGGATCTTCGTGCCACTTGTTGTGGAGCTGTGTGAAATCAGAGGCTTCTATTTCCTAGCAATCAGTGTTTCTCACGCAGGCACTGCCCTCGGATTCCTCCTGGTTGGATTTGTGCTTGTCTGGGAGAAGCAGCAGCAGCTTCTTAAACAGACCGGCTCTTATGCCTTTGTTTCCTTCAGCCCCACAGGGTTAATCTCCTCCTTGGCACCTGATTATTTGCTGCTGCAGGGTGTGTGTTTGAAATTCTCATTTAGCTGGCTTTAATCCCCATCTGGGAGCTGTGTCCAGGTCCCAGGGGCTGGGGGTGGGTTAATACCTGAGCCCCCCCTGAGCAGCTCAGTCGCCTCTGCCTCTCCCCGCAGCTGGTGGCTCTCGGGTATCCCCAAGGGAGGTCTTGAGGTGAATGGATCACTTCCCAAATGGTTACCAAGCGTTTTGTGTTCCTTTGTGAGCCTGGTGAGCATTGGTGTTGCTGGCTTAGCAGCAGGCCTGCTGAGAGGCAGGGATGGGGGCTTGCAGGGCTGCGTGGTCAGGTGAGAGATGGAGCTCCCCTTCTGCTCTTGCCATGAGCTCCTCTCCTTCACCTCTGAAGCACATCAGGCATTGACACAACTGGCAAAAATCACTATATCCCCACAAGCCACTAACTTCTCTTACCCTTGTGCAGCTCCAGCTTTTTGCCTGCTATTTCTGAAGGTAGTGGCACCCAGTACTTTTCAAGCCATTGCTCCATCTTGCTGCCTTCTCCTTGCACCCCAGAGATGCCCACAATTACCTTTCCAGTGTTCCTCTGCCACCCACTTGCCTTGATGCTTGCTCCAGGCTGTCACCCTTGCCACCTTCCCCTCTTCCAGTGTCCTTGCTCCTTTGGCTGAGACCATTCCCAGTGGAGCTCAGGGTGCTCTCTCTCCCAGCCCATGTGCCCTCCCATGGGAAAGCAGCTCTGGTCTCCCTAACTCCTGCCGTGAGTTCGCGGTGATTTTTTAGGATGCTGGGTTTCCTCTCGCGTTGGCTTTCCCCCCTGCAGGCGTGTAATGAGCTGGCACAGCACACAGGAGTGGCTCCCCGGGGTGCTCTCTGGCTGACACCATGAGCAGCAGACGGTGACTAAAGCAGAGCCAGCCCCGTGCTCGCTTTGTGCCTCCCGTGCTCCTGTGAAGGGATCGCAGATGGGGAATGAGCGGGAGCGCTTGGAACAAGTGGCGCCGTAATCCCTCCCTGCCCCCGCCCCTCTGCCCCCCTTTCTGCAGACATTAGTTTGATTAAAATTGCATGAGCCCACACACGGGTGTGTTTTATTTTATTTATTTATCTCCTCCTAGTGAGAGACTGGTTTGAGGTCTGCTTTGTGGGAAAGCAGCCAGAGGGATGCTGGGGAATTCAGGGTGGTTTTAAAAACTTTCCCTCTGCGGAGCTCACAGCTGGCTGCTGTGGGGCTGGTTGTACTGGTGAGACCTGCTTTTCCTGTGGGATGCTAAACTCAAGCACCTTCCTCCCAGCAGAGCCTGAGGTCCTTGCTGGTAGTGCCTGGGTGTGTGCTGGGCAGGCAGGAGCCCCTTCCAGCACTGCTGGAAGGGTGCAGTAGGATTGCTCCAGCCAAACTTCACCCAAGGCTTGCCACATTACTGAGGGCATCTCCATGACTGAGGGTGGGTGTAAAGAGCCACTGTAAAACATAGGGATTAACTCACAGTATAGGTAAAACAAAAATAGATGCATTCTCTTTAGCCAGGTTTGTGCACCCAGATTGGCCACAAGTAAAGTCTACACGTTACCACTTGAAACAGCTCTCTGTCTCCTCTAGGAATGGGCAGAAGGCATGAAGAGTTAGATGACTTTGTTCTGCAGCCCTGTTCCACTCTGTAAATGCAGTATTTTTGCCAGTGCTGTGGCAGTGCTGTGTCAAAACTCCTTGGTGGGCATTAATAGTATAGGCTGTCTTATTGCTTCACCCAGGGGCATGTGTGGTTCAGCTTTTGTGCGTTTCCTCCCATTTTGCAAAAGAAAGATGCTATTTTCTTCCCTTCAGGAGGGTTTACTTTTAATGAAATGTTGCAAAGTGCAGTATGACTCCTGTGAGGGCTCTTTTACACTCCAGGAGTGGTTTCCTTGTCTGTATCTTTGTTGTGCCCTCTGCATTTTTCCCCAGGCAGAGCAGTGAGTGAAAGGGGCCGCAGCTCCCAAGTATGCTTATCCCAGGGCATTGTGAGCTGCCTGGAGGTTTAATCTTTTCTTCTCAGACACCACTGTGCAGCACAGGGCTCTGGGGAGATGGGCTGGGATAGCTGGTGTCCCAGCTGGCTGCTCAGCTCTGAACTTCTCCAGCTCAGCTGCTCTGTCAGGTCTGCAAGCCCATGCACTTGTAGAAGGTGGAATTGCAGTGGGAGCTGTATGTTCCCAGCAGGAGATGGCTTGGATGAAATGGTTGTGTAGTGTCTAAAGGATAGCAAGGTTTCGTGCAGTAGCAGTGCAGAACCCCGATGGGTGCTCTGTGCAGGGGGTTCAGAACCCCACGAGGTCCTGCCCCTCTAGGGCAAGAGGAGCCCCCCAGAGCCCTTGCCATGATCTGGTGCAAGATGTGGCCGTCACCTGGTGCCCCCTGGCAGTGCCTTCAGTGACACCCCCATGTCTACCCTCCTTTAGGAGGAGTGGCCCTCTGTTGGGCAGTGGGACCCTACAGGAGTCCCTGTCAATGCCACAGGTCTCGCTGCAGGATGCACCAACTCCCAGGTTTGATGGGAGTGTCACCTGCAGGACACAATTCCCTGGGTTTCTTGGGAGTGTGGCTGCTTGCCTTCCCCGTGGACTGGAAATCTTTGCTGGCTGGTAGGGGTTAGCATAACAAAGCGTCAGGTGAGAGGGAGGCATTGAATTTCAATAAACCAGCAACTGGGGAATGAAATCTCCTTGCTTCTAATTCGAGCCCAGGCGTCCCTCTTGCTTACCTTGGAGCAAATCTGCTCTAATGCATAGGAAACAGCTCAGCAACTGCAGCTCTGGCTGTCATCGAGGTGCAGGCTGAGGTTTATTAAAGACCTGCAGAGGTCTGTAAAAAAAATTTATGATCTTCTTGGGCTTAGTCATTGCAAGTTAAATATTTGAATAGGTAGGGGCAAGCATTTTGCTGGAATTGGATGATCCCTTTCATATTTATGTTTGGTTACGCTTGCTCCGCGTGTATTTGGATGCTTGGCCAGGGGCGGAGAGGGAGGTGAGGGATGAAAGGGACTTAGTACAGAGAGGGGAAAACAGGAGCAGGGAGTGATTAGAATGGAGAAGAAAGCAAAGGAAACTACTGAAGGTTAAAAATAATAACAATTAGGCTGGGGGGAAACCAAGAAGAGGCAGCAAAATAAATCGGGGCCTTTGAAGAAAAAAGGGGATAGACAGTGAAGCCTTTTATTAAAATCTAAATGGCTGACTCTGAAGATAAATGAGGTTGTGAAGAAACAATGGAAATAATAAAAAGTGGAAGACAGGAAGGAGGGAAATATTTAAAAGGAAAATGAGAGGTTTTCACAGGTGCGTGCGATTGAGCATGTCAGCAGAGATGCTCTGTAATCTGCTCTGATAATGTGACAGCCACTGGGAGCTTTGGAAAAACAAACACAGCCCAAACCTTGCAATTATTTTCCCAGTGAGGTGAAGTTTCCTAAGTATGTAAAGCTGATGGTGTCCTCCTTTTGTGTATCTCTGGGCTGCAGGTTACAGTCCAGCCTTTCCTTTCTGGGATGTGTCAGAAGCTGCTGCACGGGCAGTAAGCAAAGCCTCTCCCAGGGCACTGCTGGCTGAAGAGGCAGCGATTCAATGCTTGCCTGGGGTTGCACAGCCATTTGATCACACCTTGGGAAAATCCTGCCATTTTCCACCCAGAAGTGTTGTGCTGCAGGGGGCTGTCTGCCCTGTTTTGGTCTGTTTTGCTGTGTCAGTGGAAATGGTTGGTGATTTTGGGAAAGACGGAAAGAAAGGTTGTGTAGTGTCTAAAAGGATAGCAAGGCTTCATTCAGTAGCAGTGCAGGACCCTGATGGGTGCTCCTCCACTTGCTAAGGAGGAGCCAACCTCCTGTTGGGCTGCTGGCAGGATTTGTAAGGCGGCCACCCGGTTTTGTGTAGGTCCTTGGCCCTGTGGGAGGTTTCTTGGCTTGGTAGGACATGGCTCTGATGGATGAAGATGTCAGACTCTGCTGTGGGGAGGTGTGATGTTGTTTGCATTTCTGGGAGGTCAGGTCTGACTCATGGACAGGCAGGTGCAGGAATGTGGTGCTCCAAACCATCCTGGGGTTTCCAGTGCTGCCCATCTCCATGAGTAGCTGTGCACTGCAAAATGGGGAAGGACTGAGTTCATTGACCTTGCTTTTCCTCCTTTCCCAGCGGAGCAATTTCTGAAGCTGTGCCTAACTCCCAGCAGGAACAGTCCTGCTGCCATCCACCAGCCATGCATGCATCAGTCCTCCTGTGGAAATAACATTTCCAGGAGGGAGCCAGTTCATAGTTCAATGGAAAGCCCTGTCTCAAAATCTCTCTGAACAGTGTATTGGTCTGCACCTAGGGCAAAACCACAGCAGTCACCACAAACTGTAGAGGTGGAAAACAGATACATGACTCTTTTCCTTAAAGGAAAAATGTTGAATCACAGGGACCTAATTGCTTAAAATAAATGCAAGGGAAAAAAAGGTAGGAGGAGACTGGTGGAGGTGAAACTCAGCAAGCCAGTGCTGGTAGCCCCTGTTAGGCTGCACATCCACCCACCCTGTCTCTGCTGCCGTGTTCAGGGTGAACATGACACATTTCTCAGAGATGTGGCTGCCTCTTACCCACTCTGCCTCTTACCCACTCTTTACCTTCCACAGGTAAAGATCTCATGGGCCATAGGAAAGAGTTCCCAAGCCAGGCTTATCCAAAGCCAGTGGAAGGCTGTGCTCTCAGTGTTCTCAGTGTGGTGGTGTGCACCTCAGCAGCTCTGTGGATAAAGGAGGAGCTTTATTTGCCAGCCTCCTAGGAATTTAATCTTCACATTTTTCTCATATTGTTTCTGGGTACTCTTGGGGGGCTGAATTTGCATTGGTGGCATGATAGGAATTGGCTTTTCACTTGCAGTGTGTGAGGTAGTGAGTTTTGCACTTTGCCTGGGTATCTTTTCCACAGTCTTATTGCCCTGACCTCTTTGTGGATACCCTTGAATTCCTGAAATTATCAAGGTGAACTGCATGGATTAAAGTCTGCTACAAATATCTGTTTTAACAGCAAGGATAAGAGGCTGCATTAGTTTAACTGAAATCACTTTGTGTGGAATTCTCTGGCATAAACCAGACCTTAATAGATCCAGAATGTTTGAGGATGATCGAGTACTCAAATATACTTGCAATGAATTTTATGGGAAAATAGCTTTCTGTCTCTTTTATGTTGTGGTTTTTGTTTGAGTTTTTTTTTCAGTGATGGCTAGAATAATGAACATTTTTCTTAAACATGGTTTGGTTTTTTTGAAATCCCTTCCCTGCTTATTTTGGGGCAGCAGTGTACAATGTTGCTATATCGTTTGTTTTGCTGTGGAGAGGTGGCATTTCAAAGAGCCCGGCTAAAGGAGCTGTTTGGAGTCTCAGGTGTGGCCATCTCTGCTAACAGGCCACAGGTAAGAGAGTGTTTCCCAAGGAATTTCTTTCCCAAGTGTGCCTGTTAATGGGAGCTGTAAGAGTCCAACTGGAGCTCCCTTCCCCTATGCATTGATTTCCCCACTCTCCCATCTGTGCTGTCATGGTTCCACTAGTTCTTCAGTCACCCTTGAGTTTGCCAGGGCACAGGAGACTTGAATACCTAATGTGCTCAAGCAAAGGTTTTACAACACAAAAAAAAACCCCACCAGAATAATTATTTGGAAAAAGAAAAAAAAAACCTTCATACTATTTTAATGTAACAGAAGAAAAGGAACAGTCTAAAGCTCTTCCCTTCCTTTTTGAAGGCTGTGTTTATAGGAATTTAGCTGTGATCTGAAATATGATGGCCTTTAAAATTCTCCTGCTTTGTTACAGGGAACAAAACAGTGATGAGCAAGAAGGGAGGATGTGTCCTAGCTATGCCACAAAACAAGGCTCTTGAGTCTACCTTCAGTGGGTTTTTTTTGTTTGAGTGGGTCCCTTGTTTTAGACAGGATAGAATGCTGATACCAGTGCTAACTTTGGAGATTTTTATAAAAGGAAGAAGAATAAATGTGGGCAGAAGAACTACTGAAGTTTGGTTTCCTGTGGGTTTTGCTTCCTGGTTGAATTGCTCAGTATCTAAAAAAGTGCAATCACTGCTTTTCCCTGATTGCCATATTGGCATGGTTATTTTCCAGGTGACTTCTTTGGTGTCTAAAGGTTGACCAAACATTTCATTGTTTTCCACAGAGAAATATTAGTATGTGGTGGGTATCTCTTCTACTTCAGCTATTTAATGAGATCTGCAAAACTTATTCTTGAACTGCTGTCTTCCCTCTCATTTTGGGAACTTCAGCCATTCTCAAAGCAGTGGCCACTTGCTGAAGTTAGGTGGGAGACAGGTGCAAACACTGCACTGCCAGGTGGGTGCTGTCTCCTCTGGAAGCCTAAATATCTGTAGGAAGAGGTCAATTTGAGAACATTTACCAGCCAGAGGCTGGTACAAAAAGGTGAAGATGGAAAAAGATACTGTCCAAGAGTCTTGCAGTGCTGAGAAGCCCCTCCTCAAGATTCTTATCAAAAGGATTACCTTAGGATTGCTCCCTCAATTTTCTTTCATAGCAGCCCAGCACATTTAGAGATCCCTCTTTCTGTAACTGCTCAGAGCTTCCCTCACCCTCCTTCTGCTCCAGAGTCATGTCAGGCTGATGTGAGTTGGTGGTGTTTCCATTATGCTGTGCTTTCCTCCATCTGCTGAGCTGACAGCCACCAGCAGAGTGCCTGCTGCTGCTCCCAGGCTTTTCTCCCTGGGTGTCTCAGCCAGTTAAACTCCAGAGCCTGCCTCTGCCCAGGGCATTCCTGGGGAGCAGCCTGAGGGAAATGCTTCATGCTGGCCATTTTGCCATTTACCTGCAGGCTGGGGAGCAGCAGCTGGGAAGCTGGCAGCTTGCAGAGCCTTTTGCACTCGGGTGCAATGGTGAGACAAGCACAGAGTGGGAAAACTGTGGGAGCTGTCTGTGGATCTGAGGACAGGAGTGTGTCAACTGTGCTTGGCTCTCATTCAGAGGCTTTACCAGTAGAAGGGCTGGAGGCCCTATAAATAAAATGCTGAATTCTGCTGGAGTCGGTGCTATTGATCCTGCCCTGTAGACATCATGGAAACTTCCTATTTACTAGTTTATTTTGTGACTTACTTTCTTTACTGTTTTGAGTGGGTTTCTTAATGCATGGCTTTGATGCACTGTGTGCCTTTGGGTTAATGGTAGGTGTGCCAAAAGCATCTTCTCCTTATTTTAATGAGAGATTTATTTCCTGAACAGTTATTTTTAAATGCCCACAGTCTCCTGCAAAGGATTTGGGGTGCCCTGGAAAACTTGGAGCACTGTGCTGTAGAAAACCTATCTGCATTTTGGAAGACTGAGCTTTCCCTTCTGTCTGTAACCATCCCTGGCCTGTCTGTGCTGCTGAGATCAATGCATATAAAAATAAACTCATTTATTAAAAGGTATTAATACAGAGATGCCAGACACTCATACAGGAAGTCAGCTGGTTGTACATGCCACATTAGCTTTTCCAGACTAGCTCATTGCTACACAATTACACTTTTTTGCAGTCTGGAAAGCCCAAAGATTTCAAGCAGAGACATTTCACCTCCCTTTTACTTGTCCTCTGTCCCTCAAATCACCACCACCTGAACTAGACAAAGCTTGGAGAGGAGAGATGACCATAGCCATGTGAGTAAGAGGCCAAACTGCAGAAGTACAGTAGAAAATAAACTCCCCGAGGAAGCAGATTTGCAGAAGTGGATGTTGCCTTGTTTTATCTCTGCTACCTTGACCAGATGGCAGAAGGCTGTCAACTGTTTGGCTGAATTAGCTTTTTTCATCTTAATTCTGCTTTCCTCAGTTTCTAGTAAAGGAGAAGAGCAGGTGGTCTTTCTTTGTGGCTGGGGAACTTGGACTCCATCCTGCAAGAGCCAGACTGTGCCTTTCATTCATTATGAGGGTGCCAGCTTCAGAGTAACAGTTCTGACCTGCCAAAACCTTGTTGGAAGAAAGTAGCTTGGAAATATGCAAAAGAGCCACCACCCTTCCTTCCAGCTTCCAGAAATCCTTCCAGCTCATGCTGACTTTGTGGCTCCTAGATGGTTATTGTCTGGTGAAGGTGTATGTTTGTATAATAGGTCACAAATAATTTCCATGCTTTAAACAGGATTGATAGATGAGGAAAGGATTTCCACTGTCTTACTTTGTATGGGTTTGGTTTTTTCAAAACTTCTTCTCATCTACCTATTAACTATCCTATGTTTCTCAGTAATCTGCATGTGAAGGATTGTGATTCTGTCCTTCCCTGTCTGTGCATCAGGATGCCAGTGTTCTCTCCTTGTCTTTCCATGGGAACTTGAGACTCAGACCTGGGCTGAACAAGAATTTTAGCTGGAATAATAGAGAGTAAAACCTAATTCTGTGCTTTCTTTGCTGCTTGTGGGGGTTGAAATGCTCCATTCTTGTGTGTTCAGCAGAAGAGTAGGTTTTGGAGGGAATGGACTCAGATTCTGCTTGCGAAAACCATCTGCCGGGGGTGCCTTGGTCTGTGTTGTCTTGTCCTGGAGGCAAAAATAAAGCACTGCTGAGCCTAAGGAGTAGGACAGAAGGGGATACTGGAAGTTGTGATAGTGGGCTTTGCACCTCTAGGGACAGGTTAGGTGCCCAAAGTCAGAGGGGAGAAAGGTGCTTGCTGGTCTCAAAACCTTCATTATTGAATAAGTGAAGGAAAACCAGCTCTCACGTGCACACCTTGACCTCCTGTGTGATCTCTGCCGAGCTCTTGAAGTGGGGGCACTAATCTCTGAAAGCAGCTCTTGCACTCTTATCTCCTGGTGTTGCTTGTATAGCCGAGGTAGAGGAGAATGAATCCTCCTTGAAAATTGATTTTTGAGAAGGGTGACTTACCTGACTATAAAGCACCACAAACATCATTATAGTCCGGGGGGAATGTGGCCTGGGATGTGTTTTGAAATGATACTACACGACTCTCCTTGTTCAGCTGGTCCTATTGCCTGCCTGAGTGCACTAGGTGGAATGAAAGCAGGCTTCTCAAAAAATTGGAGAAAAGAGGATTTTCTAAGCTTCCTGTTTCTGTCATTTCTTAACTTCAGCTTCAGAGGTGTAAAACATTAAGACAGTGTTGCCTGCATAGCTTCAGAGGAGCCCGGGCTGCATCAGCTCTGTGTTTGCTCCTTTTCTGCTATCCCTGCCTGTCCTGCAGGCTCCAGGAGGCTGTGGCTTAGCAGGTTGCCCTGTGCTGCTTTAAGCCACAGCAAATTCCCACATCCCTGCTCTTAGCTCACAAGTGCTGTTAAGTAAAACACATCAGCTTAACCCTGGGTGGAAGAGTTGCGTGCTGATGCGCTCTGCTCTCGTGTTCGCAGTGGCTTAGGCTTGCCTTAAGCTGCAGTAGCTGCTGGTGCTCAGGATCAGTGGGAGAGCTAAACCCTCACAGAGGTGGCATTGTGGAGCAGGGAGGGAGGCAGAGGAGGGATTTGTGGTCTGTCTCACCTTGGCTTGCTGCTGGAGGTTGTTGCCTCCACAGGTGAGAGGTTGGTGTGGCACATGGTGGTCTGCAGCCCCCACTGCTGCCCTCCCTGGCTCTGTTTTGGAGGGGTCTGTGAGGTGCTTGGTGGGGCTGGGCTGGGCTGGCAGGCTGGCCAGGTGTCACTGAGCACAGCAGCTGGGGCAGGGACAAGTCCCAGGGCCAGTGTCACCCAGAGCAGAGCCAGGGTGTGAGTGTTACCTTTGGGAGAGCTGTAGTGTGCTTGGATCATGTCTGGGGGTTCTGTGACCACAGACCACAGGAACCACCTCCTGCCAAGTGCTGGGTAATCAAGGAGGGGCATCCAGCCTTTTACTGAGTACAAGTTCCCTTGTTGCAGAGAAGCAAACATCCATGTCCTTTAGGGTGTCATCTCTGCCACCTCCTCAAGGCTATTTTTTACTTGCAGGCTGATTTGCACAGTCCCTGCAGAGCGCATCTACCTCTCAAAGCAGGATTGAAAAAAAAAAGCCTGCATGTGTGAGGGAATAAAGGTTTATAAAGGTTTTCCTCCCTGAGCTGGCTGGGAGATGGCAGCAGGGATGAATCCTGTGTTCTGTGCCCACACCCAGCTCATGGCACTCCTTGGCTGCCTCTCTGTCCTCAATGTCTTTGCCCTTTGGGCTGCTGTCATCAGGGTTCACTCCACTGATGCTCCAGATAATTTTTGCTTAATGAACAAATGATGACTCTCACTGCTGGGTGCCGCCTTGTCCTTTTACCACCCCTTTCTGGTTTCTCCTCTTTTCTTTTCTTTTCTTTTTAATTTTAATGAGGTTGCTTGAACTTTTCCACCTAAATTAGCTGTCCTAATAACCAGATACTCCTTGGGATGCTTTGGGACAGGGGTTGATAGAGGAGAAGGAGCTTGTTAGCAGGAGCCTGGCTTCTGCTGTTCCCAAGAGCAGCTTTGGCTGAGGGCAGGGGCTGTGGGTGTGCTCCCAGCACCTGCCACACTGCACCCAAAGCAGTCGGGGAAGGGGGCATTTTTGGAGGAACATCATTCCTCCAAAGGAGGAAACAACATTCCACTCAAAGAAATGATCTGAACAGTTCTGTGCTGGTGGAGCTGGAGCCCCAGAGTAAAGCCCAAGGGAAAAGGGGTGGGCAGGTGTCCTTTTTCCTGCAGCTGAAGCACTTGTGGGAAGTTCAGAAAGCTTCAACTCTCCCAGGTCCATCAAGGACAAGCCAGAACTGGGGCTGAGCACGTCTGGTCCCCTTGCACGTGTGCCCTGGGTGCACAGGGAGGGGGTTTCTGAGGGGGTCCTGGAGTACCTGCTGCCAGCCCCTGTGGGTTTGTGTGGGGCTGGGGAAGCTGCAGGAGAGCACTGCTGTCCCATGGGCCTGCGGTGGGTGTGATGCTTCTGTCCATGACGTCTGAGGGGTCTCACAGAGCTCAGATGTGCAGGAAGCACCTCTTGCAAGGGGCATTGTGGAGAGATGGAGCAGGTTGGGCAGTGGGACCCTCTGCCACTGCCTGGGAGGGAGCACAGCCTCAGATGGGTATGCTGGACACGTGACAAGCGGAGCCCTCGACAGGCAAGGAGAAGTTCAGGCCCTGAGTCGGAAAGCTGACCTAATTTCCACTTTTTGCATCTTCTGTCGGATTCTCTTCTCCCCTTTCTCCTACATTAGTTACTTCTGTTTGGTTTTTTTCACTCTGCCCTTTCTCACTTGCTGCTTGAACTCACCCAGTCGCATTGGGAGATGCATTTTCTATTGGCACAATCATTCCAGGCAGTCGTTAATGTACCAACAAGGATACCATTGTAATCGGAGGATTTATTACTGCTGCTGTGAAACAACTGCCATGCTGTCTCACTTAACTCTTCAGCCCCCTCCTGTCTTCTGCCAGCAGCTCAATCAGTAGCAAACTGCCCTTTTAAAAGAGCTGCAGGCATGCAACCTGGGGATGGGTTATTTTATTCTGTTTTTTCCTGCTCTTACCATATGAGGCTGCAGTGATATGAGTGAGAGCGAGTTCAGTGCTTCACTATCCATTTCTGGATTGAGTTGCAACTGAAAGTGACTTTGTTAAACTTCTCATTTAAAATAAGGTCTAAATACTTCCATAAAGATGAAAAGTATATTTTGACTGCTTTTCTTTAGGCCACAGCAGTAGTGCAGCCTAAAGAATCTTGCAGGACCTTGAAAGGAATTTGATATTTTAGAGAAGTATATGACTTCTTTTTTAGTTTAGTTAAACAATTGCCAGTATTTTATCTGCCTTTAACTGTCCTTATTCTTCAGTGCAGAAGGGGCTTTGCTGAAGGAAAGTAATCCCCAACCAACCAGACTATTAATACTTATTTTTCCCTGTGGTAGCCAGAGCCTGTGGCTATATGTTGGTAGGCAAGGAAGAGAAGAGTGAAGGTTCTGCACAGAGACCCTGCACCCTCAGTCACAGTGAAAATACCTCTTGGGGTGGTAGGTTTTACTTCTCAAATTCTGATCCTCAGGTAGGACCTTGGGCAGTGGAGGGAACTTAGAAGCAGCAACAACAGAAACGCAGCTTTCCTCTGCCTGCAGCCATCTGAGAGTTTCTAGCTGGTACTTAAAAATAAAACAAGCTGAAGAGATGCTACCAGTGGCATGATCAGCTCAGATTTTTTTTTCCCCCCTTGCAAAGGTGACATTGAGGGTCTTCATCAGTTCTGCAGCGTGCCAGGGTGTGTGTTTGCTCCCTGCTGAAGGCACTGCACGTGCCCCTGACTGACAGAGAGGAGTGCCTGCTGCTGCAGCAGGTATGGATCAGCATGTACAGCTAATTGCCAGGCAGGAGGGCTCCAGAGGATCACACTGCTAATCTAGACACTGCTCCTGCCTTAGCAGCACCCCCTCCCTCCCACTGCACGCCTGCACACGTACCTGGATCCTGGATGGAATAGGAATCAATAGTGCTGTGGGGGAGGGAGGTGAGGAATGTGGATCCCTGAGAGCTGCCAGGGAGGAGAAAACAGGGCCCTTCAGCTGCTCCTGTGTCTCTGGTGGCAGACCCTCCCTCCTTCCCTGGGGTGGCATGGCTGGTCACAGAAGGGTTAGCACATTTTGCAGAGTCTAATAACAAAGTGCTGCGTTCCTGTTCCTCATGTTCTCACCCTCATTGCCATTCAGGTGCCCCCAGTGCTCACCTCTGGCTTCACCAGGGTAGCTCTGGATTGCTTGAGCATCTTGTTTCTGTCTTGCACACACAGCTGGAGGGCTGTGGAAGGTTTGTTGGTGCTGAGCTGTGATCCCTATGGGGCAACAAGATGTTGTGGGGCAGATGGAAACATCTTTTGCACTAATTCCCTGCAAAATCCAGGTTGTATTTCTTTGCCAGAAACAGCTTCTTAGGGGTGGGGAATACATGCATTTGTTCTTCCTAAATAGTTGACACCTGATACTTGGTAAGTTTAGCTCTGTCCAGGTGGCATGAAGCAGGCAGCTGGGGGCACAGGGTGGCACCTAGAGTGTCTCTAAAGTTTATCAGTGGGTAAAAACTATAAGGAAATCCAAGGGAAGAAGAGGTTGCTGGGTTTTGCTTGTTCTGCAGTGGCCCTGAGATGGTCCAGCTGTACTGGGTAGGCCATCTAAGTTGTTTTACCCCTGAAGTGCCTGAAGTGTAAGGCTGCTGTGGTGCTAAGTGATTTTCACAGCATTGTATCCCCAGCCTGATGCTCCTCCTGCATCTCTTAGCAAGGAAAGGGAGTCTCAGCCAGGTTTGCTGCCTTGCCTGGGAGTAGAGAAAACATTGGTAGATCTCTGCTTTGTGTTGGCTCATAAAAGCTTTCACAACCTATCCTTTGGAGATGTTTGGGGTTTTGGAGACCCAAGGATGAACCAGAGCCAGCCTGGGGAAAATTGAGACACCTGGATCATCCTTGTGTTCGTGGGCGGAGTTCAGCATGGCACTGGGAGCTGCTGGAAGCCTGGAGCCTGTCCTGGGGCTTGGAGAAAAGTGTGTTGAGGTGTGCACACCTGGGAACTCCAGTCTCTGCTCCCTACCTGTTTTCTGGGAGACTGTAAGCCAGCTCGTTGTCCTGAAATTAGCCATAATTAGCTGACTGAGTTCTCGTTGATGGTGTGTTACTGAGGTGTGTGCATTTGAGGTGGGTTTGACTGGAGCTGGGTGTGCAGGCTGCCTGAGGAGGGCTGCCCTGGCCAGTGGGGAGCAGTTCTGAGCTCCTCCTCCTGGGACTCTCCCTGCCTGAGTCCCTGACACCCTCTAGTGGAAATATTTATATTTAGTATTTCAGGAGCTTTCAAAAGGTGGTGGTGGTTGTGAGCACCCTGTGCTCAGCAGCCCATCCAGCACCCTCTGCAGTGACCTGTGGCCTGGCGACTCATAGGAAATGCTGTATTCCCTGCTCTTAAGTGTTGTAAGTACAAGCTCAAAGCTGTCAGCTGTGACTGGCTCAGGGATGGTAGCACAGTAGATTTGCTGCCAGGAATGGCTTTTCAGTCACTCCTCTCCTTGTCCAGCTGCTTGCTGCCAAACCTAACCTTGATGCTGGAGAGAAGGGAGTTCTACTGACATTTGCAGAGAGTCATGACAGCTGCAGGGATGGACTTGTGTTTGGGAACAAGGAGGAAGCAAGGCTGGATGCTGGGGGAAGTGCAGGGAAGGCTGCCTGGATGGCACATTGAGAGGAGAAGAGAGGAGAAACAGGCAGGAGCTGGGTGAGAAAGAAAGAGCAAAAGGATGTGTCCTGCAGCATCCCACTTGGCTCTGATTCAGGTGTGGCTCTGCTCCCTTTGATACAGGAGGTGACTCTCATCTAAGCTTGTCCTTGCTTTCTAGCGGAGCTCAGCTTGCAGAGTGTCCCCAGAAGCCCTGGTGCTTCCTGTGGCAGGTGGCTGCAGGATGAGTGTGGGTGGCTGGCAGCTCCCAGGTGAGCTCTGTGCTGAGACTCACTCGTGTCCTGATTTGCAAAATGATGGCTGTGCCACCTGAGCAGGGTGACTGGCTTGGGAGGAGCTTCTCTTCCAAGAATGTACATCCTGCATGCTCTGTCCTGCCCTGGTGAGCACCTTCCTGGTGTTCCCTTTTTTCTCTGTGACTTGCTGCCCTAGTCTGCTCCAGCCTGATGGGCTAAGCCATGCCTGTAGCTCTCTAGTCACATGGAGGCACAGAATGGGTGAGATTGGTAGGGACCACTGAAGGTTACCTAGTACAATCTCCCTGCCTGAGCATCGTGCCCCAAAGCACATTACTCAGGATTGTGTTCAGAAGGCTTTTGAGTGTCTTCAGAGAAGGAGCCTGCACAGCCTCTCTGGGCAGCCTGTTTCAGTGCTCTTGTCATCCTCACAGAAATGAAGTGTTTCCTCATGTTTCTCTCCTCCTACTGCTCAGCACCACCTTGACCCTTGCCCTTCAGACACTTGCATCCATTGATGAGGTCCCCTCTCAGTTACCCCTTGTTGGTGCAGGCCAGTGGGGTCTGTCCCTTGGGAATTGCATTTTCTCTTCTCCTGCCAACTTCCCCCCTCACTGAACGCAGCACCAAGGCACATCTTACAGTGTAAATAAAACAGCTGTTTGTGCATCACTGGCCAAGAATGAGAGTGATGGTGTGAAGCACAGAGCCTCTCCCCTGTCCCAGCCACCTCAGGGCTCTGGCTTGTTCCTCCCTGATCATCTGATCCTTGGAAAACTGGGCTTTCATTTATCAAACAAGTGTCAAGTCCTCCTGGTTAGGAAGGTGGCAGTGACTGAATATCTGTCCCTGCCATGCTGACATAAGACAACAGCCTAAAGGCTGTGTGTGACCCAAAAGGTCTTACCAGTTCCTCTAACCAGGAGGATCTTGGTTGGCTTTTTTAAGTAAAGTAGCAGGAGGAATGCAGCACAATGTGTCAGGTGTTACCACAGTTAAATTACAGCGTTAACCACACGCTGACACCTCCTGACTTTTCTCCAGGAGTGCACTTTGCAAAAACTTGCCTATGTGGGATAAAGGATGCTAACCCTCCAGCTGGGTTATGACCTGGAAATATGAAGTCATGGTTCCAGCTGGAAAAATTATGTCTGTGCTAGCCTCCAAGCTGCTCAGGGAATGGTGTGGCAAGTGCTTAGCTGAGACCCAGCCTTCAGACAGGCTTCCCATTGTATTACTGCTGGGAAGTAGGCAGCTCCACGTCTGGCAGGCCAAGTGCCTGTCCCCTCTTGGAGCATGACCTGGCTTGTCCTGCAAAGCCAGACAGGCTCCTGGGGTCAGCAGCTCCCTGTGCTTACCCAGAGAGCAGCTGTGCTGCTGAGCAGGGCTGGGGGGCACACAGGGAACTGGTGGGGTACGCAGGGCTCTCAGACCAGGGGAGAGAGGACAGGCACATTTCCTTCACAGGTACCTGCTTTCACCCCTTGAGCTGTTGCACAGAGGCTCTGCGTTCAAAGCATCTCCTCAGGAAAGCCACTCCAGCAAGATGATGATGAGGCTTAATTTATTTAAATAACATAGGAGAAGTTGTAAGAGCCCATGGCTGGAGGGCAAAGAGAAAGGAGCTGTGCATGTGTGAAAATTATTCAGTAAGGTTTGAAATGAGAAGTTTAAAGCTTGTGCAGTGAACTGGCAAGGTTAGTTGTTGCTGTCACCACTGTTTGGGAGGCAGGGATAAGGGGAAAGGTGAAGGAAGAAGGGTCCTGGCCAGAAAGTATTGCCAGTGAGCAGGGAATGGGGGTTCCAGTGAGAGAGATGAGGGGAAGGGAGGGAGTCGAAGACGTGGTGGTGACAGGGACAGAGCAATGACCTGCCATGTGAGCAGCCTACAAGGTACTGTTCATGGCAGGCAGTGACTTGGGTGGTGAACGTGTAGTAAAAGGAAATGTTCCCATCAGGACTGGATGTGGGAAGATTTCCCTCTCATTTACTCCCAGCTTGTTCCTTTTTTTCTTTGCCCTCTTCTGATTTTGACTTTTCTGCCATAAATAATCCCAGTGGTTGTCTTCACTGCAGCTCATTGCTCTCTGTAACAGTGCCTGAATGAAACAGATGCAGCTTCTGGCAGCTCAGCTAATTTTGTCAAACCATCCAGAGCTGTCAATGAAACCAAACTGAGATATGTTAATTATATTCCACTGGTATGTGGCAAAACCGTGGGCATTAGCAGGCTCACTAACACTGCCTTGCCTGCAGAGCTGGGGAGAAGGTTTACATTCTTCTTTCCACATGATGTTCCTTGAGACAGCAAAGTCTAGAAAGGCTTCTTTATTAAAAAGTCTCATCTTCTGGTGGTAAAGCCTCTCTCTAAATCTAAGCAAGGTCGGAGGGCTGCAGTTTTTGGTTTTCATCCTGATTTTAGCAGCTATACTTCCTTTCCTCTAGTTAATCAAGTGGAAAAGTAGCCAGCAGTTTTACTACCGAGTGCCTTGAGGTGGCTGTGTCCTGGGAGTGAGCTCTGGTCAGGATGCAATTGTATTGCTGCCCTTAGAGGAGCCAGTTTCCTCTGAATGCAGAAGCCACTTCCTTCGGCCTGAGGGGGTCATTAAAAGAGGAAACAATATAAACTATGGAGAAGGGAATTGGATCTCCTGACTTTTTTATAAGGGAAGATTAAAGGAACTGAGTATGTTTGGCTTGGTCCCACCAGTGACTGAGGAGGGGTGAAGACCATGCCAGGGCTGAGGAGTGGCTGAAGGATGTGGGCAAGAGGGGGGTCACAGAACGTGCTGGGGGGGCATATGATGGAGGAGAGGCTCCTTGTGACAAAAAGCCTTGATGGGAAATGGATGCAATAAACTGTGCTGCTCTGCAGTGTGGTGGAAAACCTTGTTCAGTTGCTGGGGCCCACTGAGCAGGAATTTAAGCACTGCACTTGGAGTTTGTGCTGCAGGTCATGGTCTTTCCCAGCCAAGGACTTTGGGGACAATTCTCTTCTTCCTAGGGGCTAAATGTGAGTTAACACAGCCTAGCTAATTCTTAATGTTTAATTGCAACTGTGAAAAGAAACTTCTCCCCCAGCTCTCCTAAGGTGTTTGGCCTTTGCCCTGAGCATTTTGGTGTTGCTAACTCTGGGCTGTTTGTGTCCTGCTCTGCTGCAGTGATCCCGGACTCGCTGCGGGTGACAGCGATCCCGCAGACGCTGAACAAGGTGGAGCACGACTCCCTGGAGCTGAAGTGCGAGGTGTCCAAGAGCACAGCCCAGCACAGCCACGTCTCCATCGCGTGGTACCGGCAGCGTGGCAGCGAGGCGCCCGTCGAGATCATCTCCCTCAGCCGCGACTTCGTGCTGCGGGCCGGCAGCGCCTACGCCCAGCGACAGGCCACGGGGGACGTGCGCTTGGACAAAGTTGGGGAGACCACCTCCAAGCTCACCATCTACAACCTGCACCCCTCAGACCAGGGCGAGTTTTACTGTGAGGCAGCGGAGTGGATCCAGGACCCGGACGATTCTTGGTACGCCATGACCCGCAAGCGCTCCCAGGGCGCCATCGTCAACGTGCAAGCCACCGGTCAGTGTCTCCTCTGCCTCTTCTCCCTGGGCTGGGCCGTGGGAGGAGATGGAAAATGGGGCTGTGCTGTGTTAGGTGGCTGGGGTTTGGCTCCCTGCTTTGCCACGTGCCCCACGTGGGGGGCTGCTGGCAGGGTGAGACAGGGCAAAGGAGGGCCCAGGCACTGCCTGCAGCCAAGGGAAGTGCCAGCAAAGGGCAGCAAGGGAGCTTGGGTGACACCTGTCTCCTGATGTGGTCAAGGATCTGGGGCTGGCACAGAAGCTAAAACATACTTCTTAAGCACTTGGTGCTAGCACAGACAGTGAGGATTTTGGTAAGTTAGGAGGTAAGAGTGATACAGCAGGGAATAAAACTAAACATTTCAGCAAGTGCTTTTGTATCTCACAAGGTCCATTTACAAGTCAAAATTCTTCTCCTAGCCCCCAGCACAGGTTCCTGCTAAGGATCTAAAGACCCTGGCTGAGCTCTTTGTTCCTCTGGGATATCCCCAAAAGTTCTGCCTTTTGACTCTGGCTGAGCAGGATGGGAGTATGACTCCAGGTCATATTCCACAGTGGTACTGGATGCTCCAGAGCTGCTACGTGGAGGACAGGGATGTGACTGAGGAAGCCTTTGCTTGCTCTTTGCTTGATGGGCAAGAAGATGCCTCTCTGGCAGCACAGCCCATCTGGTCTCCCACAGCAAAAACAAGTCCTTAACCTTTTTACCTCTGAATGTGCTTGTCTGAGGGTTATTGGCTATGCAGGGAGTAGCAAGTTGTGAGCACCTGACATGAGGTGTGCTGGCTGTCCTGGTGGGCTTTGCCATCCTGACACGAGTCTCTCTCCCCAGACAAGGAGTTCAGCGTGCGGCTGGAGACGGAGAAGCGGATGTACATCGTGGGCGAGCCAGTGGAGTTCCGCTGCATCCTGGAGGCACAGAACATCCCCGACCGCTACTTCTCCATCTCCTGGGCCTTCAACAGCTCCCTCATCGCCAGCCTGGGGCCCAACGCCGTGCCGGTGCTCAACAACGAGTTTGCTCAGCGCGAGGCCCTGGGCCAGCTCAAGGTGGCCAAAGAAAGTGACAATGTTTTCGTGCTGAAGATCTACCGGCTGCGCCTGGAGGACAGCGGCAAGTACAACTGCCGCGTGACCGAGCGGGAGAAGACCGTGACGGGAGACTTCATCGACAAGGAGAGCAAGAGGCCAAAGAACATCCCCATCACTGTCATGCCACTCAGTAAGTAGGGGCGTGCCCATCCCCTCCTGAGGGCATTGCTGTACTGGGCAGGTAGCTGGGAAAGATGTGATGTGCCCAGACCACAGCAGTACAGGAGAGGGAGGATGAGAGTTCACATGCTGTTCGGGCTTGGAATCCCTACTGGCAAGATGTATTTCTGTTGTTGGGAAGGGGATGAAAAGGAGGGGTGTGTGTCAGGTTCATAGGTGGGGAGTCATGTTCCCACCTTGTAATGACACCAAGCTGGCAGTTCCGTTCTTGAGCTGAAGGTACACGTGACAGCCTCTGACTTGCTCCTCACGTCCGCTCCTGGCCTTGCTCTGCGGGGAGCTGGGTGCTCTGTAAAGTACTCAGCAGGCATAGTGGGGAGACCAGCTTGGCCTTGCTTTATCCTAGGAGCCGCCGGGTTCCTGCAGGCTGTTATGTGATGGTGATTCAGCTGTCTTGCAAGACAGCTGTACTGGAAGAAACCAGGTGTGCTCCTTGAGCCACAGTGCTCTTCAGCATGGAGCTCCATCCTGGTCACTGTGTGTCAGCCAGCTCTGGTGAAAACAACTGGAGGCTTGCCTTGAATGTCTTTTATATGTGTGAGATAAACATGGTGAATACAGAAATAACAGGTTGAGAGGAGAGATTCCACTGACTCATTCCTTGTTTTGCTCTCTGAAACTCTGGTGGCCATGGCATGGTGAACCTTGCGTGGGTTTCCCAGGCTACCAGTGAAGTGGCAGTGGGCTTGGAACAAGCAGAGGGTAGCTGCAAGAGGATTTTGTGCTTTACTGGCCTCCTGTCTCTGAGATTTGTAGGGAAATGCAGCCCTTTCCTCTAGCTTTTTTTTTCCCCTCCTCATTTCTCAAAAAAAAATTCTATTTCTTTTCTGTCCTACCAATATTTGGTCTCATTTGTTTGGCTTTTAAAATCAGTCTAGCTAGAAATCTTGCACTGGACAAATTTCCAAAATGTATTGTTTCTAGACCCAGCCGCCTTTCAGATTTGATTCTTGCCTTTGATAAATCACCAGCTGTAGGAACAAACGTGATGATTTTTTTAAGGGTGCTAAGTGTCCATAACTGTGATGGAAGGCAGCAGGAGTAACCAGCACTCAGTATCTCTGAAAAACCCAGCCACAAAGCCTTACACCTCTGGGAAGCTCAAGATACCAGATTTTTTTGTTGAACATGACCAAACAGTGATAGCTACCTCTAAGTGGGAGTTTTGGGAGAGCTTCTCCCAAAAGTTGTTGGTAGGAATGGATGTGGCAAGATGGTGGTCAGGATGACGTGAATTGAAAAAGCCACAGGGCACTGGAAGCTTTTTTTTTTTGGCAGAGCCAGTTGGCACGCAGTGCATATTGTAGCAACAGAAATTCCCTCAAGTTTTGCCGAGATCCCATCCCGGACCTGTGACCAGAAGACACGGCAATGTCTCCTGAGCCCTAGGCAGAGATTTCTCCCAGCTTTGGCCTACACCTGCCTTGAGTGTGCAAGTCACCAGGAGCAGCTCGCTGCCCACCAGCTGTTTTTGGATGTGGTCACGCGTGAGGTTAAGACGTGCCTGGACCCAAACGCGTGGGCAGTCTCCTGCACCTGGTGGAAAGCGTCTCTGGCCAGCAGCGTCCTTCTTGCAGCCCGAGCAGTGGCGAGTGTGTATCATCTCCCCTGTGTGTGTGCGTTTCTCTCCTTAGAGACCAGCATCTCCTTGGAGATAATCAACAACGCCACCAATGTCTTGGAGGGAGAGAGCCTGCGCTTTGGCTGCAACGTGCGCTCGGGCTTGGGGCCCCAGAGCCGCCTGTCGGTCGCCTGGCAGCTGGTGGACAAGCTGAACCGGCGCAGCGAAATCGTGCGTCTGGACCGGGAGGGCACCCTGCACCCCGGCCCCGCCTACGCGGAGCGCAGCAGCTACGGGGGCATCCAGGTGGAGCAGGTGCGGCCCGGCTCCTTCACCCTGGAGATCTTCAACAGCGTCAAGGCGGACGAGGGCCACTATGAGTGCCGGGTGGCCGAGTGGACGCGGACGCTGGATGGGGAGTGGCAGATGGTTGGGGAGCGGCACACGAGCACCCCGGTGTCCATCACTGCTCTGGGTGAGTACTTGAGGCGTGGGGGGCCCTGGGGCCACGGTCCCCCATGCGCCTGGCCATCCCCCAGGAGGTCACCTGCAGATCACTGAGCGTTCTCAGCGCTCCCGCCTGTGCTTGCCAGCAAAATGGAGGCACCCAGCAGCCTGCCCACAGCTCCTCGTAGGTTGGTGCAAAAGGCCTGCATGCGCCCTTGCGTGTGGGGGCAAAGTCTGAGGGGTGGCTGTGGCAGGAGCAGAGCAGGGAATGGCTGAGGAGATGGATAGGGCTTCCAGTGTCCTTCAGAGGAGAGAGGCTGCCAGTGCCACGATGTGTCCTGCCAGTACTGGAGCTGAGTCTTGGTCAGTGCAGTGGTGGTGCTCCAATGGCAGCCCATGGACATTGAAGCCTCCTTGCCTGCCCTGGGTAAAACTTACCACACCAGATCAGGAGTGCAGAATGCTGGGCATCTGTTGGCCCAAAAAGCAGAAATGATGAGCATCTCTTGGCAGAAAGTGTGAGTCAGGAATGGACCTTGCTGTCTCTGCAGGGAGGCACTGAGCTGCTGGCCCAGAACCACCATGTTGTCATGACCAAAGTAAACCAGTACCTGGGATCACTGCAGCTGGTACTCTGCTCTGCCAAGGGGCTCCTCTGTTCCAACACAGTGAAACCACATCAGTTTAGGAGAGGGCAGGTAGGGAGTTTGACAGTGTGCATGGATTGTGAGTTACTTTGGTCCCCTTGGGCTGGTTCCAAAAGGGATCTGCAGAAGGCTGAAGAAGGGATGACTGCTTCTGTGAGGCCACTGATTTTCAGAATGCCAAGGCTAGGACAGTCAGGGAGCTCTATTGAAAGGTTGAGATGGGAATTTTGGCAGGAGGGTGGGGATTGTGTGGCTCTTACTGGTACTCTGAAGTATTAATCTTAAGCTTTGACAAGATGTGTGTGAGACCAGACTTCAAAGTCATATTGTATTCTGATGAAAATCTTGCTTTTTTCCTCCTTTCCTCTCCTTTACTCTTGACCTCCTTTCAGAGGCTGTTTTGTCTGGAGTTAGAAATCTTTTCTGTATAGCTTCCAAAAGCAGGTAGGGATGTTCTTTTGAAAAGAACTAAAGCAAGATTCTCATCTAATTTCAATGGTGTCTTCCTCATGAGGTCAGCAGCATTTGTCCTGCTACAAGTCCCAAGTGTCAGCCCTTCCCTTTACTCTGCCATTTGTAAAAGTCTTGAGATTGAGCACTAAGATTTTAAAATGTGTCACTTCTACTCTTGTTAAAATTTAAGATGCTCAGAAGTGCACAGCAGTTCCAGAAGATGTGATGGAAAGGTTGTTTCACCTCCTCTGCTCCTCAGTCACTGGCTGTTGAGCATATTCTGCCTAGGCTTAAGAAATTCCTAGGTCTCTTTAACTAGCAAAGCTGAAGTACCTCATAAAAATATAGTAGAGAAACTATTGAGTATTGTTTTGCTGCTGAATCTGGTTGTTTTGGTTTTTTTCTTCAGCTTCATGTTTTTGAAATGTCCTGAGAAACTCAAATTCAGGGTACTAAGAAAAAAGCAAAAGAGGTTTATGGCTTCAGAAACTGCTGTTCTAAAAACAATGCAGTAAATTTAGTGACACTCACATTTCAAGTTAAGGTCTCATTTTTTGCCAGCCTGCTGGGGTAGGAAACTCTTTAACTGATGATGTTCAAGCCCACAAATCTAACCACAGGGTGGCTCAGAAGCAGCAGCCAGAAGAGAGAGATGTGCTGGCAGAAGAGACCAGATGTTCCTGAACTTCTGAGGCTCTTGAGTGCGTGGCACAGACTTAAGTCCCAGTCTGGCCACAGAAGGAGGGGTTGAGGGAGTGGTGTATTTTTGTAGGGCGGTTTTACAGAAAATCAATCCACTTTTATGCTGTTTGTACCAAGTCCCAAAAGAAGAAGGGCTTTTGTTTGTTAATTTAAGTGCCATGACCACGTTGATGGAGTTGAAGACCTGAGAAACACGCCTGGCTTCTGCATGACTTCATGAAGCTTCCTTGCCCAGGCCAACTGGAGAGTAAACTTGATGAAGTCACCTGGTGTTGGTGAAATTAAGTTGGCTTTCCAGGGCCTTCTCTGGCTCAGGGTTTCTCTGAGCTGGGCCTGCTAACACACTTACTGGGGCCGGAGGGCTGCTGTGGGGTCTGAAGGTGAGGGCTTGTGTGGGGCTGAGACGCAACAGCTCTGTAGGGGAGGCAGCCTGGGTCTCACACTGCCCTCCTGGGTAATCACTGAACATGCTGTGAGAGGCTTTAATCCCGAAGATTGACCTGTTTTCTCAGTATTTACACGTCCTGGAGCTCTGGCACGGTGACGCCGTGGGGTTGCAGAGGCATTTGCTGGAAGTGAGCAGATTTGGTGGGCTCCATGCTGTGCCTGGTCTGCCTGCAGCAGCAGGGAGCTCCTGGCTCATCTTTTCGAGCCAGTGGCACGCTGAAGCTCCGTGCTGATCCAGAAGATGTTCCTTTTTTGACTGTGCACTGTCTGGGGTCTCCTCAAGCAGTGGCAGCTCTGCTGAGAGCTGGGGTGGTCAGCACTGCAGGGAGAGGGGGAACTGTCAGCCCATGCAGGACGCCCCATGGAGCCTCTGAGGAGGGGAGCGCTTCTTGGGGACATTGGCAGAAGAAAACGAGGTCCCTGCTGAGTCTGCTGGCCACACTGAAGTGATTGGAAGAGGAGAAAATGTTTCTCTCTGCAGCTTGGTTCAAATGAGCAGTGGAAATACT